>NC_081417.1:114547278-115147278 GCF_949786415.1 Peromyscus eremicus | reverse complement strand
TAGTGCTGGGATTAAAGGTGTGCGCCACACTGCCTGGCTCTGTTTCTCTCCTAGAATGACTCAATCTCATGTAGCCCAGGGTGGCTTTGAACTCACAGAGATCCAGACAGATCTCCACCAGGTGAGTGCTAGGATTAAAGGTGTGTGCCACCACTGCCTGGCCTCTATGTTTATTCTAGTGGCTTGTTCTGTTCTCTGATCTTCAGGCACATTTTATTGGGGTACACAATATATCACCACAGGGGGGAGGGGGGCATACAGAGAAAATTTTTAAGTTGTGATTTCAGGAATCACTTTAAAACGTCAATGCACAGGCCGGGCGGTGGTGGCGCACGCCTTTAATCCCAGCACTCGGGAGGCAGAGCCAGGTGAATCTCCGTGAGTTCGAGGCCAGCCTGGGCTACCAAGTGAGTTCCAGGAAAGGCGCAAAGCTACACAGAGAAACCCTGTCTCGAAAAACCAAAAAAAAAAAAAAGTCAATGCACACGACCGAAGCTTTAGGTAAGAGCTGCCTACTGAACAAAACTGGGTGTGCCTCACCTACATCACCCCACGGTCTTCACCACCCACCCCTTCAAACGTCTGTCAGCCAGGGGCAGACCCGGAATTAGGAGGCCCCAAGGCTGTGCAACTTGCAGTCCACACCTAGGTGGAAAAGCAGGTTGTAAAGGAGGAAACTAGCAACAGTGATCTGCCCATGGCTCTGCCCTGATCATTCCGTGTTTTTACCGTGACCCTTTCCACCTAAAGATGGTAAGAAGTCAGTGTGGACACCTGTTTCTACTCCTTTGTTTAAGAAAGCAAAAAGAAACTAGACGGCCTCCTTCCTACAAAATGAAAGACTTAAAGCCAACAAATAAATTTAACTGATGGAAAACTGACCGAGATGGGATTCTGGTCCATCCACAAAAGGGGTGAGGAGTTACAAGAACATTCATGACTGTTTACTCATTTTGCAGAGCTGTGGATGGACTCAAGGGCCTTAGACATGCTAGGCAACCGAGCACTCCACACTGAGCTCCAGCACATAGAAAATTCACTAGGTCAAAGACTGTGTTCTTCAGGATTCAAATGTAAGAAAACACGGTTCTTATGCAAGCCACCGGTAGACCTGGAGAAGACACTGCCTCTCCTTTCAAGGAAAAGAGATGTTTTCTCTGTTTAAAAATGGGGAAGGCTTTCCATATTCATGTCTTTGTGATCTGTGGAGCCAGCCTTGCAACTGGAGGCGGGCATTTCTGAAGTGGAAGAGCAGCAGGGCTGTGAGGACAACCAGTTCTTCATTTACAAGAGAAAGGGAAACGCAGAGGCAGCGGCTCAGCTCCCTCAGCTCTCCTAGCCTGCCCCGGCAGAAACAACATAAACAAACACACTCGAGGACAACTACCCAGCCAGGCTCTGACCACCTTCAAGAGCGATTCTTAAAAAAGGAAATCATACTCTGCGTAAGCAAAGATCATTCTTAAAAAGGCATCATCTGGTCTCAGAGTTCTGACTCCCCCCACTTTTTATTCTTTTTGCTTATTAACACAAATACATTCAGTGCTTTGACAGATTTTTAGATACTGAACCCCTTCCCTGCAAAGGCACCATTCAAGTCCAATGTCCTTGGAGTGTTTTATCTGGGGATTAGACAACTGTACCAAAACACAGCTGTTCTAGTTTTTTTCTCCTTTATTTTTCACATTAAAAAAAAAAAAAAACCCTCCCACTATCAGCCAGTCCAATTAGTTACTCACTATCAAAAGGCGGCTCTGGTCTTTCATCTTCAGGGAAAACTGGATCCAAGTGACAGGGTGTCATGGAAACTGTATCTTGGGTCATTTCCTGTTTCAATTGTTTAGCCACAAAAAAAAAAAAAGTTCTGCCCTATCAGATGGAAATTAATGACTACTTGCTGTTGCCTTCTGAAGAGCATGCAACCAAATGAGAGACCGCTTTTCTGACCAAACTTTCCCACCAACACTAGGAAGTGCAGAGAGAACGGTACACCCCAAATGGGAAAACACTAACGGATGCAATGAATGAGGTTTTATTCGACTCCATTTCTGTAATCCAGTGATCAGCCTGAAGGCTGTCACTTGTGTTTGGGAAATACGGCTACGGGGTAAGTGGTTTTAATTGTGGTTCTCTTTATTCATGCTCTCCCACTTAACAACAAATTCTCCAGCTCCCCTCTTATAATTCTGCTTCTAATTTGGACATTAACTAGGCAGGGCTGGCATTTTCAACCTGAACTGCCTTCCAGATAATAAAATGTACAATGGGAAGAGAGACTAGGCTGTACCTCCTTCTCGGCA
The DNA here is from genome assembly GCF_949786415.1 of Peromyscus eremicus. NCBI lineage: Eukaryota > Metazoa > Chordata > Mammalia > Rodentia > Cricetidae > Peromyscus > Peromyscus eremicus. The sequence goes on along the minus strand of NC_081417.1, from coordinate 115,144,978 downwards.
AGCAAAACACCCACGTGTGGAAGGGAAAGCAGAGCTTAAAGCTTACAGGCAGTACGAGGCAGGCATATGTGTTAGCAAACAAGGTCCTGGCTAGAATTCAGGAATAACGGCCTGGGTGATTCAATGCACACCAGCATATGTGCACATTCTGTACGAGGGCGGAAACAATGTCAGGCAGGACAATGGAGAACTTAATCAGTGTTAATATAGTTCGGCTCTGTCTGCATACCTGCTGGCAAAAGGGAGGAAGCAGAACAGCCAATCAACGTTAGGGCACAGGAGGATTTGCTCTGAAGTGAACTGAACCCGGGGCCTCCTGCGTGCTAGGCAATTCCTCCACCAACTGAGCTCCATCCCCAGGCCAAAGTCTCTGGTTTTATTTAATCAGTTGGCACTGGGGACAATCTTGCTCACAGTTTCTCTTTTACATGGCACCCTCTCCTTAAAATCTACACTTACACCACGTCAAGATGGCTCTGTTGTTATTATTAAAAGGAAGGTAGGACCAGTGTTCTCTAACTGGACACTACCATCAGTGCTTTTTTCATCATCCATCAGAGGAAGAATAGCCATCTTCGACATCTTCCAGAGGAATGTCCCTAATTTACAAAAAGAGGCACACGTAGGCAGTGATCATCTCATTACATGCACAAAAACACGCTGAGGCAGTGTATAAGAACGATTCAGACACTACTTCCTTACAGAAAAAGAAGTTAAAATGTGGCATTAACTGCTAAAGGCATCAACACAAAAAAATATAAAAATCTACTCACAGAGGCAGTGAACCCAAACTAACGTGAATTCGAGAGTACAGCTACCAAACAGACCCAAGGCCTCTGGTCATGAGCACTGAAGCTGGGTCCGGTGTCGCGCCCCCTCCCCCCCCCCCCCCCCCGGGGGAGACAATACAAGAACAAAGATGGGTCTGCTGTGGGGGGAGAGGCTGCAAATGCAAGAGAGGCCAGAAGCAGAGCAGAGCGGCAAGACAATTTAATATTCTGGCCGTAGCTTGCTGCTTTTCATCTTTAGCCCAGAAAATCCAACAGCAGTAAGCTCCATGTGCAATCCTCCATACTATTAAAATGAAAGTGAAGGAAACAGAGAATCATAATTTGCAAGCATAGTTTCATGACAGGAAAAAAATAATTCTTGTGAAACTTATTATTTGCATAGCAACAGACTATTGTTACAATTACTGCATGAACCTTAATATTAGATTTTTTAAAAAAGATTTCTGTGTACGACTGCTTGCTTGAGTATATACACATACATACCATGTGCATGGCACCCACAGAAGCCAGAAGAGGGTGTTGACTGCCCTGGAACTGGAGTCACAGACGGTTGTGAGCTGCCATGTGGGTGTTGGAAATTGAATGGGAGTCCTCTGCAAGAGCAATCAGTGCTCTTAACTGCTGAGCCATTTCTCCAAAGCCCTTCTTATTAGATTTTATGAAATTTCCCTTGAGGTTTGTTTTTCTTACATGTCTAATCGAAGGTACTAATTAGAACATAGATATTTATCAGGCGCTGTCTGTCAATGCTGAAGGCAAATACTGAACATTTTTGACCAATGAGCACCCTAACACTGTGAACACATCCAGATGTTGCCACTGGCTTTCCCAAGTGCTCTCCCACATTCTTCAGCATGCTGCAGGTAACACGTGACCAAAGTCCCCTGTGTCATCATCCAACCAAAGCCTACAAGGAAATGGGTCAGTGAAGTCTCTCTTGCCCTCTAGAGCCAAATGCAGAAGTCACAGTACGAGATGCTAATACTGTCAAGACAGGAAAGCCACAGACCCCTAGAAGGCTTTAACTAACCAAGAAACAGGTGTGGAAGCGCTGCACCATAAGCTGTGCTGGGCCTGCAACCTATCCTGGGAAGGAATCACGGAGGTTTGCATGCCACAGAACTTGCAGACAGTGAAGCGAAATACAAAAAAGCTTTTTCAGGTAAAGGTGTAAAATAAAGCATACGAGGGGCAGGGGGCTGGGGCTGGGGACGGAGCTCAGTTAGTAGAGTGCTTGCCTACCAGGAGGCCCTGGCTTCCCAGCACTGTACACAGCACAAACCAGGGGCAGGAGGCACAGCACACCACAAGACCAGCACTTGGGTGGTAGAAGCAGGAGGAGCCGAAGTTCAAGGTGTTTGAGTACATGCATAGTAAGTCTGAGGCCAGCCTGGGTAGGAGACCTTGTATCAAAAACAAGGAGTGCCAACTACAAAATACTTTTAAATTATGATATTATAATTGTGCTTCTTTGTTAATGTATTTATCAATAATATAGCAGAGGCTGGAGAAACTCAGCAGTTAAAAGCATTTGCTGCTCTTGCAGAGGACCAGAGTCCAGTTCCCAGCACCCACATCAGAGGGCCCACAATTGCCTGTAACTGCAGTTCTAGGGAATCTGACACCCTCTTCTGGCCTCTGTGGGTACCCACACATGTACACTTGCATATGTACCTCCAGACACAACATGTAAGTAAAGAATACATCATTTTAAATTTTATTTATTTATTTATTTATTTATTTATTTATTTATTTATTTATTTATTTATTTATTATGTACACAATGTTCCACCTGCACATATGTCTGCAGGCCAGAAGAGGGCAACAGATCTCATTATAGATTGTTGTAAGCCACCATGTGGTTGCTGGGAATTGAACTCAGGACCTCTGAAAGAGCAGCCAGTGCTCTTAACCTCTGAGCCATCTCTCCAGCCCCACAAAGAATAAATCTTTAAAAGGCAAGATTTAGCAATGGGTCTAACAACTACTGTAATTTCAAAGAGGCATGGACTGCTATCCTACTTTATCTGAGATATATAATGAGATATGAAATATTTGTTTCAGTGACAGAATCCCAGATTTTGCCAATACTATGATAACCCCATCATAAAGATAAAGAACTGGGAAATTTCTCAGACTTTTGCATTATAATTTTTAGATTTATTTCATGTATGTTGTGTTTTGCCTGCATGCATATCTGTGCATCACACGTGTGTCTGATGCCTGGAGAGACCAGAAGATGGTGTCAGATCTCCTGGAACTTGAGGTACAGACAGTTGTGACCCACCATGTGGGTGCTGGGAGTCGAGCCTAAGTCCCCTGGAAGAGCAGCCATGCTCTTTCTTAACTGCTGTGCCATCTCTCCAGCCCCCTTATGTTACATTTCCTCAGCAAGTTTATTTCCTGGATTTCTGTGAAGTCAATATAACAAAAACTCCTGAGTTTTTCCCTCCTCTGGCTCATACAAACGTTCACAAACTCTCAGGCACACATTCTCCCGAGTCAGTGAGTAGAGGTCTACCCAGTGTGGGATGCTGCCCTCCACCACTGATTTCGGTCTTTAACCTTATGCATTCACCAGCAGTTTTGAACATGACAACAGGCCAGTGAAGAATAGCATTCGGGTTGTTAGATGTAATTTTATGAAGCCTTAGGTACCTTCAAGGCCATGGTTACAAAATTTATAAGAACAGCACATAACAGAAGACTGTCATGTTCTCTGACATCACAATAGTCTGTAAAGAAACAGCTGGCAAAACTGGGAGACTGCAGAGATGGCTGGGTAGTTAAGAGCACTTGTTGCTCTTCTGGGACCCCCAGCTCAGTTCCCAGCATCCACACCAAGAGGCTCACACTGCCTCTAACTCCACTTCCAGGGCATCCTATGTTCTCTTCTGGCTTCCGTAGGCATTACACACACATGACATGTACTCATACAGACACAAACATACACACAAGAGTAAATCTTTTAACATGTGAAGCCACCTGGAGATGGCCAATAAGGGAGCTTGCCCAGTCCTCAGCTGATCAGCACCACTTCCAGGAGTGTGTGCCCCAAACTAAGGGTTCAGATCAATCTATCATTCACAAAGGCTGGGTGTAACAAGGCTGAGGATTGGATATAGTAGTAGTCCAGGACTTAGGAGGTTGAAGCAGAAGACTCAAAGTCTACATCAGCCTGGGCTACAGAGTGAGTTTCCAGGCCAACCAGGGATACAAAGCAAAACCCTCTCACATAGATAGATGGATAGATGGATAGATGGATAGATGGATAGATGGATGGATGATAGATAGATAGATAGATAGATAGATAGATAGATGATAGATCAAATGAACAAATAAAAATAAAAGCAAAGAAGAAAGGGACTGATGCAACCCATACCTTCTTAGCATTCCTCCGCTGTACAAGCTGCAGAGGGAAATCAGTGCAAACCATTACGCCCCTTTCTTTCTGCTCGCTCACCAGGTAAAATAGTGATCAACCATTGTCACCAATCAACCCAGCATGACAATCAACATCTTTCTCAAGGATCCAAGACATAGTAGACAAAAGGATCATGCTCAGTCTTAGCAAGCAGACAAGAAATCAGAGGATCAAGAGAATAACTGGCCAGGTGCTGGTGGTGCACACCTTTAATCCAGGCACTCGGGAGGCAGAGGCAAGCGGATCTCTGAGAGTTCAAGGTCAGCCTACAGAGTGAGTTCCAGGACAGCCAAGACGACACAGAGAAGCTTTATCTTGAAAAACCGAGAGAGAGAGAGAGAGAGAGAGAGAGAGAGAGAGAGAGAGAGAGAGAGAGATAACTGAAATGAAGTGATAAACTGTAGGCTAAGCTTGAGATCCAAAAAGTTGGGGCCTGGAACTAAACCTTGCCTTGCACTTCAAATCCTGCCGGCTGGGACAGAACAGAGGGACATTTCCCTTAGGCTCTATTACAGCTAATTATCTCCTGGGCCTGTGACCTTTTGTGCCCGACTGTTGTGATTTTTCTTTCTTTCTATATATGAGTTACTTCTCTGGCACTGTGACAGAACACCTGACAGAAATGAAGGAGGAAGAACTTACTTTGACTCAGGTTGGAGTCCATTTTGGTAGCGAATGGGGCAGAGATGGGGACAGGGCCCGCCATGGCGGCAGAGGCATACACATAGTTGCCCTCTCACATCTCCAGGATCAGGAAGCAGAGAGCTTAGTTTGGAATGGGGCTCTCAGAGCCCACTCCCCAGCAAAGCACTTCCTGCAGCTAGGTTCTATATCACCTACAAGCTCCACAACCTCCCAAAACAGGGCCCTGCTGTGGGAGTTTCTGTATGTTACCTGTGTTGCTCTGATTGGGTAATAAATAAAACACTGATTGGCCAGTAGCCAGGCAGGAAGTATAGGCGGGACAAAGAGAAGAAATGGAAGGCTGAGGGGAGAGACCTGCCAGCCGCCGCCATGACAAGCAAGATGCAAGGTACCGGTAAGCCACGAGCCACGTGGCAACTTATAGATTAATAAAAATGGGTTAATTTAAGATAGAAAAAGTAGATAACAAGAAGCCTGCCACGGCCATAGAGTTTATAAGTAATATAAGTGTCTGAGTGATTATTTTATACGTGGGTTGTGGGACTGCGGGGGCTTGGTGGGACCTGGAGAGAAGCTCTCCAGCTACAGGGCCCCGGCTAGGGGACTAAGTGCGCACACACACAAGCCGGCGAGGAGGGAAAGTCACATTCAAACCGTAACTCACTCACTGGGAGCAGAGGCTGAACAAATGAGCCAAGAACAGTACAGGCTTAGCATCTGCTGATCCCAGCTCTCTTTCCTAAACTGCACAATTCTGCACAGCCTGAGTATGCACTAACCTCACCTGGCTTTGAAACCTCCTTATTTTTCTTAGCTAAGGGCCAACTTTACTGCTGTTTCTCGGTTTCCTTGACAACAATATCTGGCTATAATTTAATTGGAAGTGAAAATTTCATAAGTAAGGATGACTCTTAAAATACTCCCCTCCAGCCGGGCGGTGGTGGCGCACGCCTTTAATCCCAGCACTCGGGAGGCAGAGCCAGCCGGATCTCTGTGAGTTCGAGGCCAGCCTGGGCTACCAAGTGAGTTCCAGGAAAGGCGCAAAACTACACAGAGAAACCCTGTGTCGAAAAAAAGAAAAAAAAAAATACTCCCCTCCAAATGTCCCCTCTAGGGCAGTGAGCAAGCACAGGGCCTGTGGTGTGGCTGGCTGCGTGTTTTTGAATCTACCCAAGGTCTTTCTGAGGCACTATGGAGCACATTGTAGGTGCTAGGGAAAGGTGCTAGCCTAAGACCCATCCCTGATCGAAGTCTGCGGTGTCAGAAAGAAAAACGTCTGCCTTCATCCAGAGATGGATAAAGCCCCTGACCAGTTCTCTTTGCACCGTCCTTACTACAAAACTAATAAATAAATACAGTAGCCAACGGGCTGACTACTTCTCAACTCTCAGCATTTTTTTAGAAGAAAAAATAATTTTGCCCAAACATGCGTGATTTAAAATAAATAAATGAACTAAAACCCCACTTCGAAAAAATAAATCTTAAGATCCCCTTCAGGTTAAAAATGATGGCTACATCCTTTAATCTCAGAAATGCTCTCTATGGAAACCTTAAGGACAGGAAACCACTAAGAATTTTTTCTAAAGGCAACTTCTAAGGAAAATCTATGTTTGGGGAAGTCGGGCTTCCGCACATGGCTGCCCTAAGGATAGCAGTCTGTGGCATCTTTCACTGACCCATAAATTAACTCTAAATAGAGTTTCCCAGTCATGCTCAGGGTCTGACTCTGATTCTTATCCCCTGACAGGCTAGTGTCCAGGTCCCAGCATACCCACTACCTCTTTCCCTGAGATTCCTCCGGGGTGGTGATTCCTAGGAGGATATTCTGGGAGTCTCCTCTATGGGCCACTTGACTTCCACTCAAAGTCATTGAACGTGGGGCACTGCAGTGTTTTTCTGAGCAACAAGCATCCTAATGTGGACACTGCCTGTGGCTACAAAGGTTGAGACAGCATGTGATCCTAGAGCATTAGTGTCTCTAATTACAGCAGAAGAGTACGACACTGAGAGGCTACTGAGATAGTTGTGTGGCACTGTGTCCTACGTAAAGACGTCTAGCTTTGCCCACTCTCTAGCACACCTCCAGTCAGGAAAGCAGCCTGATTAAACGTAAAGGGGATGATGCAGCAGCTTTTTCTACATACATAATTTTAAAAAATTCTTTGAGAACTCTATACAATGTATTTTGATCACATTCTTACCCCCTTCTCCCCTTAACTCATCTCAGATCCTCCCATCCCACCTCCCTGCCCCTCCCAACCTCCAGTCCTTTTTTTTTTTTTTTTTAAATGGAACAAAAATCTAAAGATTTATTTTTGTTATTTGTGTCAGGGTTCATTCTGCATGTGTGTGTACCATGTGTATGTTGTACCCATGGAAGCCATTGTGTCCCAGGAACTGGAGTTACAGATGGTTGTGAGTTGCCATATGGGTCTCAGTTGCTGAGAACTGAATCTGGGTCCTCTGCAATAGCACTAAGTACCCTTAATGGCTGGGCCATCTCTCCACCCTTCCCTCTTTCTCTCCTCTCTCTCCATAGCCCAGCGTCCTTTGGGGGCTGCACATATACTCATAGATGTAAGAGCCTATGATGAGCTTGATGGACCTACCAGGAAACACACCCTTAAAAAACCGACTCTCCCTCCCCCAAAGCCATCAGCTGTCAATAGCTCCTCGGCGGCTAAAGGTTGCGGCTCCTAGACAGCCCTCTCCGCTCCGCATGGTGACAATGTTGACGGGCTTGGTCTCATGCAGGTCACCACAGCTGCTGTGAGCTCATGTGTGTGGTAGTCCTGTCACATCCAAAGGACACACTGTTTTGCTCCAGCTCTCCCTGACCTCTGGCTCTTAACTATCTTTCCACCCACTCCTCCATGACGGTCCCTGAACTTCCAGTAGGAGTGTGGCACAGAACTTCCTGTGGTTGAGCACTCCACTGACCCTCTCTGCTGTGTTAGTTACCCACCAGCCACGATACAGAGGAAATGTCTGAGGACTGAGAACTGTGCTAGTCTATAGGCATCGAGTTACAGTTTTTAAAATCTTGTGACTGTTTTGGCTACATAGATGTCTGGGTACTATTTGGGTTCCCGGTGCCTGTGGAAGCCAGAAGAGGGCTTCAGATCTCATGGAACTGGAGTTATAGATGATTGTGAGCTGCCATACGGGCTCTGGGAATCAAACTCAGATCCTCTGCAAGAGCAAAAGTGTTCTGAACCACTGAGCCAGCTTTTCTTCCCCAGAGATACGGATTTAGAGAGCAGTTCGATACTATGTTCATTTAGTAAAACACTAGTCAGTTACAGGCCAGGGCCTGTGACGCTCCTCAACTGTGGGTTCTTGGCCAGATTTATAGCACCAAGCTCTACTTTCAAACTTCATCTTACTCCAGTCAGAATGGCTAAGAGTAAGAAAACAAAAGCCAACAAATGTTGTTGAGGGCCTGGGGTGAAAAGGGAGCCCTTATGCACTGTTTGCGGATTGTAAATTAATGCAGCAGCAACAGAAATCAGTGTGGCAGTTCCTTAGAAAGCTAGAACTCCATCTCCCATATGACCCAACTATCCCACCCCCTGGCACATACCAGAGACACATGCTCGTCCCTGTTCATTGCTCTTCTGTACACAATAGCCAGGACATGGGAACAGCCTAGATGTCCATCAACCGAAGGACATAATGAAAACATGGTTCATATACACAATTTTATTCAGTGATAAAGAAAATGAAATTTGCAGGGAAACCAGTGGAGTTGGAAAACATACTGAATCAGGTATCCCAGACCCAGAAAAATGAATGTTTTGTGTTCTTCCTCATGTGGATCTCAGTGTTGGAGCTTGAGATGTGTGTGGTTAACTTTGACTAACTGCAGAATCCAGGAAAGGACTACGGGTGGGGAAGACCTCAGGGAGAGATGATGGCAGAACACAGGCACTATGAAAGAAAGGCCAACAGGAATCATGAGGAGGGAGGTGTAGGTGGGAGAGGGATAAGGCGGTAGGGTAGGAGAGGACTTGGGGGAGGGAGAACACCAAGAATGTAAGGAAAAACCATATAGAAACCCACTACTTTGTAATCCATATTATAAACCACACTCTGACATTACATATGTATATGTATCTGCATATATATATACATATACATACATACATATGCATATATATGAGTTTAAGTGAAATTACTTCATACAAGGTATGATACTCCTCCCAGATGCCATAGGCTGCCAAATAAAAAACCCAGTGTGCATCCCAGAAACCCCCAAAACAATACAGGTCATTGCCGCCGCTCTTGGTTGCCCACCAGAACTTGATGATGAAACAGTAATAAAGACATTGTATGTTTAATCCCAGAAGATAGAGAAATCACATTGGTCCTGCCCCAAAAGGTTCTTCCCTGCCAGCTATCTCTCATAGGAATGGAAGATGCTGTATGTAGGCTGCTGGGGGGAAAAGCCATCCACAGTCCGGCTCCGCTGTGAACCCGTGAACCGCAATAATGACAAGTGTGGCAAGCTGTGCCCACGGTGGTGCGATCATCCTGGGGCACTCAGTAGCTAGCTTTCCAAGAAGCAATCCAGGTACTTTCAGTGAGCTGAAGGTGGGACAGTTCTGCACAGTCCTGACCTGTGCAGGATCTTGGGCTGAGTCTCGAGAGAGCTATCCCACATACTTCCACGGTCTCAAGGTGGTTCAAACGAGTACAAAATATCAAGTTGCTCTCACCGCCGCCTCTTCTAGGAGGCACTGCCTGGGACATCAGCCAGGTTGGCAAACAAATTATAAAACGCAAAGGTTTTAAGTACCCTCTTGCCTTTGGCAGCACACTCAAAGCTATTTAAATTCGTTATTAAATACAGCTGAAATGCAGCTACCACGTCCCGGCAGACAAAGAGGGTGAGAAGTCCATACTTTTTTTTTTTTTTATTTAAAGGCCTGCCTGAATTAGCTCTTCTAACTTTTGTTTGATTTTTGTGTGAACAAAAAACTGGGGGTTGGAGGGGCTCAAACAAAGAGGGAAACAGAATTGTAAAACTGTAGGGGGTAGAAAAAAACGGAAAAAAAAAAAAAGGAAGGTGACTGGAGAAATGATCATTGGTTAAGAGCTGTATTGTGAGAGCCAAAGTTACATTTTAAGTTTTAATTACTATGCCTGAGAGATTCACGAAACAAAAATGCCTCTGAACTGCAAGCCCCTTGCCCAAGGACAGATAGTTCCTGAAATGCTGGAGGCTATTGTTTATGGGAGATAACAAGCCACATGTTTTCACTCCCCTAGACAAGTTTGTTTGACCCATCTGCTTGATCACATGTGGGCCAGAGGTTCACAGGCAGGAAAAAACATGAGGATGTATGCTTGGCCCTGATTGGACCAGATGGGAAATACTTAAGCCGTTGCAAACTGTAACTTAGGGTTATTTTTCTGGAAAACCAGAGATGGACTTGGCCAGAGCCCATCTACCTGGCCAGTATTTAATTAAAGCCTGCTTCAATTTTGGCTTCAAACTGTGTCTTATTCTCGACCAATGGGATTAACAGTATTACTCTTGTGGAATACCCGACTTTGCTCCTAGCACCCACATCAGGTGCCTCACAACCACCTACAACCCCCGCTCCAGGGGATCCAACACCCTACTCTGGCCTCTTCAGGTACCTGCACACACGTGCACATGCCATGCACACACACACACACACACACACACACACACACACACACACACAAAATGGGGCTGGAGAGATAGCTTGGCAGTTCAGAGTGCATAGTGCTCTTGTAGGACAGGAGCTGGTTTCCAGCATCCACATCAAGTGGCTCACACCACCTGTAACTCCAGCTCCGCGGGTCCAGTGCTCTCTCTTCCAGCTTCTGCAGGCACCTGCACGCGTGTGCACATACCCACATGCAGACAGACCCACAAACGCACATAATTTAATGTTTTTTTTAATTTGAAATTGTTTTTTTTTTTTTTAAGATTTATTTATTATGTATACAGAAGAGGGCACCAGATCTCATTACAGATGGTTGTGAGCCACCATGTGGGTGCTGGGAATTGAACTCAGGACCTCTGGAAGAGCAGTCGGTGCTCTTAACCTCTAAGTCATCTCTCCAGCCCTGAAATTGTTTTTTAAATAAAGTCTTTATTAAAAGAAAAAACAAGTAGGCCTCTATGAGGAAATCTCTGGGCTTTTAGTACGAGGCGCTCTTTGAAAACTCTTCTTAATTCAGGTTCAAAGGGGCTTTTAAAAAGTAATTTTCTTATCTCTTGTCAGATAAAAAGCCGAGTTTCTGGCTTCTTTTTCTGTTCATGCCTGTCTCTCTCACTCTCTCCTAATCGGAGGACAAAGTCCATCACCAGCCTCAGTTCAGGTAAAGAGATCAGACGCACGGGGAGATGCCCCCTTTGGCTCTGCATTCACTGGAAGACAAGGGACAAGTGACATCTTCCACAATTGTGAAGTGAACAGGAACCACCTCATGTGCTTCAACAGAGAAGGTCAAGACATACACTTTGCCTGGATAGGAAAGCCTTTCTCACACCCCAGAAAGATTTCCCAAATGGAGGGTGGCGCTGTTTACAATAAAACTAACCTGAGGCTGACACACAGCAGTCTGTCTGTGGGGTTTCTTTTCCTTTTCTGTCATTTCTCCCCTTCCCTAATGATGATGATGTCACTTTACACATGCATTCATTTCCAGCTTCCAAATGACTTCAGCTACAGTCCTTTTCCCTGGGTTGAGGGGAGGGTGTGTGGTGGGTATCAACATGCCCACTTGGAACAGCTAAAAAAACAAAACAAAACAAAACAAACAAACAAAAAAAACTGTGGCTTCAATCACTAGATGTAAACTATTTCCTGTTGGTTGAGCCTCTCGGTTCCTGTATAAGCCATGGCTGGATTCTCTGGAGCCTCCTGCATAAATCAACATGGTTCAATTAGAAGAGGTAGTAAACATCACAGGACCCATTACAGGCTGACTTTCTTAATATTATCAACCCAGTTGCCCAGGCAGAAGTTGACGTGGATGTGAATCCCACCTCGACCACTTTGTGACTTTCAGATTTTGGATAGAGCATTTAATCTTTCAGAAGTCATCAGCTGCCTGCATTTAAAATAGAACTCAAACCCATAGCCTGAGAGCTGGTACTTAACAGGTGTCTAAAATATGAGCAGTGCTGTTGTCGGCCAGTAACACACTAAGAGCCGTATCAAACATAATCCTTGTGGTTTGGTTGGTAGGTAAGTAGAAAGCCATGTTCTAGTTGGGTAAATTCTAGATTGGAGCTTAGAAATTAAATTTCAAGAAAGAGAAAGTGGCCATCTTTTGTCCAACAGAGCTTTGGGGTACTACTAGGGAAGTAAGAATTGCTCCCTAGTATACATACATCTCCTCTTTGACAATGGTTTGTGACATGCCCCGAAGGTAGCCTATCTTTCCATGTATTATTTAAATGAAAAGATTTCTTTCAAATGGGGTGGGGGGGGGAGTGAATGAGGAAAAGGAATGGTTAGAAGAGACGAGAAAGTGTCATGTGTCTTATCTAGCAAAGCCAGGGCCACAGTCCCACATTACAAGCCTCTCTACCTGGTCTAAAAGAAAGCGAGCCAAAGTGTCAGCTAAGAGGATAAGAACCCACCATTGTTGCAGGCTTAAAGTGATTCCACTTTCCCTAGAGCCCGGGGTAGTGGGGCCCTCATTGAAAATGCAAAGTCCCTGGCTGGGGGTCAGAAGAGGAGAAAACATTAAGATGCTCAGCTCTGGAGAGCCAATACCGTGGACTGAGTTCCAGTGCTAGTCTCCTCCCTGACCCCTCGCCCTCACCCCAGCAGCTTCCTCCCATTATTCTGGAGTAAGGTCCTTCCCAGCTCTGCCTATTCAGGGTCAGGGAGACTTAGGGAGTGCCCAGGGACTACTGTGATGTGGGGAGAGATACAAAGACTTCTTCCACAAAGCCCTCTTTCACAGCGGGGCCTTGTCTACTAATATGCATCCACTTCTCTAAGGCGATTATGAGGACCACAAGCTCACAGAACCACCCCACAAAAGTACTGAAGCCCACTGCAGGAAGAACAAAAGAAAGGGGTGTGTGGCTGGGGGCTTGGGGGGGGATTTAAAATTATCAACAGGTGACCTTCCACTCCGTGGGAAATTCCCAGGGGAAAAGGTGTGGACAAAATGCTCAAGGAACGGGCTCCTGCCCGCTGGGGTCCAGGTGTCTTCAGTACTGCGGTCCTACACTTCATTCTTATATTCCATGTATGCCAGGAAGAGAGAGAGGCATAAGCGCTATTCCCTGTTCTCACTGCCTCACAGCTCAGGAGAGTCCCATTCTTATAAAATGCATGATACATCCTCCACGGATTCATGAGTATGTGAGGTAATAAACTACATATTAAATTATTAAGCCACACATAGATTGTCACTGGTTAATGAATGATTAAACTCTTCACCTCATTATTTCTTCATGATTATTTCCTCCTGAAGTCATACAAGCGTAAGTACACTCATAGTGAGAGAGATCCTCTTCTTTACCACAGATATGGAATAGAACATGGAGTTTCATTGTCATTTAAGAAGCATGTATTTCAAGCTCTCAAAAGACGGGTAAATTGTTTCAGAGCTCACAAAGGGATTATTGTGCAATTCACAAAGGGATTTCAGAGCCCTTTCATTTAACAACTCCATGAAGAAAGCATTATTTATCTCCATATTACTGGTAAGGAATCAGGTGGAAGCTCAGGGCTTGGCTTCCCAATTCCCTCACCCGTTCCTGAGGCACATTCTGAGAACCTACTCTTCTCCTGGGCACCACTGCAGTTTTGAGTATTCGTGGAAAGTGGACTGTCTCAATTACAGAGGATCTTTGGGCAACTCCAGAGTTCCAAATCGACAGCATCCAAGCTGAACTTGGGAGGAAAGTCAGAGGCAACTGTCTGCAGACTGTCTAGAGAAGGTAATGTCATGATGAAGCCAAGAACAAACCATGACTTCCCTCTCCTTACACTGCCTTCCATGGCTTCCCAGCACCAAGCCACGCTAAAAGAAAATGGGCTAGAGGATGTGTTTCTGCTAGGGATAAGTAGACAATGTGCTCAGGAGGGCAGCAGCAGATGTTGCCTTTATTTCTATAGTTACTCTACAGATATGGAGACCAGCCCCATGGCAGTAGTTCTCAATAAGATGCAGACCACTGTTGCTTAGCATGAAGTTGGTAGAGAGTAGCCTGGGCACTTCTGGGAGGGTGTGATGAATGAGGTCAAGTTGAACTGCAGAACATTCTCCTGCCCGTTAATGGACACATACATAGGCCAAGGCTGGAAGGAGGAAGGGGGACACCCAATACCAAAGACTTGTTCTGCAACGGCCAGGGCCGTATCCAGGCCCATGGTAGCTGAATGCAGGCTTTCCTTCCTTATACTGTGCTAAAGTTAGTAAAACAAATTCTTGTTCTTAAGCAACAAAGAGTGCTAGTGGGCTTTCACTAAAAAGTATCCCCAAAGTATTAGTAAAATATCTTCAACACTCCACCAATTTCATGATGCTACTAGATGGGAAAAAAAAACCAAATCATTTTCTTCATCTTTTGTTTTAAATGTCTACATCCCCTACACACAGAAACTTTTTAACTTAAGAAAGGGTTAGCAGAGTTTCAAATTAAAGTTTTTCAGGGAAATCAAGTGTAGCACACAGGCTGTGATCCTAACACAAAAGAGGTCACACTGTTAAATAAACATTAAAAAAAAAGTTACTCATTTTACATGCATGGGTGTTGTGTCCGTGGGTATGTTTGTGCATCATATGCATTCCTGGTGCCCTCAGAGGCTAGAAGAAGGCATGTGATCCCCTGGGGCTGGGGTTGTAAACATCTGTAAGCCACCACATGGGTGCTGAGAATAGAACCTAGGACCTCTGAAAGAGCAGACAGTGGTGGCTGAGCCACCTCGATAGGCCCCCCTGATAAGTCCTTAAAAAAACAGTGGAACCACTTCAGTAGTCCACTAGATAGAAGGACCATGGCATTCACGTGCAGAGCATCTAGTCTCGACCACTGAGAGCATCCTCCATTTAAGCCCTGAGTTTCCAGCCAATTGTCCTGTCTCCACTGTGCTCTTGCCTCTGGAGTGCTGGGTTTGCAGATGTATACAGCTGTGTATCGCCTTTTGTCATCAAGCACGTGTGGCAACTTAAGCCATGTAGCTACCTCTAGGGCCGCATAATGAACTTTGATCCACATTCTTTCCTGTACTTTTCATTTCTACCCTTTGAGGTGGGGTAAGTCCCCATTTCACAGATAAGGAAACTGAGTAATTGGCAAGGCTCAACTACTCTGTAACAGTTCCTAAAAGACAAAGAAGGTTGAATCTCACTGCATGGAACACCGTACCTTCCACCAAGAACAGTGGCTCCCCTCATCCTCCCCAGGAACCACACACCTTCTGACGTGGAAACGCATCGGCTGGAGGAGCGAACAGGTTGGAAATCAGGCTGGCTAGAGAGGGTGCTCTCACAGATCACTAATTTCGCCTTCTCCCCTAGCCAGCGTTTGAAGTAAATGGCAAGAGTTCAGAGGTCAGACAGGAGGAAGTATGTGCTTTAATTTCTTCCCCCTAGAGGTGCATGAGTGTTTTCTATTAACAAAAACCCTGTGGCCAACAAATTCTGGGCTTGGATCAAAGGGCCCTCCATAGTTTAAGTCATAACATCACAGGGAGACATTTCAAGAGGAAGCCAGGCCCCGTCAGACCTGTGGGACCAGGGAGAGGGTTGTTTTTGTCCTTCAAGGGTTTGAAACGTACCTCTTGCCCCTCCGAAATTGTTGAGTGCCAGACAAAAATGTCTCCTGATAGTTATTCATCACCGATGGACTCAGGCTAAGCTGAAAGTATAGGAAAACAGTAAGCAGAGGCTGAGGTAGGGTGGTCTGTGTCTAAGGGCATGGCCATTGGGAAGTGACATTTGGCAGCCAGCACGGTCCGTGGAGCCACGTCCAAGTTATGTGACAACTGGCTGGTACTTAGTGTGAAATGGAAGGCACAGTAAGGGTGCTGCTGGGTTATAAAACTCCCCTTCCCGGCCCTTCAGCACCAGCCACTCTCCTGCTTGTTTCTTAGCAACAACACCCAGGATACTTTCTGCCTAAGATCTGCAAGCAAGGTGGGGTAGGACACTGAATTTCTGAAAACCCAGCACCTGTGCCTGCACAGGAAAATGCGGCTTGCACTTTCCTGAGACTTCTCGCACAAGCACCATGTTCGGCGTTCTCATAAACCTGCTCATGTAGCCCTACACTGACCGGGGGGTGTATTCCTTGACCCCCAGCCTTCATTTTTTAGACCGTCTCTCACAATATGGAGCCCAGTCAGGCCCTGAACTTGAGTATTATGGCTCTTACTGGTGTTGTGTCAAAATCCTTGGCAGAGGTCACTTAAGGAAGGGAAGAGTTTGTTGTGGCTCACAGGGTGAGGATAAAGTCCATCATGGCAGGGAAGGCATGGTGATTGGAACTGTGAACGAGCTGGTTATATTGCAACTCCAGGCAGGAATAAGAGAGAGAGGAATGCTGATGCTCAGCTCACTTCTCCTTTCTAGCAGTCCAGGACCCCTGCCCCCATTCAGGGTGGGCCTCTCTTCTCCAGTTACACCTCTCTGGAAACATTCTCATAAACACCTACAAAGGAATACTTCCAGGAACTTTTAACTCTGTTGAGCGGACAATCAAGACGAGTCCACCCACTTCTCAACCCGACCACATCGTTTCAAATTCAAATATTTAGGATTAGCAAGATGGTTCTGCAGGTGAAGGGCCTTGCTGCCAAAGCTAATGACTTGAGTTTAATCCCAGGAGCCCACATGGTAGGAGAGAAAAACAACTCCCAAGTTGTCTTCTTACCTCCATACATGTTCTGCAGCACATGCATGCACATGAGCACACAGACACATACTCACAAAATAAATGCTAAAAAATTTTTAATGAAATATTCTACCCTTGCCTCTTAAAAGTTTCATTTTCATCTCAAATACAAAATGCATAGTCCATGTCTAAAACTCCCCAGAATCTTTCGCAGTCCCAACACTATTTAAAAATCCAAAGACCAAATTCTCTTCTGAGACCCAAAGCAAGCTTTTAATTAAATGTCCATTTAAAACAAAAACAAGCTACATGCTTCGAGAAAATACTGGCACAAAGTCAACAGTCCCACTCTAATGAGAAGACTAGACGAATAGCAAGTAAAATGGAACCAAAACAAGACAGAAAGCCAGGAGGACAAACGCCAAAGCCTGTAGTTCCATGGCTGGCATCTCAGGGTCATGATGGACTGCCTCATCTGGGCTCCAAAGGGTTTGGATAGCATCAGCCTTCCAGCTCTACTGACTGCAGCACACTTCACTTTTTCTCTTGCTCACACTCCATTTTATTCCTGCAACTGTCCTCAGTGTGTATCCCACGGTCCTGGCCTGTCCATCATTCTGGGATCTGGATGACAGTTTAGGCCTCTCCTTCAGATCCACACAATGGCCAGTCAGGCCCTCCTTGCAGAGACTCTGAGCCCGCCACACATCTCCTGGTTTTACTAGCTCTCTGGAATCTTCGCGCAAGTCTCCATGACCTTTTAGTCTTACATCTTTCATGCCTATAAAATGGGTGCCACATGAGTCATGCTAAGTTTTGCTGTCAGCCTGAGAGGTAATGTAGCCCCCTTGGACCACACAGTTATAATGGCTTCTGGATGCCTTGGTGGTTGAATCCGCACACGTTTCTTTGGGAGTTGTTTTCAAGCAGGGAATCCAGTTCAGAATCTTCTCAAATGAATTTGCATTTTTTATAAGCTGGAGCTTTGGATGGGGGGGATCTGGCCCTTATGGGACCTTTTCTATTTGTCCCAGTGAAGAACACTAGATGTCTCTTGAATAAGGCTAATCCCTTCAATAACTGCAGCTCCTTTTCCCATCTGCCTTATCTGTATCTTTAAATCCATTCAAGCTATTTTCTTTTCCAAACTGTATACTTTTCACACCCCTTTGCTCTGCTTGCCACTCTCTCGCTGCAGGCCTGGATCAGAGCTGTGAGCAGTCACAATGATGCAGCCAGAGTGCAATTCCGTCTTGAGATTTCTCCAAACAAATTAGTCTCTTACTATTAAATCCAGCCTTACTCAAGCTCAGAGGATATAGGCAAAATGGGACCCGATTCTGTGCCAGAATGTGACATGATGGCCTCCATCCCTGGAAGGGTCTTCTGAAGCCTCCTGAGCCAGGCCTTCCCATTGCGTTTCTCCATTCTTCCACATTCCCACCAGAATGGCTCAGCAAGCCCTCTCACAGTGCTCTGGGGCTTCTCTAGCCTGAAGTTCCAAATTCTTCCACCATCCCCCCAGAAATCAGCTCCACGTCCTAAGAACCACATGGTCAGGTTTATTGTAGCACCAACCCCACTACTGGAACCGATGCTTCTGTCTTAGTTACTTTTCTCATTCTATAACTTGACAAGGGCCACTTCAGGAAGGACTTCCTCAGACTCATCATTTAAAGGTACAGTCCATCATGGCCAGAACGGCACGACAGCAGGGGGATGACACATTCACTATCAGGAAGTAGACAGGGACGGGTTCTGGTGCTCGGCCCATTGTCTCCATTTTTACAAACCCTGGCCCATGGGTGCCACGTGCATTTAATGTGCATCTTCCTACCATAATGAAACCAGTTTAGAAATTCCCTCACAGACATGCCCAGATATTTGCATCCTAGATGATTCCAGAACCTGTCAAGTTAACAATCAAAAATTAACAATCACAACTTTAAAAAATATATTTTTCATTTCTAATTGTGTGTGTGTGGTGTGTTTCTGTGTGGGTATGTGCATGAATATGCAGGTACCTTAGGAGGCCAGAGGCCTCCTGGAGGTAGCAGAGTCACAGGCAGTTGTGAGCTGCCCAGTGTGAATTCTAGGAACAGAATTCAGGTCCTTTAGAAGAACAGTACTTTCTCTTAACTGCTGCACCATTTCTTCAGTCCCACCTCCAACTCCCATCACAACTTCTGATCCTCCTGCCTCGGCCTCCAGAGTACTGGGATTACAGATATGTGCCACCATGCCTGGGCTTGCCCAATTTTTAGAACAAGGAGCCTGAGGTTCCTAGGGACAGTGAGAAAGCTTGGATTAAAATCCAAGGTTCTCTATCCTTGCTTTTGTGAGTTGTTTTGAGAACAAAATCTGCTGTCATAGCTTCTGAATGTCTCCGAAAGCTGACTTAAGAATGAGCTTTGCAAGCCGGAGTGCTACAAACTGGGCCTGCTTTACCAGGGAAGCCCTCTGAATTACTGAACTCTGGCTTTTAGCTCGCAGGGCTCATGCCTTCAAAAGCACAGCCACAAAGCTACCAGGTCAGCCTTCCTGGCAGGGCGGGGATGGGGGAGCAGAGGAGAGGTAGTCTCAAGAAAACGGCAGGCAGTTTAGCTATGGAAGAACTAAGAAACCAAGTTATGGGTTTATAAGACGCTCGGAGGAAGAACAGAGCACAGTAATTGTTTACAGGCCACTTGTGAGTCATCTGAAGATGCCCGAACTACGAAATACAGCTTACGGTGGCCTAGTCTGAAAGAGTTAATCCCCCAGAATTGGTCCTCCAAGGCACATGACCCATTCACATCCATGAAGCCAGAGTCTTAAGCTTTGCATACAAATAATTTCCCTGAACTGACCCTTGACCCCTGCTGTTCCCAGCTTGCTTACCAACTAACCTCAGAAGAATGTGTGCCCAGGCCCAAGCGGAAACCAGGCTGTATTTGATCAACCATTCTACTTCAATGTTCCCAACTACTTCTTGGCTAGATGCAGACATTAAATACACATTCAATGAAGCATTACTTACTTCATTATTTACTTAATTTTTCCTGGCTAATTTGATTCAATGAAAGAATTTAAGATTTTGCAAGGAAACATGTAGTAATGTGAATGCTGTGTGGAGAAAAACATTTAGAATTCTCATGTGATAATAACAGTACAATATCTATATATTTTCAAATCTTATAACTGAGAGAGCCAACCTCAAAAGATCAAATTCTAATGCAATGGAAGATACAGTCAGCCCTATCTGCAGGCTCCACACCTTTGGGGGTCAACCAAAGGAGGATAGAATATATTGGGAAAACTAGCCTCTGTACTGAACATGTACAGAATTTTTTTTCTCACCACTATTCCCTAAACAATGCAGTAAAACGACGTTGTGTTGTGTATTATTAGTAATCTAGGAGTGACTTAAAGTCTACAGGAGGATGTGTGGGGATCACCCTCAAATGCAAGGCTAATTCCGCGCAGGCTTGGGTTGTAGGTCTTACAATCCCCTGCACACAGCCCAGGAGTGCTAGGGCTCAGCTCACGGAATGCGGCATACTGTTTGGCCGAGTTTAGGAACATGTTGGTGTGCTAAAAGGAAAAACGATGGCGTGACAACGGTCTTCTCAGCAGACTTCGCACGTGCCCATTCATTTCGGATTTTGAGGAACAGCAATGTAGCTTCAACAATTTATGACCAAGACACCGAGTCAAAATTAAACAAGACATTCACCATGGTCCTAAAATAATTAGTCTTAACTCACATCAGATAGAAGACAAATTTGGAGCGGGCAGGGCGTGGGTGGGTGAAGATAAACTTATAAAAGATAATTCTCACATGTTATCTCCTTGATAATAATTTACTACGTCAGAATGAGATCCTCATACAATGAATCCTGAGTGTTTGAAGCAGATACCAGTTGCCTTGTAAACTTCTCAAAAATAACTTGTTACATTTGTGTTTATGTTCATTTGAATACACACTAATTATGATTTACTTTTGACAGCTCAGTGAATTACTGCAGACTGTTTGAAACCCACACCTTAAAGTCATTATTCTATTTATAACTCCTGATATAATCATGACATAGATACAACCAAGTAAGAAAAGAGAGATGGGAAAAGAGACTGGTCAAAAAGTGGAAACCGGTAAATCACAAATTATAAAAATATTTGCCACTTGATGTTTAAAAACATATTCATCTACAAGATGTATTACATTACCACATCTGTGATAATATTTATAAAACACAAATGCCTTAGCAATTCCAAAGCACAAACACGTCACAAAAAAAGTTAAACTTATATCCTAATATATGAAATGAAGCATCGTTACCCACTGACCTGGGGTTCTTCCAAAAGCAAAAAGGATTAAACTTCCCAAACACTCACGCTGAATCAGCATCATCTATGCGTCCCTGAGATTTCTCAACAGGTGCATGAGAAATAGAGATGTTCACCAACTGACACATGAGTTACATCTCAATAAATCTATCATTAGTGGGAAACACAATATCAAAAATAGTTTGCCGGGCTGTGGTGGCGCATGCCTTTAATCCCAGCACTCGGGAGGCAGAGCTGGGCGGATCTCTGTGAGTTCGAGGCCAGCCTGGACTACCAAGTGAGTTCCAGGAAAGGTGCAAAGCTACACAGAGAAACCTTGTCTCGAAAAACCGAAAAAAAAAAAAAATAGTCTTAGTACTTCATTCTATAAAAAAGTCTCAGAATATTTTTAGCATACAATTGGGCAGAACTGCACAAAGCCCATTTCATGATAGTGTGAACAAGCAAGTTCTTGGCCATGCACACACAGCTGGGTAAGAGTGTTTTGTCAACACGATGAGATGTGACACAGAAAATACTATGATGAAGTTTTCACACAACCCAACACCCAGTGTGGGTCCATACTGGATTCCCTTATAGCCGAGGCTCACAGCTGCTGCCTAGCACGGTTGGAAAGGATCCTCCCATACATCCAAGAATGCAGGGAGCTGCAATTTGAAAAGACACAGGATTTCCACTGAATGTACATCACTTTGCACCACCTTGAAGTTGAAAAGCTGTTAAGTCAAAGCATGGTAACTTGAATCTTCCGAAGTCAGAGCCAGCTCTGATCAATGAAACTGGAGAGATGCTGGAGGAAGAGGGTCTATGTGGTCCCGGATGACCTGTAACTCACGATGGAGTCTAAGCTGGCCTGGAACTCACAATCCTCCTGACTCAACCTATCCACTGCTAGGATGGATTACAGGGGTGGAGCACTACCATATCTAGCACTCATAAAAATAAAAAATAAATCCAGGATAACTAAGATGCTAGTCAAAAATGATCAGAACTGGGCTGGAGAGATGGCTCAGAGGTTAAGAGCACTGTTTGTTCTTCCAAAGGTCCTGAGTTCAATTCCCAGCAACCACATGGTGGCTCACAACCATCTGTAATGAGATCTGGCACCCTCTTCTGGCCTGCAGGGATATGTGCAGACAGAACACTGTATACATAATAAATAAATAAATATTTTAAAAAAATGATCAGAACTTTTCCTCATTTTACTGCCCCCTAGAAGGTGGGCAATGACCATTGAAGTGGACACTTGGATCCCTGCCTTTTGCCCAAATGAATGGATTGTACAGCAATCACAAAATGTGCATTGAATCCACTCAGTTCTAAGAGATCAGCTCCAAGAGGTCCTGGCAGGTACATTTTTTTGTTTACTATTTGTGTGTGTGTGTGTGTGTGTGTGTGTGTGTGTGTGTGTGTGTGTGTGTGGTTTTTCAAGACAAGGTTTCTCTGTGTAACAGTCCTGGCAATCCTGCCATCTGCTTTCTAGACCAGGCTGGCCTCAAACTCAGAGAGATCCACCTGCCTCTGCTTCCCAGAGTGCTGGGATTAAAAGCATGCGCCACCACCACCCAGCTACTTTTTGGTTTTTGAGACAGAGTGTCACTATGTAGCCCTGGCTTGCCTGGAACTCACTTTATAGACCAGGCTAACCTTGAACTCACAGAGATCCTCCTGCCTCTTCCTGAGTGCTGGAGTTAAAGGCATGTACCACCATGCCCAGCATGATCAGGATGTGTTTATGTAAACAGAACTCCAGTGTGTCCAGCAGGAGTTCTCTGGGGCATTTTTCAGTGAGCAGGGAAGAGGGACCCTCTTCAGAAGGGTGTAACCTCTGGAGGCCTGTAATTACTGGATTCATTTTATTACAGCCTGAGCTTACATCAACAACCAGAGGTTGGGAAAGTCAAAATAGTAAGGCAAGATGAACCAGTCAGGCAAAATGATTCTACAGCAAAAGTCAGTTGAATAATCATGTGCCTCAAACCTTCAGGGCTCCCCATTCCAGCCAGGATAAAGTCCAGACAAGGACCTCCACAGAGACACAGTTGCCTCCCATTGGCACCCATTCCCATCCTGGTTCAATGCCTTCCTTGAGCCCTCCCTCTGAAGATCCCTAGGCCCTCACTCACTTCACACAATTGCCCAGATTCGTTCATCAACACCCCAAGGGGCTGTTTTTTGAATGCTATCTTAACCAGTTCTATCTGCACACGAAGTGGTCAGTCTCATTGTCTCATTGTCTTTCTTTAGCTCTGCATGTTTAAATGTTGACTTTTCCCTTTAAGGAATATAGGTCCCTCCAAGGCAGGGCCTCTGCTCTGGCTAGTTCCTAGAATCCTTAGAAGTGTGCTGATACACGCTCAGAGCTGAACCACAGACCGTGAACAGACTGGCTGACTCACACAACCTAAGGACCTACACAGGACCAGGTAACCTTTAATCCTAAGCAATGCTGTCTTGATCAGATAAGGAGTGTTAAATTCACAACTCTCTGATGAAGACTTTATATGTATCCCGGTTAACACTCATTCTCTCTAATCCTGGATGTCATCGTATTTTTAAATAATGAAAGGAAGTTTCCTGGGAGAACAACGTCACTTAAAAACACCCCACTTGCAGCAGCAGAATCAGCATGTATGGAAAGAATAAAAAGCATATCTGAATGAACACAAAAACACTCTAAAGAAAAAAGAAACAGGTACCTGGAGCTGGTGATGTGGCTCAGTGGATAAAGACATTTGCCATCAAGCCTGAAAACCTGAGTTCCATCCCTGGGACCCACATCGGGAAAGGAGAGAAACATCTACTTCTACACTCATGCCATGACACCAGAATGTCCCACCCCTACACTAAATCAATGTTCAAAAAAAGGTGTAAATGATAACAGAAGTTTATAGTATAATAATAAAATAAAAATCTTAATTATAAAAATAAAATCAAAATTTTACTTTTAGTTATAAAAATAAAATACCTCACATATATTTGTATTAATAATTAAAAAATTAAATTAAATTAAAGGCCTAATATCCACACAAAGATTCTGTTGTAAACCATCAAAGCTACAGTAAAAAGTGAAAACTGTCATCCTCTATAAAGAGCACATGTAATCCCAGCACTAGGAGGCTGAGGCAGGAGGATTCCCCAGCCTCGGCCAGCCTGAGCTACATAGTGAGAGCCTCCCTCAAAAAAGAACACATTTCAGTATATGTAAGTCTAAAACTAAGGGTAGGTGGGACAGGGGGGTGGAAGTACATCTGAGTCACTATGGCAGGATTCTATTACCACAGTCTGGGGTGTTCTTGGAAGCTTTTCATTTTAATAAGAAAATAATTATATACGGAATGATGTTTTGCTTTTTTAATTCTAGCCTAAGAACAATGTGGCCACATTTGTATTATATTTCCTGGAAGCCGCAGGGATTGTTTACACTGGAAGAAAGAAACGAGTGGCCTGCCATGGATTTTCTCCGAATTTAAGAGTCTGTCACCTCACCACATACACTCACCTCTCTAACGGGCACCATCAGTAAACAAGGCCAAGAAACACAGCTGTGACCAACACAATGCTTGCCTGTAAGACGTTAAAAGGAAAAAAGCATACTGGCACACAGTATGTGTTCAGGAAATATTTCATAAATTAATTACCTAATGAATTCTAACCTTGTGAGGAAGGAGTTCCAAATACACAGTAATTTCAAGTTTTCCTACTCTTAAATATAGCCCAGCTTTCTCCACCATGAATAAGCCAAACATCAAATCCCACTAATACTCAGAAATTTATATACTGGGCATTGTTCTGAGTCACTGATATATCTGAGGCATTTTCAATCGTTTTGTAGCAAAATCTCAAACATTTCCCAGTAAGTCTAGAATGGCTAATGCAACTGACAGACTTAACAC
The DNA here is from genome assembly GCF_949786415.1 of Peromyscus eremicus. NCBI lineage: Eukaryota > Metazoa > Chordata > Mammalia > Rodentia > Cricetidae > Peromyscus > Peromyscus eremicus. The sequence goes on along the minus strand of NC_081417.1, from coordinate 115,120,054 downwards.
AATGGGAAGAGCTGCTTTAGAACAGTAACTATTAGAAGGATACAAAGTCTACCATTTAAAACCCCTGGGCAGTTTGGACTTCCTTTCTTGAGTCCTCTAGGTAGGTCACAGACAGTGCCAACCACCCTAAGACTCTCGGGATCAGTAAGTCTGGCCTCTTTCCTCCTGGTGCTCACTCTCCAGCACTCCTCCTCCCCACACTGTGACTGTTTACCAGTCTTATCTAACTTTAACATCTGAGAGACAGGTATGCAAATACAAACTCCACATCTGTTTTTAGTTTATTAATAATAATAACAACAATATCTTGGAGATATGGTCTATGCTGGCCTCGAACTCACCATGTAGCCAAGGATAACCTAGGACTCTTGATCTACCTCTCCTCCTCCTGAGTGCTGGGATTTCAGGCCTGGGCTACCACACCCTGCTTTTACAGTCATCTGCATTTACATCAACCCCAGACATTTCAGATTTCAAACACCCATCACAGGCGTTAAGGGTTTACAATCAGCATGCAGCTTAGTCTTGCCTAAGCCTCAAGAACGGTCACCATTTCTTCCTATTACTGGAGAACACTGAAACCAACTCTGTCTCCCTCCAAAAACTCCTTGGGTTTCCAGGTTTTTTTTTTTTTCCTGATGGTCTCTGGGGAAGGGACAGAAGAACCCTCAGAACGCACACAGCCACTCCCTCCAGTAGCAGCACGAACCTCTCGCCCAGAGAAGAGCTGATGAGGGCATCTGACCCAATCCCGCACCCCCTCTGTCAAGCACCTTAGACAGAAGACAGAGAAAGCAACCAGCACAGGGACAGAAGGCCAGTGTCCTGCAGAGGCACCAAGCAGACAGTACCCCAAGGCGCTCGGATACATTAGTGAGGACTGAGGGTCAGTAAGATGGACCTTCTATGCTTTTGATATTCAATGATTAGGGGGTGGGGGGAAGTGAGATATTTAAAACACACAACCCCACCTCTAACAGACATATGAGTATCACGAGATATTTTATAAATACTGCACATTTATAACAAAGAGACGATACAGACAGTCAGATGCTTATTTCTCAGTTATCCACAGTCAGTAACTGCCTAGGTGTTATGGCTTCTCAGTGACGTTTTTAACTCAACACAGTGACATGGAACTATAAAGACTATTTAAACTAATTATATCAGGAATAGAGTTGGAGCAGATTGATGAATCAATCAATATATTTGTGGATCGTTACTTCTGGCCATTCTTGGATAAAGGAAGGAATGAAGGGAGGGAGGGAGGGAGGAAGGGAGGGTGGAGGGAGGGAGGAAATAAAGAAAATGTTGGCCATCAGACAGTGGAGCCAGTCTGTTTTGCTTCCTAGGATGGGTCTTATCAGGTCTACCACAGCTGAAGAGATTCCAAATTGCTTTATGCTGCACTTGGATTTTCTCCTGCTAATAATTCCTCCCTTCCTGCCTGTGACTGGCAGGCTTCTTCCACACTGCGGTAATGTGGGACAGCTAATTATCTACCGATCCACCTTGCTATTCCACACTTGGCAACTTTTATCTGCACAGGACAGCTGCACTCTGTGTGTTTGAAGTAACATGTCAGTCTCTGCTAATGCAACAAGACTTACATCCCTAATGATGTCTCCACACTTTGAAGCAACAACTCAAAGCCTAATTAAAAATTCAGATTCATTCTCACCGGCTTGCTGATTTTTTTTTTTTTAAAACTGTCCTTTCACCAGAGCCTCGAAGTATCTTTTAAAATAGTCCATGCAAAAATAATATAGATTATATTTTTTTTAAATCCAAAGGAAGTCAAGGACAAAAGGGGAGGTGGTCTTGGGCTCTGTGCCTTCTAAAAAATAGTTCTGGCTGGAAGAGAACCCAACACTATGGTAGATGAGATAAGGTAGGTCATGGGCTCATGGGCTTCTACTCTGCAATTACCACAAAGCATGTATACCTAGAGAAAGGGGGACCATGAGCCACTTTGCAGTTTGATCCACTGGGTATTTGGAGATGGGAGCTTTCAAATTGCAATTTTGACTGTGGGAAGTTTAAGGAGGACTCTATCTTTGAACTCAGAAAAAGAAAGCAGTGTTAAAAAGAATGTTCCAATAACAAATGTCATTTACAGTGTGTCATCACTGAGTCAAACTCCTCCAGAGAAATACTGCAGTGTCCACTAAAACAAACGAAGGGACTTCAGATTCCAAGTAACTAGGGAAAAGATCTAAGTCCTTTAATTCAGTTTCAAAACAGAACTTTGTCTGAAATGACAGGTGACATTTCCTTCTGCGGCTCTTATATAAACAAACACTAAAGGACCAAAGCTGTTCTTCCCCTAACCTTTTTCTAATGCTTTGCCTTTTGTTACTGTATTCATGTTTTGTTAGTTTATTTTTGCAGCGCTGGGGATTAAACTGAGGGCCTCATGAAGGCAGGATGATGGCTCCACCACTGAGCCCTGTGCCCAGTCCCACGTTCTCCTTTGAATAGTTAATTTAGTAGTAACAGTTCACAATGGTAAGCAGCAAGTAATCAATCACATTTGCTCCTTCAATCAGCATCTAGCATTCTGTAAGTCTCAGCATCTTGGAACTTTCTTCAGTGGCTCGCTGACTTTTAAGTACTAAGTAATAACTTAAAATCATCTAATCAGCATCAAGCTAAACCATCACCTTCATGATCTCAGCCATAAAGGAGCTAACCAGTTTCCAAAGGAGGAATGTTTGGGGTTGGGTCAAGCTTCCTCTCCCAATTCAAGGCAACAGGAAATAGGACTCCCACAGTATCAGGTCATGAGAATGATCAGAAAGACCCAAGACTGAGACTAGAACCTACAGCTACAACACATCACTAGGAAGAGCTCCAGTGAGCTCGTCTAGTCTGGTCTGTAGCTTCCAAGTAACAAGTCACTTACAAATAAGAGCAATCTATTTGACCATCTCAGCCTTGGTACCCAATGATCAGACAGTGTGGGTAAAAGAACAGCACAGAGGGTAAGGCTATTGCATCTGGTTCTGTACTGCTCTTCTGGAAAGAAGCAGGTTCTCCTTGAACTGGACCTGGGGATATGGGAAACAGGAATGGAGCAGGCCCTGGCAGGTGGTGCTGGCCATCACAGTTTGAGTCTTAAACCTCTTAGCAGAGTTTCGTAAGTTCTAGGCTTGCTCAAGATTCTAGTTCCTTTCCCCAGAGCACACCATCTCCAACCCAAGGGGTTCAGGCACATGAAGCAACTGGCACCCAACCAGTGGGTAAGATGCCGCCAGCTATGTTGAAAGAGCAGGAGGCCCCACTTAGGAAGATGAGCACTGGGAGGCAGATGGTACTAGGCACATCCTTTAGGCTGTTATATAATCTCTGCAGGAGGATCTACCCTACAGACTCATCTGCAAAGGCAATAGGTTCCTTTCTCATTCAAGCTAGTGGGAGTAAGGTATGTTGGCACCTGCCAGAAACGAAGTCTTGACTGGTAAAAAGATCCTCTGGGGTTCCCACAACTTGACCTCTGCCTCCTTGCCCATTCTATCCCAAACATCAAATCCTAACGCCATCTTTCCAGTCTTCAACAGGAGCTTTCTGGAAAGGCCACTCTTTGACTACACAACTTCCATTCGTTCCAGGCCAGACCCTTTCATCAGACAAGTAAACATCCCTGACACCCTTTCTTCAAACATCCAGAACATCTCCTAGGATTGTGTCACTTTGTAAATTAATTGATATCTCAAGTCCAATAGAGTGCCTGGCACAAAAGAAACACTAAGTATTTGAAGTTTCTATAACGACAAGAAGCTCCTCTCTCAAGGTAATCCAGTTTAGAATGCTTCATCAAAAAGTTCTGCTTTGTAACTACCCAGAAATTCTCTTCCAGCAGGGCTGGAAACACTTGCTGCTCTTACAGATAACTCAAGTTCAGTTCCCAGAACCCATGTCACAACCGTAACTCCAGCTACAAGGAATCCAATGCCCTCTTCTGGCTTCCAGTGGTACCCACACACAAATGGGATGCAGACATAAACATAAATGAATCTAAAAGGAAGGAAGGAAGGAAGAAAAGAAAGAAAGAAAGAAAGAAAGAAAGAAAGAAAGAAAGAAAGAAAGAAAGAAAGAAAGAAAGAAAGGCTTCTTCCCCATAACCTGCACACAGCACTCACTGCCTTTATCACCCAGAACCCACAGGTAATTCTAACCCAGACACTACTAACTAGAGCGTGGCCTCTGTCTTAATCTTGCCTGTAGATGTGTTTGTCTTGGCCCACACTGTTTTACTATTATTATTTTAATCTGAACCAATTGCCATCATGTTAAGAAGCAAGGCTTTTCTACATTTCCTGAAAAACAACGTGATATAATGACACTATCCTGGACAGTGTCCCCATATTGCCTCTGGGCAACCAGAATGGGAACAGAAGCTCAACCCTCCTGCCCCCCTGGCAATTCCTCACAGCTAGTGTCCCACACCTCTCCTACTGACTGACCCACACCCAGCCCACTTCCTTCCTTCTGCCCAAGTGACCTCAGGGAAACATTAGATGTGGCAACCTGAAGAGCCATAAATCACAATCATGACAATTCTTTCCATTCTGTCTTGACCATCTAAGTAGGTTTAGCCTTCCTAAGGAGAAGGGAGCTCATGGGGAAGATGCTAGACACACCCCTTACTCCTGCATCTCTCGGCCCCCAATTCTGCAATGAGGCACATAGTCACAGACTACTCAAATAAAATAAAATAAAATAAAATAAAATAAAATAAAATAAAATAACGAGGTGTATGGAGCAGCTCTTCCTCTTTAGTCCTCAAAGGTCTCTCACTTAACAGCTTGTCTTACCCCCCCCCCCCCCAATCACTCCGGGAACAGAAGTGGGCAGATGAGGTTCACACTACGTCAAAACACATGTGCCTACACTAAATACCAACCACAAGAAAACAAGAAACCTCACAGCCTCGTGGGAAAATGGGTCTACAAACAAGGGACAGAAAATGTCATTGGGGGTGACCCAGAGGTTTTCTATTGAGAAGGCTGGTCACTGGGCCAAAGTGCCAGCTATTTAAAGTTCTATACAACAGGAAACCGAGAGAAAGAAAACACTGTTATCGAACATTCAAGATGACAATAAATGAAATTGTAATGTGATTTGAAATGTTACAAACAAAACTGCAGCACGTGGCGCTTGCTGCCTATCACCTGGGGGAAAGGAAGGGCAGGTGGAGGCAGCAGCAGAACCAGCCTGACCACCCACTAGTGGTCACCAGCTGCTTGAGCTGGAGGAGAGAGATGTGTGCGCTCTTACATTATTTCCTTTGGTTTTGTACGTTTTTTTTTTTTTAAAAAAGACAGCTTTGCAATAACAAGTTTAAGAGTAAATAAGTAACTACAAATTGCACATCTAGTACTTTCTTCAGAAACCCAGAGGTCTGGCAGCGCATGCTTGAGGGCTGTACATGATACCCAAGAAACCCTGGAACAGAAGCATGGCCGCCTTGGAAACACTGTATCTGAGAATGAGATGGACACTTGGCTCTGGCAGGAGCTGTAGGCTTCTGCGTTCTCGTTTTCGGTGTTACAGCCTCACGCTGAGCAGACCACGCCCATATTTACATATTTATATTTCTGTTTATTGAATGCTCTCCTGCAGGGCCCTATGCCAGTCTGGTTTTGTTGGAGTTTTGCTGTTGATTTTTTTCTGGAAAATATATCTCCTCCTATAAACCACACGAAATGGGAAGACACTGGAGTTCAGGCTAGTTTAATAACATCTGGGAAGAGATTACACAACTAATAGTTGGCTGAGTCAAGAATGCTGCCCCTGTGCCGCCCCCCCCCGCCCCCCCCCCCCCCGTGATATTTTGAGGTTCGGCAGATTCTTAGAGTCCAAGAAGATCCACAATGAATTTCAGTCCACCTCCTTAGCAAAAGCGGAGTTTTGGAAGGCTCTCACCTATCCCACCCACTTAGGCTAAAGGAATCAACTTGGCAAGCGGCAACCAGCAACAGCACCGACATGTTATAAAGTGTGAAACCATGGCCTTCCCCTTCCCAAGCCCAACTCAAGCCGGGCTGGCAGGGAAGCTAACGAGCACCAGGCGCGAGGCCAGCCAGGGCAGGCATCAGTGCGGAGGAAGTCCAGCCAGTACTAAGACAACAGCAGTCAGCAAAAGTCATTCAATATGTTTTTCCTTGGGCTCATTCTTAAGTTCAAGTTCAACTCAGAGTCACCTATAATGACGGTTCTGCTTTCTTCTTCTCCAAATATTCAGTTCTAGAGGGAAGTAACATACAAATTTCCCACTAAGATTTTTACACACAAACATACAAACTAATCCACATCATTTGCAAATACTTTTCCTCTAAAATAGTCTTTAGTACATAAACATACACTGAAATCATTCCAAACCAGATTATGCCTAGGATGGTACACAAACTGGAGAAAAATTTAAGCCTCACCTAAGTATGACCGACCCAATCAGCTTTTGGTTTGTAATCCAGCTCCGGAGACATCTATGACCGGTCACCACAGATGTGTGAGGGTGGCCAGAGAGATGAGGTGGTACACCCAGGATCTATACACGGAGGTGGAGTCAGAACCAGCCTTCTCAAGAAAGCTGGAGCTACGCCAGCCTCCTCATCCAGTGCCAGCACAGAGATGAGCAATGTCTGAGGATGGCTGATCTGCGGGGCTCTCAGTCGAGGCCACTCCCCCCACTTCCAGGGCCAGGGCCAGCCTCTGTGTGCGAACATTCCACTAAAGGGGCCAAAGTAGCTAACTTCCTTGATCACCACAGGAACAGAGCAAGGCTGTTGTGTGGCCTCTCTCTCTGCTACAGCACTCCACAGTGTCTTTCAAGGCCTCTAGGCCTTGCCAACCCATCCGGATCATCCTGCTTCCTCTTGTGTCTATTTCTATCACTTGCTGAGAGTCTAGGATAGGAGAGTAAGGAGTGGGGGGGGGGGGCAGGCTTTGGTCACCTTTTATCACCAACGAAGTCCAACCCAAGACCTCTCGGAGGAGAAGGCCTCTACTCGAAATTTGTTAGAGAGGTCCAAAAATGAGCAATGGCTTGGGTGGCTCCTGCACTGCTGTCTTGCTGTCCCCGGGAGCTATGATTCACTACTTACAGCACTGCCATTTTCAATGGACACCTCTGCCGGCCCAGGCCCTCCCACTCCTGAAGTCACCGTATCCTGGCTGCTGCTCTAATTGATGTGAAGCTAGCTCCACCTTGCACTTTGGATATTTTTTTCTGATAGGAAGTCCCTCCTCTTTCTCTCCCTAGGCCTCATACTGCATGCAGCCCTCTGACCAACCTGCCGCTGTGTCTGCCAAGTTCACAGCCAAGCATGCCCAGCTCAGCAGAGCTAACACCAAGGCAGGCACACTGGCCCCAAGCCAGACCCTCGCTGTTTGGAAGCCTCAATTGTCATATAATGTTAAGTAGGCTTATAAAATACCTGGTGAAATAGCTCCCCGGGTAGATAGGCCTTCTAACAAGCAGGCATCGGGGACTGAGCATTTTACCTGTGCAATTGTACCTCTTCTTCAAGGCCAGCGGTTCTCAACCTTCCTGAGGCTGCAACCCCCAATTACAGTTCTTTGTGTTGTGGAGACCCCCCCAATCATGAAATGACTTTCGTTGCTACTGTTATGAGCCATAATGTAAATATCTGTGTTTTCCAATGGTCTCAGGTGAGTTTCTATGAAGAGGTCATTTGGGGAAAAAAAAAAAAAAAAAAAAACCCTAGGTCACGACTCGAAGGTTGAGAACAAACTGTTTAAACAAACCCTTTAAAAGGCAATGTGGGAATATCTTCTTGTAATTCCCTAAACACCTAGCACGGAGCTAAAAAACTACCACATCCATAGACATTTCTCAGCCACAGCTTCATAGTGACAGGTGTTACATCACATAGTGATGGCCTTCCTGTGTCAGGTCCCCTCCAAGCCACACTCCAGGCCTTAGGAAGAAATCACCCAACTAGCAAGTGACGACTCTAGAATCCAGATCTCTGGGACACCCATGGGGCCCTTTCCACGGTGTGACACCATGCAACCAAAGCTTGGTGCAACAAGGAATAAGCAGAAGCGAGTCACCCTGCCACCATCCCTTTCTGCTCCCCAGACCTCAGCTCGATGGCTTCAGTTCGCCAGACAGTGATGAGGTTTCTGACTTTTACCCTATGATCTATGGTGTCTGCTGCCAGGGAGGCAGTATTCAGTGGCAGCTTCCCAGTAAAACTGATGAGTGTAAATCACATCCTTTTAAGAAAATGGGCCATTATTTTAAAAAAGAACAAACAAATGAAAAACATCAAAACAAAACTTGAGTAGGTAACCCCAGTTGGAAAACTTTTCCAGGAAAATTTGTCAGACAGACCGCTCTTCAGTCTTCTCTATGAGCAAGCACAAGAACCATGTCATGGGAAAGCATGGCGCTGAAAGGCTGTTTCGCCTTTGTGAGTTTCCCCAGCACAGCCTCCGGTGAGCAGGGTGGGTGTGCTGCCCTTGGAGCTCCAGCAGAGCCGCGGGCCTCACCGGGAAGCTACTTTATAATTTCTCAGAATGAAGAGTTGCTTTTGGAAAATTTCAGCAGCAAAGCAACTTGAAGATCTGGAAATTGGCTTTAAAAATTAACAGGTCTACAGATAGTTTCTCATAAAATGCCAAGGTTAAATTAAAAGGAGTCAATCCCTTCACTGGGGGGGGGGGGGGGCAGACACTCTCTTCCTGCAAAGGGACAAGGCCTTGAGGTCTCAACCATTTGTGTGTGTGTGTGTGTGTGTGTGTGTGTGTGTGTGTGTGTAAGTCATGCAGCTCCACCTAACATCCACATGGACTATTTGTCCCTGAAGCACCGAACCCACATTCCAGAACAGAGGACACATCATCTTCACTTGGGCAACAGGCCTACATTCATTTCAGATTCACTGAACAAACCCCAAAGTTCACAAGCTCTATGCTAAGAGCCAGAAATCTAACTAGCATTGGATTTATTATACACAAGTACTTCTCCCAAAGCTGGCAGTCTAGCTACATTAAAAGGAGACTCTTCCTGCAGTCTCCCCCAAAACAGCAGCAAGTACAGCCCTAGAAGAGGAATTTAAATACAGTGAGCACCTCGCTTTCAAAAGAGGAGAGAAGCCACTTTACATATTGCCAGACAAAACCCTGTCCACAGGAGGTCCGTTTCTACAATGAGGTTGCAAAGGTGTTAGAAAGAGGCCAGTTGGGAGAGATAGAGGGCCATTTGGGCACACACACACACACCCCCCCACTGACCGGAGCTTTTTTTCCCTGAAGTGTCTAAAGTGTCTCCCTACCTGAATGACAATGTGTCAGGATCAGATTTCACCTTTTGTCAAGGACCAGGGTGAGAAACAGTAAAACCACGGCTGCCAGAATCTTAGAAACAGCAAGCCTTTAGCTTACAGGAAGGGGAGCGGTTGCCATCCCTCCTCCCGCCCTAGAGATGGGGTGAAGGTGGCAAAGGCCGCCTAATCCTGAAAGCAGAACCTCAGATTGTCACACATGAAATCCCTTTTGCTAAAAGGGGATCCTCTATGGGAAAACACAATTCTGTGTGGGTCTAAATTAACGCACTCACCAGTGCAAAGCAAATCTGGAAGTCTTTCACTGCCTCCAAAAAGCCCTTCAGCTCCTAGAAGGTCAGGGAGTCAGGAACCAGAAAATGCACATGGAAGAAATGAAAACTGAGCCTGAATCTAAAAAGGGTGATAGGAAGTAATCGAAAGATGCACTTCAAAACAGTAGCTGTTATCGTGGAAATAAAGAAAATCTCCCTCCGTTACATGTCAGGCCCGGGTTTCGGCCAACAAGTGAAAATGTACCCTTCTAGCAGAGCTATCAGACCACCTTAGAAAAGCTAGCGTGGAGAGACCTATGGAACTTGCTTTAAGCAAACTGCAACAACCTCTTAGGAGGCCTGGGTGGGAGTAGGGTTTAAAAAGAAAGAAGCCGGCAGAAACCTGAATCCCAAAGAGAAGCAAAACACCTCGCCGGTGGGTGGTGGAGTGGTCACTCTAGGTTTCGAAATCAGAAATCTATTGAGACCACATTCCTAAAAACTTCGGTCTTTCGAAGACCAATCCGTCACCATGATTGCAGACATGCAAGGTCTAGAGAACTGGGCTGTTTCGCCGGTTTCGTACTCCGGGTGGCATCTCATCAGTTCCTAATTGAGTGGGCCTTCTTCGCCAAGATGAGAAAAACGGCGCGATAGGATCTCCAGGTGGTTGCTGTCTAGCAATTTTTACAACTGTGGGTTTTTAGTGGCATCGTCAGAAATTCTTATCAGCCGAAGGCAATTAAAATACAACCCTGGAAAGGCCGAAGCGGTAAACACTGGGAAAAATGGAAACCCGATTCACCTTGTCCTTCCTCCTCCCAGCAAAGGTACACACAATCCAAAAACTACACAGCGGACAGCACGCGACCGAGGGCCGCAAGAGCGGAAAGCAACAAAAAGAGTCCCCGCAGAGACCGGAGCGGGGGATCCGCCAGGCCAGCCCGTCCCCTCCCCCAAAGCGGCGGGCAGGGAGAGCAAGCCCCGGCTGCTAGGCAGCCCGGACCCCGGCAGTCCTGCGGCCCGGCGGACACTCTACCTTCCCTCCCTCTCCCACCCGTGTGCCAGGGTTCTCCAGGACGCCGGGAGGTTTCAAGGGGGAGGATTAGGGGGCCTTGGAGAATGCCTGGAGTCAGGCGGGACGCGCTGCCTCGGGATGGGGACACAAAGAGGGGAAGGGAGTTTGCAGGAGTGACGGATGAAAACAAATCTGCAAAGGCAGAGAGTGCAAACTGGGGAAGGAGATGAGGGTAGAGAGGAGAATCCCTAGCAAACATAATGGGGCCGGGGCCAAGGAGAGGGGGGCTGTGCTAGGGAAAGTGGGTGAGGGGCAAAGGCTCTGCAAAGGAGGGCAGCGGCAGATGAGTACATGGGACAGACAGGATTCGATGTGGAGGAGTCTGCAGGAGACGAGGGGTCCCGTAGCCTGCAAGAGCGCTCAGTGCAATGCCCTGGGGGCTGTGTGCAGCGGGAGAGCATTGCAAGCGGGGCGACGCGGAGAGAGGGTCGCTTACCTGCATGGTGACTACCCCTAGTTCCTCGGCCGCCAGCCTCCGCATCTGGCTCGCCAGCACTTGTGCCTCGTCCAGGATGGAGAAGTCGGCGTCGGCCACGGCGCCCAGGATCCAGCATGCCACTAGGCAGAGCAGCCAGAGGGGCGGCCGCGGGGCCCCAGGCCAGCCAGGGCAGCGGGGACAGCGGCGAACCAGAGCGGCTGGCCTCACGGTCTCCTCTTCCTTGGGCTCGCGGGCCATGCCGCCTCCGGCCACTCCCCGCCGACCGGCTCCGGGCGCTGGCCGAGGGAGGCGCAGCCCGCCAAACTTTCCTGTCTCCTGCGCTCCCGGCTCCGCGGCGCGGCGGCGGTGGCTGGCAAACTTAGGGGGCGCCCGGCTGCAGCGCGGGCGCGCGGGCGGCCACCATCGCCCGGCGGCGGCGGCGGCTCCGAGACCGCGGCGCCCGCAGGCCGGGGCGGCTGAGAGCACGGGCGGAGCAGCGCTGCCTTCGCTTCCCCGAGTCCCGGCGCAGCCCGGAGACGGCGGCAGCGTCACCAGTGCTAGCGCGGCGGCGCGGCTGGGGCGGTCTTCCCGGCGAGGAGGGCGAGGGAGGTTTAAAAGATCCGAGTGAAAGAAGAGAAAGGAAAGAAAGCGGTGAGGGAAAGGGAGGTGTCTGGTGCCACCACGCTGCGCTCTGGCTCCGTACACTTCCCGGCTCCGCGGCTGCCGCGGCTGCGGTGATTTATGGAAAGAGGAGGGAGGCGGGGAAAGTCCCGCGCTCGCCCCTCCTCTCCCTCGCTTGCACGGGGCGACGCCCTGGGACGCTGGGGATCCGGGACTTTGGGGACCTCGCTTCCACACGACCCGCCTGGCCTGGAAAGGACACTACTGGGACCTTCTCATGGCTGGCCAGGCGACCTCTCCCCGCTCTCCCCGCCTTGGCCCGCTCAGGGGGATCTCGGGACCCACGCGTTACAGGTTCCACCCACCCACCTCCCAAAGTCCCTTTTAAGTTCGAGAACTCTGGCGTTCTGCCTGCCAGAGATCTGGGAAGGAGGCAACTGCCCTTGGAGCCTCAACTCCCTTGCCTCGATGTTATTAGTAACAATAGCTCGCCCTCGTGGGCGCAGCGGACTTGGTTTGTAAGCAGCTATTGTGGGCCCAGCACTGTACTCTGAGGTCTACGTTCAGTGTGTGTGGCTCATTATCCTTTAATCCCAGGACATCCCTAGGAGGTAGTATCTTAATACCGAATTTTTAGGTAACAAACACTGAGGCTTAGGGAGTTGCAACAAATAGCTGAAGGTCACCCAGAGATGAGCGATGACCCAGAGTTTAAATACAAGCATTACTTTCAGGCCTTTGCTCTGACCTTGCACTGGATTCTGTCTGTCTCTCTATGGAAATCCATGTGACTCCATTACAAGCAAAAACGAAAACGAAAAGAAAGCTGAAGCGGAGTCCATAGCACCCAGCTGCTCTCCTAAGCATGGGTAGGCTTGGCTAACTTTCCTGTTCGCTCCAGACTCCTGGATCAGGCTCTCTGAGAACCACCATATGGAAACGAGTGGGTGGCATTGTGTGTGCTGGAGGGTGGATCCAAGAGTCTGTGTGTAAAGCATCCATTCTCTTTTCCACAGACTATGAATTTGCTCCTTCTAGGGATCTAGAAATTAGAGCCATGGGTAGGCAGATGTGGTGGTTTAAATGAGAATGCCCCCCTCCCGCCCCCATACTCATATGTTTGAATACTTGGTCCCCAATTGATGGGACTGGAAAAGATTAGGAGGTATGGCCTTGTTAGAGGAGGTGAAGCCATTCCCAATTAGCTCTCCCTGCCTCATGCTTGTGTCTCAAGACGTGAGCTCTCAGCTACTGCTCCAGCAACATGCCTGCCAATGGTCATGTTACCCATCATGATGGTCAGACCCCCAATCAAACGTTTTCTTTTATAAGTTGTCTTGTTCATGGTGTCTTCTCACAGCAATGGAAAAGCAGCAGATGGCAGGGTATAGGACTTGCCTAGGACTAACTACCAGAGGCAATGCAGGGAAAGAAACCATATTCAGTGTTTGTTTCACTCGATAGTAACGTCTTCCAGTTTCTCCTTGATTATAAGAACTCAGTATTGCCAGGCGGTGGTGGCCCACACCTTTAATCCCAGCACTCGTGAGGCAGAGGCAGGCAGATCTCTGTGAGTTCGAGGCCAGCCTGGTCTACAGAGCGAGTTCCAGGACAGGCACCAGAACTACACAGAGAAACCCTGTCTCGAAAAAAAAAAAAAAAAAAAAGAAGAAGAAGAGGAAGAAGAAGAACTCAGTATTAAGAACTGACCTTCTAGGATAAAGAGAGAACTCAGTCAGTAAGATACCTACTAGGTGCAAGCGTGAGGACCCGAGTCTAGATCCCCAGTACCCAAGGAAAAACCAGGCATCGTGGTGTTTCTCTAGAACCAGCGGTAGAGTGAGGAGATGGCAGAGAGTAGTGGACCCAGCATAGCCAAGCTAAACTCTGGGCTCAGTGAGAGACCCTGTCACAAAAAATTAAGTGAAGAGTGATTGAGGACAACACCCAAGGTCAACTTCTAGTGTCCTCTGCCCCCTTCTACCACCTCCCTCAAGCACAAGAATACACGTGTATGCAATTTCATTTAGACGCATCCCTTGGGCCCGTCTTACCTCACTGGGATCAAGTCCCTAATTCTAAATTCCCCAGTGTGTATGGTTTCTGTCATTTTAGCGTATGTTTTCATTATGTGGCCCTCGTGACAGTCTCCTCCCAGTCTTGACAGGACCGTCTTTAACTGTAATATTTCGGATGTTCATTTTACTAGGATGGGCTTCTCGAATGTAGAATCCTGTCGCCTCTCTACCGTCTATCTGCATAGTACGTCCTGGGAAACGGGGTCCAGAGGCTGTGTGTTTTAAACTGTTGTTGCATCGTAGGATACACACATTGCACTCTCATTCCTGTAAGTCGTAGGTTCCAGCACTAGCTACAAGGAAGCTACTGAGATGATGACGCTTGAATCCTAAAGTTCTAACATTTAGCTCAGTAGGTTCTCAATATGCAGGAAAGAGCGTGAGACTAGTCTTATCTAACCAATGGGGGAAAGTCAATAGTTATTTGCTCAAGGTAAAAATTTTTAAAAAAAAGTTTTAGATGGCATTGTGCACCCCAGGTCTCAGGTCTTCAAACAACAAATCTGTCTCTAAACTCATAATTTGATGTCAGAGAGAACATGTACACGCACTGTCCTAGTAACATTGCTAGTTCTGCGGTAAACTCCACACACCAAAGCAATCTGAGGAGGAGAGGATTTGTTGGGCTTACATATCCCAAGTCACTGTTCACTGCGGTAAACCAAGGCAGGAACCGGGAGGCAGGAACTGAAGCAGAAGCCGTAAAGGTGAGATTGCTCCCCATGGCTTGCTCAGTTTGCTTTTTTCGGGGGAGAGGGGCTTGAGACAGGGTTTCTCTGTGTCGCCTTGGCTGTCCTAGAACTCATTCTGTAGGCCAGGCTAGCCTCTGACTCACAGAGATCACCTGCCTCTGCCTCTGCCGCCCAAGAGCTGGGATTAAAGGGGTGTGCCACCACAGCCTGGTTTAGTTTGCTATTATTTGTTTGTTTGTTTGTTTGTTTGTTTGTTTATTTATTTATTTATTTATTTGATGTGCATTGGTGTTTTGCCATGGGTGTCAGGTTCCTAGAACTGCAGTTAAAAAACAGTTGTGACCTGCCACATGAGTGCTGGGAATTGAACCCTGGTCCTGTGGAAGAGCAGTCAGGGATTTTAACCTCTGGGCCATCTCTCCAGCCTTTAGTTTGCTTTTTTATATACCTTAGGACTACCTGCCAGGGGTAGCCCATCTCCTTCCATGTCAATCATTCATCAAAGAAATGTCCCCACAGACTTGTCTACAGGCTAATCTGATGAAGGCATTTTGCTTCTAAGATTTTTTTTTTTTTTCCAATTAAGATTTCCTCTTCCCCAGTATGTCTAGGTTTGGGACAAGTTGACAAACCAAACCAAACCAAACCAAACCAAAAACAAACCAGTACACATACATATTGATCAAAGTGTATCTCTAATAAGCACCTGCTGCTCCTGAATGCTTTCAGTCTCTATCGGCGAAGTCATCTACGTATTGACCCTGTGTCAGCATTAAACATGGCTTTCTGATAAGGTGACTAATTAGAACAAGATGGGCAGGTGACAACATCAAGGTAGCCGGTCAATAACATCTGTAGCAAAATGTTTGCTGGAACAAATCTTTGTCCTCAAATATTTTATGACAATAGACCAGGAGGGGAGCCAGGTGTGGTGGCACATGCCTTTAATTCCAGCACTCCAGGGGCAGAGGGTAGAGGATTGCTGCAGGTAACAGGGATCTGCACAGCGAGACCTTGCATCAAAACGACTACAACAGCAGCAATAATGGGGGGGGGGGGTGGCACCATCATTCCCATTACACACACACACACACACACACACACACACACACACCAGGAAATACAGACGTATGTATGTGTGTATATATGCTTGTATATAAACAGACATATGCGACACTATAGATTATAGATATGCATCTCTGTACCTTTTTATATGTGTATATTTAGTCATATAATATATACGTGTATTATATATGTGTGTGTGTATATAACATGCATGAATACACAGCTATATATATCGAGTGTGCACCAAAACATGGATTTGGATCCCAAGAGCTATTTTTTACTACATGAGTCATCTACGCAAAGCACAGCTTCTCTTAGCCTCTGTGTCTGTGTCTCACAGTGTGAACTGTACTACCCAGGGTTTTTGTGGTCAGGTACATGTGGTCCTTAGCATAGCCCATACTAGATGGGAGGGAGGAAATATCATGAGGAAGCTCAGAAAGGCAACCAGAAAGAAGCATGAGGGCAATGTACAGACTCTGTGTCCTGCTGGGTTACCACCCAAATCCAAATGAACGTGACTTCAAGACATTGTTTCAGATTCGGGGGAGATGTTCTTCCTTTTGTCCCGATGTAACACTAAGGCTCAAAGCCCAAGCATCCGATCTGTACAAAGATACTATTAGCTCTGGAGCTATTTGAAATAACAATAATAATATTAATAATTAATAATAATAAAAGATGAGAAGGTCATACCTGTTTGGAGAAGAACATAGGTCACCATGGAATTTGTCTGGTGGCCTTATCCCCTCTCCAGAGTGTCTCAGTAGTGTTTGCTTGTCACCAGTTGGAAACTGGGTCACCACCTCTCCAGGAGCGCTACAGTACACAATATGCAGCTTCATGCATGTCCATCAGCAAACATTTTCTCTTATTGTTTCTTCAAGTGTGGATGATTAGCCACCACCTGCTAGGAACTGTAACTGTCTTGTTCACTGTCACAGAGCCCAGTATAGTTTCACACACAGAGTCAAACCCCAGGAAATGTTACACATATCGCAACCCCCCCCAAAAAAAAAATGGAAGGCAATATTAGAAAAGGCTATGGGAGGAGGGAAAGCAGGAATGTGGCTGAGTTGGTATAGTAGTTGCCCAACATATCAGAAGCTCTGGGTTCAAGCCCAGCACCACATAAACTGGGCAAGGGGGCACATGCCTGTGACCCCAACCTTTGGGAAGTAGAAGCAGGATGATCAGAGGTTTAAGGTCACCCTTAAATACGTGATTTCTAGCCCAGCCTAGGCTGGACAAAACCCTGCCTCAAAATTAATAAAAGGAAGGAAAGAAGAAAGGAGTGAAGGAACAAGGGAATGAAGAGAGGGAGGGAGGGCCAGGCCATGGACCCTAACTGTGCAAGAGGCTTCACTGACAGTTTTGTCCTTAGTCTGATGAAGACAGAACCAGAAGTTCTCATCCAACCGGCCACTCATCTTTATTTGGGAGGTGCAAGGCCACTTCAGTGATGACAGGCCACTTCATGGAACTCACTGGCCAAGAGGCTCCCCACCAAAGGCCTCTGCTGAACTATCATGGGAAGCTCTTGTTCAGATTTCCACAAACCTGATGTGGCATCTACAAGTCACCACGAGTTCCCTTTGCATGTGCTGAGGTTCCAGTGAGGCCTTCACATTCACAACGATACCTGGCCACAACCACACTGAGTGGCAAACTTGGGAAGCTCAGGGAAACAGAACTGAGTCCCCGAGAAGAGAAATGGGTGCTCCTTAACATCCACGAGGCAGCAGATCTCAGCAAGTGTGGCTCACTGTAAAGTAGAAACACTGAATCCTGCAGCACAGACATTCTTCACTTTCTACATTCTATTGGTTGGCGAAATCATCTGACCAGGGTCTAGTAAAGACGGACCAGTGGGGACAGGCAGCAGTTTCTGAGGTCCCACCATGGCACACAGCATATCATTTGTGAACACTTACCATGCATCCTATGCCCTATCATTTAACATCAAAACAAAGACGACAAGATTATCAGGGTCTGAGACAGAGGAAACTGAAGCGCCAAAGGGTGACAGACTTTGACCCAGTTTCTAGCCAGTGGGCAGCAGAGCTGAGATGGAAACACAGTCACTTCGTTCTCTCTTCTCCAGCCACTCTTACTAGGTATCTATTAGAGAGAGAGAGAGAGAGAGAGAGAGAGAGAGAGAGAGAGAGAGAGAGAGAGAGAGAGAGAATTTATTTTTATTTTATGTGCATGAGTGCTTTGCCTGCATACATGTGCAGCACATGCCTGCCCGGTGCCTATGAAGGCCACAGGACATTGGAACCCCAGAACTGGAGTTATAGATGGTTGTGAGCTGCCATGTGGATGCTGGGGACCTGGACCCAGGTCCTCTGCACTCTCAGCAAGTGTTCTTAACCACTGAATTATCTTTCTAGACCCCAATGAACATCTTTATTTCTAAGATACAACTACTTTGTTTCAGCAAACATTCCTTGAAACTTGCTATGAACCAGTGAGTTTGCTGGGTGCTAAGGATACCAAGGTGAACAACGGTTGCCCTTAAGAACTTTACAGTAAGCCGGGCGGTGGTGGCACACACCTTTAATTCCAGCACTCAGGAGGCAGAGCCAGGCGGATCTCTGTGAGTTCGAGGCCAGCCTGGGTACAGAATGAATTCCAGGAAAGTGGCAAAGCTACACAGAGAAACCCTGTCAAAAAAACTTTACAGTTGGGGGCTGAGGAGATGGTTCAGCAGTTAGGAGCACTTAATGCTTTTCAGCGCCCACAGGGAAGCTCATGGCCATCTGTAACTCCAGTCACAGGGGGATCTGACACCCTCTTCTGACCTCCACGGACACCAGGTACAAATGTACATGCAGATGTACAAATACCCATACAAATAAAACATAAACATAAATCAATCTTAGGAAAGAAAGAAAGGAAGAAAGGAAGGAAGGAAGGAAGGAAGGAAGGAAGAAAGAGAAAAAAATCACAGGAAGTACCTCAGAGCCTTTCTACTTGCTGTTTTCTGTGTCTCGAATGTTCCGTTTTTGAATACCTGTTGTTCATAACCAGAAAAGATCTGGGACTTTACCCTGTTTACAAGCCGACAAGCCAGCTTCCCACACCTTCATGGATACTGGCCAGACACATGAGACTCCTGGCTTAAGGAGGAAGGACTTTATTGCTCACAGCAACAGCAGGAGGCAGAGGGTGAGCCTTTGTGCATACCCTGCAAAACCTGCTTCCCACACAGCCCTGTGAGGAGGGCCAGGGGCCGCCTTCATGTAGCACTGAGTGAGAGAAACTCCAACTTCAGATAAGGATCCCAAATCTTTTTAAATGAAATGCAAACAAAAATATTCTTTGCCCGAGGAGATATCTGTAATATACTGGACCCAAAGCAATATTTCCCTTTGCT
This sequence comes from Peromyscus eremicus, assembly GCF_949786415.1. Taxonomy (NCBI): domain Eukaryota; kingdom Metazoa; phylum Chordata; class Mammalia; order Rodentia; family Cricetidae; genus Peromyscus; species Peromyscus eremicus. The sequence goes on along the minus strand of NC_081417.1, from coordinate 115,101,155 downwards.
TCAAAGGGAAATTATCTGTACCCGGAAAGGCTGTTGACTAAACAGATTCAAAAGTACAATCCAGAACAAAAAGGAAGTTAGTATCTTGCTCCCAGGCATGCAGATGCAGGAAATTCACCAAAAACTGTCTCCTCCCATCACCTCCTTCTACTCTGTACACAGGTAGACAAGGAGGTCTTCCCTAACCCTATTCGGGGTTACACTTCTTATTACCCTTTCTCCAGACACGCCCTCATGCCAGACTTCTGTTGTTCCTATACCAGTTAGCCCAATGAGAATTTGCTTCCTTAGTTTGCATTTGAGAAGGAAGGAGTTCTGTGGGCTTTGTAAACTCACTCTTAGTATCTAGTACAGTGACTGGAACACATAAATACTCAAGTACTAATTGTCGAGTTTTAATGAAACAGTGTGGGAAGCGCTAGAGAAGCAACCAGGTAGGGTGTTTACTCTAACTTAGAAGGAAGGCCACAGAAGGCTTTCTAGCAGACTTGGCAGCAGAGGAACCAAGGATAAAGGGCTGTCATATGTGTGTGGGGTCAGAAAGGGAGGGGAGGAAAGAGCTGAACATCGCATAGGAGAGAGAAGCATTCTAAAAACGTACAAAGACTAACAGCATCCAGTGTGAAGAAAGGAGCTAGAAGTTTGAGAGTTTCATAGCTGCAGTGAAGGAGGGTGTTGAAGACAAAGGCACCGGGCTTCCTCTGACCCAGGAGCTCCTGAAGAGCTTAGGCAGGGAGTGACATTTTCACAGTTTCACTGTAGTTCCCCACAGGATGGATTTACAAGGACTCTTTTTTTTTTTTTTTTTTTCCCTCACAGATTCATTGACTAAACTGAGTAGCAGCTCAAACATATCTAAATATTTTTAAAAGGCTCATGTATTTGAATACATGGTCCCCAGTTTGGCGGAACTCTTTGGGAAGGATTTAGGAGGTGTGGCCTTGTTGGAGGAGGCGTGTTGTTGGGGGCCAGCTTTGAGTTTTCAAAAGTCTGCCATTCCCGGTGTGCTCTCTGCCTCCTGCTTGTAGGTGAGACTTGAGGTATCAGCTACTGCTCAGCTTCCTGCTGTCATGCCTTCACTCTACCCGCAGACTCTGGATCCATACGCCCAATTAAACACTTTCTTTTATAAGTTGCCTTGGTCATGGTGTCTTATCACAGCAACAGAAAAGCAATTAATACAAAATCTACATCAAAGTATGAAGTAGGTTTTTATTTAAAACATACCCAGCCCCACCCCACCCCACCCCCCAAAAAAAGTTTAAAAAGGTGGGCATGGTAGCATATGCCTTTAATCCCAGCCCAGCACTTGGGAGGCACAGGCAGGCAGATCTCTGTGAGTTCGAGGCCAGCCTGGTCTACAGAGTGAGTTCCAGAACAACCAGGGCTGCCTAGTGAGAGCCCTCTCAAAACAAACAAACAAACAAACAAACAAACACATAAATAAATAAACCATATTCAGAACTATAGCCAGGATCCTCATGATTATGTAACCAATATTAATACTAATAACTCAGTCATGGCTTAGAGAGTCTTAAAAATTAAGGGCTAGACGGATTCTGTATTAGTGACTTTTCTGTTGTTATAATAAAACTCTGACCAAAAGCAACTTCAGGAGGGAACTTTTTTGTTGTCCTACGATTCTACATGGCTGCAGTATTTTTGATTTGTTTTAAATTTTATTGAGAAAGGATATTCATATGTAGCTGTGTTGGAACTCACTATGTTGATCAGGCCAACCTCAAACTCACAGAGATCTGCCTGCCCCTGCCTCCCAAGTGCTGGGACTGAAGGCTGGCAAGACTGTGCCTGAATGACTGCGGTCCTTAATAGTGGGACCTGCATGGCAGCAGGTGGCAGGAGCAGGAAGCTGAGAGATCACATCTGCAATGAGAAGCAGAGACAGCAAGCAAGAAGCAGGGCGGGGCCATAAGCCCTGAAAGCCCACCCCCAGTGTGTACTCCTTCAGCAAGGCTATAAGCCCTGAAAGCCCCCCCCCCCCCGCGCCAAAAAAAGGCTCCATAACCTCCTATAGCAGTACCACACTAGAGATCAAAGTATTAAAATACATGATCCTATGGGGGGACATTTCTCATTCAAACTACAACCAATCTCTTCCTTTATTCTAAAATCAAAAACCATCTTTCCGTGGTCTTGGTGACCCCTTGACTAGCTGAAGGAAGGAGGTTAATTATTTCCCTTTCTCCAAAGTCTCCAAGTTCTCTAAAAACAGGTCTCAGAGTGGTAGAATTATCAGGAAATCAAATCAAAAGAACCACGGAGTGAACATCTACTACAGAGGAGGGATGGTGCTGCCTATTCCGAGAAGCACAGTGTTCACTGGGTAGGGAGGCAAGACATGGAGCTTAGGAAGGGGTTACACCCTTCGCAGGCTGCAGCAGCAGAGAGAGACAAAACAGAGGAGCTGCTGCTCTGTCAGTGCTGTGTCAGGAAGTGGCGACTGTATGTGAGATAATGTGGGGGTGGGAGCTAGGTTCCAGCATGGTGCTGTTTCTAATGGGATGATCTCATTTGGTCCTAAAGCCTTGTGAGTCATCACAATGACAGCTAGCGCCCAATGCTCTCACTGGGTGTAGGCACCGTGCTAAGTGTTCACAATGAACTATTTCATCTCATCCTTGGAAAGAACCTGTTACTAGAAACAATCATCACCATTTTTTCAGATCCGGAAACTGAGGTTTAGCGAGCTTGAGCTTTGCTCAACGTTTCAATGGTAAAATATGAAGTTGTCATTGTATAAAGACAGGCCATCTCTCTAAATGACAGTGCCACCCTGCCTTGGGATAGCTCACACTATTGTGATAAAATCCATTTTCCAAAAGAGGAAACAATCACAAAAGTGGAGCCATGAGGCTAAACACCCCCCCAGCCCCCCCACCCTCCCTCCCCAAAGTCAGACCCAGGAACTTAACTACAAACAGCCTCAAGGATTAGAAACTGTAGTAGGACTTTCTCCTCAGGACTGCCAGCCCGCAAATAACGATATGGAGATTTATTATTCATTGTGAAAGCTTGGCCTTAGCTTAGGCTCGTTACCAACTAAGTCTTATAACTTGAATCAACCCGTATTTTTTAATCTATGTTCTGCCACGTGGCTCGTTACCTCATCTCCACACTGCACGTCCTGCTTCCCTTGCATCTCGCTGGTGAAACCAGCCTTTTTTCTTCCCAGAGGTCTCTCTCTGCCTGGAAGTCCCGCCTATACTCTCCTACCTGGCTATTGGCTGTTCAGCTCTTTATTACACCAATCACAGCAACACATCTTTACACAGTGTACAAGTATCCTGCACCACAAAACACTAATGGTATAAGTTTTATGTTTTATCAATATCACCTGGATGACTTGAACTTTAATAATAATAATAATAATAATAATAATAATAATAATAATAATAAATAATAATTGGTTTTTTGAGACAGGGTTTCTCTGTGTAGCCCTAGTTGTCCTGGAGCTTGCTCTGTAGATCAGGCTGGCGAGAATTCAGAGACCCACCTGCCTTTGCCTCCTGAATGGAGTGCTGGGGTTAAAGGCATGCACTATCACCACCCAGCTGTTGAACTTGAATTATTAGTGAACAACTTAGTAGCAAACAAAAAAACAGATTTTTTTTTAAAAAAATTCTTCACTCTGCACTCACACCGGGGACTTTGCTTCATCACAGGTTCGTTCACTCTCTGTCTGTAACAGCTTACTGCTTAGTGTCCAGGCCGGACACTGAGCTAGCTGCTGGGAAAATACATAACTCCAGGTGAGGAATTTTACATAAAGTAGATACCACACAGGGCAACTTCAGAGCAATGTTCCTTTTGTACTGATGTCCCACAACACTGGAGAATCCCAGATTTTCTACTGTACTATATATATACAGAGTATCATAATTTGGCCCCAGGGTCAAGACTTTTTAAGTGCCTAAGTAACACCTTGCTAACTATATTGAACTCACAAGTTGGAAGCTTCTAAAACAAGTGCAGAGGGCCTTCCTTACACTGCCACTCATCACTCTAGTTTTCCCTGTTTAAATTTACTTTTGACCCCAGATTCCCAACTTCAGTACCCCTAAGTTTGATGAGCCAAGTTAGACTCACTTCTTCAATATGCTGCCTCGTGCGCATGTGGATAATTCTCTCTCTGGCACTAGGTATCTTGGTGTTGCATCCTTACCCTCAGCTCACAGTACTGACTAAGCAGACCTGCTCCTACCTGGCCACTCTCAGGAAAGGAGCTATACAAGGGCAACCTGAGGATGTCAAGGATGAAGTTAGAGTCATTCTTGAATTATCTTGCTGAACCGGAATGTCACTTCATCTCTCCAGTGTTGAACAAGGATACTGTGTTTTCTGTTTTGTCTTATTTCTGAGGATGAAATAGAAAATCTTAAGCATACAAGCGCTTCTGAGCCTGGATCCAGACATATCTCCTTATTTTCCTCACTGTCCTCTGCTGTGGGATAGTCTTTCTGTATGCTGTGAATACGTGTTGCTACCATTGGTTAATAAAGACGCTGCTCTGACCTATGGTAAGACAGGTTATAGCCAGGCGGGAAATCCAAGAGAGATACAGAGATACAGGAGTCAGGGCAGATGCCATTCAGCTGCCCAAGGAACAACATGCCAGCAGACCAGAATGCATGGAAAAATATAGATTAATAAAAATGGGTTAATCTAAGATGTCAGAGCTCGTTAGCAATAAGCCTGAGCCACAGACCAAACAGCTTGTGATTAATATATGCCTCTGTGTGTTTATTTGGGACCAAATGGTTGCAGGATACAGGAAAACTTCTGTCTACAGTCCCGCCAGTGTGAAGCTCCATCTTGTGCCCAGCCCGAGCAAGCTTCCCCAATGCCTGAGTCTCCCCCCTGATTCTCTTCCACCCTGTCTCAACCCAGTTGTTCCTCCTGACCAGTAAGGCCCTCTGAGTTTTGAAGATTGAGCTAGAATCACTTCCGCTTGGGAACTGGTAAGGTATGTGCCTCCTGGGCTGACTTGGCTTAGGCTCTGATGGGCACCACCTTTTTATTCTCCATTGCTCATCTCAGCCACAGCTATCTTCCTAAACTGCAGCCTCTTGTTTAGGGGAAAAACAAGTTGTTTTTAGCCCTTTAATACCTTACTTCTCAGCAGCAAGTGGGAACTTTATAAGCATTTGTTGAGTCAAGGAATACATCCATGTGCGAATGAACATATTCTAGAGAGCAGTAAATGTTTTCAGAAATATCACAGTCAATACAGGGAGCAACACATGATCTATAGTATTTTGTAGCCATGTCCTGGCTCAAGTGACCTCTTGTGTAGGTGTACAATGGTCCTTGGAGACGAGAAAGGAACCCAGACAAGGTGTCCACTTTCTCCTTCAATAGATGAAGTTGTAATTCTGCTTCAATATTTCCAGTTAGGGAACCTTTACAACTCTCTCTGGAAGTAGTATGTCAGTAAGATTAATACTAAAACCTCAAGTCCTTCACCTTTCCCGTTTGACCTACTCCTTGAGTTTTCTGCCCAGCACTGTGAAAGCCATCTTATTCACATGCTCTGCTTACCACTTAGCACATGGTGGGTGTTTAATTAGTGTTAAAAAAAAAAAGAGTAATCATAATATGCAGAAGGTGAAAGAAAAAGCCGTGTGATTTTGATGAAACAATGCATTCGACTTAAATGTAATTTCTTACTGATAAAAACCCTTATTCTCTCCATGTAATATTTAACAACAGGATAAAAATGAGTTTATGGCATAGTCAAGAAGTTATTTAAGTTTGCTGTCCTCCCTCTTTTGATTATTCATTAATCTAAGAGTCAGTGAATGAATGTGGGGGCCCACTAAGCCCTGTGCATAACTCTACCTTTATTCCAGTCCTTTCAGTGTCTCTGAATTGGCTTCCTCTGAACTTCTGTTACTCTACCTTATTTCTCACTGCTGGCTAGCATTGTGCTTCTCACTCTGGTCTTTGTTTCTCTAATATTTATTTTTAGTTACACATATATCTATCTGTGTATACATGCCATGTATGTGAGGATTCCCTGGAGGCTAGAAGAGAACATTGGATCTCCTGGAGCTGGAGTTACAGGCAGTTGTGAGCCATCTGATGTGAGTGCTGGGAATTGAACTTGGGTTCTCTGAAAGTGCAGCAAATGCACTAAGGCATTTCTCCAGCCATGACTCTGGTCTTTTCTGCTACTATGAAGAAACTTTCTCCAGACTTAATGACTACTCCATCATCAGAATAGACACAGCTAAGAGCAGCATCCTTCCACACTGCCCCTCTCTTTTATAGGCGTCCTCAGGTCTCAGTTAATGGCCACAGCCAGCAGCATCAACGTGAGTTCTTTCGGTGGAACATGGATGGGTCGGTTACACATCCGAACTTTCACCCTCATTCAGTCCTTACAAAAACACGACGGGGCTGGAGAGATGGCTCAGAGGTTAAGAGCACTGACTGCTCTTCCAGAGGTCCTGAGTTCAATTCCCAGCAACCACATGGTGGCTCACAACCATCTGTAATGAGATCTGGCACCCTCTTCTGGCCTGCAGACATATATGCAGGCAGAACATTGTATACATAATAAATAAATAAATCTTTAAAAAAAAAAAAAAAAAAAAAAACACGACGAAGAAGACACGATTATTAGCCTCACTTTACAGACAAGACAACTGAAAGACAAAGCGGGATTCACACAGACCTTGTGAGGCACCAACTTGTCATCATTGTGCAAAACTATCAAAGACTTACCTATTGAATGAGACGTCTTACAGTCAGTAATATCCACTAGTGGTGACAGCCGCAGATGACATCAGCAATTGTCATGTGCTGGTGGGACTCTGGCTGTCCTTAAATACCAAAGGCCCACCCTCCTTTATTTCTGGCGCTAAGGACTGAACCTAGAGCCTGGCACTGCTTCTTAGTTGTACCCTCAGCTGCCTCTATCCTCAACTTTTCAAGTAATAAGAAACTCTTTATTTTGGGGGCAGGTGGAATGACTGCCTCTAACAAATGGGATATTTTATTTGTATGTTAATAAATAAAGTTGCCTGGAGATCAGAGGTCAAATAGCCATTAAGCAGAAGTCCGGCGGTGGTAGCACAGGCCCTTAATCCAATCACATGGCCGGCAGGGTCTCTGTGTGGTCAAGGATACAGCCAAGTGTGACTTGTGGTGATTTTAATCCTAGTACCAACCATAGAGACCTGGAGGTCTGTATAGACAGGCAGTGACAAGGAGGTTATGTGGCTGGGCTTAGAGCCAATGAGAAGGCAGAACAGAAAGGCAATAAAAACACACAAGTCAGGCAGGAAAAACTCTCTGGGGAAGCTACTGCTGGTGGTAAGCTAAAGCTAGTCGTGGCTATTGCTCTGATCTCTTTGGCTATTGCCTCTGTATTTGGCTTTGTGTTTCTTATTTACTCAGACTGTTTAGAATTTCATCTACAAACAAAGCGAACACTGCCTGGTCACTTGCACAGTTTGGAACAGCCATGTGACTAAAATCTGTCTGATGGATGAAACAGAAGCAGGCAGTTTCTAGGAACTTTCTTTATAACAGTGGTTTTGAATGTTTCTGACAACACCCCTCTCCCACAAATACATACATACACACCTCTCTCTCTCTCTCTCTCTCTTTCTCTCTCTCTCTCTCTCTCTCACACACACACACACACACACATACACACACATCATACACACACTCACAAATATATCCACAGAATCAATTTTTTTTTATGCAGAAATACCTTCGGTACATGGCTTACTTAGGTATCTGCAACTTAATTCCATTTTCTGGAAATTATCTGTGATAATGGTTTTATGATTCTGTAGTGATTTACAAGCCACTATTCAGAATGGATTACTTGTTCAGACAGTGTCTAGTGCTTTTCTTCACTCTTTGTTGACTCCACCATCCTGTACCTTGAAACCCAAGGACACCTATTTTGGCACAAACAAGGAGTGGAGAGAGGATGACACCAGGGTCTCTGACAGGCCCAAGGCTGTGACAACCTGAAGTCTCCTGTCTGGGTTCCTTAGGTGGCAGAGACACAACTCTGTATCTTATTGAAGATGCCGTGGTGGTTTGAATGAGAATGGTCTCCATTGGTTCACAGATTTGAAGACTTGGTCCCCAGTTGGTGAACCTGGGAAGGATTAGGAGGTGTGGCCTTGTTGGAGGAAGTGTGTCACTGGGAGTGAACGTTAAGGTTTCAAAAGCCCATGCCATCGCCAGTTAGCTCTCTGTCCCCATGCTTGTGTCTCAGATATGAGCTCTCAGCTACCACTTCCGGCATCATGCTTGCCTGCCTGCTGCCATGCTCCCTCCCATGGACTCTAACCTGGAACTGTAAGCCCCACAGAAACTCTTTCTACTATAAATTGCCTTGGTCATGCATGGTGATTTTATCACAGATAGAGACAAGTAGCTAAGACAGTCACTATTATTTTGAATTTCCTATGACTCATGGCCAAAATGAATCCTTGCTGATGGTGATGATGAGTTGTGTGGTTTTGAGGTCTATTTCTATATTCTGTTGCTTTGCTTTTGTTTTGTGTGTGTGTGTATGTGTGTGTGTGTGTTGCAAGTGTCTGTGTCTATGCATTGAGAGGCCAGATGAGGTTATCACATGTTTTCCTCTATCTCTTTCTACCTTTTTTGGTTTTTTGGTGTGTGTGTGTGGGGGGGGGGCATTGTGTGGACAAGGTAGCTCACTGAGCTTGAATCTCACTGTTTCTGCTAGGCTGGCTAGGCAGTGAGTGTCTGGAATCTACCTGTATCCACCCTCATCCCAAATACAACTTGAGGGTCACAAGCACGCACAGCCATGCACAGGTTTTATGTGGACACTGGGGTTTTGACCTCAATTCCTCTTGCTGCTCCAGCAAGCACTCATTAAGATATTTCTCTGAGCCTTTCTGTAAGAGAAGGCTGGCAGAGGAGAGGGGACCCTAAGTGTTCCATGTGCTCTTCCCCTTCCTCCCTGCTGAGGGTGGCACCTGCTCAGCAGAGAGGATTTGCCTGCTCAGGTATAGCTGGATGTGCTTTCCTTAAGATGGGTGACCCCAGCTCATCTCTGTCACACTCGCCTCTCTCTTGGGGATAGTAGTCACTGCTGTTGAGATCTGGATTTCCTTTCTATACCTTTATGGTTTTCCATTCCTCTAGATCCCAGTCATTAAATTTCTCCTATATGAAATACTTGGAAGTAGGTGGAATTTTTCTGATCAGGCCCTGGCTCACAGTAACGGACACAACACATCAGGTGAACATTCTCACTGCCTCCTCACAGCATAATGTGGACAGGATTCTCTTTCCTTTGTCTCTTTATAAATGATCAAGTTGGAGGCTGGAGAGATGGCTCAGTGGTTAAGAGCACTTGCTGCTCTTCCAGAGGATCTGGGTTCAATTCCCAGCACCCATATGACAGCTCACAACTGTCTGTAACTTCAAGGGGTTAAACACCTTCATACAGATGTACATGCAGGCAGAACACCAATGCTCATGAAATAAAAATAAATATATTTTAAAAATTATGAAGCTGAGGCCCAGAAAAGTTGTATGGCCCGTCAAGATCATGTGGCAAGTGAAGAAACCAACTTCAAAACCATTACCCACATAACTATCTTCAAAAGACAACGACTTCTTTTGTATTTTTCTCTCAGAGAGTAATGATTTGATCATGTCCACTTGAAAAGGTTTAGACACAAAAGCTCCTCACAAGAGGTGACTCCATACTACCTACTTAGATGTCTTCCGTCTTTAAGACACACACACACACACACACACACACACACACACACACACACACACCCCTCCCGCACCCAAAGCAAGCTGATGTCCTTTAGATTCCTTTTGCCTTGGGAAAAGGGACCTTCCTCAAGGTTCCTTCCCACTCTGGGCTGGGAGAGTCCTTCAACATCCATCGCAACTAAATCTTAATTATTATTCAAGGACCACATTTACTCATTCATAAAATGTTTACTGAGTGCTTAGGATGTGCCCAGGGGCAGGGTCTGGGGCAGAGCCAACATGAATGAGAACCTGTTCTTGTACTCAAAGAGCTCATTGTCTAGGAGGGGAGACAGGTATATAGCATAATCAAAGCACACATGTAACACTTTCATGAAATCCAGGAGCCTTGAAGCACAATGCAGAGGCAGATTTTGAGCTGGGTCTTGAAGAGTGACTAGGAGTTTGGCAGCTGGAAGGGGTTGGCAGAAGATTTCAGATGAAGGGAACAGTGCACACAATAGATCAGCCACACAAAACACTGTACTCATCAAGTGGGGGGTCCAGCTTGCACCAAGTACGAGGTTTGGGATTTTTTTATTTACACAAATATTTGTGTATTTTTCATCTGTTCACAAACATGCTTAATTACATGCCTGTATTTTATTTATTTTCACTTTTTGAGACAGTGTCTCACTATGTAGATTAGGCTAGCTCCAAATTCATGATTCTCCTGCTTCAGTGTCATAAGTGCTAGGATTTCAGGTGCGTGCCACCATACATGGCCATACCTATATCTTATAAAGACACTGTATCTGCTGTATGTCTGCATACAAATATACACAGACCTATAGACATATGTCATATGTGCTCTATGTGTGAACATAAGGACATGCATGTCTTCTTCATTGTTTTCTATTTTTGCTATTGTATTAAACAAGCCCACTAAATAAAAGAAGTAAGATGAACAGAAAGTAAGGAAATCAAATTTCCCAGATCATATTTGGAACTTCAGACTGTGCAATCGCATACACCTAGGGGAAAATGATTGAAAAATGAGCCACAGGCACATAGCTCTGCACAAGGACATTCCTCCACCAGGAAAAGCCTAAATGGACCTTGAAGGCTCAAGTTCCTTTCTGGAAAGGTATTAAAGAACATGTCCCATACTAGTTAGCATTTCAGCAGAAAGCAAGATGTGGGTAATAGGGCTGGAGAGATGGCTCAGACATTAAAGGCTAGGCTAACAACCAAAAAGATGTGGGTAATAAAGGAGATTTTCCACCGAGCAGAGGCAGTTCGCATCTATCAGTTTGCGAAACGACTGCCAGTTCAAAATTCCTTTCATTCTAGGCAGTGGGGCTCAGTGAGGAAAGAGGAACTAATTTCACATAATGCTGTTCAGGGTTCTCCAGGAAGCCCAAACTCAGGGCAAGCCCATTGCGACATTCCTCCCTGTCTGTAAGTCTACCACTCCATCTCAGAGGACTGCAGGACTCCATCCTCTGGATGTGAAAAGGCTGTTGCCCTCCTGAATTGTCAACTTCAGCAGCTGGCATTACCTGCAGAAGACCTGCACAAGATTGGGCCTGTAAACTTTCCATCATGAAGAGGAGAGGGGCTCACAAGGCCTCTACCATAGCCAAGGGTTTAGACAGTTAATGGTTGCTAGGTGTGAACGGCGTACAAACCCCCCTCAAGATTTGTAAGCAGTTTATGGATGCTGGGAGATATTTTTTTCTTCAATGGTATAATTGTAAGAATGATAAGCAGGGCTGGAGAGATGGCTCAGAGGTTAAGAGCACTGACTGCTCTTCCAGAGGTCCTGAGTTCAATTCCCAGCAACCACGTGGTGGCTCACAACCATCTGTAATGAGATCTGGTGCCCTCTTCTGGCCTGCAGGCATACATGCTGTATACATAATAAATAAATAAATCTTTTTAAAAAAATATGATAAGCAGCGCTGATAACCAGAGGTGGTTACAGCGGAGAGGTCCCGGTCACCACAGAACCCAGTATCAGTATCAGAGCTTTAGTAGAAGGAAGAAGGGTAGGGGCAGAAGAACCAGACCTGGGGGAGATAGAACAGAATAGAGAGAGAAAGGGTGGGGTCTGAGTCACGGCTCTTTATGGCACAGGTGAGCTTATGGAACTATGCCAGGCATGCGCAGACTGCGTGACCTGCGTAAGTAATCACCAGCACGCACTGATGATGTAGACGCAAGATCCTTTGCTTAACCCCTGAACTGTGCATGTGCGGTCATGCAGCTGAAGTGAGGGCAGAATTCTAACAATAGTCACTCATGAGTTGTTCATGTTCTTATAGGGAACCCCAACTCATGCTCTTCTAGGTAACCCCAGCTGAACTCACTGGTTCACTAAGCTACACTTAGGTAGAATCATTTCTTCGTGTCTGCCAGTGTTACTCTATCCAGAGTGAGTAGACCTTGTTCACACCTTCTCAAAAAAAAAAAAATTCACACAACACGGGTGTTCAAGGGGACTTCTTGTGCTGCCCCACATCCAGCTCAAGTGCCCAACCAGCTCTCTGATGGGCTAAAGTGACCTTGGGACAGGCTGTAGCATCACTTGTAAGGTCACTGAAGATAAGTGATCCCTATGAACTCAATTCCTGGGAAACAATTACAATATTTTCTTTTAGCAGGCAGTGGTGGCACATGCCTTTAATCCCAGCACTCAGGAAGCAGAGGTGAATCTCTCATAGTTCAACACTAGCCTGGTCTACAAAGCAAGTTCCGGGACAGCCAGGGCTACACAGAGAAACTCATCTTGAAAAAATAAAATAATATTTTCTTTTTAAAAGTCCACAGGTGGAGGAGAAACAGCCTATGGGAACCAAGAAATTGAAACTGGATGAAGGTGAGTTCTTGAGGGAAGAACCAAGTGTGCCTTGTGTCTGTGGCCTGGAGCCCCAGGGGGTGAGCGAAGGAAGTTGCTTGACTTGACAGCAGGTGAGTTTGAGGAGACAGAAGGGCTTGTGCTTGTTTCTCTGAGATGATCAGAATACCATCAAAAGCAAGGCGGAGAGGGCAGAGTGCCAGACAAGGTAGGAGAGACAGAGACCCTTCTGCGGTTACTAGTCTTGATTGACAAGGGAAGAAGTCTTGGTTTTCTATGCTCCTAGAAAAGGCTGTGGGAGAGAAAGGGATATGAGATATGTCAAGTAACTCCCCCCAAACATGGCGAGTCAGACCTACTGGGAGGAGGAGTCAGAGGTGCCCTGGTTCTGTAGAACTGCTAATGCGTAGAGGTTGAGAAGGGGGGTTTCCAGCCCTTGTACTGAGCCACCAGAAGGAACTGGCAGCAGCCTACCCCCAGCCACAGAGACATGCACATATCAGGCCACCAGCAGCTGAAGCCATCACCAATTAAAACAGATTTTTCAAAAGCTGGAACTGTATCCGTGGTTGTCAGCCAGAGACAAGATCAGAACAGCCATGTAGCATCCCAGGCTGGCAAGGAACCAGAGGTCCAGATGGGGACCTGTCACCCTCCAAATCCTCGGACAGCCCAAGTTATCTTCCAGCCAATGCTAACCTTGGGAGGAAGAGGAAAGGAGGCTAGATCTGACAGGAGAGTATCCCAAAGAGAGCAAGTTCAAGCCAAACAGACTCATTAAAGGTGCTGTTGCTCGATGTTTTCAAGTACATGCTTTGCCTTTTGCCCATTGGGATGGAGGTTACTGAAGAACTTCAAGTTCATCAAACAAAGTTTTAAGCTGGTAGAAATTGGCTCAGATCACCACACACAGGGTAGACATACAGCCATGGGGTCTCCCTTTGGCAAGGCTGGTCTCAAACTTGCAGGCCCAAGTAATCCTCCCATCTCAGTCTCTTGAGTAGCTGGGAATCCAAGCACATACCACTGTGCCTTGGTCTCAATAATAATCTTAAAAAATTATTTAGCTGCATCAATGAGCTGTAGTTTATGCTGACCTAAATTAATGATCAGATTTACTAGTCTACCAGGAGATTCGATAGTTTTCTGATTAGCCAAATGTTACCGAAAGCTTGAAGATAACAAATTATTGGTAGTCTCAACTTTGACCTACAAACATTTAATTCTTTTATTTACATGTGCCTCAATTCTACATCAAAGATCTGCTTGTCAGCTACCAGGGGAAACTTTATTTTTGTGTCCTTCATGTGCTCTTAAGATTTTCCTCTGCTGTGATCTGCCTGTCATCAGCTGACCCTTTTGATCTACGAATCACACACTTAGCAATACTGACAAGTCTTAATTATTAAGGATAAATAATTCTTACCACAGGGAGCCGTTGAGCCCAATTTATCATTGTCTGCATGCCATGTTATAGTTCCTAGAAACCTTTTGATATTTTATCTCTTCTCAGGCTAGCAACTCCAGATCTCTTTATAACTTACTCCAATCAGGTCTTTGTAGTTACTGTTCTACAGATAGATAATACAAGTTGGAGCTAAGTAGGGTGAACAAAAAAGGTTGTATGTCTACTCTGCATTTATCTTTGTCAAAGCAGTCAATGACTTTCACTTTGTAAGTACCAAGGGTAAATGTTCAGCTTCTAATTGACCTTTGGGTGTCACCCAAACATTTCCCCCTCGTTTCTTCACTTGGTTTTGCATTGCCAACTGTTGACGATTTCCTAGTTTAAAAGCCTCTCCTCTTAGATGCCGGGTTCTCTGCTTTTCCTTCTCTCTGTACCCTGGCATGTTGAAGACCCCCCAGGTCTCAGTGTGTGCATTTCTCTTTTCTCTCTCACTTCTTAAGAGACCATCTTCAGGGAGAAGCCTTTACCCACCATGCTGTAAGTCCTAAACTCATTTCCCCATTTTCAGCTTCTTTAGTTTAGATTATCCATGTCTACTTAGATATTCAACAGGTACCTCAAACTAAACACATCCTCTGGAAGAGCAGCCAGTGCTCTTAACCACTGAGCCATCTCCCCAGCCTGAAAGCCTGAAGTCTTTAAATTATGGTTCCTGTACATGTTCTCCTGTGAAGCAGTTTCATGACTTGTGTGTGGAGTATACATCATCAGAGAAGACTTGTCAAGTATTCACTATTGCCCTGGTCTGTCTTTAAGAAGGTTATCATCCGTTGTTCACTGAGAGTTTATTCAACACTTGATTGGCCTTAGCTGTTTGGAGCATGTTTTGGGGAAGGTTTTGAGTCCTTAAACTCATAAGAAAAGAATTCTGTTACTAGTTGGCCGTGGGCACCATATGGACACCATATCCACGTTGGGGAAACCTTGCTTTATGTGTCGGCCATGCAGCTGGTTTGTGTGGAGGTGGCCTGTTGGAAACAAAAGGCCATAGAGGTCAGTTTATGTTTAGAAAAGATGGCACTGGTTTGGATATCTGGTATGAGTCAGCTAAAACATGGCTGATGCTAGATATCCTGGAGGCTATGAGTCAGCACAAAATGGCTAACACCAGATCTCCAGGGAACCCCAAAGTAAACAGTGAGGAAATCGTTTATGTAACTCTTTTTGGTCAGAAGCCACTTTTGTATGAACATGACCTTGAGGTCAGAGACATTAGCCTTAACTGGACCCAGAGTCTTCGACTTCGTCAGCCTACCTGTGTGTGTCTGTCTGTGTGCCTATGAACTTTGTACAGCCTGTGTACCAGTCTGCATGCATGCCTCTACCTGCTTGTGTGTGGCCTGTGTGTGCCAGCATATTCCCGGGCGCTTGCTGGAGACTGCCTGCCTAGCAGCCTGCGTGTGAGCTGATGAATAAAACATGTCTCGTCTGCCCACGGCTTCTCACAATCTCTTTGACCTCCCGGCCTCCTGTGACTGTCCTCCTTCCCTGGCATCAGAGCTTGGACCTCACACCTCCTTGGGCCCTAGGGGACACGTGCACTGGTGTGCTGTAAGATCCGGGTCTACTTAAGCATTCCATGGTGAGCAGTTTTTCTCTGTGGACTGCAGCGAGTCTGGTTTCCAGGAAACAGTATTTTGTCATTTGTTTTCATTTGCAGGTTTTTAGGCTTCATTTTTAGCTAAAATTTTAAGCGACTGTATCTTCTCTTTGTCTGAAGATCACCACAGACAGACCGTTTCCCACTCTGACATCCAGTCACAATGTAAACATTCTGGTCACATGCAGCCATGAGACAGTGGATGTCCCAGAAGTCTCTCTGCTTCTTCGTTTCTCTGTTCTCTTAGCCTTTTGCTTCCCCGAATTTCCTCCTAGAGTCATTTCTTCTTGATGTACAGGCACAGTTGTCAACAGATGCTGTACTACCACGGGTTTCTGCCTTTGGATTGGAGCACTAGCCCACCAGTGTTGCCACCAGTGTGGTGAGCTCTCTGATGGGCACCAAGCCTTTCAGAGAGCTGAGAAAAAAAAAAAAAAAACCACACACACACACACACACACACACACACACACAAATCTTTCCAATGGAACAACTGACTCATAGCAAGAACAATGCAAAAGGCTCTGAGACATATTCACAGAGTCACTGAATTTAGTCAGCTGCCCGCAACACCGCCCCCGCCTTGGGTTCCTAGTCTTAAAATGCCCAGAATCTTCCATCTCAAAAGGAGAATTGAATTGACATGGCAATTCTAACTTTGTAGGAAAAGAAAATGTTAGGAAAATTATACAAAGTATTTAGCAGGAAAGAATCTACTTTTCTATTGCTATGATGAAATACCATAACCAAAGCAACTTACAAAAATAAATAAATAAATATTTAACATGGGCTCACAGTTCCAGAGGGTTGGAGTCCATGACCATCAGGGTGGGGAGCATGGCAGCAGGCAGCCAGGCAGGCGTGGTGCTGGAGCAGTAGCTGAGAGCTCACATCTTGAGACATAATCATGAGACAGAGAGAGCTAACAGGAAATGGAGTAGGCTTTGGAAACCTCAAAGCCAATTCCCAGTGACACACCTCCTCCAATAAGGGCACACCTCCAAATCCTTCCTAAACAGTTCTGACAATTGGGTACCAAGTACTTAAACACATGAGCCCATTTTGCGATGATATGATACATTCATATCATCGCACAACTTTTGTGGCCCATCTATAATAATGTATTAAACTGTGTCCTTGACAATTAGGCTGGGGTTGGCAGGCTGACCTCTCTGTGTACGCAGGTATCTGCTACTTGTATGGAGGAAGTTCACCAGTAGTTACACCAGCCTGAGGGACACCTCTACACATACCAACTCTCCTTCCCATTGTCCTGCCACAAACCCTGCCTTCTGTCTTCCTCACCTCTGACAACACGTCCTTACATCTTAAGCCCTTTATCCCATAGCTTTCTTTATATTGACTATCTGCTAATTTCCCTTACCATTCTTGTTTTTTTTTTTTTTCCTGGCTTCCCTTCCCATAAGCCAGACATTTAGAAGGAATAGCTATGCACAGCTAATGGACTGGTGTGGATTACCAGTTCTTGCTCCAAACCAGGACTTCTTAGGTGGGGTGTGTGTTCATCTAACATGTAGGAAGAGCCTACATTTGCTCTCAAAATGTGGGCAGGAAGACAGGCTGAAAAGCTGGCTGCTAGTTAGGAAAACCAAAAATTAACAACCAATTAGAAAAGAGAGTTGTGAGACAGCTAGAACAGGTGATGACGTTCATCGTGGGGTGCTATAGCCCACCCTTTACTGTGACCAATACATTGCCTCATGTCACACCGTTCCAACTTCCCTGACCCTCTCAGGTCAGTATTTCGTGGGCTATCTTTTGAACTTCTTATGTCTTAGAACAGGATGGGAAATATTTCTTACTTTAGTATCTGGCTCCAGAATTCCTTTTTAGAAAGGAGGATATCATTCAAAAACAACAATAAATCTGGATATGATGGCTCATGCTTTTAAATCCAAGCATTCTGGAGGCAGAGGCAGGAGGTTCTCTGTGAGTTCGAGGGCAGCCTGGTCTAGATAGAGAGGTACAGAGCAGCCAGGTCCACATAGACTCTGTCTCAAACATTTTTTTTTTTAAAGGACAAAAACAATAAAATATCTCAACAAGCCAAACTGAGGCCAGCCCTCAAGAGAATGTTTTAAGAAAAAGGAACTCAAGGCACAAAGTAGGCACCTAAGTGCTCTGTGAAAAATTAGAGATTTGGGGAAGTGTGTGTGTGTGTGTGTGTGTGTGTGTGTGTTTCTCCTGAAACACAAGGAAGGAGAAATGAAGGGAGTAGAGAGAGAATCTACCAAGATTAAGAGAGTGCAGAATTTGGTTTATGGAGAACCACACTAAATGCCTGGGGTGGGTTTGAGGTTCTTTTAAACGGGGGAACACAGTACTTACTCTGTCTGAGGGCAGTTGTAATGCTATATTTCCCCCCTCCCAAATGCTATAAATGTCTCCTGTGTCCAACACATTCCTCCTGAATGGAGCGGCAGTCTGAGCCTGGCTACCACACTGTGAGATAGACAGGATGTGGAGGAGAAGCAGAAGCCACAGCTAAGGTAGCTGAGAGAACATGGAGTCCCTAGGGTCAAGAATCCTCTGGGAGAGGCCTGTGGACTTCCTTGTTGGGCTCAGTCAGCTATGGACATGCTTATCTAGAGCTTGAGAAGCCTGGAGAGCTCATGTGGAATTCTGGTTATATGCTTTCACCAGATGGTAGGAAATCATTAAAGACAGAGAGATTTTGCTATCATTTTTGAGCCTGTACCTCTTATTACCATATTAGATGTTTAGTGTCTTTTTAAGCTACCCATTTATCTTATCAAGTCCTCCCATACTTGGATCAAGCCTCGTCCCTTCTCTCTCTCTCTCTCTCTCTCTCTCTCTCTCTCTCTCTCTCTCTCTCTCTCTCTCTGTCTCTGTCTCTCTCTCTCTCTCTCTCCCTGCTTCTCCCCTTCCCTGCTCTCTTTTTCCAATTCATGTGTCATAGTTTCTTAGCTAATGTCCCAGGTCTGTCTAGATTTCATTCCATTCTCTGTTCTAGCCACAGTAGACTTAGTTTGAGGAGTTAATTCAGTTTAAATGCATAAACATTAATAGCTAACATTTCTTGGTTTTATCATGGGTTGCAGTAAGCTGAGTATGCTTAATCCTCATATCTCTTTTTGGGGTGGTATAATGGAGGTACATAGTGGTACTCGCATCAGTTTCCTCCTTCTGGCAAACCTTACTCCAGGAAGGCAAAAAAAAAAAAAAAAAAAAAAAAATCACCAAACTGCACTCCACAGATGAGCTTTTGCTGGGATTCTGCATGAGAGTCTTCTCTGTGAGATGTACCTCTCAAAAGTGTGGAGTTGGAGGAGACAGGGCCTCTCATACTACACAGACTTATGGAGACACCGAGGCTTCCTGCATCAGACTCCTACAGTCCAGTCTCTAGTTTGGGTGGTGGGAGGAGACAGTGGTACTATGGGCAACAACATCGACTGTATTGTTAATTCCACACACTAGAGTGTATAGTTTTAACTCACTGAGTCTAGAAGAGGCCTCCGAATGCCCACCTGAGCTGCTCTTTTAGATATTTTGATCATGATGCTCAACACTTCCAGAAGCCCTTGTTGCTGTGGTCCTTCCAGTGAGTTCTGTGAGTACCCAACTCCATGCATTAAATTCCATTATCTTTGGCTGAGGATGGAAATTCATGATAGAGTGTCATCCTAGCATGCTTGAGGCCTTGGGGTTTTCTCTTATCACCTATCTTTTCTCTCTTTCCTTTCTTCATTCCTTCATTTCTTCCTTCCTTCCTCCCTCCCTCCCTCCCTCTCTCCCTTCCTCCCTCCCTCCCTCCCTCCCTCTCTCCCTTCCTCCCTTCCTCCCTCCCTCCCTCCCTCTCTCCCTTCCTCCCTCCCTCCCTCCCTCCCTCCCTTCCTCCCTTCCTCCCTTCCTCCCTCCCTCCCTTCCTCCCTCCCTCCCTCCCTCTCTCCCTTCCTCCCTCCCTCCCTCCCTCCCTCCCTCCCTCCCTTCCTTCCTTCTAGAGGCAGCTTTGAAGGTCTGAGTTGTGTCTAGGGCTAACTACTAGAGGGCTGGAGAATACAGTCAGGAGTAAAGATGTGTCTTGGGAAGCAACTGATATGATTAGGGCTGAAGAGACAGTCAAGGAGCTGTCTAGTGTTTCAGAAAAATTGGTTTTGAACTGGGGTGAGCAAGTTAGCCAGTAAGTACACTGAAGATAATGGGAACTTTGTTTCTCATCATAAGTGAAGTGAAGAAACTACGCAGGGGGTATGGGCTAGAGCAATCCTGGTAGTAACTGATTGGAACTGGAGTGTGGTCAAGAATTCAGAAGTTATTACAAGTATAGATACAGATGTGTATGGCACATAATATGTATGTGCTGAAGCTGGTTAGTGAAAATTCAACAGAGAAAAGTGAGGAAAATTGGCAGACACTGCCTTGAGCAGTGACTCAAAACAGTTATCAATGAGACACACCAGCATTGTGTGATTGATGGTCATCATGCAGGGATTCTTGATAAAAATGCACAACGGAGTCTACTCTTTGACAGATTAAAAGAAGCTGGCTAGTACCTTTCAAAAGATGGCAAGGTGTTGAAAAATAATCAAACACTGAAGAAATCTGTCAGGCTATAGGAGAATCTAAAAAGACAGATGCCTACATGCAATGTGTGATCTTGGATTGGTTCACAGAAATTATTGGGCATTTGGCAAGTTTTGAAGGGTTTTGTGAGTGGATGTTAGTGTTACGTCAATGCCTGTTTTCTGATTGTGATAGGTATACATTTGTTATTTAGAAAAGTGTCCTTGTTTTTAAGGAACACATATCGAAGGTCTGAGGAATGTAGCCCAGTTGATAGAGTGCCTTCCTAGCATTCACGAAGTCCTGGGTTCAATACCTGGCACAGAAATGAGGTGTATTAGCATACTCCTGTAATCACAGCATCCAGAAGATGAAGGCAGGAAGAAGTTCAAGTTTAATTCAAGGTGCATAGTAAATTGGAGGCTAGCCTGGGAGACAGGAGTCCCTGTCAAACAACAACAACAACCACAACAGCAACAACAACAAACCACAATGGAGTATTTAGTGGGTCATCTTATGCCACCTCTTCTCAAGTGGTTAAGAAAGAGGAAGAGAATAATAAAAACACTAGGAAATGATAGCAGTTGAAACATTTCTGTATATGTAAAATGTTTACATTCCCCTCATACCTGTAATCCAAAAGTGTGTGTGGAAGGAGATAACACAGTTTCGACGGCCTCGGTCCCTGAATCAGATTACAGGCACTTTCTCATTTCTGTTGTTTCTTGTTGGTATTTTCCATACTAGCTATAAAGTACAGATGTTACTTTTTATAAAAGAGACAGTAGTTGCAACCTCTTCATGACTCTATTATCTGAAAAAAAAAAAGCCAATGACTTTGACTACCAAACTAGATGTCCTTTCTCTAGCCCTCCTTTTAGTCTTGCCCTCGGCCCTTGGCTCCAGTGAAACCTGTGTTCTAATGGCCTCCTGCATGGTCCTGCACGGCCCAGATGTGGTTTTACTCACATCTGCCTCAGATTCTCTCTCCACCTCCTCCACCTTTTAAAATCCCTCCCATTAAAACACAAATGTGTGCACACGCACACACACACACACACACACACACACGCACACACACACACACGCACACACATAGATCAGTTCACATCCAAGATTTCTCTAAACCCTGCTCTGACCACCCAGCCAAAATGAGCTTCTCTTCCAACGTTGCTTGAGAGACTTGGCAATTTAAAAATTCCAATGCAATAAATATTTATTGAGTGTTTATCATGTGAAAATAACCGTATAAGGCACTGTATGGGACTCCAAGATAAATAAGGCACTCCTTCTCTGAGTAGGGCATAAAACAAGTACTCAAGATTATAACCAAGTGCAGAGTGGCAGACAGAGCTGTGGGGCTTGGGGTGCGGGGAGGGCAAAAGGATCCAATGCTGGTTGAATGCATATTGCAGGACAGATATTGTCATTTAATGTTTGCAACAACCCATCCTACAGAGGCGGAAGATGAAGTTTGGAAATGCTTTTAAAATATTAGCCAACATTGTGTATCTAATCAAGTGGTAGTGAAGAACCAGAATTCAGAGATAGGTTTGTTCGGCTTTAAAATCTCATTTTTTTGACCCCCTCTTATTTAGTTATAGGTAAATTTGAGGTTTCATCAGGAAGCAGGCATCTGAGGTGAGGCTTAAGTCATAGGTAGGATGAGGGCAATTAGGCAGGGAGAGGGAAATATATTCTGTCTGCTTAAAATTCGTAAGCAAGGTGTATAAGAAAGAACAGAGTTCACTTAGGTAACAGGAGATTGTCAAGTCATGGGCTACTGCAGTGTACAGAATGGGGATAATTCAGTTGTAATGACTGTCCTGTGTCATGTGGATATCTTCCTTTTACATTTATGGCACCACTGTCTGGTGGTGTGTCTATTCACTTTTACTGTTTTTAAAATAGTAACCAAATTTGCATATACCATCAAGTGACTGTGAATAGCTACCACGGTAAAAACCAATGCTCAGGGTCCTGTGGCTTGGCCAGGGGGCTTCCCGGTAGTTAAGAAGTCACTGCATAGCAGCGGCAGCAATCTGCCTCATTAGTTAGAGAAGATGATCTCAGGCTCTGTTGCATGCCTAGTGGAAGAAAACGTGGAGAGCTGCAGCGCTCTCACACACAGCTGTTTCACATAACTAACTCAAGTTCATCCACAGCATGGAGCTGGCAAATTGTTCAAGACTGGTGCCATGGATTTACTGACCAGAACAGGTCACAAGACCAACTCAAATTTAAGGAGTGGGGGAAGAGTCCATAGTTTTTGCGACTAGGTCTCACTCTTCACCAGATGCTAGCCTAGAACGGTGTAATTCAGGCTGGTCTCAAACTTGGAGTAATTCTCTTGCCTCAGCCCTTGAAGGTTCTTGGATTACAGGTGTAAGCCATCATGCCTGGAGCTATAGTTCCACCTTTGGTGGGCTGGAGCTTTGTAGATGTGGTGCTCTTACCTGTAACTACTGATGAATACCACTAACACCTGGTTTATATAGACTGGGATGAGGCAGTTTTTCTAAGGCTGTGTAGTTAGGAAGGGGCAAAGCCAGATTTGAACCAGGCCTGTGTTAATGTGGAAGTTGGGCTGAAAACTATGCAGTAGGTGAAACCAAGTATGGGATGACTATCATGGTGGTGGGTTCTTAATGTAATTCAGGAAGACCAATTGCTGTTGGTAGATTTTTGTGTAGAAACAAACAAACAAAACCACGTTTATGCCTAGGAAGATTTCTCTAAAAGGGATAGACTGGTGAGTGAAAGCCGGGGGAGGGGGGCAGTGATGGCAGCAGAGAGCTGGGGTCACGGTCAGAGGGGAGAGCAACTGTGTGGCATGATGGCAGTGGCTTCATGAGAACCGATGCATCTCTCTTGGGAAATGGCTTTGCAAGACATTGTGGAGTCAGGATGCACAGGGTTGGCAGTGACGTGTCACAGTGGGGAAGGGAGAAGAGGAAAAGTGTGCTTCTGAAGTTATAATCTACAGTTCATAGAAAAAGGGAGGCTGTTAGGAGAGTTCAGAAAGCAAAGGAATGTCTGGTGTGCAAGCCTTGCTCCCTTTAAAGAGTCAGTAGAAAAGTCACGTGGAAACGCGGAAGTGCGGGGCTGGGCTGTGAAGGAGGATGTGATGGCTGTTCCTCTGTCAGCTTGACTACATCTGGAATTAACTAAAACCTAAGTGGCTGCGTACACTTGTGAGAGATTTTTTTCTTAATTAAATCATTTGAAGTGGGAAGGCCCCTTTTAAATCTGGATCTTTTGAGATGCAAGACCCACCTTTAATCTGGGCCACACCATCTGCTGGCAGCCTATGTAAAAGACACAGAAGGAGGCTTGCTCTCTCTTTGCCTGATTATCCTCACTCTCGCAAGCAAGTCTATACGTTCACTGGCACTGGAGCCAATTTCTTTGAGAGTCCTGCATCTACTGAAGACCAGGTGAGACATCCAGCTGTGTGGATTGAACAACTACTGGATTCTTGGACTTTCTGTTGGTAGACAGTCATTGTTGGACTAGATAGACCACAGCCTGTAAGCCACTCTAATAAATCCCATATATATTATATATATATAAAATATACACACACACACAATAAATACACACATATATACATGTTATCAGTTCTGTTCCTCCAGAGAACTCTGACTAATGCAGAGAGAGAGAGAGCCAGATTCTCCTGCGGAGGCTTCCAATTCATGTTCAGAAGCTGAGATTGGGGGCTGAAGGAGTCATAGAGTTTGCCATAAAGAGAGGTCATAAAGAGACGATAGCCTGGGCGGAAAGATGATCTCAGTGTTGCCCATTTTATGAGTTCAACCTGATGAACCTAGAACAGATCCAGACAGAAGAATGGTCAGAGAACTAGAAGGAGCATGGAGGTCAAGGGAAGACAGGGCTTCAAATGTCCAGGAAGGCGACTATCTGAAAGGAAAGGCTGCAAACACCTGTTTCCAGGCCGACGACTGTCTGCACAGAGGAGCAGACTTGAGGGGTTGGTGACTGGATCAAAGGCAGAAACATTTTTTGAGTTGGGATCCCTCTGACAAGAGTCTTGTGCTGTTTCCCCCAGAGAAATACATACCATAAAATAGGTCACGGACAATACCCAAAGGATTGTAAAGACAAATACAGTTCAGGAGGTTGACAGTACCAGTGCATTACAAGGGAGAAGTAAACTCCAGATTTGAACACCTCGGAGTAAGTAGCCTTATTCTCCCAAGAGCAGGTACAATAAAGAATCGTTTATTCGGTGGTGACATTGCAGACTGGTTTAGTGCCTAATGGATATACACTTCCTCCTATGAATGTACAGTCTGGGCTCTGAAGGGGCGTAAGTGAGGAGGAGAGGGAAGAAATAGAAGTGAGAGGGACAGACAGACAGACAGACAGAGAAGAGACAGAATTATAGGTCAATGTAAGAGTAATACCAACGATAACAATAATAATTTATTAAGGGTAAGCTGTGTACAGAGTGTTTTATGTGTACTATTTTGATTAATCCTCGTAAGTACCTCTGCTGTGGAACCCTGATCTTTGAAGATAACAGCCATTACCATCTTAACCAGAAGAGCTGTGACTGCCTACCAGCAGCTTCAACGAGGTCGGACCTGTTGACTTTCCTTCCCAGAAAGGTTGTGAGCAGTGACATTAGACCACCACTGGAGATTCCAGCCGCTTCTAGATGTATGCAGTCTTGTCTCAGGTGCGTGCAGCCTCAGGAGGTACAAGAGTATATAGGAGGTAGACAATTAATTGAAGAGCAAGGATCTCATCTGCAGAGCAGAAGTCATTATTCACACCAGGGTGAGACTTTCTGAGGTGCAGGTTTGGATCACACATTCCTGTAAGTAACCCCTCACCTTGATTTGGCTCCCAGCATCTACTTGTCAGCTCACAACCACCTGACCACCTGCAACTCCAGTTCCAGGGGATCCAACACCCTCTCCTGGCTTCCACCGGCACTGCACATATGAGGTACACAGATATACATGCATGCAAAACACTCATACATGTAAAAGTAAATAATTCATTAAAAAATTGCTCCTTTAATCTGTTGTTGGCACCCTCTCTGTGGTAAATGGATATTTCTCCCCAGGAAATGTCATATAACATCCTTCAAGATAGGAATTATTACTCCAGATGAGAGAACTGAGATTCAGAACAGTTCATGTAAAACTCCACCATGTCATTGACATAAAGGGAGTCTAGTGTGACTAAATTTATGCTTTCTAAAATATACCACCTCCACAGAACACAGCCTATGCAAACAAAACCTCTCAGCCAAAATGTTAGTGGGAGACAGTAATTTGTTTGGGACACTCTCTAATGGAACCAGTGGTGAACCTCAGCAGAGTATCAAAGGAGACAAACCTAGGAAAACCAACTAAAGGAAAGTTGTGAGTCAGGAAGAGCCTGCTGTTCTTGAGAGCAGCATTTAAACATCGAGTGGAAAGTTTATTAGAAAGATTATCAATTGCTCTGGTAAACAGCTCTCAAACACAACGGCTTGATAAATATTTATTTCTTGTTCACATTGCATTTGGTGTAGTAGTGTGTGTGTGTGTGTGTATGTAATTGGCGTGGAGACTGGACAGGGTTCTGGTCCACTTAGCCATGCAGGGGCTGCTTCCTTAAGGTCAGAGACACAGCTGTACCCACCCACCAGGCAAATAGACAAAGCAATCCCGCCCGTCTTTCCCGTGTTCTTTTGACTACAGAGCATGGGCTGGGAAAGATGTAACTGTGGTTGTGCCAAGAAAGATAAAGCTGTTTTATCTAGAAAAGTCTCTGCCTTTGAGCTTCTGGTCATGTGTCCAGATGATACACATCTGAGACTTGTTTCCAAAAACAAGGCTTGAGAATCTTCATTCAGCAACTTTGAAAGCTTAAGCTCAGACAGTGCCCCCTTTAAGATTGGTAAGGGGAGGGAGTTATGCCAGGCCTCAGAGCTGACCCTTCAGGACTGCTAAAGTGAGCCAGGGGTCACATCAAGCCTTGGGGCCAGAGCCTTATTTGCCTACCCACCTCTGTTATAAAATGACAAAGAATCAAAACACATGGTTTTTGTTTCAAGATTTATTTATTTAAATTGTGTGTGTGTGTGTGTGTGTGTGTGTGTGTGTGTGTGTGTGTACATGGGTGCAGGTGCTCAACGAGGCCAGAAGAGGGCATCAGATCCCTTGGAGCTGGTGTTACAGGCAGCTGTTCACAGGTGCTGAGACCTAAACTCTGGTCTTCTGCAAGAGCGGTAAGTTCTCCTAACCACTGAGCAACCTAACCAGCCGACATGGCTTTAGTTTAAAAGCAGAAAAAATACTAATGAAATGGAAGAGAACCTAGAAACTAACTTACACTGTCATAAAAAGTTGCTATAATTATTTTCATCCTCAAATGGGCTCATGTCTCATGAAGCCATTTTCAAATTATTTTTGGGAATGGAGAGAATATCAATATTGAATGAAAAAAATCAATGAAATAATATATTTTAAATTTGAATCAATCAATATAATGACCAGGAGTGGATAACTGAATACATTTTGCTGAGATAATCAGCTATGTATGATACTGAGAATTAATTTATGATCATCCATACTTCACTATTGTAAAAATTTCCAAGTAAGTTAAAATGGTATTCTAGTTCATAGCAGATTCAAGAACTCCTCTCTCTCTCTCTCTCTCTCTCTCTCTCTCTCTCTCTCTCTCTCTCTCTCTCTTTCCCTGTCTCTCTCTCTCCCACTGTGTGTGTGTGTGTGTGTGTGTGTGTGTGTGTGTGTGTGTGTGTGTGTGTTATGTAGACAGGGTCTCACCCTGTAGTCTAGGCTAGCCTCAAACTCCTGCCAATCCTCCTGTCTCAGCCTTCCTAGTTTTGAAGTTATAGGCATCAACCACTATGTTCAACTAAGACACATTTATTTGTTGAATGATCATCTGTAAAAATTATTATAAGGAAAGGATACTTGTAGAATATCATTTTAAGATGTGTTACATTTGTTTATGCTGTGGAACATTTTTCTAATGATGCGAAGATGTGTTGAATTCTTTGATGCTGCATTTGTTTAACTCTGTGAAGCTGTGTTATTTTGTCTATCTAAAACACATGATTGGTATAATAAAGAGCTGAATGGCTAATAGCAAGGCAGGAGAAAGGATAGGCAGGGCTGGCAGGCAGAGAGAATAAATAGAGGAGGAGAAATCTTGGGAGAAAGAGATCAAGGATCGAGAAAAGAAGGGGCCAGCCATCCAGCCACACAGTCAGACATGGAATAAGAAGGAAAGGAAAGATATACAGAAATAGAGAAATATAAAAGCCCAGAGGCAAAAGGCAGATGGGATAATTTAAGTTAAAAAAAAAGCTAGCTAGAAATAAGCCAAACTAAAGCTGGGCATTTATAAGTAAGAAAAAAATCTCCATGTGTGATTATTTGTGAGCTGGGTGGTAGGCCCCCAAAGAAGAAGAGAACACGGAGTTAAAAAAAAAAAAGCAACTACAGATACTTCATATGAATTCCAACCATAAGAAGGAGATTCATGGGAGCAGTTGGCAATGAGGCTCCTGTCTCCATGGCTTCTCTGCCATGATGGACTCTATCCTTTTGGAGCTATAGGTTAAAATAAACCATTTTTTTCCTTAAGTTTATTTTCTCAGGGTATTTTATCACAGCAACAGAAAAGTATCTAATACAAGTCCAAGTCAGCAGTTTGGTGTTTAACTTCTGTGCTCAGTAATTCAAAAGAGTCATTTCCAACTTGTGCTAAGAGCCCTGTCAGGTTCCCAGGAGGTGGCATGGGAAGCCATAGTTATCTACAGCCATGTTTTCCAGGATGTATCTGCAAAGTGGAGAATGAAATTGGCCACTGGAGGAGAACAGGACCACCTGGCAGATTCTCAGATACTTCAAATATGGTTTCCACATCCTCAACTTTTCTCATTCTCACAAATACATGAAGTATAATAGTATCACCCTTATAGGTACCAATCTTATTGAATGCCTTTTCTATCTTAACCACGCACCGTGTATTAACCACACATGGTAGTGTGGTGGCTGTCACTTGTGCAGTTTGAGATGCCAAGCTAGCACACATTCCCCTTTCTCCTCCACAGTCCATGGACTGAACATTTGTTCTTGCTGTAGTTCTTAGCAACCTGAGAGGACTTTCACTTTTCTTTCATCCTCTCCTCTTCAAGGAAGCAGCTCACAGCTGCTCTTTGACAGGTTCAAGTTCCCAACGCCACTCCTGGTGCTTCAGGGCCATTAGTAAGTAAAATACAGGTTACCTGACCCCAGGCACAGCTGCACCTTGACGGCTGACCCGCTGACTGAGGCAGCTGCTCAGTGATAATAAGTGGGTTGTGTGTACCGTGTGAGGAGTGGCTTACGTTCAGGTAGGAGTAGGAGGGACAGCCTGAGATTTCATCTCGTTTTCCAGAGTGGCTTGCAATTTTAAATGTATGCCTTTTTTTTTTAACCTGGAGTTTCCCATTTACGATTTCTGGACTTCAGTGGACTGCGACTGAAACCCCAGGAAATTAAACAGAAGATAAAGAGGGGGGAGCTACTCCAGGACTGTTGACTGGTTTTGTTGTGTTTTCTCACTTGGGTTTCTGTCATTAGCAGCCAAACAATGTGACTGTGAGAGAAACTGGAGCCCAGACTGACCAGCTCCGCACGGCAAAGTCATTAACGCATGCTCGTTAGGACAAGGGCTCAGGTGCCTTCGAAGTGCTTGGTAGAAACATGGCTGAAAACAGAGCTTGGTTACTTAAAGGCTCACAGAAATCAATCCCCACCCTCACTTTGGTCTTTTGAGACACCATCTCACTATTTGCTCTGGCTGTCCTGAAATTCACTACATAAACCAGGCTGGAATCAAACTCGAGGCAGAGGCAGGCAGATCTCTCTGAGTTTGAGGCCAGAATGGTCTACATAGAAAGTCCCAGGACAGCCAGGGCTACGTAGAGAGAGACCCTGTTTCAAAAAAAAAAAGAGAGAGACCTTGTCTCAAAAAATAATTTAAAGCAATAGAATAAAACTTGAATTTCTGATTTTCAGGCTATCTGTCAAAGGCAATCATACATACAATGAGACTAGTAGCCGACTAGGTAAGTACAATTCCCTTGGTAAGAGATCAATGTCTGTGCAAGCAGAGCTCATAGATGGTGATGGAAAAATGCAAAATATCCCAATTAAAAGACAAAACAAGAATAAGGAAAGTCAGTAAACACACACACATGAGAGAGGGAGATGGAGAGAGAGAGGAGATAAATGCTTTAAAGTACAAAGAAATCCACTGAGTCTCATGATTATCTCAGAGATGACTAACGAAGTTTAACCTCCACCTTTTTTTCCTTCTTTTTTTGGTAGTGCTGAGACCCAGGGCCTCACACATGCTGCTCATACTTAATTATGCCACCAATCCCTGGGCTCTTGATAGTAAAATTCTTTTATTTTTTTGGTTTGAGACAGGGTCTCACCTTGTGGCTCTGGCTGTCCTGGAACTCATTCTCTAGGCCAGGGTGGTCTCAAACTCATGAGATCTGCCTGCCTCTGCCTCCCGACTGCTGAGATTAAAGGCTGGGTCGCCATGCCCAGCATGGTCTACCTTCTCAAGGCTGTGAGGTCTGATGTCCCAGTGCACAGTATGATTCAGCTACGATCTTCTGCCATTATAGTCAGGTGGTCTCTTTTCTTTAGTTAAGAGCCATAAGGAATTCCTAGAGTTTTAGTGAATGGGTAAAAACTAGTCAATACTACTTCAAGAGACTGCATCTCAGGGGCTGGGGTGTGACTCAGCTGTAGAGTGCTTGTACAGCATGTGAGGACCTGTGGTCACTCAGCACTGAGAGGGGAGGGGAGGGAGGGGTCAGGAGGGGTCTGAAGACATGAGATACTATAACTGTGAACTCACATCAGAATTAGATCTGCTACATGTGATTAAAAAAAGGAAATAAGAGTAATTTAAGTAAGATCCCAATTTACTTCATTTCTACATAAAAGAAACCCAGAAGTAGGCAGTTCAGGGCTGATACTTTGTCCATGCATCACTTTTGACTTCAGCATTTACATTTTCTTAGCAAGCTTGCATCATGAGAGGACAGATAGTGAAACATCACTTGTCATAGCCGTTTTCTGATGGAAGAAAAATCCAGGGGGAAACGCTACAGTCAGGCAGAGTGGCACACTCTCATTGTCCTAGAACTCAGAAGGCAGAGGTAGGAGGATCAGCATGACTCTAAGGACAACCAGATCTTAGTTAAATTCGAGGATAGTCAGTGCTACATAGCAAGACCCTGTCTCCCTGCCCCCAAACATAAAACAACAAAAAGATTACAAAGGCTCTTATGAAATACTTATGGATTCTTGTCACATCTAGTACCAAAACATAAGGAAGTCTGGGACACACACTATTTACTTTGTTTATGTGAGTGTTTTTCCTGGATGTGCTCATGTACGTCATGTGTGTATCTGACTTATGGAAGTCATAAGAGGGTTTTAGAACCCCTGGAACTGGAGTTATGGATGGTTGTGAGATATCTTGTGGGTGCTGAGAATCAAACCCAGGTCCTCTACAAGAGCAATAAATGCCCTTAACCACTGAGCCATCTCTCCAGTCCCACAGGACATAGGTTTTATTGAAGTATGCTCAGCTCCAATTTGAGCCTTTCTTTCTCAGGGACATGAGGATGATGGGAAGGAACAGCAGCTCTTCCACAGGATTGACTTCACAGAACCCAGAGATGAATTCTAGGATCTGAAGGGCCAGAGTACAAGCTGCACATTCTTTAAGACAAAGTTGTCTGTATGTTAAAGGCAAGTCCATGGTTGAGGATCTGATAAATTGTTTGTGGGAAGGGAGTAAAAACAATGGTAACTAGAAACTCCAGGGAAAACGAAAGCTGTTCTTTAAAATAATTTCCCAATAGGAAACAAACTAAGAAAACAGCATAAGAAAGTAAGAGTTCCTTGAATCTTTTTAATAAAAATGTATTCTGTTTTAGGTGGTCAGTGGGGCAGAAAATGAACATGTAAAGAGATGTAACCCCCGCTTCTTGAGAGAATGTGAACATTTTCTGTAGGTATAAATGTGAAAACTGCACGTGTAGACATATGTGTATTGTAGACATACATGTTTGTAACATTTGAGCTCAGCCTGCACACGGTATGCATCAGTTATAGCTGCAAAACAGCAAATGTTACTATAATACAAAATTTAACAGGGCTGGCCTGATAGCTGGTTTTATGTCAAATTGATACAAGTTAGAGTCATTTGGGAAGAGGCACTCACAATTGAGAAACTTCTTCCATAAGATTGGCCTATAGGCAAGTCTCTAAGGGCATCTTCTTGATTTATGATCCATGTGGGAGGGCTAGCCCACTGTGGGTGGTTAGCCCTGGGCAGATGGTCCTGAGCTGTATAAGAAGTAATTTAAGTAAGATTCCAATTTACTGCGAGAGCCGGTAGAAGCAGCATTTCTCCATGGCTTCTGAGTCAGCTCCTTTTCCCCCAGGTTTCTGCCTTCAGTTCCTGAGCTGACATCTCTCAGTGATGGAATGTGAACTGAACCTGGGTCCTCTGCAAGAGAAGCCAGAGCTCTTCACAGCTGAGCCACCTCTCCAGCCCCATCTTCAATGCTTTTAAAAGAAGCATGAATTGGGATTTTTTTTTGAAAAGCTATTAGTTTTCTTGACATCTTGGAATTTGAAGATATTTCAAAATCTTGGATGGTTTACTCCTCTTCCAAAGCTATTTCCAGAAAATTAAAACAATGGCTTCTTTTTCTCTAGCTATAAATTTTAAGTAGCAAGAGAGGAGATTTCAATGTAATTTTCCTACCTTTAGTAGCTTTCAATGTGAGATGAGTGTTTTCAGGAGAAGACTTTTGCAATCTTTACACATTAGCTCTCAGTACAGATTTTGAAATTCTGGGGCCCAGAATCCCTCTGGACCAGTGTCCATTATTTGACTTTGATGGACAAAACTCCTTCCTTTGGCAGGTATAGATAGAGGACAGGTGGAAGAAGCTGAGCTATTTGTAGGCAAGTGATGACACAATGGATTCTTGTATATCCTCGGATGCAGAAATACCTGTACCTTCCCGAGCCATCAGCAGACAGACTGTACTCAGAATGGCCAAAAGAGTGCTATAGACTATTGAAATGAACTACAAAGCCTTCTTGATCTTCCCATTTCAGATTTTACCTGTCTGGTAGTTGTGAATCAGGGTTAAGAGCAATCACTTCTGAGTAGTATGATTGAAGGTTCCTTTTCTTTCTTGTTGCTTATTTGCATTTTCTACAGTGAATATAGAAGACCCCCATCAATAAAGAGAGTAAAGAAAGTCACTTAAATTTGTTTTCTTTTTTATTATTTAAAAAAATATATCAATAGAAACATAAAAAACCAACAAGACCCAAAGTCCAAACAATGTCTTTTTAAAAAGGTGTGTGTGTGTGTGTGTGTGTGTGTGTGTGTGTGTGTACCTCATGCGAATTCCTGCAGAGACCAGAAAAGGAGAGGAGGGCATCAGATCTTCTGGAGCTTGAGTTACAGCCATTTGTGAGCAAACAGATGTGGGTGACGGGGAACAAACTCCTGTCTTCTGCAAGAGCAACAGGAGTTCTTTATCACCGAACCATCTCTTTAGCTCTCTTTCTTTTCTTTAAAAAAATCATCCATCCTTCCTTTTGATAACCCTGCCATACGGCAGTATATAAATGAACTGGGTTTTGTCTGAGAGTCTAGCTTTTGTGCGCCATACTGGGTTGGCTAGGCAAAACTCTGAAGTATGTGCAGAAGTTCAGGGCAGTTTAACTTCTGTTGAAAGCTGTATCCAATTAAATGATCCATCACAGAAGAGTTTTAATTGAACTATTCTAGCTAGTAGATGCTGTTGCTGTAAACTGTCATGAAGTGTATAATTTGAAGATGTTGAGTTATCTTCTAGTATAATTTAACAAGCAAGGGAAAAGTTGGTTGGGGAATGAATCTATATTCATAAGAAAAATCACTAGAAAGAAATCTACCTGTGTGTAAATAATGCCTATTTTCAGGATAGCACAAATGAAATCGTCACAGAACAGCCAGGAAGTAAGTGACAAATCCTGAATTTCCAATTCAATTTATAAATTCTCTTTAAGAGATCTCTTATAGGGAGATAATCCAAAAGGGGAGCAGCTTGTTTAAAAGTGTATATACTCGAAAATGAAGAAGTTGCAAGTGAACTAAATATTGAAAAACAAGAATGTTGTAAGTAAATAATTTTAGAAGCAATCTAGTTGGTGTTCAGTTACAAGGCTGACACAGTTTTCTGTTTTCCAAAAAGATCTGACCACAGTCACTATACATAATTACGCATACGGTATATAACAAAGATACGTGTACATGAATGAAGAACACTGACTAATCTACCTACATGTGGATTGAGGCTAAGCAGTATGTTACAGCAGGGGAAACAGTGTTTTAATATTAGAAGGATTCTTCTTGTCCCTTGCAACCTGCAGATATATCTAAATATACATTGTAAACATTGTAAAGGTGCAATGGAAGGATATTTTCCCTAGGCCATTCCGAAGAAAGTTCATGGAAGATGTAGGGAGTTGCTCTTGTTGAGTGGTTGGTAACTCCTGGATAATTAAAGGTGTTTGAAAGAAGCTAAATATCTGCCCTTACTTCCTAGTCTTGGAGAGATCTTCAGAACCCTTGCTACTTCTCATCACAAGGTTTTGATCTTCAGGAAGCTTTGGAGTAGCCACTTGAAGTTTATTCTAGATTTAAGTATTTATTTTATTTTGCTAGTATATTTGTGTGGCTTGTGTGTGTGTGTGTGTGTGTGTGTGTGTGTGTGTGTGTGTGTGTATACTAGTGTGCATGCATGTGCATGTGGACTCCTTAGGGTGACACTGGGAGTCTTTTCCAATCATCTCTAACTTATATATTGAGGCAGGATTTCTCAGTTGAACCTAGAGCTAGCCAATATGACTAGTCTAGTTAGCCAGCTTGCTCTGGGGGATCCCTTTCTCTGACCTCTCAGTGCTGGAATTATAATATGTGGGCCACCACACCCTGTCAGCATTTATGTGGATTCTGGGGATTTGAACTCTGATCCTCACACTTGCAGAGCAAGTGCTTTTTCCACCAAGATATCTCCCAAGCCTCCAGATTTAAATATTTTTAAAAATTTCAAAGCCAGGTGTGGATTTGTAACTTCAGCACTATCCTCAGGGGCTGAGGCAGGAGGAGTATGTATTTAAGGCCAGCCTGGGTGCATAGGAAGATCCTGTTGCAAAAATAAATAAGAAGATAACAAACAAACAAACAAATAAGAAGAATTCCATTATAAAATGTTTTTGCTATGTGATCTAAGCTACCACGGAGTTTGGTAAATTGGCTCTAGATGTGCAGCTTACACCAGAGACTTAGATAATATTTTTATCTTAAATGCATCACCAAGATGCATTTAAATAAAGCTTTTCTTGTTAATTCAAAAAATATGCTGCATAGGGTGATTTCCATTTGAAAAACGAACTGTTGGCATTTCCATGTCTAAAAATCAAAATTGAGTTAACATTTTTTATCATGGAACAAAGGAAAATTATAAATAACCTTATCATAGTAACAAGTTAAAGATTATTTCGAGTTCAAAATATTGTTTCTACAAATGTTGATAGTAACTTCTCAGCAAAAAAAGCCACAAATGTCTCTAAAATCCAACTATTCATATCTGTATTTTTTTCTGCACCTCATAAAAAGGCTTTTACATTTTATAACATTGCATCTGATTCTGTGTCCTATTTTTACTATTTAATATTACTTCAAATATTTATTTTCACACATCAAGATGTCTCCTATTTGTTTAGGACAGTGTTTACCCTGTGTTTATTTACATAGTTTAAATTCTTTTTCTGAAGTCAGTGGATTATATATGTAGTTGAAAATCTACCTTTTAAGTCTCAATAATGGAGAGATGAAGCCTTTGTCCTCCTCGGTGAGAACTGTTTGGATGCCGGCTGCTATGTGATGAGTAGGCCCCTCTGTCTCCATCCAAACTGTTCCTCCCCTTGCCTTGTCCACTGCAGATTCCATACGGTGATTCTTAATCTTTCTCTTCAATTCAGATCCCAACTTGAATCCCAAACTGCCTCCTGGACATGCCCATTGAAATGGACTGATACAAATGAATTGTTTTGATTAGTAGGTAAAATAGGTTCTGCTAACACACATTTCTTTTTGCTCTTCAATGTTTTTGTTTTATTATTGTTATTGGTTTATTTTATTTATTGGTTTATTTTATGTGTATCAGTATTTTGCCTGTATGTATGTTTGTGTACCACTTGTGTGCTGGGTGCTCTTAGAGGTCAAAAGTGTGTGTCAGAGGATGGCCTGGAAATGGAGTTACAGAAAATTGCAAGCTACCATGTGGGTTCTGGGAATCAAATCCAGGTCCTCTGGAAGAGCAACCAGTGCTCTTAACCACTGAGCCATTTTTCCAGCCCTCCTTTGTTTTTAGCTAGGGTCTCACGATGTAGCCTAGTCTTGAATTCACAAACTTCTACCTCAGCTTCCCTAAAGCTGGATTATTTTGTGCCACCACACCCAGTTCAATGTTGTTGTGTAGGTAACCGAAGAAAGACTCTATTACTTTCATCCCCAGAAGGGAGAGGCGGCTTTGGAGAGAGGCTTCTAGCAAAACATACCCAAAAGTCATAAAAAGGAAGCACCAGCATTGGCAGGAGAAGGGTAGTCTTGTAGACTCCCAGTGGAGACTATGAAGATCCATCATCCTTCTCCAGGACAGGGGTGAGGACACAGGCTCAGTAAGCTTAACAGAGCTTAGAGTCTGAGGGAAGTGTGGAAAGTAGAAAGAGAAGGCAAGGAAAGAATTTCAAAACTTTCACGTGTGTGTGTGTGTGTGTGTGTGTGTGTGTGTGTGTGTGTGTGTGAGAGAGAGAGAGAGAGAGAGAGAGAGAGAGAGAGAGAGAGAGAGAGAGAGAATTCCAAAGAGAATGTCAAGGGTGTGACTAAACAGTCACGCAATAAGGAGACTTGGTGTGAACCAGGGCCCAGCTAGTCCGCAGAAACACAGCTCGTTCGCACTGCAGAGGACACAGATGGGCAGGATAACGGAAGGCTGTGAGAGCTCTTAGTCTTACAGGGCCTGTAGCTAGAGTTTTCCTGCCTGGCCCACAGTCAGGACAAATCTCTCTCACCTGCCAGTCCCACAGCTGCTCAGACCCGACCAAGTAAACACAGAGACTTATATTGGTTACAAACTGTATGGCCGTGGCAGGCTTCTTGCTAACTGTTCTTACAGCTTAAATTAATCCATTTCTATAAATCTATACCTTGCCACATGGCTCGTGGCTTACCGGCATCTTCACATGCTGTTTGTCATCGTGGCGGCTGGCAGTGTCTCTCTGATTCAGCCTTCCACTTCCCAGCTTTATTCTCCTCCTTGTCCCGCCTATACTTCCTGCCTGGCCACTGGCCAATCAGTGATTTATTTATTGACCAATCGGCAGCACACTTGACATACAGATCATTCCACAGCACAGGGCCAGCCCCAGGGCTCTTCTGTCTGTAATGTGAGGGCCAGAATAACTCTGCAGGTGACTCCCAGGTGTCAGGGCTCCCACTTTGGACTCAAAGAAGGGGCTGAGAAGTGTTTTGTATGAAAATGGCCCCCACAGGCTCATATATTTGTGTGCTTAGTCCCCAATTGGTGAACTGTTTGAAAAGGATTGAGAGGTGTGGTCTTGTTGGAGGAGGTCTGTCTCTGGGAGTGAGTGGGCTTTGAGGTTTCAGAAGCTCAAGCCTGGCCCAGTCTTTCTTTCCTCTCTCTCTCTCTCTCTCTCTCTCTCTCTCTCTCTCTCTCTCTCTCTCTCTCTCTCCCTGCTGCCTTCAGATTAGAACATAAAGCTCTCACTATACCTGCCTGTGTGTCATTTTCTGCCATGATGATAATGGACTAAGCCTCTGAAACTGTAAGCAGGTCCTCAATTAAATGCTTTTTTTTTTTTTTTTAAAGAAGAGTTACCTTGGTCATGGGGTCTCTTCACAGCAATAGAAAGTAACTAAGATAGGCTGTCATCTCTGTTTCGGCGCCTAAGAAGGGGGCTGCCCACACACTTGGTGTTGGGACTCTGCCTAGCAGTGCTATGGGGTGGACCTCCCATCTGGAGCTATGAGTATGATGCTGCCACCCCGGTGGGTTCAGAGGGCAAGCATCAAAACACAAGGGGTTATTCATGCATTGTGAGATCAGTTGGAATCTGCCTTGCATGGGACCTCATTCCTTCCCTACTTCTTTTGTTGGAATCGGAGGGGTTGGTGTGTGCTTTGCCATTTGTACTTTGGAAGTTTGTGCTGTACCATTTGTACTTTGGAAGTCTGTGCTGTACCATTTGTACTTTGGAAGTTTGTGCTGTACCATTTGCACATGACCTGTCTGGTTGTCACAGCTGAAGTGGAACTTTGTCTCTGGATGAACCATCCCACAAGCCTCCCTCTTGACTAATTTACATGACATGTAGTGGAGACTTCGAACGTTAGATTTTCAAATTGATGCTAGAAGGAATTAAGACTTCGGGGACTGTTACATGTAAGAAGGATATGACACTTCAAGGGCTGATGATAGAAGCATATGGATTGAATTATGCCCAGGAGTTATTTTGTAGAACATTATTTGTATGTGAGTATGTGTGTATGTTCTGGGGATTGAACTCAGGACATCTCACATGCTAATTAGATGTCATACCACTGAGCTACCTTTCAAGCTATATTTTGTTTATAAAATTATATTTCCTATGTATTTTTATTTTTAATACATTTATTTATTTTATTTGTGTGTATGTGCACACATGTGCGTTTGTGTGTGTGTGTGTGTGTCCATGTCATGGTGTGCATGTTGGGGTTCAGAGGACAACAGCAGTCTGTTCTCCCCTTCCCCCTTCTGGGTCCCAGAGATCAAACACAGATTATCAGGCTTGGTGGAAATTGCTCTTACTTGCTGAGCCATAGCTCTACTCCCTTTTACCTGTGTGTTTTAACATGAAGAAGACTCATTCATGCCATAGTATTCTTCCATGTCATCTAGCATTGCTTAACAGTCAACAAAAGGCAGCTATTATTATTATAATCATTGATAATAATAATTATGGGTTGTGCTTTGTGGTTTTAGGCTATATTTTCAGCCCGATGTGCTGGTCTATAATCTATACAAGACCACAAATCATTGTGGAGAAATGCTTTATCATTCAGGGCCTAATATAAATGTCAGATTGCAACTTAGAGGAAATATGATAGGCTTTGGCTAATTGGGACTAAGTCTTTTGTTGAAAGGGAAAACAATCATCTGTACCTAACTGTGTAAGGGAAAACATTCATCTGTACCTAACTGTGTTTTGAGTCATATTTTTTCTGTGTACTTCTGTGCATATGAATATTAATAAGAGTGTGTGTCTCCCACCCTTTAATATGTCTCTTCTTAATTTAACTTTCAGACCCTCATAAAATGGACCTAAGAGAGAGGTGAAAATTTTGTCTTCCTTGACAATTACAGATGCCATTGGCAGCTTACTTCCCTGTTCAGCTCTCAGAACACTGAGGCTTGTACTTCTGAGGAAAGATAGGAAACATCAGTCTCACAATCTGAGCAGCTCTGAAGGAAAGCACCTGTAGATATTGACCCTTAGCAGAGAGACAATCGAGGAAACATTAGAAGGATGGTGGGAGCATGCCCAGTCCAGGCAGGAGAGGAGCACAGAAGGGCCTGTGCAGGTCCCACCAAGTGGAGAAGGTCTGACAGGGCCCTTTCTGGCTTTAAACTGAAGAAGACTTCTTGATTCTCTCCAAGAGCATGGGAACAATTAAGAGACATTGGGTGTTTTTATTTTGAAAAAAAAAAAAAATCTTACGGCTTAGCTGAGAGTATCATTTCAAAGTCTTAAGGAAAACATTGAATACTGATATAACTACAAATAGTGATGTAAATTTTCCTTTTTAAACAACTTTATGATTTATTATTACTGTACATATGTGTGTATGATGTGTGTGAACATGGGTGTATGTATGCCACAGCACCTGTGTGGAGGTCAGAGGAAGACTTTCTAGACCTGCTTCTTTCTTTCCGTATCCAGTTTCAGGGACTGAACTAAGATTGTCACGTTTGTGTGACAAATGCCCTAACCACTGGGTCAACTCAAATGCACTAATTTTTAATGGACATGTATTAACTATATGTGTTAATGGTATTTAGTGTTGCATTTCCATAAATACAGAAAGGGCGTACTAGTCAACCTTCCTCTGTCTTTCTGAATCCCAAGTAATCATGATTCTACACACTTTCTGGCCAGCTCTTTACAGCTTGTGTGTATGAATGGGAATATGCAGTGCTTGGCTTTCTGTATCTGGACTACCTCACTGAATGTCCCCAGTTCCCTCCATTTTGGTGAAAATGACAGGATTTCATTTTTCATTATGGCTGAGTAATGTACCATTGTTTTTCTTTAACCATTCATCAGTTGATGGCCATGTAGGCTGATCCCATATCTCATCTGCTGTGAATAGTGCTATAACATGTGATCTAATTATTTTGGAAAGATGAAGGAAAATGGAATGCAAAGATTATAGATATGAGAGCCTCCAGTAGTAGGTAGTTAAGTAGCACATGAAACATAATTTAGTAATACTATGGAGGTCTACAGTAGAAGAAATGGCTAATAGAGGAGGAGATGGTTGTCATTTCCAAGTCTTAATAATGGGAGCAGGATGGACACTGGGAAGAGACATGGCAGGAAAGATAGCTGTTATTAAAACACAGTCTAATTTTTTATTTGCATTTTATTATTTTATGTGTTTGGGTGTTGTGCTAGCTAGTTTTATGCTAACTTGACACAACCTGAGTTGTCTTGAGAGGAGAGAACCTCAATTGAGAAATTGCCTCTGTAAGGTTGGATTGTAGGCAAGGCTGTAAGACATTTTCTTAAATAAATGATATGGGAATGTGGTGATATTTTATTTGTTCACCCCAATAAATCTTATCTGGGGATGAGAGGAAAAAGCCAGTCACTATATTAAACATAGAAGTCAGGCAATGGTAGCACATGCCTTTAATCCTAGCGTTCAGGAGGCAGAGATTCATCCGGATCTCTGTGAGTTCAAGGCCACACTAGGAATAGAGTCAGGCATGGTGGGTGGCATATGCCTTAAATTCCAACACTAGTTAGCCATAGAGGTCTGGAGGTCTGTACAGACAGACAGGAAGTGATAGAGCTGGGCAGAGAGAGGAAGTGAGATGGCAGGGCACAGGAATGATATAGGCATGAGCATACAAGAAGTGGCTCTTTTTGGCTGAGGATTTGCTAGTGGTAAGAAGGTGTCTGGCTTCTTTCTGTTTCTCTGATCTCTCAGTTTAACCCCAATATCTGGATCAGGGTTTTTTTATTAATAATTTTTATTAATATTATTAGCAATTCATCTTACATGAGAGGACCCAGTCCATTGTGGATGGTGCCATTCCTGGGATGGTGGTCCTGAGTTCTATAGGAAAGTAGAGTAGAGCAAATACAGAGAGCAAGCCAGGAAGAAGCACTCTTCTATGGCCTCTGTATCAGTTCCTGCCTCCAAGTTTCTGCCCTGTTTGAGTTCCTGTCCTGACAGCCTTAGGGGATGAACTGTGATACAGAAGTGTAAATAAAAACACTTTCCTTCCCAAATTGCTTGTGATCATGGTGTTTTACTACAGCAATTGAAACCCTAATTAAGATAGGTGTTTTGCCTGCATGTATGTCTATGTACCATGTGTATACTTGGTGCCCACAAAGGCCAGAAGAGAGCTTCAGATGCCCTGGAACTGAAGTTATAGATGGTTGTGAGCCACCATGTGAGTGTTGGGAACCAACCAGGTCCTCTGGAAGAGCGTCCAGTGCTTTTAGCCATTGGGCAATTATCTCACCCCTATTTGGCATTTTAAGAAAGATTTATTTTTGTTATTTTAAGATTATGTGTGTGTCTGAATGTAGATGTGTTTGTGTGTGTGTGTGTGTGTGTGTGTGTGTGTAGCTATAGTTTTTCTGGTCCTGCCTGGCCCACAGTCAGGACAAATATCTCTCACCTGCCAGTCCCATAGCCACTCAGACCCAACCAAGTAAACACACAGAGACTTGTATTGCTTACAAACTGTATGGCCATGGCAGGCTTCTTGCTAATTGTTCTTATATCTTAAATTAACCCATTTCTATTAATCTATACTTTGCCATGTGGATTATGGCTTACCAGTACCTTACATCTCGATTGTCATGGCGGCGGCTGGCAGCATCTCTCTGCCTTAGCCTTCCACTTCCCAGAATTCTCTTCTCTCTTTGTCCCTCCTATACTTCCTGCCTGGCTACTGGCCAATCAGTATTTTATTTATTAACCAATCAGAGCAACACATTTAACATACAGACCATCCCATAGCATGTGTGTGTGTGCAGGTGGCCACAAGCACTGAATCACCTGGAGCTGGCATTACAGGCAGTTGTGAGCCTAATGCAGGTGCTGTGAACTGAACTCTAGTTTTTTGCAGGAGTGCTCATAACTGCTAAGCCTCTTCTGTAACACTTTAACCTGTGTACTTGGATTACTTTACTTAGGAAAGAAAAAGAGGAGCTGGAGAGATGGCTCAGCAGTTATGAGTGCTTGCTCTGTATGATGGCTAGCGTGGGTTGTCAAGGTGACTGTACCTGGAATCAATTAAAACACAAGCTGTTGGGCACTCAAGGGGGGTTTTCTTGATTAGATTATTTGAAGCAGAGACACCTACCCTAAATGTGGGCAGTACTTCCATGACAATCCAGGTAAAAGGACACAGAAGAAGGGAGCTTGCTTTTGGCTGGCTCGTCATCACCTTTGCTGGCAAGTTCATCTACCCTGTGGCTTGTGCATTCCTTCACTGACGTTAGAACCAGTTTCTTTGTCTTTCCAATGTGTATTGAAGACCAGTGGCTCTCCGCGTATGCCTCAGGCCTTTGGCATCAGCTTGGAACTTCTGAGACATCCAGTCTCATAGCCTGAACAACTACCAGTTTCTTGGCCTCTCCAGTGTGAGACAGCCATTGGTGGGCTATCTGGGCCACATTCTGGAAACCAATTTATTAAATCCCCTCTTTTTTGTTGTTTTGTTTTTCAAGACAGGGCTTCACTGTGTGGCCTTGGCTGTCCAGGAACTCACTCTGTAGATCAGCCTGGCCTCGAACTCAGAGATCCACCTGCCTCTGCCTCCCAAGTGCT
This sequence comes from Peromyscus eremicus, assembly GCF_949786415.1. Taxonomy (NCBI): domain Eukaryota; kingdom Metazoa; phylum Chordata; class Mammalia; order Rodentia; family Cricetidae; genus Peromyscus; species Peromyscus eremicus. The sequence continues at coordinate 115,058,684 of NC_081417.1, read as the reverse complement.
GAGATTAAAGACATGTGCAACCACCGCCCAGTTCCTAATGAATTCCCTCTTAATGTGTTTATTAATTCTCTCATTTCTGTAATTGTGAATGAGTTTATAAAACCACAAACTAGCTGTTTTTTCTTTTTGAGGCAGAATCTTACTATGTGGTGCAGGCTGCCCTGAAACTCACAGTGTAGACCAGGTTGGCCTCAAACAGAGATCCTCTTGCTTCTGACTCCTGAGCACTGGGGTTAAAGGTATGTTGTGACACCAAGCATTGCAGAACTATCATTTAAAAAAAAATTGGCAAGGCAGTGGTTGCACACACCTTTAATCCCAGCACTCGGGAGGCAGAGGCAGGAGGATCTCTGTGAGTTTGAGGCCAACCTGGTCTAGAGAATGAGCTCTAGGGCAGTTAAGGCTATGCAGAGGAACCCTGTCTTGAAAAAACAAAAAAAAAAATCTCTTTTTATTGCACAAATATATGTAGAGTGCCCAATACTGGGTGATATGCCAGAAACTGACAACAGGGACCAGCATAGACATGTCTTCTAGTTTTAGCAATTGCTTGATAAGAAACGTCTTAAACAGAGCTAACCAATGGTGAATAATTATAAGTCATGCTTAGGGAATTACATGTGAGAGTTCAAAAAGAGATTCCTCCATCAGCCCCCAGGGTTTGTATCCATCTGATCTTTCTTGCTTAGAGAACTCAATTTCCGAAAAACAGGTACACAGACAGGCATTCTTTGGTAAAAGCACAATAGTGTTCCAGGAGGTAATAGACACCCATTATCCACACAGCTTTTTAATCTTTTCTATATTAATTCTTCTATTTATAGCCACTCTCCATAAAATGCAGCTGCCTGTGTAGTCCTCATGCTTGTAAACCATACAACAAAGTCTTGGCTTAATTAAAATACCATGAAGTGGGTGAAAAAAGCCAGCCCAGCTTGGCCCCCCTTTTCTTCTCCTATCAATAGGATTAGAAGTTTTCTCTGTCCAACTTTGTCTTGAGATCCTTATCCCAGGCGTTCTGAGAGCCACCAGCTAATGAGAGGTATCAGCGCGTCAGAGGGAGGGAGAAAGGGCTTCTTTTCCAATGATGAATGTCCCGATTCATTAACGCCGACTCCAGCATTTGTTTGTGGACTCAGGTTGTCATGGACTTGCAGCTCAACAATGGTGGCATGTGGATCTCTGCCACCTTTCATCAATCTTATGAGGGGATGTCATTAAAAAAATAGCAGAAAGTAGAGTTGGACCAGAACAAAATACACATGTCCAGGCCCTAATTATATATTAGCTTGTTGAAAAACTCATTCCCTTTGCTTATCACTGGCAAGTCTTGAAATTCATTAAGACATGGCTTATCCTGTGAACTTTACAGCAAACCCTAAGAAATCCAAAGTGCAGAAGCCAATGTCAGATCCAAGGTCACAGCTTGTCTAAAGTCATAGAACAGCCAATGGCGGTATTAGTTGATGTGTCATGTTACAATCGTTTACCTAATAACACTCAGGATTATTCTTCAGTGTCCTATGAACATACTCAGGCTTTTTATAAAGCCACTTGTCCTCAATGTATCATAAAAACGTAGTCAAATTTACTAGAAAAAAGTTAGACCTGTGGCATTACTCTGTGCCATCTCAGTTACCTATGGTCAACCATAGCCGGAAAATATTAAGCAAAACACTTCAGAAATAAGCCACCTGTGGGTTTTCAATCCTGTGCCTTTTTGGGCAGTCTTGGCTCTGGAGCCAGCATACCTGGGACATGAATCCTCCCTTTGTTTGGCGTGTCCACGCTGAACGCATCACTCAGCTGGTGGTCAGGCCAGCTGTCTGTCTTACTATGGCGCTTTTGTTTGGGGGACCCTGCTCCTGTAGTCTGATGCTGTGATACCGTGCCTGCTAAGATGGAGGGAGGTGTGCCAAGCAGGCACAAGAGAAGAGTGATTAAAAAACAATGACACATGAGAGAGAGATAGAGAGAGATAGAGAGACAGAGAGATCTATGTAACATTTATTACAGTATATTAATTGTTTTATTTACTGTTAATCTCTAACTATGTATAATTTATAAATTAAACTTTATCATAGATATGTTTATAAAAGAGAAATATAGTAAATACAGGATCTGATGCTGTCTGTGGCTTTGGACATACTCTAAGAGTCTTGGAACAGATCCTCTGGGAATGCAAAGGTCCTACTTTTCTATAATTAATCATGTGTCATAGTTCAGGGCTACTGCAAATAAACTCTTTTTCTTAACCTAATATTGGACCTAGGGGAATAATGTAAACGAGGACTGCTAAAACCTTTTTACTTAAAAAAATTATCTTTAAGGCTTATTTTTATTTATGTGGATGACTGTGTGCCTCTCTCTCTCTCTCTCTCTCTCTCTCTCTCTCTCTCTCTCTCTCTCTCTCTCTCTCTCTGTGTGTGTGTGTGTGTGTGTGTGTGTGTGTGTGTGTGCGTGCGTGCGTGCGTGCGTGCGTGCGCGCACGCCTATGAAGACCGGAAGAAAGCATCATACTTCCTGGAGCTGGACTTACAGGCAGTCGTAAGCTAACTGATATAGCTGGTGGGAACTGAACTCTTGATCATTTGCAAGAGCATTAGCCTCTCCTAACCACTGAGCTATCTCTCTAGGCTCAAACTTTTTCACCTGTGAACTCTTTTCACTTTAGAAATTTTATGCAACCTCCAAGTGTTTAGGTGTATAAAATGGGCATTCAAATCAAACATTTACTCATAATAATTCATGAATGAACTAATTCTAAATAATTCTTGGTCTTAGAAGATGGCTCAGTTGGTGTCTTAGATTGGGTTACTATTGTTGTGATGAAACGCCATGACCAAAAGCAATCTGGAGAGGAGAGGGTTTGTTTGGCTTATGCTTGCATGTCATAATCCATCACTGAGGAAAGTCAGTGCAGGGACTCAAACACCTGGAGGCAGGAGCTGATGCAGAAGCCATGGAGAAGTGTAGCCTACTGGCTTGCTCACCATGACTTACTTGCTCAGCCTGCTTTCTTATAGACCTCAGGACCACCAGCCCAGGGGTGGCCCCACCCACAATAGACTGGGCCCTCTCCCATCAATCAGTAACTAAGAAAATGGCATACAGGTTTGCATGCAACCTGATCTTATGGAGACATATTTTCAACTGAGGCTTCCTCCTCTCAGATGACTCTAGCTTGTGCCAAGTTGACATAAAACTAGCCAGTGGAGTTGGTAAACTAGTATTCTTATGCACAAGGACTGGAACCCATATTTTAAAAGAGCCTCACATGGTGGAGCAGACTTATAATCTCAGCACTGGGGAGGCAGAGACAGTGCTTGGATTCCAGACGTGGCTTCTGGGGACCAAAGGCTTCCAAGGCTTCAGGCTTGCGAGGAAAGGACTTTGCTAATAGAGCTACAACTCTTGACCGGGTTTTCTTTTCAATACTCATGGTTCTTTTATTTCATATAGCATAGTTTAGTATAGTATAGTATAGTATTAGTATTAGTATAGTATAATATTTATATTATAATCCCATTATAGTATTATCTAATTTTGTTTTTGAACTTACCATAAGGAGATCTTTTTTCCCTTTTGCTTTTGTCTAATCTCTTGCTGTGTTCTCCCCTGCCCCCCCACAGCACTCCTCTGCGTGTATTTTCTTCTTTCTCCCTTGGTTCGAATCATCTCTTTTTCGTCCCTCTCACTGACTCTTCCCTTCATCTCTCTTGTTTACTATCTCCACTCTTACTTGAACTCTCAGAACCCTAGCACAATGCACAGTAGTTTTGCCAGTTTTAGTTTTATGGTCACTGGTGATTTTTATTGGGCTGTAATTGATTTTAAGTGCGTTTTTATAGCTTTTCTGGTTTGATGTTGCTGCTAGAGCAGTCTGCTTCCTCCTCATGGAGTAGTCCAAAAATGGTCTATTCATTAAGAAGACGCCCATCTCCTCAAACCAGAAGAGGTATCCAGACCCACACATGTTCAAATTGCAATACAGAAATGCAAGAAGTAAGAAAAAGCCCCAACCCAATTCCTCCAAAAGAACCTAATTTCTTCAGTCTACACTCAAAGACATGCCAGATGAAGGCTTCATGTAGTTTCTGGTAAAAGTAGTCGAAGACCTGAAAGAGGAAACAACCCAGCAGCCGAGTTCAGTCCAGCACCTAGAGAGGAAAGTCAGCAACACAAAAGCCAAAGTAGGCAGAACCGATGAGAAAATGAGCAACATGGATGAAAAAAGTCAGCGACAATGAGGAAAACTTCAGCAAAGAAACTGAGATTTGGAAGAAAATCAACAAATGGAAATGTTGGAAATGAGGACTGCAGAGAGATGTGCGTGAAGCCCATTTCACAGAGTGCTTGTGTCGCACTCATGAAGACCTGAATAGGGTTCCCAGTACCTCATGAACTGAGTGTGGGGGTATATGTTTATAATCTCAGGACATAGGAGTGGTGACAGGAGGATGAGAAGTTCAAGGTCATCTTTAGGTATGTTTTGAGTTCAAGGCTATCTGGGATTTAGGAGACTCTGTCTCCAAAGAAAAACTCGGAAGAATTAAATAAAAACCACAGTGGAAAGTACCACCAATAGACTTGACCAAGCAGGAGAATGTTAGGAATGGAGGGCAAGGTTGACAGAATATTACGTTTAAATGTTAATAAGGACAGAAAATATACAAGCATGATTACAATGTCCAAGAACTTTGGAAAACAATGACAAGACCAAGCATAAGAATCCATGGGATAGACTAGGAGGCTGAAACAAACACGAACAGTGTGGAGATCTGTTCAAGAAGATCAGAGCAGCAAATCCCCAACTCTAGAGAAAGAAAAAGACATTCAAACACAAGCAGCATTTAGAAGCTCAAATAGACATAACCAGAGAAGAAGCTCTCTATGACATACAGTCAAGATGTCAAAAATGCAGAGCCAAGAAATATTATGAAAAGCTGTAAAGGAAAATGCCAACTCACCCACAAGGCAGAAACATCAGAATAATGTCAGCTCGCTTGTCACCAACCCCAGAACCAGAAATGCACAGAGTAAACATTTCAAGCCCTGAAAGTAAATAACTGCCAACCTAGAGTGTGATATCCAGCAAAGATGTCTTTGAAAACTGATAGAGAAATAAGAAAAATTGAAGACAAGAAAAACTAAGGCAATTCATGACCACTGAGCCAGAATGCTTAAGAAGTTACTCAGATGAACACTGTATACAGAAGAACCATAAAGAGTCTCAAATATGCCAGTGGTGGTGGCCAGCGCCTTTAATCCTAGCACTTGGCAGGCAGAGGAAGGTGGATCTCTGAGTTTGAGGCCAGCCTGGTCCAGGGCAGCCAGGACAACACAGAGCAACCTTGTTTCAAACAAACAAACAAATAAACAAACAAACAAAAATAAAAAAAGTCTCAATCATGAGAGCCAGGGCAAGGTTCTCCTAGGGCGAAGCATATTCATCGCATCCTGGACCCTGGCAATTTTCCCCTTGTGTTGTGAGGGACCATGTACATTCTTTCCCTTGATATTGTTGATCTTAAGAATAGAATATTTCTGAGCTTAAAAAAGAATAAATTTCATGAAGGAATTGATAACAAAGGGAAGTTATGAAGGAGCCCATTATGACAGCACAGAAGTCAGAAAACCCCTGCTGGAGGAGAGCACAAGGAACAGATAACAATCTACAAAGCCAGGAAGAACAATGGACGAGTCACAAGAATTAGAAAGCTGCTGTCAATAATCACTTTTAAATGTGAATGACCTTGACTCACCACCAAAGAGACACAGCCTGGATGATTGCAATAAAAAGTAAAAGAGTAGATCTAAACATCTGTCATCATGAAAAAAAAATCTTCCTGGTAAATATACCCAAAAAGCAGAAATGAAAGGACAGAAGAGGGCTGGAGAGATGGCTCAGTGGTTAAGAGCACTGACTGTTCTTCCAGAGGACCTGAGTTCAATTCCCAGCACCCACATGGTGGCTCACAGCCATCTGTAGTGAGATCTGGCACCCTCTTCTGGCCTGCAGGCATACATGCAGACAGAGCACTGTATGCATAATAAATAAATAAATCTTTAAAAAAAAGAAAGGACAGAAGAAAAATCTATAATCAAATAAAACCTGGGAAAAGGTTGATGGAGCTGTTCTAACATCTGACAGAGTAGAGTTCAAGTGAAAACAGAAGGGAGGGGGGTAACCTACCCCACATGTTACTAAAGATAACAATTCACCAGGAACATACAACATACTTCAGTTCGAAACATACACACACCAGATGCTGTGATTCCAAATTCACCAAACAAACACTACTGGGCTCAAAGGTCAGATAGGTCCCAATTCCATAGTAGTGGTTGATTTCAGTAACCACTCTCATCTCTACATAGATAATCTAACACAAAATTGATAAGAACTTCAGAGTTAAACTGCACTAAAGAACAAGTGGACTTAATAGCTATCTGTACAACATTGAGTCCACTAGAAGTTAATAGCAAGAAAAACTATAGAAACTACACAGGTATAATGAAACTGAACAAAATGCTCTTGAAATGACCAGTGGGACATTGAAGAAGCCAGGGAGGAAATGAAACAATTTCTAGGATGCCATAAAAATGAAAGAACAACATACCAGAGCATTTGAGACACAGCTCAGGAAGCTTTAAGTAGAAAGCTTATATCTATGAATTCTTGCATTAAAAAATAAGAATGGGGGCTGGTTCAGCGATCCAGAATGCATACTCCTCTTCTAGAGGACCTAAATTCTATACCCAGCACCATGACAAGTGACTCACAACTGTGTATAATACCAACTCCAGAGGATCTGACTCCCTTGCCTGGCTTCAGCATGCATACACACTTCACACACACACATGCCTGCATGCACACAGATACCAGTAATAATAAAAACAGTAATAATAATAAATCTTAAAATAATAAAAATTGTCTACAATAAAGAACCTTATCATGAATCTCAAGGTCTTTGAAAAATATGACATCGTAAAGCCCAAAGCAATACATGATAAGAAATCATAAAGATCAGAGGACAGTAAATGAAACTGAAGAATAGACAGAACTGATTGAACACAGTGTTAGTTCTTAAACAAACAGAAAACAAGATTGGTGAGCTTCTAGCACAACTAACCAAAAGAAAGAGAGGCTATGAAGATTAGCAAAACTGGAGGTGAAAATGAAGAGGTTACATAAGATTCCAATAAGATTCATAAATCATTAGAAAGTACTTTGAATGCTAATATTCCACCAAACTGAAAAATTTAGAGAAAATAATGAATTCCTAGACACATGTGGCCAATCAAAATTAAAACAACAAAATACAAACAATCTCAACACACATCTAACAATCAAGATTGAGGCCGAAGTAAAAGTTCTCCCAACTAAGAAGTGCCCTGGACTAGATGGCTTCACGGCTGCTTGCTAGGAATGAAAGAAGAGCTAATCCATCACCTCAAATGTTTCCAGGGAGCAGAAAGGGAAGACTACCAGTATTTCTAGAATGATAGCAACACCCTGACACCAAAACCACCTAAAGACACAGGACAAAGAACACTAATAAATACCAAAATGCAAAAATGCTCAACAAAATTCTTACAAATGAAACTCAGGAACATACTAAGAATATTATAAATCATGAACAAGTTGTCTTATTCCAGATACGCTAAGTTGGTTCAGCATAAGGGTGGAAACCATAGATCATCTCAATTTATACAAAAAGGCCTTCAATTAAGTTCAATGTCCCTTAATAATAAAAGACTTGAGGAAAGCAGGAATAGAAAAAACATTTATCAAAATATTATTTTCCTTGTAAACTTTTCTTTACCTCTTACTTAATTGGAGAAGTTTTGCACCATTTATTAATATTAGGAATATCCTAACTACTTCATTAGTGATTTCCAATTTAATTCCATTGTAGCCAAACAAAGTAGTATGCATAAATAACATTTACCTTTTGACTGTGGTACTGGGAATCAAACCTAGGTCCTCAGGAGCAGAGGCAGGAACCACAGAGAAACCTGCTTACTGGCTCACTCAGCTCCTTTTTTTATATATATATATAGCCCAGACCCACCTGCCCCAGGTGCTACTGTCCTCTGTACATGGGCTTAGCCCTTCCACATTAATCATTAACCAAGAAAATGCCCCCACAGATATGCCCACAAGATAATCTGACTGAGGCAATTCCTTAATTGAGGTTCCCTCTTCGCAGGTGACTCTAGTTTGTGTCAAGTTGACTAAAACAGACCAGCACAGGAGATTGGTCCCAGGAATCCAATGTGGGTTTAATACTTTCAAACTTACTAATGTGATCTACTGCATTACCTCAGTGATATGGAAAAATAATGTAATTATTTCAATAAATGTAGAAAGATTGTTTGCAAAAGGCTTTCTATTTCAAAAATTTGTGGAAGAAAATATTAGGATAGTATCTATACAAAATTTTGATAGTGGAAATATTTTATATATAACATTAAGAGAAATTTAGAACCTGGGGATGCAGCTCAATGGTAGAGTGCCAACTTAGCATGTACAAAGCCTGGGTTTGGATACCCAGATCCATAAAAGAAAAAGAAAGAAAAGAAAAGAAGAAAGAAAAATATCTAAAGTAAAAACATGCCACACTATAGACATAAACACATAATTCATTATCTGCAAATCATTCTTGAAAAGAGAAAAAAAAAGTTTTGAGTAGAAAACATGAACAGCCACTCCATACAGATGCATGGAGATGTACAGTGTCACTGGGTCAAGCACTTTTATTTATTTATTTATTTGTTTGTTTGTTTGTTTGTGTTTGAAACAGGGTCTTTCTATTATGTATCTCTGGCTGTTTTGGAATGAGCTATGAGACCAGGCTGACTTCAAACCCCCAGAGTTCCACCTGCCTCTGTCTCCTGAGAGTCAACACACCTTTAAACCACAATTAGATACTACTCATATCTGGTAGATTATAAACATGAAGAAACATCAAAGGATGAAAATAGCTGCTATGGGTGGAATTGTATCCACCAAAGAAGATACATCTCTCCTGTTTGTAAAAAAGATGGTTGCAGGATGTAACTGACGAGGATAATCTGAGTAAGGGAGGCCTGTAATCTGTAAACAGATCTTTCTTTGGACTGCCAGCTCACAAAAAAGGACATGGAGATTTATTATTAATTATGAAAGCTTGGCCTATAGCTTAGGCTTGTCCCACTAGCTCTTATAACTTAAATTAACCCATTTATATTAATCTATGTTTTGCCTTGTGCCTTTTTACTTCTCTTTCATCTTCCACTTCCTGTTTGCTCTCTGTGTCCTCTGCAGTCTTTCCAACACCTAGATTCATCTCCTCTTCTTCTCTCTCTGCCAGGAAGTCCTGCCTAACCACTTCCTGCCTAGCTATTGACTATTCAGCTCTTTATTAAACCATTCAGAAGATGCCTTCACAGTGTACAAAAAAGACTATTCCACAACAGTAATATAATATGATTCTTTTTTATTAAAGTACATGACTGATAACAGACTCAGGAGGAAGATCTTGTGAAGATAGAGGTGAAGATTTGTAGTTGGTTGTTTTATTACTCTTTACTCTTAGGCCCCTCCCCGCCACCACCCAGCTCTCAAATAAATAAATGCACAGGGAGGCTTATTCTTTCTTATAAATGCCTGGCCTTAGCTTGGCTTATTTCTAGCTAGCTCTTCTTAAATTATCCCATCTATCTTTTGTCTCTGGGTTTTTATATTTCTCTATTTTGTATACTTTTCTTTACTTCTTACATCATGGCTTGCTGTATAGCTGGGTGGCTGGCCCCTGATGTCCTCCTCCTTTTCTTGCTCCTTGATCTTTTCTTCCCAGAGTTTTCCTACTTATTCTCTCTGCCTGCCAACCCCACCTATCCTTTCTCCTGCCTTGCTATTGTCCATTCAGCTCTTTATTAGACCAATCAGGTGTTTTAGACAGGCAAAGTAACACAGTTTCACAGAGTTAAACAAATGCAACATAAAAGAATGCAACACATCTTCGCATAATTAAAACAAACATTCCACAGCATAAACAAATGTAACACATCTTAAAATAATATTCTACAACAAAGACTAGAGTCATTACCTCTAAGCCAAGGATCAACTGGAGCTACTAGAAGCTGGGATGGACCCTTTTTCCCCCCAGGCTTCAAGGGAAACCTGGCTTTGTCAACCTCTTGTCATTGGACTTGCAGACTCTACAACTGTGTCCAATAGAAGTTTATTGTCTCAAGCCACCCTGTCACGGTGTTACTGTGACAGTGCTAGTAAACAAACACAGGAGGGGAGCAACTGGAGTTCTATTTTACCAATAGTGACGATTTTAAACAACCACTTCTTCTTGGGGGTCAACAAACACTCAGACATAACTCAGCAGTTCTGCTCTTAGATATCATCTAAGGGCAATGAGGTTCCCACAAGGATGTTTGCACAAGATCATTCATCACGAGTTTAGTTTGTAACAATTCCAAACGGGAGCTAAGCAAACACCCATGGGGTGGAGAAAGGAGACCAGGTAGAGTGTTTGCAATACTGAACTTTACTGAGAGATATCAAGGAGGAGCTATGCACAAGTGCATCAGTATTGATGAGTCTCAAAAACAGTAAAGTCAGATACAACGGAACATTATTTAGCTGAATAGTAAGACAAGGCTAATCTCCTTTGGAAGAAGTTGGAACAGTGGCTCCCTCTGTAGGCCATTTTAGGAAGAACCATTAGGAAACATTCTGAAGGGAGGGACACACCACTGTCAAGATTTGGATTTTTGTTTCAGGGCTGCATGCATTTATTAATTCTAAAGGCTAGGTCTTTGCATTTGCTGCTTTCATGTCTTAGATTGTTATCAGCGGTATTCAACTTTTCTTTCCTCTCTTTTGTTGGTATGTGGAGACATGATCTATGATATAGTGACGTTTGGGAACAGTAGCGTTCTGTTCTTGTTCAACCCTTTCTTTAGAGATATTTGGCTAGAATATCTGAAAGCCAGTTTTATGGAATGAATTGTCACTGGATGATTGTCCCCAGAGAGCATCATTTTTCTCCTCCTCTCTGTCTCTTCCTCAGTTTAAACTCACCCTGCATTATCTGGGGCAAGCCCCACAGCTTTTCTAGCTGTGCTTAGATACAAGACAGTCTTACTGTTATTGAATTTCAAGAGCCCGCTTTACCCTAAGACTCACATGAGCTTGGTCCAGTGGAACAACCAAACCTCAAAGTCATCCCATGTAAACGTCTGCACTGGGGCTGCACCTGTGCTTGGCCCTGGCTCGAGGCTCAGAGGCCATGAGGATCTATCTAGTCAGTTCCTGGTCAGTTTTGCCATCAACGCAGCTCTGAGCTCCTCTGTTCATTCACTGGCTGTTTGTCTGACGTGTATTTGGAGGCGAAGGATAGCAACTCTCACTGTCAAGATACCAGGAGGGCATGCCCCACCCTGCCCGGGTACCAGGAGGGAATACCTAGCACATGTTCCTTTCCAGGGATGCCTCCCCTCCCCTTCTGTAAATCCTCTCGTCTTCCCTCTAGAGAAGATCCCTCTGTACACCCTGATGCCTTGCTCTGTGGTAACGATTTGGTAGTCACAATTTGGTACTTGCCTCTATGTGGTTGTTCTCAAGTGACACAGCAAAGTCCCGTTTTAAACCTCTTACATAATTAATCTCTTTCCTCGTTTCTCCTAGCTTTTTTTTTCCTGTTGGCTTTTTAATCACATTGGACCTCAGGTTCCAGTTATTGCACATATCTGACTCCCTCTATGAGATGATCACACTGTGGACATTTCACTTGCTCCCTGCGCACAGCTTAGGGAGGTGCAGGTTCGGTCAGTGTCAAGGGACCGAACAGGTGGCTCATCAAAGCTGTTTTTGCAGATCAGTCACACCGGGCAGGGCTCAGCCTGACATTTAAAAAAGTTCCATATCCCAAGTGTTCCTGATTCCTTAGTCCATATTTGAAACCCACTCATTCCTTTGCTATTCAAGGAAGCAAATAACTTTAAAGACTCAGTACACGAGACCGTGTTGGCAGCTTTCTCGAGAGTGGGTCCACTACGCAAGGTAGTTTATTTAGATCTCTCCTGTGCTCCCACCTCTTGCCATGATGTCCTGAGCCACCTCCTGGCTCTGTCAACAAGAAGGCCAGAGTCATATTTGGACCTTCAATCTTGGACCAGAACCCATGTACTAAGATAAATTTCTTTTCTATATAATGTACCCAGCTAATGGTACAGACTCAATGGACCAAAAGTGTGGGTAAGGCTAGCTCTCAGAATCAGTTTGGAACTTGGCTTCCTTTAGCCTGAAGAAGTCATAGTCCTCAGTGATGATGCACAGTGCACTCGAAGTCCTTTGTAAGCGTCTAGGTTAATGGAAAGAAGGCATTTTGCTGATGCCTGTTTGCAGTGGTACTTTCTTCACAATTGATAAGTAATCTTGTCAATTGTCTAAGTGTTCTGACCTTATGATGTCACGCAGTGAGGACCGTGTTTTCCTTCCTTAGCTACTCACATGGACACACACTTCTGTGGAGATGCAAACACTCACACACACACACACACACACACACACACACTCACACACTTCTAAAAAGAGAATCTGTTAGGTTGTGTTGAAGTCACTGACCTATTTGCCTTTCTTTAACTTATTGACAGATGTCCTTGAAGGAACAGGACACCAAATCCCCATTGAACCTTTCACAGAACCTTGCCAATTTTGCCTCCAGGAACAAAGGCGTTCTGCAGCACAGGCTGGACTGGGCACATTCTCTTAGCCTTAGACTACCAGGCACACTCACCTCAGCAGCAAACCTCAAAGCCACATGAAGCACCAGTGTGTGTGGCCTGGAATATTAACAATACATTTTAATTTCAAGGCATTCCTGCCTGCAAGGTTTTGGGCACTTTAACAGAAAAAAAAAAACCCAAAGGAATAGCAAATAAAATGGCAGGCTGATCATAATCTGGTTTATAAGCAGGGAATTTGTCATGGCTCTTAATAAAATGTGAATAAGGAAGGTCCCTTTTCTACACTAACAATATAGGAAGAACCTACCTTCACAACATCATTGTTTATCAGAACATAGCTCAGGAACCCAGGGACGAGTGTGAGATTACTGCCACCCATGGGGACCTCAGCAGAGGCCAAACACTGACAGGGAGTCTTCCAGTCTTCATACTCAGGCATGCTCTTTCTGTAGCCGGGTGGATCTTTTATGTGGCAAGGGAAATCCTTCCAATATTTTGTTGTCTGGCGAGCTTCAACAGTTGGTGTTATTGTTCTGTCGCTGTGGGCCAAGCCACAGGTGAAGGTCAGAGACGGGGCAGCTGGATAGCATGGAGGGAGGTGGGAGTGAGAGGGTAGGCCGCTGAGGGCAGGTGGGCAGCAAGAGGGTCGGGCAAGCAGTTCTCTCAAAACCTGGTGAAGGAGATGTCTTGCAACTGGGAAGAGGATGGTTCTGAGAAAGGACAGCCACTAGAAGGCCAGGCAGAGAAGCCAATGGAGACAGCAAGAAGCCAAGGGAGGCAGGCAGGCCTGGAGTGCAGAGCAGAACTGGACTGGAGTTCCCTGAGATGGTGATGGTGGGGAGGTCTCTCCGTGCTGAGGGTTCAAACACTTGTGACAGGGGACAGCTCTTTCAGGTGTCAGCCACAGAGATGGTTTCTGTGCCCAAGTGGAGTTTCACTTCTCATGCTTTTCTGTTTTGTTTGCTTGTTTTCTGTCTTAGGAAAAAGGAAATTGGGCAGTGGACAACCTTTACCTTCCAAAAACAGCACAGCTTTAAGATTCTCAATAATGGACTTTCCATGTCAACTATACATGGGAAGTGCCCATACATATATCTTCTTTGCAATTTGAAACACTTTAGCTCACCAAAGGTTCTGAAAAGCCTTGCAGTTAAGAGACCTGTCTAATGTTTTCACTCACACATGGGCTTTCTGTTACATTTTAAAAATATGTATTATTTTAAATTTTAACGAATCAGTTACTCTGTGTGTGTGTGTGTGCGTGCTCGTGCGCATGTGTGTGTGTGTGTGCATCACAGAGTACACGAAGAGGACAGAGAACAACTTGTAGTGGTGGGTTTTCTCCTTCCTCCGTGTGTCCAGGGGATTAAACTCAGGTCATTAGGCTGAGCCATAATGCTGGGTCCAGAGATGAAACTTTTATTGCTTCTACATTGGTATTAAATATGGAAATACATAAATCAAATAGGTACCACAAACATAAGCAAATGAAACTGAAGTGGAAAAATGCTCTGCCGTGAACTGCTAGCACAAGTGTGTAGCGTGCCACACGGATAACACCTCTTAGAGGGACAGTGAAATTAAACGAGGGAAAGGGCAGAGCTGAGGAGAGAGAGAGCCCAAGACACTGTGGAAGATGCAAACAGTGGTTAAGGGCACTTCTGCAGAGGACCTGAGTTCAGCTCACAACAGCCTGTGACTCCAGCTCCAGGAGATCTGATGTCCTCTGTAGACACCCACAAACATGTGGCACATAGTCACACACACACACACACACACACACACACACACACAGATACAGGTAAATAAAAATAAAACATCGCAAAACAAGGTTTCTTAATTTCTTCTTTTAAGTCTGTATACTCATTTGCTGACACTCGTTAGCCTTGTAAATCTTGTTAAACACACTGCTTTTTGAGATTATTTGACTGCAGAACCCTTTCCTTACGCATCAGTTATTAAGGCGCACTGGTTCCGAGCAGCTCATACTGGAAAGGGTTCTTCTAGAACTCCTCTTGCATTGGTCCCATGAGACTCAGTTGTAAGGACAAAACTCTGTGTGGACCCAACTTCAGAGAGCCATTCTGCTGTAAATGAGATAACATTGGAAGGCGGGCACAGCACTATCCAGAGAAAGCCTTCCTGTGTATGTAGAAACCAGCTTTCAGAAAAGATTTGAAATGGTGGGTGGCCTTGTTGTGCCTTACCATCGAAGGCTGAAGCAGGATGACGAGAGCAATCATTCAATGCCATTGACATTTTTGCTGAGGAGATGGCTTGGAGTATTTACGAGAAGAACCCAACAGTGGAGTGCATGATCGTGGCATCTAGATGCCCGTGTGTTGTGAATAACTGCGACACAGAGTTGTGACAGCACTTACAAATGGGACCGGTCACTCTTTCCACCTTTTGTGCATCGGGGATTCACCTCACTACACAATTTTTAAGTAAACGATGAAAGCCAACAAGCGACCCCAGACATAGGGCTGTGGGTGGCTTGGCAAGTGGTGCACTTCTCTACAGACTTTCCTATAGCTGTGTGTTCGGCTGGGGGCAGTTAACTCAGGTTGTTACCGGGAGCCACATGTCCCTTCGTCTCTTGCCCCCATAGAGAAGGGCTCTGGTTGCTGGACAAGATGGCGGTTTGCTTGTTGTAGCCCTTCATCAGGATCCTTGTGTGGAGAGCCGAGGTTACCGAAGATGGAGGGCCCGGAGTACTGCTGAGGGCAAGTCAGCTAATGAGCTGCTTCAGGCCTGGCTGAGGATTAAGCTTTTCACTGGGACAGAACAATCAATGTTCGGTTCCTTCCAACACCCTTTTCAGGAGCCTGTTCCCAATTATATTTAGTTGGAAGTGGGTTTTCTGAGATGCCACAGAAGACCACAAAGGAGACAGACACTGTGAGCATCAAAGAAGGGAAGATGTGCTAGCGAGAAGTCAGCCTCAGACAGAAGCCTTTAAAAATTTAAAAGGTATTTCAAATAAACACCAGCTTCTTGTGAGGGAATCTTGCCTCTACTTTCCTTCAGATTGCCCCAGATCCTGACATTCCTCCTTCTCTGCTCATCATCAGCATCTATAGGAGGAGAGGATGCGGAGGCGGGCAGGACTCCAGATGAGGCACGGTTTGGGTGGACAGGCCCTGGGATTAACAGGGCTGAGTATTATAGAGGGTCTAGAAGGGAAGTGTGGAAAGGACACCAGGAGAAAGCGCACCACCTGCTCATAGTCAGCCAGGGGCTGTGATCCTGGAGCACAGGCGTGACCACATAGTGCGGGGCTGCTTCAAAAGTGCCCCTGAGGAAACTGGGAACTACCATAGCAAAGGAATCAGGGCAAGGACCCTCAGCACCTAGGAGAATACTGCCCTGCAGGCAGGTACTGTAACCCTGGGGCCATGGAACCCTTGTTTCCCGAGAAGGGTCTACAGTCTGCACTAGATTGTATTCTATATGTCATTGGTTATGACCTGAGAGCTATTGGAGCAAGAAGATTCAAGTCCACAGTGATAGTGGCAGAAACGACAGAAAAGAAATGAATGACCGTGGAGAAGGAGGGACAGGGGGTGGAGTTTCTCGATGAGCGGGCTGGTGTGGGCATGCGCACTGCATGTGCCTGGCTGCACTTTAGCAAAGCCGGGCACTCATGTGTCTCGATGGATGCTTTTAGATTGTGTACCAGCAAATCCGTACATGTGACTATATAAAGGAACTTAGTGTGATCGTGGGAGCTGGGGGTAGAACCCAGGGCTTCACATATGCTAAGTGTGTGCATCGCACCATGAGCTGGACCCTCAGTCTCTGGGCCGCGGAGTTTCTCAGCTCTGCCATAGCAACACTGTCCACACTTGTATTCTTTCTGTGTCTGGAAGTTTCTTACATTATCCCACTGTGGGCATTAAACATGTGTAGACGCTTTCTTTCGTAGCCTCTCTGATGGTGGGGGCGGGGAGTTGACCACATGATGCAGGTTGTGCTGAACAGCACTTAAATGGAAAGTGTTATGAAAGCTGGAGCTTGCGTAGGTGGCAACAGCAGCCACGGGGCAGGAAGGGAGTTGAGGACAGCAATGCAGGGAGCTTAACAGCAGAGAAGCCCAATGGCAGCTGGGATGGCGATGCAGATATCATGCAACGCTGGCCACTGTCTAGAGGCAGCAGGGACTATAGCTTTAATTTTAGTCCACGTCCAACATCTGGAGATGCTGGTGGTACCGATAGTGGTCTCAGCTACCCGAGCAACAGCAATTTTGTACTATCATCTTGCCACTGTACAGGACACTGTAACCTTCAAAACTGGATCTTGGGTCCCCCTGAAGGACTGTGAGCTACCTAATAATCTCTCTCCTTAACTTAGCCCACGTTGTGTTTTTTTTTTTTTTTTTTTTTGCATACGGCTAGCGATCCCGACTGACAGAGTAAGGTCTTTGAAACAATTTTGGGCATACTTCCATGTGTTACTGTTCTTGCGCATCAAGCTAACCCTACCTCAGAGCAAAATTTTTCAAACTTTTATTTGCATTTATTTTATGCTGAATTGATTCCTGTGCCATAACGTTTTGTTTCTTTGGTTTCTTAGGAGATACTCTTTTCCTCTGTGCAGCCTCCTCTCCTGTCTTAGGAACAGCTGGTTCCCTTAAATGGAGGATCGTCTTCATTCAGTAGGGGAGCATATATATGGCTTAATCTGACCCTCCTTCCACTATTCATAAAACTGGCTGCCTCCAATTTTCAGGGGCCCAGAAAGAAGTTGCTCCAATGCTCTAGCTTTACATTTTTTTCTGTGTGGTTATTTTTTAAAGAAGAGCTTATTCTTTTTATTTCATGTGTACAAGTATTTCGCCTGCATATCGATCTGTGCACCACATTTGTGCCTGGTGCCTGTGGAGCCCCGAAGAAGACACCAGATCTGATGGAACTGGAGTCGCAGATGATTGTGAGCCACCATGTGGGTGCTGCGAACTGAAGTCAGGTCCTCTGCAAGAGCAGGCAGTGACTTTATTGCTGAGCCTCCCCTCCAGTCCCACTTCTGTGTGACTTTTAAACAACAACAGCAATTAGTGTGTGCTTAGCTGGGTACTTTTTTGTATCGATTGTCTTATTTGCTATTCTCCATCATACATTCATTTAATTTTGCTTATACAGATCTTCCATTTGAGGAAAATGTTTTAGTTTTTCTTTCCCTTAGTTTCTTGTTTTTTCTCGTTTGCCCCTGCTCTAGCTAGTAGTTTAGTAGTATTTGACTTTATGTTATTGACTTCTGTTTTTGTTGAGACAAAAGTCTCCCACACTGGCCTAGAACTTGCTAAATAGCCAAGAATGACCTTCATCTCCCAAGTCCTAGGATTGCAGGCATGTGCCACCACATTGTCTAGTTTCTGTGGTGCTGAGGAGAAAACCTGGCACTCTTCCAATGACATATGCTGCCAGCCCTCTATTTTCTTAAAAAGTCTGTTATGGCTTTACGTTTATCCCCTTTCTTGTATTTATCTGATTTCATCTTAGAACTCTGTTTTTCACTCTAGTGTAATCCCTTTTCCTTTTTAAAAATCTCTTGATCTTTCTTTCTTCTTCTCTATAACATCCTTCTGCATTTAGCCGTGACCTCTGACCTCCAGATGCATGTGTACATATGTGCACCTGCACGCACACCAACACACATATATGTATATACACACAATGCACTAATGAACTGAACAGACAGTTCTCAGGAGAAGAAATAAACGGCCAACCAAGAGTTGAAAAGGCAATCAGCAGCCTCAGCCATCATGTATGCAAACTAAAACTGCTCCGAGGTTCTATGTTATGCAGTCAGATTAGTTATCCTCTGGAAAACAACTGGTAAGGGCTTTAGAGGATGTGAGGAAAGAGTAATCCTTATTCCCTGCAGGGGGGAGTAGAGTAGTGCAGCCACCACCATGGAAATCAGCCCTGAGGGTCCTTGAAAACCCGAAACTAGGACTACCGTATGACCCAGTCATACCAGTCCTGACACCTGCACCTGGGCCACAAAGATGCTCGCACATCCATGTTCACAGTTTCAGCATTCACAACAGCCAGGAAATGGAACTAACCTAGATGCCCACCGACACGTGAATGGATAAAGAATATGTATATGCACAGTGAGATTTTATTATACAGCCATCGAGAAAACGGAAATCATGGCGTTTGCCATAAAATGTATATACAACTGGAAATCATTATGTCAGGCAAAATAAACCAAACACAGAAAGAAAAATACAGCTGGTTTTCTATCACACACAGAGTGTAAATTTAAAGCTGCATGCGTGAGTGTGCGAGGAGAGGAAATGAGAAAATGTCTTTTTTTTTTTTTTTCCAGGCAGGGTCTATGTAGACCTCTCTATATAGACCAGCCTAGCCTCAAACTCACAGAGAAACTGCCTTGCTCTATCTCAGGGATGAAAGGTTTTTGCTGCCACATCCTGCAAGGCAGGAAGTTATCTCAAAGAAGGTTGAAGGGTAATGGAATATATATAATAGGAAGGCAGAAGTTGGGTCTAGAAGAAAGGGAGCCATGGAATGGGGGGGCATGGGGGGCAGTGAGGGAGGCAAGGGAGTGAGAACCAAGTACAAGGCCACATATATTTGAAGATGCCACAATGATACTCATTACTCTGAATGCTAATCTACAGAATTAGTTTTTAAAAGAGCTAACTACTCTCATTTCATACATTAATAGTGACCAATGCTATAAGAGTTAGCATATAAATGTGATATGATAAAAAAAAATTGAAAGAGTACACAATGAATTTTAAAAAGAAGAACAATGATCTCTAATATAAAATAAATGTGCAGTGAGGACCAGAGAACAAAAGAGCTGATTCCCTGGATTCTATTCCTGATACGGGATACTGAGCCGCTATTCCGCCCTGGGCCCCTGATGACCCAGGAAATGTTTGTGAACTCAGCTAGCAGGAGACCTAAACTTCACTAGTACTTGGCTAGGAAGTCAGAACTAAAGAAACCAATTTTCAGCATGTCCTTAAGCATCAGAGCAGCAATGACTAAGAGAAGTGACTGTAGGTTTGACTGAAGGCAATTTCATAGTCTCAAGCACACAGCATCAAGCAGGAAGGTAGCTTTGTAGACATGACTTAGAGAGGCCCAAAGATTTAAGAATAAGGTGTCCATGCACCTGTCAGCTGGAGGCCACTGTGGATCAAAGGTATTCTTCATGGATGCTGGCAGACATAATGGCCTGGATAGGAGCACTCATCAGACACCTGCAGAAGACAGGGTAGCCGTGGGCCAGGTGCCTCTCCACACCAGAGATTGCCTCAAGGATGAAAAGAGGAGGGATACAATAGAAGGGCATAACACGAAACTTGATCGTTGATAAATCAGTACTTTCATAATCACAAACTAAATTTAGATACAGAAAAAAGAGATGTGTGTCCATGACATTTACGTTTATCATTCTTGCAAATGAACATAGTGCTGTTACCACAAGCTATAGAATCATTGATCATACAAAACATCTATCTTAAAGACTAGCGGCCTCAAAAGTCTACAATCACTTGCCATCCCCCACAGAGGTGACTCCAGTTCTCCACAGCTTTTCAGAAGGCCAGTTAGATGCCTTGACAGTAATGATTTAGGTGAGAGCAAAGCATGATGGGTATTGAGCAGTCTTAGGGAGGTTTGAAAATTTCGTTGGATTAGATTATTATTTGTTACAAAGACTTTATGTTTGGTAGAGCAGATACCAATCCTGCCGAGGTAGCAGCTGAGGAAGCTTTTGGTAGTCCCAAATTCACAGTTCAAGGGGGTTGTCTTGTTTTCCAGTTGGACATCCAATAGAAAACACGAGGATATTTTCTCATGCATTTCTCTCCTACTGAATCTCAAAATAGATTATCAAGGAAGTCTTAAACTGTACCATAGCGTGCAACAGCAAACATCTCCTCAAATTTTGGAAAATTCCAGGGATGCAAGCTAAGAGCTAGCAGAGGAAGAGCCACTCAGGCATGGTGTGAGCTAGTAAGTTTGGAAAGGGTCACACAGAAAAGCAGGTTTCAGGAGCTTCTGGTTTGCCTTGAACACTAGAAATTAAGACCATATTCAGAGTTCACCAGCAACTTCTCAAGTCTCAGCGTCCTTCGAAGTCACAGAATGGACACAATTCTGTGCCAGGATTATTTAATCAATACCTGTGGTTTTTTTTTTTTTTTAAACCGGAAATACATCCAGTCTTTTAAGTGAGTGTATGTGAAGCCCAGAAGTCACCCTTCCCTTTGGTGGAAGGCTCCTGCTTCCCTACTAGGTTTCCTTGCAGGCTGGCCAGGCCATGTGTGAAGGACATGGATTCTTCAGACACGGATGCCTAATGGTGGGGGTGATCTTTTCTCCAAAAGGCTGTGTCAGACAGCCCCCAGAATTTCCGGTTCCTGGTACTCATGCCCTGTCAGCCTCTTCTCCCATTGGGAAGGTCTGATTTGTAACCAATGGAACACTGTAAGAATAAAGAGCTTCCAAGGCAAGGCCATAAGAAACATGGTAATCTCTTTCTCACTTTCCTGATCGTTTGCTTTGTAGGGAATGAGTTTCACATTATTAAAACTTCAGCAGCTCTAAGGACCCTGTGAAAGCCCAGCAGTCACGTGACTGTGCTATCTTGAGATAGATTCATAAGGACAGTAAAGCCTTCCATTGCCTCCAGCTCCTGGCCAGCTTCTTCCAGTAAAACTCAATGGAAAGCCAGGGACAGAGTCACCAATTAAACTGATCCCCAGATACCTGATTCATACAAACTGTGAAGTGGTAGGCATCTTTTGTCTGTCTTAAGCTGCAAAGATATTTTTTCGCAGAAATTTATCACATAGTAATAGATCAGCAATACAAAGCCTTTATCCTAGCTCATCCTTTACCTTCAGTCAGCACTGGGACATCCACAAGCTTTGTGTTAGGGGCACCGTGAGGACAACCTACTTCTCAGTGGAGAGGGAAGCAGCTGAGAGAGGCTGACAGGCAGCAACAGAGAGTCTCAGGAGTCAGTCACAAAGGAGAGGAGGCTGCTGCATAGGAGAGTAATCCCCTTCACTGTATGACAGGGACTTCAGCATCTTATCCACAGCTTTAAAAGTGTTGCTTTATGTTTTCAAACAGTTTCTATTGCTGTATGTAGTGGCTTAAATGACAATGGCTCTCCTAGGCTCCTATGTTTGAATACTTGGTCCCCAGTTTATGAAACTGTTTGGGAAGGATTAGGAAGTGTGGCTTTGTTGAAGGAGGTGTGTCATTGGGGGTGGGCTTTGTGGTTTCAAAACCCCACAGAGTTCCCAGTTCTCTCTCTCTCTGCTTGATACTTATGTTTAAGATGTAAGCCCTTAGCTCCTGCTCCGGTGCTCTGCCTGCCTGCCTGCCTGCTGCCACCCTCCTCACCATGATGATCATGGACTAACCCTCTAAAACTCTAAGTCCCAAATAAGCTCTTTCTTCTGTAAGTTGCTTTGGTCATGGCACTTTGTCACAGTGACAGAAAAGGAATTAAGACACTATTCAAGAAAAGACTCTAAAACCTAGTGACCCAGTCCATTAAAACTCACACATTTATGATTAACTAGAATATTCTGCAAGCTTCGCCTAGGTTCCCTTGTGCAGCCATGGGCAATTCAGCTAGGAGAGACAGTCTCACTGATGGCTAGGACTTCATCTAGGATGGTAGAGACACGATAACCATTTCTTCAAGAGTTTTTTGTTTGTTTGTTTGTTTTAAGTCTGAGTCTTTTCAGCACAGTTATTTTAGGATCCTGAAGTGAGCATGGGGAAGGGGTGTCTCAATACATTGCTTCTGCTGTTTATCCATGCCAGTCACAAGTTCACCTCAGACACAATGATTGGAGATGGACACTACTGCTTCCTGAGGAGAAGCTCTACAAAGAGTCTCTGGCTAATTTTAGTTCACTACCATCATAACGATCTCCTTTTGAAAATTCAAACAAAATAAAGATTAGAAAAAGAAAGCTTCAAATCACTCAAAATGGTATTATCTCCAAATAACTACTGTTAATGTTTCATAAACATAATTATTTATAACATGCTTGCATGTATGTATGACAGGTGGATGAATGGTTGGTTAGCTAGAAGTAAAATCCTCTGGGAGGTAAGAATTATTATTTTTACTGGAATGTTACAGATTTATCAAAGAGAGATTGACAACTTACTAAGAAACATGAAAAAAAACCCCACAACAACTTAAAATTCTTCATCTTTACAGATTTATTTTGATTCGATCAGAGGTCACAAATTCGCTTTTATTTTGTTGTCAAAATTCTTTTGGTTGCTTAAGTATGATTCTGTCTCAAAACAAATACGGGATCACAGGGGTGCCTTTTATCGTGACCTTCATTTTGGTAGGTTGTTGAGAAGTGTGGTAGGGCCAGCATGCTCTTCTAAAGCACAGAAGAAATTCTAAGCCGCTTTTACCCTTGAGTCACCATTTGGCTGAGTGTTGCAAGAAACCCTTCTGGGGGAGATATAAACAGAGTCTACCCCAGCCTTATAAGGGCCTAGCATAAAGCAAACGAGGATTTCACAGAGTTCACTGTGGGGGAACTAATCCCCTTTCAGTTGACCTCCTCTACCCTATGTACTTTATCACCTTCTGAGACACCCCCACCCCCACCTTAGGCCTCCAGGTGTAATTAGGGCAGAACTGCGTACAAATGGCTGGGAGGAACAGCTGAAGTATCAGGTGCCTATCTAAAGAGGTGTATCGGTGATCAATGAACTCTATCTCTGTGGCCAAGACATCTCCAAGCCAGGACAGCTGATCTAAAACAGCCGGCCACCACTTGGTCAAAGGACCACTTTCTACAACACTGGGTATAATTTTCTTCTTTTCCTCAAATATTAAAAGCATTGCTATTTTATTTTCTCTCGTTCAAGGTTGTTAGCAGTAAATAGCCTGATTTTTTCCCCTCAGTTATATACTTGATTTCTGCCCTACTGATGGCAGGGAAGGACCTGGAGACCTAGAGAATTCTTAAAATTTTATAATTTTGTCAATAAATGTTTTCATATGACTTGTTTTCTGTTTCTGTGGTGTATGAGTATGTGCATATATGTATGTGTAGTATATATGTATAAGTATGTGTGTGGTGTGGGAGAGTGTGGTGTGTGTAATGATGGTGTGTGTGTGTGTGTGTGTGTGTGTGTGTGTGTGTGTATGTTATGCATGTATGAGCATGTGGTGTGAGTGTTGTAAAGTAACTAAAATCTGTTCTTTTGCTCCTGGAAACATTTCTTACATTATATCCCTACATATTTTCAGTGTTTCTAATGGTTCCATTATTAGTATTACAATGCTCCAGTGAGTTTTTTGGATATCTGTTCCTTTTTCTTCAGCATTGATTACTAAAGTGCTTTGATGTTAGATGAATATATCGACATATTATATATTTTCTTTTTGCTGTTTATGTTGTTGTCTAAAATAGTACAATCCTTTTTGTTTGTGTTTTTGAAACATCTTTCTGTGTAGCCCTGGCTAGCCTAGAGCTTACTCTGTAGACCAGGCTAGTCTGCAATTTATAGTAATCTTCCTGCCTCTGCCTCCCAAGTGCTGGGATTACTGGAGTGTACCACCATGGCTGCTATGAATTGACTTCTTTTTTTTTTTTTTAACATTTATTTATTATGCATACAGTGTTCTGCTTGCATCCCTGCAGGCCAGAAGAGGGCACCAGATTACATTACAGATGGTTATAAGCCATCATGTGGTTGCTGGGAATTGAACTCAAGACCTTTGGAAGAACAGCCAGTGCTCTTAACCTCTGAGCCATCTCTCCAGCCCATGAGTTGACTTCTTAATTTGTCAGCTTTGAATCGATCTTTTTGGTCGTTTTAATGAGTATCACATTGGCACTGCCTTTTACAAGCATCTGTCTCATAACCTTTCTCAGTCTCTCCCCAGCCTCTAAGCCCGTGTGGGACATTCGTGCTGCCTGTGCTGTCTGCCCATGAATACTAGACGCACTGTCTGTTTTGTGTGGTACATTTTCCTCTTCCTCATACTTTGTCCTTTTGAGTGACATTCATGATTACAGACCGACAGCTCAGTTCTCTCATCCTTTGTCATCCTTCCGTCCTCACTGGTATTGACTTAGTTTGCTGTACTCCAAGCTATGGTCCTAGAACTGACTTTGCTCAAGGCTGTGAGATCCCTGGTTTTAGTGGGGACTGATTATAGCCCTCCTGTAGGGCTTGAGCTATTTTTTTCTGGGATCCTATTGATCATTCTGTGCAGGACTCCTGACACCCTACTAGAGATGCATCTAACTCCGCTGTCCTCTAGAGAAATCATCAAAGATAAAATCCTGGTGACTTTACCTAACCCATGAATGCCCCAAGATGACACTACAATAGTGAAATTAAGGGCTAGAGAGATAACTCAGGTGTTAAAAACATGTTCCGTTCTTCCAAAGGACCCTGGGTAAAATCCCAGCTAACAACTGCGGATAACGGTTGTCTCTGTCTCTAGTTCCAGAGGATCTGATGCTCTCTTTTGCTCTCTACGGGCCCTGCACACACATGTACACACATACATGCAGATAAAACACCCATGTGCATTTTTTAAAAAGTGAAAATAGGATTTTTATAAATTTTTTCTCTAGAAAGGAAAATATGGGGCTGGAGAGATGGCTCAGAGGTTAAGAGCATCGGCTGCTCTTCCAGAGGTCCTGAGTTCAATTCCTAGCAACCACATGGTGGCTCACAACCATTTATAATGAGACCTGGTACTCTCTTCTGGCATGCAAGGACACATGTAGGCAGAACACTGCATAATAAACAAATAAACCTTTAAAAAAGAAAGAAAGGAAAATATGTAGCCTTAGGGGGATTAGCAGATTAGTGGCAGATTGTATGGTTACATGTATGAGACATATGAGATCCTCAAATCTATCTTCAGTGTGTGCATGTGTGCACGTGCACACATGGATGTGAAAACATGAAATCAAAAATGTAATGTCTCTCACCAAGACCTGAACCGGCTTTAGTTGAAGGACAGTTCTGCATCAGCAAGGCAGTTGTTTCAAATGCCTGGTTTATGAAGGTGCTGTGCTTCAGACCACCTTCCCTGTGCTGCTGAGAGAACACCTCCTATCCAGGTTCTCCTATCCAGGTTCTCCTATCCAGGTTCTGAATGAAATGCCCTAGATGCTGGGGGATTAGATTGGCATAAAGCTCCAAAATGAAAGTGACATGAACTCTTTCCCCCACAAATAATCTCTCCTCAAAGTTTTTCCTTTGATCTTTCTTTCTTTCTTTCTTTCTTTCTTTCTTTCTTTCTTTCTTTCTTTCTTTCTTTCTTATCTTTTTTTTCAGGAAAAGGTTTCTCTGTGTAGCCCTGGTTGTCCTGGAACTCACTCTGTAGACCACAGAGATCCACCTGCCTCTGCCCCTCAAGTGCAGGGATTAAAAGTTTGTACCACCACTGCCCGGCTCCTTTGATTTTTCTTGACTTTCAGTGTGAAGCGGTAAAAACTTCTTGTTGGCAGTGGTTTTTTCTTTAGATCTCACTATTCATCTGCCCTCCATCCCTTAGCCTCAGTGTCTGCATTGACTTCAAGGGTTTGAGAGATGTTTTATCTAACTGCCTAAAGTCATAAAAGCCAGATGGTGAGAAGGTTATGATGGCTCAGAATATGTATATAGATACACACACACACACACACACACACACACACACACACACACATATATATATGGTCATGATGTCTCAGAATTTGTACATAGATACACACACACACACACACACACACACACACACACATGCATATATGTGTATGCCTTGCTGCTGCAGAACTGTCCTTCAACTAAAGCTGGTTCAGTTCCTGGTGAGAGACATTACATTTTGATTTCATGTTTTCACATCTGTGTGTGTGTGTGTGCACACATGTGTACACACTGAAGATACATTTGAGGATCTCATACATCTCATACATGTAACTATAGAATCTGCCACTAATCTGCTATATTATGGTCACGTGGCTCAGAATATATATGTGTGTATGTATATATGTATATATACATACACACATATATGTATATATTACCACTTCAGATATAAATAAATCTGCAATAGGTTCCTTTTTCTCTCCTTTTCCAATTTGCTATAGCTTTTTGTGTCTTTGCTTCCAAATAGTATAAATAGTTTTAGAACATTTCTTTATATAGAAACATTAATTTACTCAGGAGGTCCTCTTGTGGTAGTGCTTTGTAACAGAATATATTTTTTTTTAACAATTGCTAAGCAAATCCCAACATGAAACCAGGATAGATCAAAATAGATAGAATGCTTGGAGATATAAAGAATAAGAGATGGCTGATTCTTCTATAATTAAATGTGTGGGTTAAATTAAACATACCATCCAAACTCTAGGCAGAAACTGAGTTGATGGCCTGGGCTTCAAAATAAGCAAGATCCTACCATTCCCTTGATGAATATATATATTATGATGTCGGCAAAGAACTGTTAATTTTCGGCTGATGAGGTGGCTCCGAGGTTTGTGCACAAACCCGATGACCTGAGTTTACTCCTTGGATCTCACAAAGCGGCAGGAGAGAAGTGACTCCCAGAAGTTGTCCTCTGACCTCCACATGCTCATTTCTGAACACACACATACAGACACACATACACAGATGCACAGAGACACACAGACACACAGACACACACAGACACAGACACACACACACACACACACACACACACACACACACAGAAAGACTAATTCGTTAAAAAAAATAGGAAAATATTAAATTTCTGTCAGTGAAAAGATATCCTTGCACTTGAGGTAATCAAGCCATTTGAAATTTGTTCTCTCATAAAATATGTGCATGTGTTCTAACAGAAATAAATTTTAATCAGATTAAATTATGTCTGTAAGCATAGTGTAAATTCCTCTTCTTTGCCTTTTCTTGTAACAAGGATTTGGTTTAGTCACTCTTGGCTTGTGTTACTGGGAGGGAGATATAAGTAGTGTTGACCTTGGACAAGCCACATAACTTTGACAATTTAACTTTTGAACCATGATACCCTCTTTAGTAAAATGGGCAGTAGTGAGAAATAATGATATATAACGAATCCCAAGAGTTAATGATATTTAAAGAGTTTAAAAATAATAAAGTCTTGAGTTGGGGATTTAGCAAGCACAAGGCCCTGGGTTCAGTCCTCAGCTCTGGAAAATAAAAAAAATTTAAAAAAATAATAAAGTCTTTAAAGAGAGAGTGATGTAATATAAAAAATAAGCCACATAAAGATGGAAAATACACAGGGTATCTGGATCCTGTATGGTGCTTTGTTGACTTTGAATTTTCTAAAATGCTAATGAATAAAAACAATAGTTGCTGAGAAACATTGGATTATGGAAACTGCTAAATTAAACCAACCTATATATTTTAAGAATTTCTTAACTTCAAAATGGAAGTCAGAAAATATATTGTGTTTGGGGGAGAGGTTTTGCTTTTGTTTCTACAGGAAACAAAAAGCTATGGATTTCTTTAAAATTACAAGATGCTGATCCCTCTACATGCAAACAGCTCTGAGACTGGATGACATATGATAAATCTTATTGACTACAGAATCTTCATGACTTATTAGTACATGCCATTTTTTTAAATTGCATGGATAGAGTTTTGGTTATACAGTCCAAATAGACTTATAAAATTAACAGATGCCCTTTACCTGTTCAAACATAAGCATGTGGTGCATAGACATACACACAGGCAAAACACTCATAAATATAAAATAAAAAAATTACACACACACACACACACACACACACACCCCACACACACCCCACACACACTTAAAAGTATGGTTCCTAGCACCTACATCAGACAGCTAACAACTGCTTATAATTCCACCTGCAAGGGCCTAACACCCTCTTCAGGCACCTGAACACATCACACACACACACACACACACACACACACACACACACACACACACAAGAGCTGCACAAGGAAAAAGAATAATTCAAGTTAGGTGACCCCTGTAGGCCAAACAGCCAGTTGATTAAAAGTAATTATCAATTATAGACAGCTAAAATCTCATAAAGGTATAAAATGAGGTTTTCGCACTTCTTCGACTCCAGGCCATCTGGAGATAAAAGCGATCTTGAAGAAGTTCTCACTAAACAAATGGCTGATGGATGCAGCAAAGCAAATGGAAGTTGCCGGTTTCTTCTGCAAAATCGTACAGCAATGCATAAAGACACTACGGTAAAAATGCATACATCCAAGAAGAAGGCACCATGTAGTGGGGAAAACGGAGGGGCCTGGGGTAAGGGAAGAGAACTGGGTTTGAAGAACTCCACCGATGGAGGCAGAACCCTAAAGGAAACTAAAGTGGGGAACAACCCTAAAAGCCAATTCTCAGCGGCTTTCCTTCCAAATGGCTTTCATATGCATGCTAAGAAGTGCCCGAAAGAAAACAAACACCGAGAGATATAATAGGCACATTATGCAACCAGGATTACTAAGGAGGGGCTAAAACCAGAAACAGACTGAATAATTTGGATATGGAAAGTTTATACAAGGGCAGACACAACAGGCTAGGGGGAAATGTGCCAGTGTGGGTCAGGGCGGATATTGTGTCTGAAGGGAGAAAGAATGTCACATAATAAATACATTGGCAGGGGAACAAAATATGTTTGGATGGAAATGAAAGATAAAAGGAACCGAGGAGTAATCATAGGAAATTATTATAGACCATCTGGGTCAGATAAAAGGCAACTGAGAGAGCTTGTGCAGATGAGGATGCCCGAGAAATGTCCCGCCTGAGCTGGGATAGCCGTTCTAGCCTTGTGTTAGAGCAGAGTGAGGCCATGGTCACATGCCTACACAGTAGATTCTCCCAGAGCCCAGTCTGGAGCCTCACTTCTGGGGCCAGAAATCCAGAAAACAGCTGGGAAGAATCTTGGATGATTCTAGGCAGGTTGTGGCAGACCTTCCTTCCCAGTGTTCAGCAGTGAAGATGTGTTAGCTCTGCCCTCTGGTCACACTACTATCCTGTTATAATGTGACCTGCCCTTTTATAAAAAAAAACAAAACAAAAAAAAAAAACAAACAAACCAAAAAAACCCCCAAAAAATTAGTATTCTTTCCAATGTGTCTATTTACAGAGTTCTTTTTGCTCTTGGTTCAAAGTCTACAAGTTGAATTTTTCTGGTTTATGCAGCTGGGTACCTTCAGAGAAACAGAATTGGTCTATGCCAGTGGCCTTTGGCCACGAGCTTTGTCACATGGCTGTGGCATAGGGCCGGTAGTCAGGAAGCTCCAGAAAAATGGGAATAACAGAAAAGAGACAACAGCTGAGATTTGACCCTTGGGCCCTGGTGTACATCCCCATGGAGACAGCATCAAAATTATTAGTGTGAACACAGGGTCAGCCAGGCTGACTTCTGGATGCTGTGGCCAGAGTTTTGAAGATGTTAACAGCAAGGTCCATCCATTTCCCCTCCTTCACCAGCCTTCTCTTCTGGGAATGAACCTAGGGTGGAGCTGCACTCTCAACTCAGCCTGCACTTTTCACCCTCCAGTGCTTTGCAAAGGCAGAGCTCGGCTTAGGGATAGGCTGACAGCAAATGGATTCCTTATACAAGTAAAAGACTAATTACTTGGATTTTCAGTATCTCCAGCGAACTTCCATATTTTCAGAGATGCCAAAAGGTACAGCTGATAGATGGAGTATGTAATAATCTTGCTTACTAGAACTTCCCATCTCATGAAGAGGTGAGTCTAGTTAGCGACTTCAGTTATTTTAAATAATATTTAGGGCTCATGTGAGGGCAGTTACTGAGAACAATTAGCTAATATTTGGCCCTACCTCCACACATCCTATACTATGCTGATGATTTCCTGGCTACTCTCTTAGCATGTGGAAGGACATGTTTGGGGCAGTGAGTAAACCTATCTCCCTCACTTAATTCTCTCTGTCTCTGCCTAGGAAATTGCTGGAGATGACTAACTGTGGCTCAGGGTATCTTCAGAATTCCATGGTATTCAGAAAAGAAGATAGATACTGGTCCATTTTGAAGTTGGTTCTCTGTGTGTTTATGTGTCTCTCTCTGCATATGGGGTGTGTGAGTGGGTGTGTGGTATACTTTTGTGTGTTCAATGTGTGTGTGTTTGTGTGGGTTCTCCTACACACATGCCCTGCTTATGCTGATGGCAGGAGAGGGAATTGGGTGTCCTTTTCCATCTTACTCCTTTGAGAGAAGGTCTCTGTTGAACCTAGAGCAAGCCTAGTGTCTAGCAAGTCACAGAGACCATCCTGTCTCTGGCCTCCCACAGTGTTGAGCTGACAGTCAGGTGCACAGTCACACTCAGCTTTTTACATGGGTTCTTGAGATTTGAACTCAGGTTCTCATGCTTGCACAGAAGGGCATTTACCCACTGAGCCATCTCTCCAGACATCAAATTTAGTTCCGACAGAATCCAATTGACTGCAGTTGAGAAGCATTCTCTATATTTTGTGAGAAAAAAAAATTGATACATAAGAGAGGACTTAAAAAGACATTGGAAAATCTCCATTGTAAACAATTTTCTGTTTCTTCAGGGGCAAGACTTATGTGTCCATGATGTCAGGTAAAACACAACTACCAGTGATCTACAAGGGTGGAGTTACCTTAGGATTATACAAAAAAGGCTAATAATAGACCAGCTTCACCAAATATTGCAATGTATTATGAAGCTATACAAATAATTACGTGTAGCCCAGGGACAAACACCATATGGGTGGGGCAGAAAAGGTACGTAGAAAGAGTTGTGGCAAACAACTCAACATTGAGAGAAGCCATTGGGTGGCAGAGGGATAGGTTACTCAACAGAGATCTCTAAAAAGATATCACTAAAAGCAGTTTGGAGGAGAACTGGACCCAAATGAACCAGTCTTTTCGTAGATTGCCATCAAGATTAGACTGAGTTTGTTTCATTTTTAAATCTTTATTTATTTTTTATTTTATGTGTATAAGTGTTTTACTGAATGTGTATAAGTACACTACACATGTGCAGGGCTGGAAGAGGCTAGATGAAGGTGTTGGATCCCCTGGAACTGGAATTACAGATGGTTGCAAGCTGCTATGTGCGTGCTGGGAACCAAGCCAGGGTCCTCGGCAAGAGCAGCAAGTGCTCTTTACGGATGAGCCATCTCTCCAGCCCTGGGATGGGGTTGTTTTTAGGTGGTGTTAGCGAATCAATTCACGGCCTTGTTCATGCTAAACATACCTGACTGCTGGGCTGCCGCTGTAGTCTTCGAGTCAAATTGTTAAATGGTAAATTCTCAGTGTCAGGAAGGTTATATAGTAAGGAACCTAATCTCTTATATGGTTAGCAAAGTTGTGAATTAGACTGACTTTCCTGGAGAATGCTGTGTCACATGAATTAAAAGATAATCTTCTGAGTTAGTTTTATACACATATATGTAAATGTATATAAATAATAACATATATACATATATTATATAACATGTACATATATATTATATAACATATCCCTAAGAATATGAATTTCAGTTAAAATTTATAAAATGGTCATTACAATGTTATTTATATGGAAGTAAAATTAGAATGACAGGGACTAACTAGAAGAATGATTAAGGCAGTCATGATACTTTAATGAAATAAAACGCATCCATTAAAACTTATATGCTAGGGGGTTGGTGAGATAATTCATCAGGTAAAAATGCTTGCCTGGTATCCAAGCCTGATGACCCGAATTCCATCCCCAGGACCTACATAATGATGAAAGGAGAGAGGTGACTCTCCACAGAGTTGTCCTGAGACCTCCAAAAATGTCTTAGTTGGAGTTTCTACTGCTGTAATAAAACACCGTGACCCAAAGCAACTTGGGGGGAAAAGGGTTTATTTCAGCTTCCAGTTTATAGTCCATTATGGAGGGAAGTCAGGGCACGAACTCAGGCAGGAATCTGAAGGCAGGAACTGAAGCAAGACCGTGGAAGAATGCTGCTTAGTGGCTTGCTACTCATGGCTTGCTCAGCCTGCTTTCTTATATAGTCTAGGACCACCTGCCCAGGGGTGGCACTACCCACAGTGGGCTGGGACCTCCCATATCAGTCAATAATCAAGAAAATGCACCATAGGACTGACAACAGGCCAAGGTTACAAAAGCATTTTTTTCCAATTAATATTCCCTCTTCCAAGAGATGTCTCTCACTTCTGTCAAGTTAAAACAAAACAAACCAAAACAAAACTCCTAACCAAGACAGCCTGCTATCCCTCCCCCTACCCCCTGCCCTATCACACACTAAAACAACAACAACAGTTTGTGTTTGTGTCTTCAGCAAGATGGGAACTTGTGGACAGTCGAGTAAAAACAAAGTACATAGAAACGGGAAATACATATAAAAATATAGTCCAAAATGATAGATGTGTTAGCTTGTAGAGTCTCCAAATTGTAGGGGCTATATTTAAACACAAAGGCTTCCCCTCTCGTAGATTTCCACTACTTTCTCGTTGGTGCCGTCACCAGCACCATCAGGTGGGTTTTCCTCACACAGGGCATTTTTCTTAATCAGTTGTTATTATACTTGAAAAAGTGAGGAAGGCAGCTGTTGTGGAATATTATTTTAACTAGGCAAAGATGTGTTACACTTGTTTATGTTGTGAAATATTACTTTAACTATGTATAGGTGTGTTGCATTCGTTTATGCTGCATTTGTTTAACTATGTAAAGATGTATTGCATTTGTTTTACCTTGCCTGCCTAAGAAAATAAGTCTCTGTGTCACAATTTGGGAGCTGGTTGGTTGTAGCTGGAGAGTTTTCTCTCCGGGTTCCGCCAAGCCCCAGCAGTTCCTTAGCCCACTTATAAAATAAACATACAGACGCTTATATTATTTAAACTTCTTGGCCATTAGCTCAAGCCTATCATTGTCTAGCTCTTACTCTTATATTCAGCCCATTTCTACTAATCTATATTTTGCCAGTGTGGCTTGTGGCTTACTGGTACCTTACATGTTCCTTGTCCTGGTGGCGGCTGCAGGGCGTCTCCTCCTTCCCTTCCTGTCCCCTTAATTCTCCTCTGTTAGTCCTGCCTATACTTCCTGTCTGGCTACTGGACAATCAGTGTTTTATTTATTAACATATTTGCCATAAAGAACATCCCACAGCAGTTGGTGACATAAAAGAAAAAGCTTGCTACAGGCAACAAAGCCACATTGAGCTTGGGGTTCTGGGTGATCTGCCAGCAGTGACAGAAACATAGGGGTAGGACCTTCTGAAGGTCCCCACCAACATACTCAACTAATCACCATAACAATAAAAAATTCTTTTTTAAACAGGAATTCTTTGATATGGGCAATTGACATTTGCTGAGACTTAAACGAATAGAGTAGATAAATACATCCTTTATAAAACAAATGTTGTTTTTCTTTTTCAGTGTTCACCAGGAAAGAACTGTGAACCAGACTGTGGTCTCTGACCCTCTGGAGCAATGGTTCTCAACCTTCCTAATGCTGCGACCCTTTAATACAGTTTCTCATGTTGTGGTGACCCCCCAACCATAAAACTATTTTCATTGCTACCTTTTAACTGTAATTTTGCTGTTGCTATGAATCATAATGGAAATACCTGACATACAGGATATCTGATACATGACCCAAAGGCTGAGAAACACTGCTCTAGAGAAATGTGGGACCTCTCCCTCTGAGGATTACTAACTGGAGAGCGCCTCTGGTTCCGTGCCATCTGCAAAGAGCTTGTGATTCAAATTCACACAGGGGTAAAATCACCAGCTACCAGTCCTTAGAACCAGTTTCTTTCTTGAATAACTAAACTGAGGAACAAACTATCAAATGGTAATATCTACATTAAACAAGGAATGTTGGGGAGAAGAGATAGTAGAGGAAGAGAAGGGAGAAATTGATTTGAGTGCACCAAGTATTATTTTCATTAAGTATTTACAGGTACACACTTTAATTTTCTTTATTTGTCCATAACTGAAAAGAACTACATCCTCAGGCTTCCCCCATCTCTGCTCCAGAAGCTCCTTCATCTGATGACATGACTCTCATATGACCAGGTAAGTTTTTATCAGTCTGCTTATTACTATGTAAAAATTACCTCTTGGGGGAAATGGTTGTGGATGCGAAAGTGGTGCAGTTACTTTTTAAACCAGAATGGAAATCCCTTAAAAAAAAAATTGGAAACAGAACTACCACTGACCCATCAATCCCAGAGTGGATATTTCCCCAAAAGCACTGAAATCAGAGTCTAGCATCCCTGCCCATGGTAGCACAATTTGTAATAGAAAGGTAGAAACAAGCCAACTGTTCATTGATGGATGAGTGGATAAGGGACACATGGCAGATTTGTGAAATGCAACAGCATTTCCTTAAGAAGGAAGGACTAACTGTGGTGATATTTTATTTGTGTACCCTAATAAAGTTTATCTGAGGATCAGAGGAAAAAGCCAGCCACTATATTAAACATAGGGGTCAGGCAGTGGTAGCACACGCCCCTAATCCTAGCATTAGGGAGGCAGAGATTCATCACACAGTGTCTATTGTTATGTCCTCCTTTATGGTGATGTATTTATTGTGTCTACCAATATTGTGCACCCTAATAAAGCTTATCTGAGAATCAGAGGAAAAAGATAGCCACTATATTAAACATAGAAGTCAGGCGATGGTAGCACACACCTTTAATCCTAGCATTTGGGAGATAGAGATCCATCCGGATTTCTGTGAGCTCAAGGCCACACTGGGGAACAGAGCCAGGTATGGTGACACATGCCTTTAATCCCAGCACTAACCATAGAGGTCTGTAGGTCTGTACAGACAGACAGGAAGTGATGTATCTGGGCAGACAGAGGAAATGAGATGGCAGAACAGAAAGGCATATAGGCATTGGTATACAGGAAGTAGGGGTCTTTGGAGACTGAGGTGTCAGTGAGGCCAGGTTGTCTGTGGCTTTTCCTATTCCTCTGATCTCTCAGGTTTTTACCCCAGGATCTGGCTCCGGGGTTTTTTTTTTTTTTTATTAATAAGACTGTTTAGCAATTCATGTCACAGTATGTGCACATGTGTGCAGGTATTCACACTTGTGTATGCATGCAGAGGCCAAGAAGGCATCAGGAGTCCTCATCTATCACTCTCTGCCTTATTCCTTTGAGGCAGGGTCTCTCACGGATCCCCGAGTTCAGCCAGCAAACCACAGTAATCTCTCTGTCTTAACTCACCTTAGTGCAGAGTTTACAGGTGTGCATAGGACCACACCTGGCTTGTTAGTGCGTGCTGGGATCTAAATTCTCTTCCTCATGCTTACATAGCAGGGTGCTTAACCACTGAGACCTTATTTTTTAATGAATTTATTTTCTGAGAGAATTTTTATTTGCATAATTTATATTATTTTATTAACACTCTCACATTTCAAAGCCAGATGGGAACTTGGAACTCTATTGGACAAGGAGTTAAAAAAAACCATTGGCCTTTGGATCTGTTTAATAGCCAAAATTCAGCTGGTTGCCAGTATTTGAGTAGCTGCTTTATGGTTCCCAACTGAAGCAATTGCCAACATTTGGAAGCATATGATTTTTTAAAAAAATTATGTCTTTTTTATTTTTATTGTATGAATGTTTTGATTCCTGTTTTGCCATGTGTGTTTCTGGTCACTGTGGAGGTCAGAGAAAAGCATATCCTCTGGAATAGGGGTTACAGGCAGCTGTGAGCCACCGTGTGGGTGCTGGGTTCTGAACCGAGGTCCTCTGCAAGAGCAACTAGTGCTCTTAACCAGTGAGCCATCTCTCCAGCACCCTGGAAGCCTAAAGTTTTAAAATATACTATTTATCTTAATTTTTTGAAAATTGCATCTATACATAAAATGCATTTGGGTCATATTCATCCCAATCCTTCCTGACTCCTCCAATACTTATTTTCCATTTCCTACCCTCTTCCGAAGCCATGTTATATATATAACATGACCACATATATATAAATATAATATAATAAAATTATATATTATATACAAGTAGTGATGTATATATATACATGTATATACATATATATCCCACTGAGTCCAGTTTATGCCATCCATATTTACATATAGGCTCAGGGCCATCTACCGAAGCATGGCTGACCTACCAGGAACTACATCCCTGAAGAAAACAGATTTCCCTTTCTCTAGCAGCCATTGATTGTCATAGCTCCTCACTTAAGGGTAGAGGTGTGTGAGCTCCCACCGATCCATGCTGGAGTGTTAATTGGCTTGATCTTGTGCAGGTCTTATGTAGGCAAACACAGTTGCTATGAGTTTATAAGTGCAGTGGTTCTGTGATGTCTAGAAGACATCATTTCACCTCTGACCTCCCTGGCTCTTATATATTTTCACCTCTTCTTCCTCAATGTTCCTTGAGCCTTTTGGGGAGTGGGGAGGGATGTGATTTATAGCCCAGCACTCTATAGATACTATTCTTAGAAGCATAAGATTTTTGTTACTTTCTTTTCTTTCTTCCTCATCCCTCCCATCCCATCTCTCCTTGTTCTCTTCCTCCTCCATCTCCTCCCTATATTGAGAAATCCAAGGGAGTCTTCTTAAGGCATATAATGAATTAATTAGGACATAAATTGGAAAAGACAACTCACTAAACAGAATAGGCGAATCATCGCAGGGTCCTGGAAGGCTGAGGTCCTGTCCCACACTGCTCCTGTCACCTGAGTCAGTCCGCACCATCCATGCCCGTGAGGGGGAGAAGACAGAGAGCATATGTGCCTCTCAGGTCTTAAGGGTATCCCTGAGGCCACGCCCCGGGGGCTGGTACTTCAAGGTCATAGGTAGAACAGGTACCCACTATATCTTTAGGGGCTGGTACTTCAAGGCCATAGATAGGCCAGGGATCCACTACATCTCCCCATCCTTTCTCTTTTGAGACAGTATCCCAGGTTGGTCTGGAACTCACTTTGTAGTCCAGGATGGCCACTAGCTGGAGATTCTCTTATTTTATCTCCTAATTTATTCTCCATACTCTTCCGGGGTGTATTACAGGCATGGGTCACTGCCTGGCTATGGATTTTCATATTTACAAGATAGGACCTAATGAGACCGATGCAATTATTGTTCTTGTTTAACAAAGAAGCTGGGGCTTAGAGAAGTCAAATAACTGTCCCGAGGTCACATGGCTACCAAATGACAAAGCTGACACTTGACCTTAGCCAAGTTGGAAGGCACAGGCCACCATCATTTTCCCAACTCTTCTTCACAGAGCCATGGCCTGGTTTGTAGTTCTATGCCCGCCATAATTTCTGATTTAATTTATTTCCCAGTGCACTGATGACCTTCATTCACAGAGTGAAGACAAGCAGAGCATAGACCACGTGTGACTGATATTTAATTCAGGGCTCAAGTGAGTGTCAAGGATGGAGATCAGAGTAACCCCCTGAGATATAACACAGAGAAACAGCAAGACTGTGGTGTGGAAGAGCTTGGGTGTTGTAAACTATGCTTGCTCTGCACTTACAAGCCACACGTCCTTAGGCAAGTCAAGCTTAGTTCTTCCCTCTGAGAACCCAAGATAACAGTGTCTATGATGCTAGGTCTTTTCGAGGAACGAAGGAATTAACATAGGTATACATTTGCTAGGCAAGGACAGTCCAAAGTGCTAGTCTGAACACCCTTCAGTAGCCCCAACAGTTCAAGCTTATCATTTTGTTACTAGAAGAGTATTTGATTCTTTGTGTTTTTCTCTGCCTAATGGGGCAGCTGTGGCCAAGTCTCAGCCTGTTTTACATGAATGTTTAAGGATGCTTTCTTGGCTACAATCCACTACAATCCACTCAGGTGGATTTCTGGGAGGGAGGTTAGATGGGAAAAACTAATCCTAAATTCTTCTTTTAAAGGGCAACGCCTCGTCAAAGCATCCTGGGCTCAGCATGTGGGAACATGGAGAGAGATTACAATGAATGAGTGGGCTGTCCATGAAACTGTAATACCATCCTGTTCCCTAGGGACTAGGCTCTTGTCTGATGTGGGGTTGGATTGAGTTCTGTTCATCTGCATTGGGAAAAGTCACTGATCCATATCCCTTGGTCTTTTTACGCCCCAGGCTATGTAAAGATTAAACATGGATTTCTCCCAAGGATATCGGTTTTCTTGCAGTTGTTTTATAGTGTTTCTGAGGGTCCAGCTCTGGAATTTCTGATGTTTTCTTCCTTTCACAAACTATGATTAAGCTTCAAGTGAACAGTAACCTAAATGTTCGTTTGTTCTGAACCTGCCGTCCACTGACGACAAGCAATTACAGTCTCGGAGTTGGCGAGGTCAATTGTCGTGCATGTTGTGCTCTGTTAACTGAAGGAGTCCAGAGGAGGGCTTGTTCTCAGAATCTTCTCACGTTGTCCACACAAACAGAACATTTACTGATTAAGCTCGACTAACAAAACCTTCAAGAGTAGCATTTTGTTCCCTAGAGTCAAAGTAGAGTGTAGAGTTCTTCACCACCTCCAGCCAAGCCAACACGCTCTCCTAACAGGCCTTCCTGCATACAGGATTTTGGAATTCAGTCTCCTGTAATCTCCTTGGGTATGGATTGGATTAAATGACTTCTTTCTAGCAGGTATCACATGAAAAAAACAATTGTGGGCTACTTCTAGGATCAATCAGGTAGTTATGAAAGGACTCTGGTTTCTCTCCTGTTGGCCTGCCTCTGTTCCTTTACTTGTTTGCTCTGCTGGGGGTCAGCTGCCCTGTTGTGAGCTGCCCCATGGAGAGGCTGCCATGGCAAGGAACTGGAAGAAGGTACTTGGCAGCCGCTCTTTCTCGGTCCATTCACAAAAGGCCACACCCCAGCTGATAGCTTGATTGTACCTTAGCGAGAATGTAGAGGCGGAGACACTTGGCTAAGACATACTAAGATTCTTGGCCCACAGAAATGGTAAAATCATCTCTCTTTCCTCTCTCCATCTCCCATTCCTCTTTCTCTATCACTGGCTATCAAACTTTGGATCTCACAAAAACATATAATCTTGCCTTTTCCATCCTAATATTTATGAGTTTTTAAGTTACAAAATCTAAAGGTAAAGTCATGCCTAATAGTGTCATAATGATGTCTTTAGGAGCAGAAATTGGAGCGTTTACTTTTGTGAAGATCATTTGAAATTGGGGCTGCCCTCAGAATCTGGGAATCTCAATGGTTACAGGCCAAGACCATGGCATCTCAAACACTTTCTTTTTTCCAAGACTCCAGTGTAGAGCAAAGGAAATCCTGGTGTGTTTTTTGGTAAATAAGGTTTCACTGGAACACAGGCACATTCATTCACACACCCAGTGCATGGTTGCTTTGCAGAGCTGAGTGGTAGCAACTGAGACTATCTGGTTAGTAAACTTTACTGCTGACTCTAAGAAGTTTGGAGACCCCAGCTATAGTGTTGAAAATAAACAGAGTTCTTATTATCTCATTCTCTGTGCTTTCTCTTCATAAACCTTTCAAAACCTAGTAAGGAAATTAGCTAGAATAACACCCATTTCCCTATGGAGGCAGGAATCTACATAGTTTATAGTTAGCAGATTTTAAATACTTTAAAACTATGACCTTCAATAACAAATTAATATATATCACCAAGGAATCATTTTATATATACATATATATATATAATGTATATATGCATAATTGAAACAAATGTATCACAAAGTAATACTTATCCTTCATGTAAAATCATCTCAGTTTTATCTTTCATCTCATTAAAAATGCTGGGCTGTGCATGGTGGCACATGTCTTTGATACCAGCACTCGGAAGGCAGAGGCAGATAGATCTCTATGAGTTGGAGGCCAACCTGGTTTGCATATTGAGTTTTAGGCCAGCCAAGGCAACACAGTGAGACCCTGTCTCAGAAAACCAAAAACAAAGAAGCAAAAAAAAAAAAAAAAGCTTGCATTTCTTGCTAGCTATACATATGGCAGAGGATGAATAGCTTGAATATACAAAGAACTAAGAAAACTAAATAACAAGATACCTAACAATCCAGTCAGTAAAAGGGATAACCGTTCTAAAAAAGACTAAATACAAATGACCAATAAACATGAAAAAAAAAAGTTCAACCTCTCTAGTCATCAGAGAAATGCAAAGCAGCAACAGCATGCCTCCAAAGGACACAGCAAAACTCCACTGAAATTCTCTCTTGCCCTGGGCAGAGTGGCCATCCTTCTGAAAACAAATAGCAACAGATGCTTACAAGGACGTGGACGAAATTGAACCCTTATCCACTGCTGGTGGGAGCGCAAGCTGGTCCAGCCTCCGTGGCAGGTTCTCAAACACTGGGTAGCCATCCACTGCATGGCCCAGCTACATCACTTCTGAGTATCATCCCAAGGGGCTCCAAGTCAGCCCATCACAGAGATACTTGCACAACGGTGTTCTCTGTCACACTGTCCATGATAGCTACACTATGGAACCAACTTGTGTGCCCAGTGACAGAGGACTGGATAGAAAAGATATGGCTTATATACGTGGTGGAATTATATTCAGCCTTTAAGAAGAATTAAATGATGCCATTTGGAGGATAATGAATGTGACTGGAAAAAAAACTGTACAAAGCAAATTGAGCCTGTCTCAGAGAGTGTTTTAGTTGGGGTTTCTAATTCTATGAAGAGACACCATGACCATGACAACTCTTTTTTTTTTTTACTTTTTTTGTTAATTTTTATTTTTTTATATTTATTACTAAGAAATTTTCTATTCATTTTACATACCAAACACAGATTACCCTCTCCTCCCTCCTCCTGCCCCCCAACCTTCCCCCTCAATTCCCACCTCTTCCAAGGCAAGGTCTCCCATGGGGAGTCAGCAGAGCCTGGTACATTCATTTGAGGCAGGACAAAGCCCCTCCCCCTTGCACCAAGGCTGCACAAGGTGACCCACCATAGGCACTGGTCTCCAAAAAGCCAGCTCATGGGATGGATCTTGATCCCACTGCCTGGGGGCTCCCTAACCAGTTCAAGCTAAACAACTATCTCGCCTATCCAGATGGCCTAGTCCAGTCTCATGGGGGCGCCATAGCTATTGGTCCACAGTTCATGAGTTTCCACTAGTTCGGCTGGCCGTCTCTGTATGTTTTCTAATTATGATCTCAGTGTCCCTTTTTCATAGAATCCCTCCTCTCATCAACTGGACTCTTGGAGCTTAACCTGGTGCCTAGCCATGGGTCTCTGCATCTGCTTCCATCAGTTACTGGATGAAGGCTCTATGATGACAGTTAGGGTATTCACTAACCTGATTACCTGAGTAGGCCAGTTCAGGCACCCTCTTGACTATTGCTGGTAGTCTAA
Source organism: Peromyscus eremicus (assembly GCF_949786415.1). Taxonomy (NCBI): domain Eukaryota; kingdom Metazoa; phylum Chordata; class Mammalia; order Rodentia; family Cricetidae; genus Peromyscus; species Peromyscus eremicus. Next base: position 115,016,638 of record NC_081417.1, on the reverse strand, counting down.
GGTAGGGTCATCCTTGTGGATTCCTGGGAACTTCCGTAGCACTGTTTCTCCCTATTCCCATGATGTCTTCATTTATCATGGTATCTCTTTCCTTGCTCTCCCACTCTGTCCCTGTTACAGCTCGAACCTACTGTTCGCTTGTGTTCTCATCTTCTATCCCTTGCCCTGCATTACCCCACCTCACCCCCAGTTTGCTCATGTAGATCTCAGTAATTTCTCCTTCACTGGGTGATCTATGTGTCTCTCTAAGGGTCCTCCTTGTTAGCTAGCTTCTCTGGAGCTGTGGGTTGTAGTCTGGTTATCTTTTGTTTTACATCTAGTATCCACTTATGAGTGAGTACATACCATGTTTGTCCTTCTGAGTCTGGGTTACCTCACTCAAGATGATATTTTCTAGTTCCATCCATTTATCTGAAAATGTCATGATATCATTGTTTTTACTGCTAAATAGTACTCCATTGTGTATATGTGCCACATTTTATCCATTCTTTGTTTGAGGGGCATCTAGGTTGTTTCCAGGTTCTGGCTATTAAGAATAATGATACTATGAACATAGTTGAGTATGTGTCTTTGTGATATGATTGAGCATTCCTTGGGTATATGCCCAAGAGTGGTATAGCTGGGTATTGAGGTAGATTAATTCCCAATTTTCTGATAAACTGCCATGGCAACTCTTATAAAGGAAAACATTTAGTTGGGGTGGCCTGTAGTTTCAGAGGTTTAGTCTATATCATCATGGTGAGTGGTGTGCAGGCCGACATGGTGCTGGAGAAGGAGCTGAGAGTTCTACATCTTGCAGGCAACAGGAAGTGAACTGTGTCTACAGTGAGTATAGCTGAACATAGGAGACCTCAAAGCCCACCCCACAATGACACACTTCCTCCAACAAAGCCACACCTCCTAATAGTGCCACTTGCTATTCAAATTACCACAGAGAGATATCACATATTTTCTATTATTTATGGTCCCCAGATATCACAGATACAGAATATTAGAGACATCGTTAGTGACATGAAATGAGAGGTGAAACTGTCCGGGGAACACGGTGGCTTATAGAAGGGAAAGAATGACAGGGTACTTGGGGGTGGGAGTCTTGGGGGAGGGGGTGTAGGTGCTCTATCCAGGTCTATTATATGTTTGAAAATGACCTTAGGTAATTCTGTGTCATAAAAAACAATGTAAAAAAGCAGAAATTGCTGATACCACTGGCTACATGGATCCCTAATGGGATACTGGGTGCTGGTGACTGCTGGATAAGCAGCCCTGATCAGAGCCTGAGTGTGAAATCATGCAGGCCTGGTTTCTGATCTTATCTTAGACTTTTGCCAGCTCGGGATCCTGGGTCAGGGTCCCAAATTCTCTGAGCCTCAGCTTTCTATTGGCAAGTGGAAATATTGCGTGTCATAGTAAAGATGTACGATGAGGATGAGTGTGACCAAGGGTGTGGAAATGCCCAAGAGGCAGGTGCATGGAATGCTGGAAGTTACCAAGAAATGGTGCTTTTGTTCCAGTGGCCTGCTAAGGTAGTGTCTGGCCCTTCTGACCGGGGTGACAGGCATCTCCGGAAAACTGCTGGCCAAGGGCACCTACAAAGCCTGAGAGCGCACTCATCCCTTCCTGAGACTCAGACAAATGCCCTGGCAAAGCAAAGGGCTGTGTACAAGCTGACATGGGATGCCCTTTGGCCTGCAAGCAGGCTTCCTTTGCAAAACCAGCATGAGGACACTCTGTCCATGTGTTCAGCCATTACATTTCCCAACCGAATTCCAGTGTGTGAGAGAGAGTTTAACTGATTTAAACCAGCTCTTTGGAAACAAGTTTCCCACATCTGTCCTCTTAGAGAAAGGAAAACTTTGGTCTTGCTGTTCTGGGTTTTTAAATTTCTCTCCCCACCTGCTTCAGTTCCCTCTGCACCTCACATGGCTGCTGTTTGCATCCTGAAGTCCTTTTCTGCTCAAGAGAATGGTTTGGTGGTACTTCACATAGTGTGGCGTATGCTCAGGTACAAATTAGTGATTGCTGTGGGATGTATGGCAAATGTGTTGCTGATTAATCAATAAAACACTGATTGGCCATTGGCTAGGCAGGAAGTATAGGCGGGGCGAGGAGGAGAATAAAGCTGGGAAGTGGAAGGCTGAGTCAGAGAGACACTGCCAGCCACCACGATGACAAACAGCATATGAAGATTCCGGTAAGCCACAAGCCATGTGGCAAGGTATAGATTTATAGAAATGGATTAATTTAAGATATAAGGACAGTTAGCAAGAAGCCTGCCACGGCCATACAGTTTGTAACCAATATAAGTCTCTGTGTTTACTTGGTCGGGTCTGAGTGGCTGTGGGACTGGCAGGTGAGAGAGATTTGCCTTGACTGTGGGCCAGGCAGGCAAACTCTAGCTACAAGTGATGTTCAAAATCTACTTTTGACTTTTTTTTTAACCTTTCAAAAGCCCCTAAGGCCTTGGTTTCAAGCCTCTGTAGGCTCTGGGGCAGCTCAAGGCTGCCCACCAATTCTCACTCTGAATCTCAGGGGCTGTAAACTGGCCCTGGACAAAGTCCCTCAGCTGGAGCTCACATGCCACCAAGCCTCCTTCATGCCCTCCTTCATGGTCTCACATCCACCCTGGGAGTTGGAGCTGCTGTGGTAACAGCTGTGGATTCTGTTTCCATAGAAACCACAGGCAGGTATGACCCTCATTTGGTGGCTTCTTGTTTTCCAGGTCCCACCGAAGTTTCCTTGTGGGCAACCAAGTCATCACCCTAGTCCTAGCACCCAGAGAGAAAAGGTTCAAGAACATGACCTCTGTGAGTGGCTTCCGAGCCCAGACCTTGGGAACCTGAGCAAGTTGTGGAACAGCTGGTTGGTCCTGTTGTGAGCTGTGGCTAGTAAGGAAGTCTTTTTTGAACTCAGTGCTCAGTTAGGAAGATTCCACAAGGTTTGTGAAAATATTTTCATTTTCTTGTCTCTCCCCGATATCTTCATAAGTGAAGCAGACAGCTTTGCTGTCTGTCCCCACCTGTTTTCTTGGGCTCCACTGAGCCATAGAAACCAGGCAGGAATGATGCACCTTGTGCAGACTCTTCTGTGCCCTTCCAGATTCTGGGTCATTGTCAGTTAAGACCCAGAGTTTCTAATAGGATGGATTTTTTTACCATACAGAATAAGGATTCTAGCCCCAGCTCGGTCAGTCACTAGTGGCCTCGGGCAAGTCACTTAATCTTCATGGGTCTCAATATTCTCCTAATGTAAAATGATTAGATTACAATAGACTTTCATTTGAAACTCTAATTACTTGGTAGTAGTTGCTAGGGGGATCGTGTAGGAAATATATCTTAGGCCACATTCGGGCTCAGTGATTGGTTAGTGATGTCTGCTGTAACTGAGGGGAAGGAAATACATTTCCACTTCATGTGTGCCACTTCTAAGAGAAATGTTTGGCTAATTGTTCCTATTTCTGTATGTTTGAATCTATAATCTCATATAACTACTGCTGAGATCCACCTTAATTTACACTCACTGTTTTAGGTACTTGCCTTTGTGCCAATGGGGATGGGGAGAAGGAGCAGAAATGATTGATCTTGGATGTTGACACTGCCCTTTGGATAACATAGACCCAGAAATCTGGTCTGTTCCTTCTCTTTGAACCAAAACATTTTAATTAGCTGCAGAAGCTGAAGAAGATGAATTCTTTTGTGAAAACACAGCTCTTGTTTTTCTTGTCCTAAAATGGAGATGTGCATGCTTGCCTATATTTTTTTCCAGGCCATTATGGACAACAGTCACACTTAAATAATGACCTTCAAATACCATGTGTGGAAATGGTATATGAAATGACAATTTAAAGATTTCTTGTTCTGAACTTAAGACAATGCAAAAACTAAAATTAAAATGAGTAGTAAAACATATTTTTGACCTTTTAAAAAAGAGAAGAGAAAATAAGGGGTGGGAGATAGCTCAGTCATGTATGCCCCGAAGGCACAAAAACTTGCACTCCATGCCTAGAACTCATGATGAAAACCAAACCAAACAAAAATAGAAACAAAGGCCAGGTACAGTGGTGCTGGGAAAATGGAGACAAAGATCCAGATCCTTGTGGCTTACTGGCCAGGCAACTTAGCCCATTTAGTGAGTTTCAGGACTTGTGGAGACCCTGGCTTAAAAAAAATAAAAAATAAAAAAATTGATAGTACTTTAGGAACCACACCCAAAGCTGACTTCTAGCTCCCCCCTGCAGGCACACACACGTGCACTCAAGCTCCCACATAAACAAATGTGCACATATGCGTGCATGCACACACACACACACACACACACACACACACACGTGCCACACACACGCACAAGAATAATAATGCTAGGCATCTGGCACATAGCATGGTAACAACAGTCCTAGAACTTGAAGACTGGGGCAGAGGATAGTGAGTTCAAGGCTAACCTGTGCTATATAACAAAACCTGTCCTAAACTAAATAACTAAACTAAATCCTGCTCCCAAAGAGGGGACACCTCAGGTGCCTTAACTGGCGAGCTTGCCCAGGGGGTCTGATTAGTGGTGGTCTCACCAAGTTCATGCATGCCAAATGGGTTACTACCCATTTTCTAGAGAGTGAGTGGGCCACACCTTGATCTGTGAGCCGACAGAGCTGGCAGGTGTACTGTTTTTCCCAACCTTAAGGCAGGATTTATCTTTGTTGGTTTATGTAATATTTCTTTTTTAATTTTAGATGTTTATTTTATAAGCGCTTTGTTTGCATGTATGTTTGTGGACCACATGCATGCCTGGTGTCCACAGAAGTTAGAAGAAGGTGTTGGATCTCCCGGTGCTGGAGTTACGAATGGTTGTGAGCCGCTATGTAGGTACTGGGAACCAAACCCAGGTCTTCTGTAAGAGCAACAGCTACTCTAAAACACTGAGCCACCTCTCTAGCCCCTTGTATAATGTCTTATTTTTATAAATAAAAAGAGCTGGGTATGTGAAACAGGCTTATAATCCCAGAACTTGGGAGGTGAAGGCAAGAGGTCCAGGAGTCAAGGTCATTCTTGACTGCATAGAGTTAGAAGCTATCCTGGAGATATGGAATTCTGCCTCAAATGAACATAAACCAACCAACCAACCAACCAACCAACCAACCAACCAACCAACCAACCAACAAACCAACCGAGATCAATCCATTCATCTAGAAAGTTCTTCTATAATGCTGTATGACTGGCTTGACCATTTTCAACTTTTTTTTAATCACTCCTATAAAGAGTATGACTGACTTACCCTAGGACTTCCTAGTCCTTTCCCAGTGCTCTGGAGTAAATATTGACTTACATAGCAGTTACATACCTTGTTCTCAATCTGGCTACCCACTCCTCATTGTCCTTTGCAGCAGTATAACTTACATACGTGGAAAAAGTGTGTCCCAAAGAAAATTCGAGTTTCCCATTATTCTTAGAATTTGTCCTTATCCAACAGTAGGTTTCCCTTCCTTTCTAGAGAGTATTCAAGTCATCTTTTTTTAAGGTATGGGAGACATATACAACACAAGCTGTCTAGTTTAATGGTTTTTAGGTCTGCTGTTTCGTGTCATTAAATACTTTTGCAGGGACTCAAGCCCCCACCCTCATGTCCTTCCACACTGCTTAGCTTCTCCCAGTGGCACTCTGGATCCAGTAATTAATTGTTCCCTATTAATCTCTGATTGCACCCAAGCTACTGGAACCATGATTCTATTTTATGTTTTGGTGAATTTGGCTACTCCAGGTCTCTCCTAAGAATAATTATGTAGCCCTTGTATTTTAATGACTGCATATCTCCTTTCTCAGAATGTCTTTAAAGCTCATCCATGTCATCACACGTATCAGACTTCCCTTCATTTAAAGGCCAAATTTTGTGGACCTATTCACATGCAGAAGGACAATCTGACTTAATGCTGCTATAAACATCCACTACAAATATAAACTGAAGCCCCCGCTTTTCCACTCATTTGAGTACATCCCAGAAGTGGCACTGGTTAGTCATGTGGCAGTTTACATTTGCTTTGGGGGGACCTACTTTTCATATAGTTGTACAACTACATTACAATCAGGGTTCCTCAGAAGCATCCAGTCCTACTCCGTCGTTTACCCAACTGACTTGCGGAAGCTCTGTTCTTTACTGAGTCATTGTCGTGGGACACATTTCTGAGAGTTTTCACCATGACCACACTAAAAGCACACTGCTTTACTCACATTACAAAGGAGAAAACTGAAGTTTCAGGGTGGGTAAAAGTACTGTAAAGAGTCCTAGAAACTCAAGTTGTCTGTCTGGATCAGGCCAAGGGGATAGTCAGTCCCAGAGTGAGAACAGAAGACAGCTGCTGAGATCAAACCAGGGAAATGGGTGAAGAAATGCAGCCAGCCAACATGGAGGATGGGGTTCTTGCATCAGATGTGAGCTACATGTTCCAAGAAAAGCCACAGACTTGGGATGAGAACACTCTTGAACACACACACTGAGTGTGTGCAGTTAATGGGAGCACGGTGGATTGTTAATGTTGGCTGGGCTTTTGGGTGGTCCTCTGGTGTCTCTGACTGTATGTGGGTCCTCTTCTGGAAGTCAGTTTTTACTTCTACTGGAGAAAAGTGAAATTGGAAAAGTTTCCCACGTCTGGATACCTAAGTGCTCCCCCATGCACAAATCGCCAGATATTTTGCTGTTAGAATGCCAAGCCTTTCAGGGATGCCTGATTAGTTTTGCAGAGGACTCCTTTGCTATTACCTTTCCTTGTCTTGCATTTAACATGCCCCCTTGGAACACAAGCTCTCCTGGCACACAGCACGGATCACAATGTGAGTTATGAGGCCCCGCTGAAAACCAGAGAGTGTAACTGTGTCACGGTCCATTCCCAACCCACAGGCCAGATCTCCAAGGAGGCAAGTGAAAAATGTCCCTTGTGCAATTCAACATAATACGCTGTCAAAATTTTTTCCTTGAGGAGCTGACAGCAACTAACGGGAACATTGAAGCCTCAAAGGAAAAGGAGTCAGTAACAGACAGACAGCCCCCCAGCAGGCTTCTGACGGGACCCTGGGGCTTCTGAGTTATTATCATGATGATGGTGACGGAGGGAGGGTGGGGATGGAGGAAGGGGGCACAGCAAATGATCACACCCACACTGGAAGAAGAGTGTGAGAATAATACAACACACAGACGGAAAACCAACCCCAGTCTAGGAGCCCATTCTTAGCAGCATTGTTACTCACAGTATAAATGGTACCCAGGAAATGCCAACCAGCCATGGAGGGCTAGAGATGTTTATTTAGTTTGATAATGAGAACCTCAGACTGACCAGCATATGTGATACCCTTTCCATCCCTGTTGACAAGAGTGATTTTAGTACTGCACCAACAATAGTTAAACTGTTGTTTATTTTACATTTTTTTATGTTGTGTGCTTTTATATACACCTGTGCCATGGCGTGTGTGTGGATAATTTATGGGAGTTGATTCTTTCCTCCCATTTCGTGGGTCCTGAGGATCTAACTCAGCCATCAGGGTTGGCCACAGTCCCTTTAGCTACTCAGCCATCTCTATGACTCCCGACTATGTATTAAGGAGGAAATACCAAGGGGTGAACTGATTAATACTGGATTCCACAGCACAATACATACTGCTACAAGATGACAGCTACTTGTCTTCTCTGGAAGTTTGTCGGTTTCTTAATGTAGAATCCTGGCTTGCATCATTTTTGTGCTGCAGGGCCTTGCATATAATAAACACTAAATAATCACCTTTATTTATTCAATATGCTTTTTAAAAGGCCCCCCCGTATACTAGATACTAGCACAGAGATGAAGAAGACAAATATTTGTCTTGGAGAAGCTCTGAATGTCTTAGTTTGGGTTACTATTGCTGTGGTAAAACAGCATAACCAAAAGCAAGTTGGGGAGGAAAGGGTTTATTTGGCTTACTCTTCCATATCCATAGTCCATCAATGAAGGAAGTCAGAACAGAAACTCAAACAGGGCAGGAACCTGGAGGCAGGAGCTGATGTAGAGGCCATGGAGGGGTGCTGCTTACTGGCTTGTTCCCCATGGCTTGCTTAGCCTGCTTTCTTACAGAATCCAGGGCTACCAACCCAGGGATGGCACCACCCAGAATGGGCTGGGCCCTCTCATATTAATCACTAATTTAAAAAGTGCTCTACAGGTTTAGCTAGCACACTGAGTTATTTGGGGAAACAGAAGTTATTATTATTTATTTTTGTTTGTTTTGAGACAGGGTTTCACTATGTAGTTCTGACTGTCCTTGAGCTCACTATGTAGACCAGGCTGGCCTCTAACTCACAGACATCTGTCTGCCTCTGTCTCTGAGGGCTAGGTTTAAAGGTGTGCACCACCACACCCAGCTATGACAAGCAGTTGTTACAAGCCCATGGTAAAAGTGCATTTCAGCCATAAATGCTACAATAGATAGCTGCCTCTTCTGAGTGCAGAGACACACAGGGCTTAGCTTACAAGCCGTCCTGTTTGGAGGGAGCAGGCAAAGCTTGGGTCTGTGTTTTCCCAGAGGCAGACCAAATCAGAAACCCCACTGCACCTGCATTTCCCCAGAAATAATTCCAGAAAGAAAGGCCAAGGGAACAGAGGGCTTGGCAGGCTAGATGCATTGGGCAGGCCTGTCCAGATGCTCGGATCTTCCCACATGTGGCCGGGAGGCTGCTCAACCATCCCTGGCTCCAGGCAGAGATTTCCTTAGAAAACCCTGGCTCTGGCTCTCCTGTCAGCTTCCAAAGTAGAAGCCATCTCCTGTTAACAATAGAACCAGAAGGAAGACCTGCTAAAGCAGGACAGGAAGGGGCCAGTGGTGCCACAGTGGGCAGAGAAGGAAGTGGGGAGAAGAGGAGGAAGGCAGAGGAATCCCCAGGGGGGGATTTCCAGTGGGATATCTCCCTGAATCAGCTCAGCTGTGAGGTTATTTGTGATTGTCCCTTTCGGGGGGTGATAAAGACATTAATTATATGAATATTTATAGAGCATTTTCTCTTCAGGGCAATGTGGGAGGCCCTGAGACACTGCTTAGGCCCTGCTGGGGAAACTGAGGCTAGGGAGCCAAGGCTTGTGGTCAAGTCCAGCTAGCCAGCCATCTGGCCCTGAGGTTCTGGCAGAGAATGGGATCTGTCCTCCCTGGCAGCTGAGATGCCCTCAGGAGACCAGACAGAGAGCGCAATGAATCTACTTACATCTCTGGCTTGCAAGGGTCCGTGAAGTCTACTGCTTGTGAAATTGTAGTCACTAAGCTAATTTATGACCTACTGAGGCCTGGCTTTCAAAGATCCCTGGAGAGGCATGTGGAAAGGAAGGGAAGGTTGAGTAGATTCTATGAGGTTGTATGTATGCATGTATATTTGTATTTATCATAAAAAAAAAACTTGTTTGGGGCTCAGAAGGGTGAGATTAGTAGCTCCAAGGAACTCATGGCTCTTTTACCCTCTGTATGGAGGAAGAAAGAGGGTTCCCCTGAGAGGGGAGAGCTGGGAGAGGTTACCCTAGAGCTATCTTTGGAGAGCTGAGCTTTAAGAGATAAGAAAAAATTGCGCAGGTGTATGCTGTAGTGGGCACTGAGAATGAGTAGGTGTGAGGATGGTGAGGTGATTACAGATGTGCTTGTGAAGAACTGGAGAGTCCTGTGAATAGGCCAGGGGTGGACTCTGAGACAGTGGTGCCTGATACTCACTTTTGTGACATCATTCCAAGTCTCCAACCCTTTATGTCACTAAAAGGGTAATAACTGTGTCTGCAACCAGGGATGCTGTGTACAGTTATTATAAACCCCCTAACTGCTCTAGGACCTCCCCTTGGCTATGCTTAAAAGGAGCCCACAGGTCCCTCTCAGGGTTATTGTCATCTTGCATTTGTGTGGGATGGACAGTCCCAGTATACTGGAATAATAAACACTTTTGTTGATTGCATACATGGATGATGGTCTTTTGTGGGACTTTTTCAGGACCCTAACATCTAGCAGGTGGAACCTTTTCAAATGATACATCTATATCTGTATCTCTATCTATCTATCTATCTATCTATCTATCTATCTATCTATCTATCTATCTAATCTATCGAGAGGGCTGAATGGTTTCATAGTTCAAAAAGACACTCTTACAACAATTTTAAGTGTGTGTGTGATGTATGCATGTGTCCACACGTGTGTGCACATGCAGAAGACAAAGGGTGACATCAGTTCTTCCCTTTCTCTTCTTCCACCTTATTTTCTTGTGACAGGTCTCTTGGTGAACGTGGTCCTCACTCAGGGTGGCAATCAGTGATTTTCCTGTCACTAATTACTCCTCAGCAATGTCAAGCCTGCCCTTTTTGGACACAGATTCTGGGAAGTCAGGTTGGCATGCTTGCTTAGTAAGTGTCCTTACCCACCATGCCATCTCCCTAGCAACCCTCACACGGCAATCTTAAAACAACAACAACAAAAAATAAGCTTGAATGAAGGAGACTACTTGGCTTCACAGTCTTAACAAAGGTCCGAGCACAGACAGCTGCTTCTGTCTGTGTAGCTGGGGTTCCTGCTCTCCTCCTGAAATCCAGGGAAAGAAGTTGGTGGCAGGGGATGGTGGGACTTAAACATCTCTCTACAAGCTCCTTCCCCAGCTTTTCAAAAATGTAAAACAACAGTAACACCCCATCCCCAAACAAACAACCCCACAAATCAGAAAAAATACAAAACAGGGACCGCCAAGTATCTTTTGCTGTTCAAATTACAGAGCCTCAGAAGGAGACCAGAGGCAGGAACAGACCACTTTATTAGTGAGAGATCACAGGGAACAGAAGTGGGTGAGAGGTGTGAGATGTGAGCAGCAAAGCTCCCTGGCCTCAAGTTCTCTCTCTGCCAGCTTCTGGCCTGTGCCAGGCCCTGCCACTTTCTGAGAAACAGCGCCATTTGGTGGTTGCATTCACTTCCTGTGCCTCAAAGCAACGTGCATTCTGGAGGCAAGACTGCAGCAGTCAGTCTCATTGGGTCAAAACTAGTGTGTCTGTAGACCCACAAGTCCACTGGAGGCTGTATTAGAGAATCATTCTGGTCTCTTTCTGCTTCTGGTGGCCCTTACAATCCTGGGTTTTGTGGAGAGAGAGAATGGGGATCTTTGAGAAATAGGGAAATGTTCTCATCTCAGGTAGGCTTTACCTAGGATGTAAAGTGTCAGAATTCCCCATCACAAGGCCTGCACTCTAGGGTTTGTTTTATAAACTCAAAGAACGGATTTCATCAACAATGGAGGGTGAGTTTTAAGAAGAGTTTTGGGTGAGCGTGGAGGAACACACCTTTTGACCCCAGCACTCAGGAGGCAGAAGTGGGCAGGTGTCTGTGAATTCAAGGCCAGCCTGGTCTACAAAGTTCCGGGACAGGTGGGACTGTTACACAGAGAAATCCAGTCTTAAAAAACCAAACAGGCCAGGCGGTGGTGGCGCACGCCTTTAATCCCAGCACTCGGGAGGCAGAGCCAGGCGGATCTCTGTGAGTTCGAGGCCAGCCTGGGCTACCAAGTGAGTCCCAGGAAAGGCGCAAAGCTACACAGAGAAACCCTGTCTTGAAAAACCAAAAAAAAAAAAAAACCAAAAAAAACCAAACAACAATAACAACAGAAGAGTTTTAGGGGGAGAGGTAGTGGGGAACAGGAAAAAGGGAGGGAGGGGAAATAGGGGTTGATATGTAAAATGAAAAAACAATTTTAAATTAAAAAATGATTAAAAAAAAGAGTTAACAGAGAAACTGAAAGAGAGATTTATTGCAAAACCCAACCTCTGTGGTCCCTGTGGCTTCTCTGATCAAGAAGACAGGTAACTTACTAGAGTTATAGAATCCTCTGAGAAGTGTCCCATCATCTCCTGGGGTCTGAGTGATATAGGGGCAGGATCAAAACTACTGGCTGTTCCTTTAGCCCTTGTATCCTCAATGAGTTTTTCACCATCACTTTAACCCCGGCTTCATACTCACATTGCAGTATCTCTTACGTTGTCTAAGCTCCCTACATCTCGTCCACATTTAGGGCCCACCTGGGTAGCCTGAGATAATGTCCCCATCTCAAGAGCCTTAACTGAATCACATGTGCCAAATCCTTTTTGCCCGATAAGAGCATGCACTGATATATGAACACAGTGAAGTTTTACTCAGTCACAAAGAATGAATTATGCCATTTGTGGAAAATAAAGGAACTGGGGATCATTTTTTTATGAAGTAAGCCAGACTCAGAAAGACAGATTTTTCTTTCTTTCTTTCTTTCTTTCTTTCTTTCTTTCTTTCTTTCTTTCTTTCTTTCTTTCTTTTCTTTCTTTCTTTCCTTTCTTTCTTTCTTTCTTTCCTTTCTTTCTTTCTCCTTCCTTCCTTCCTTCCTTCCTTCCTTCCTTCCTTCCTTCCTCCTTCCTTCCTTCCTTCCTTTCTTTTTTTTGAGACAGGTTTTTCTCTGTGTATCCCTAGCTATCCTAGAACTCACTCTGTAGACCAGGCTGGCCTCCAACTCAGTGATGTGCCTACCTCTACCTCTGGAAGGTGTGAACCACCACACCTGATTGCATTCTTCCTTTTAAATGTAGAATCTGGCTTAAAAACAACAGTGCGAATGTAAAGGGAAGTTATTTGGAAAGAAGAGGACCAGTAGGAGAGGGTGATGAGAGGTAGGTCATCAAAAGTGTATCATGCACATGTATAAAAATGTCATAATCAAACCCATTATTTTGGACAGTTAGTTAGGTGTCATGGTGCATACCTGAGGTCTTAGCTTCCCAGAAGGCTGAGACAAGGGGATCACACATTCAGGGCCAGTCTTGGCAACTTGCGAGATCCTTTATCAAAATAGAAAGTGGAAAGAGGAGTAGGGATGCAGCTCAGTGGTACAGTGTTTGCCTGGCATGCAGGAAGCTCTGGGCTTAATCCTCAGTGTGGCAAACACGCCAAAACAGACCAAAATAAAATGACACTCAGCCTTTGACTTTGCATAATTACTATACACCGATGAAATAGCTAAAAGAAAAAGAAACATTCAGAGATTCAAAGATTCCTAAGATTAGGCCTTTGGTTCACAGGGGGGCATTAGCCACAGTTCTCAAGTAAAAATCTTTGATTGGACAACTCCTTACAGCCTTTGGCCTTGCTGGCTAGTCATCCAGGGAACCAGCCACTCCCTTGTGACTTAACTTCTTTGTCTCTAACAAGAGTAGGGTGGGGGACAGTCACTCTCAGGGAGTTAAGCAGATTAAAGATTAGTGAATAGGAAACCCTTGGGACTTTGCAGCACTAAATGACTGGTAACGCTAGCATTGGAGTCCAGCGAATTCATAACTGTTTCTTTGATTAGCAAACACTCCTTTTCAAAGAACCTGAACACGAAGCCCTCCCTGAGAAGCAGATTACACCAGCACTGATAAGGAGGTGGTGTGGATCTTGCTACTTCCTGCCCCCTGCCTGCCCCCTCAACCCCATCCCATGCTCCTGAGTCACAATGAGCCCCTGGGGCGCTTTGCTAGACCACATCACCACCTGGTTTCGAATTCTCTTTTATTGTCTGAGGTGAGGTGATAAAATCAAGAAAGTACTTCTCCAGAATGTTCCTTGAGAATCCCAAAGATAGAATGTGTTGACTTACTTTTTCATGATGGGTAATTATTCTGGACCTTTGGAAATCCTATGCAGTTCTATATAGCAACTAACCACTGCATCCCCCCCCCCCCCCCCCGACCCTCAAGGATGGTGTACACTCTGTGTTTCCTGTGGGACTCCCTCCTTGGGGGAATTTCTCAGGAGGAGACCTTCTCTGGAAACAGGTCACCAAGTGCTCCTCTGAGCAGGAAAGTGAGTGCCCTTCTTGCTCATGGCCTGGGGCGCTGCATTGCAGAGGGGAGGCCTAGCCTCACACCATTATCCCTGTCTTTTATCTCAGGACCCAAAATGCTTTGGTTCAGAGCCAGGGACAGAAGTTTTCACACTTCATCTTTTTCTCCCTGTCGCTGTCATCCCATACCTCCCCCTTTCCTTTTTATTTATTAAAGGTTTTTCTGACAGGTAGATGGAGCACCACAGTCTTCAAAGCTCCTATTACCTCTCCGGGGCCTCATTTCTCTCCCTTTCACATGAGCTGACTGAGTGACACAGAAAGCCATTGCCATGCATGCAGAGGGAAATAAAGAGGCCAGTGACGGTGTGTGCCACCTCACTACCCACATCTGCAGAACCCACAGATTGTGCCTTCCTCACTGACAGTGTGCTACACATCTGCAGAACCCACAGACCATACCTTCCTCACTGACAGTGTGCTACACATCTGCAGAACCCACAGACCGTACCTTCCTCACTGACAGTGTGCTACACATCTGCAGAACCCACAGACCATACCTTCCTCACTGACAGTGTGCTACACATCTGCAGAACCCACAGACCGTACCTTCCTCATTGACAGTGTGTGCCACCTCACTACCCACGTCTGCAGAACCCACAGACCGTACCTTCCTCGTACTGCCCCACACCTCACCTACAAGGCTAAGGGGATGCCTAGTTCCCAAACCAACACGCACTGTGTTGCCCGCCTGGCTTCTGGAACTGTTCTTATAATTGCCCTGCTCCCTCCCAAGACTTTGCTACCGAGAGCTGAAGAGCTGGGCAGAGAGTTCCCCATCTTAGGCATTCTACCTCAGGCCAGCTTCTCTTTGACTCATTACATTTGTCTTCCTTTTTCTTCTAGAGTTTTACATTTGGACACACACACACAAACTTTCTCTCTTTTCCCCGCCCCACCCCTCTGTGCGTATGTGGGTTTGTGTGTATGCATGTACATGTATGCACATGTAGGTGTGGAAACCAGAGGCCAATCTTGGGTATTGCTCCTCAGGAGCCAACCAACCTGTTGTTTGAGACAATTTTTCACTGGGACTCGGAGCTTGCCAGTTTGTCTAGGCTGGCTTGGTGGTGAGCCCCGGAGATCCTCTGGTCCATGTCTCCCATCTCTGGGATTAAAGCTGCATGTCTCCAGGCTCAGCTCTTTGCATGGGCTCTAAGGATCAGACTCAGGTCCTCAAGCTCACGAGGGGCACGTGCTTTACAACTGAGCTCTCTTCTCAACCCTGCATTTGGTCCTTCCCTGGTTGGTGCTTTGATTTGGGCTTCCCCAGAAGCAGAGTATGAGCCAATAGTTATTTTAGAGACCTGAGCATAAGACTAAGGGACAGGCAGGTAGACTACTATGTGTCTTCTGAAGCCATTTACCACTGGAGCATCCTCTCTGGGGAAACTCTGAGAAATGGTGCAGCCAGTGGCCTCAGAATTATCCTCCCAGGAGAAATAGAGTTGGGGTATTGATACACCAATCCCAGGCAGTTTTTTTGAGGGCTATTCCCAGAGATCCAGGGTCCCTGTAATTTCTGTTTATCATCCACCCAAAACAGAACAGATTTCCATAACTCTGGAAATAACTTATCCTCATCTATAGCTTCCAGATGCTAAACAGATACTTGACAGTACTCCTCCTAGACACTAAGCTCCACCCCTTCCTTGACATACCCAAGATGGACCAATCACATACTTTCTCTGAGATTTTGGAATTTAGGAAATTAAGAGGCAGGGTCACTTCTTCTACGACACCTCATTCCACTGGGCCCTCCTGTACCAACTAACAATGAAGACAATGCCTGGTGGGCATGCTCATAGGCCAGTCTGATCTAAGCAATCTCTCAGCTGAGGCTCCCTTCTGAGGCTATTCTCTATTTAGTTGACAAAGCCAACTAAAACACATACCAAGAGAAGCAGAGACAATGGAGTTGTTAAAGAAGTGTCCCCAGTGCCTCACATACCAACTTGAGGCTTTGTTCACCTGAACTCAAATGAGTCCTGAGTAATAACTCTGGATTGCTTTGGGTAGCCTCTCCTCTGGCGTCACCACACACAGTGACACTCACAATGACTATGGTAATAATAACTACTACATTGCTCCTACATGTCCCGTGTTTTCTGGGCACATTTCCGTAAAGGGTGAAATGCGTATTCTAGTTTAACAGAATCTGTCTATGGGCCTAGACAGTCCTCCTTGGCTTTTTCTAGTTTCTCTATGACTTACCAGGTTAAAACTCTTCCTACTGGGCCATACATTTCACATGTATAGCTCCTACCCAGCCCTGTGTCTTGCTTAAGTGCTATATCATTAATATAGGTTTCTTCTCTGACAGCGTGAGATCGACAGGCTGCCTTCCCCATATGCATTTTCATTTAAAAACTACTTCCATAGTCATCCTAAATTTATAAGTTGTTTGACAAAGAAAGCAAACCCTTCATCCATGAAAAGTTTTCATTCATCCTATGTATGTTAGTCTTTTGGTTACAACAAGGATATTTATTGGCTCTTGCGATGAAAAATGGAAGGGAAGTACACTTGAGGTGTTGTTGGATCCAGGATCATAAGGCACGCCCGAAGAGTTTTGTCCTGCTGTGTGTCTTACACCTAATTCTGGTGCTGACTTTATTCTCCATCAAGCCCCACAGTGAGGAACCTCCCCTTTATCCCTGGAATTCCACAGTCACATCCTTAACAAGACTCCTAAGGCAGATGTTTGTTTGCCATCATTATTGAGCAGTCCTTGACTTAGCACTGGAGCCCATGGCATGTGGAGCTCTGTGAATCATGTGTCTTGGTCAGTGTTCTATTGCTGTGAAGAGACACCATGACCACAGCAAGTCTTACAAGAGAAAGCATTTAATTAGAGCTTTCACCCAAATATTTGGCTCCGGGTTTTTTATTATAAGACCTTTTAAAATTCATGTTACCCCCCCCCTCTCTCTCTCTCTCTGTCACCTCTAGCTCTTTTGGCAAATGAACCTTACCTAATGAGCTGCTGGGGGGAGATCATGGCTCTGGACCCAGGACTCATGCAAAATAAGATGAGATGATATACTAGAGCTTGCTGGGAGCTCCCATCTAAAAAGCTTCACTGATGAGTCCTGGGCACAGCCAGGCTCCAACTCCACAGAGAGTAAGCGGCTGACTGGCTACCTTCTCTCTGGGTCTCATGGACTGATCTTGAAGTCCTTCCCTTCAGTTTCTCCCTAGGTCTTTTGCCCTACAGTGCTACCTTTGTGGTAGGAGGTACCTTGTGCAGTCAGGCTTCTGGCCCCAGTTCTGAACCAGAGCAGTCCTCTGGGTGGGAACGGCCTGGGGCTTTGGGGGAAAGCTGGCAGAAGCCTGCATTTGCAGATAGTTATCTTCTACTTTTCTATAATACAATAGTGTGCTCTCTAAACAAAAAGCCAGTGAAATCTTCCCTGATGCCCTGAAGCTGCGTGAGTCACTCAGCATTCTGCACACACATGCCTATCTGACTCACGAGGCAGCATTGTATTCTAATTGTGTTTACATGCCATTCTCATCTCTAGAACATCTGCTCCCAGGACTCTGGGTCTGACGTTGGGAATCTTCCCATCTGGAGGAGATGTACCACTTATCACACACCAACAACATGCTTCTGTTTTTATCCCCTTCCCCTAAACAAATAGAAGCTCCTGAAGGGGCAATATTTGATTTTCTTTCTTTATCATGTACCCTCAGCACCCAGGTCAGTGCCCCATGAAGTGTAGGTGTTCAAATGATGGTCATCCCTGAGACTGGAGTGGGCAGGGGAGGAAAGGGGTAGCTTCCTAAGGGATGGTGGCAGAAGACTGCAAACCACACTGGCTTTGAGACGGGACCTTGGTGCACAGCCCAGGCTGATCTTGAACTCCTGATGCAACTGCATCAGCTTTCTGAGTACTGCATTATACCTGCATGCTGCCACTACTGTCTGGCTTTTATCATTGTTTTGTTTTGACTTTATTGAGGAACAAAGTTCTAAGCTATGTGGCCTTTGAATTTGCAATCCTCCTGCCTCTGACCCCAAGGGCTGGGATTACAGACACACACTACTACATCTTGCTTAATGACCCATTATTTTGTCCAGCCAATGCACGGACAAGCAGTATTGCAAAACAAAATTTCCACTTTTATTTTCTCTATTAGAGAGTGAACCCAGGGCACCACACATCCTTGGAAAGTACTCTGCCACTGAGCTTCATCCCTGATCCCTCAAAAAATAATTCCATTCAGTATGCTAATAACATGTTAAAGAAAAGTCTTCCTGTCACTCGACCCCTTGGAGTTTCCCTTGTGGATCAGAAGGTCAAGAACACCCCTATCCTTAAGAGGGCTAGGTTCCCTGTGCCTGACTTGCTAAGAGTCACTCCAGGCAACAGAAACTCCCCTGCCGCTGGCCTGGAGAAGAACAGGTGAAAGTGAGGAGAGTCTGGAGAGTCATAACTATGACTTCCACATTTCCCATCTGCTGTGATACTCCCCTTGGCCTTCAATCAGAGAGCTTGGTGTGTCCTCCCAGGACCCATTTTTCTCCATGGGGTCCTCTTAGAACATACTCCTTTTTCTAAGGTCCCATATCTTGTCTTTAAGAAGTGCTATCCTTGGCTTTTCAATAACTGCAATGCCCTTTCTGTATTTTCTTCTTCTACACCCAGAAGCTAAGGAGAAAAATGGGACTCAACAGAGAGTTGGACCATCCTATGATCCACTGGAGGACACAGCCTTGTCCTAGGGAAACCCATCAAAGTTCCTTATAAAAGAGCGAGCCAGGGCTGACTAGATGTCAGTGTAGGGAAAGGTGCTTTTTGCCAACGCTGACAATATGAGTTTGCTCTTGGGACCCACATGGTAGAAGGAGAGAATTGACTACAAGTTGTCATCTGACCTTCACATATATATTATGGAATGGATGCACCAGAGTGTGTCCCTGTGTGCCTATATTCACAGAGACACAGACCCACACACAGACATACACACAGACATACACACAGACATAGACACCCACCCACAGACATACACAGACACATGGACCCACACACAGACACACAGACACACAGACACACAGACACACAATGTAATACAAGAAAGAGCCATAAGCTTTACCTCTTTCATATTAGGAAAACCCAAAGTCAGTGCATCACAAGACCAAGTAATATTGTTGCTGGCTTTATGTCTCTCCTTTCTTGGTGATCCATGCAACACCAAAGCAGCAACCAACTAAAGGAAGAAATAGAGCAAGGAAAGAGAGGAGAAGCAACTGTACCACCCTCTCCTGTCACAGGTGTCTGGGAGAGGGCGGGGGCAGGAGCGGGAGGTTTGCAGTGGATGCGTTTTGATTATATATCGGTCCACACTGGGCTGGACTTCATGTCATCCCAGAAAGACCAGAAAGCTATGAAATAGGACTTCAGTTTCATACATACACTTGAATTATGGGCCTCTTGGGCTAGTTGCCCTTTGCACTCTGAGAGCAATTTGCTATCTTATGAGAATGACGGTGTCTTACTTATCCTTCAAGATTCACAGCTCAGGAGATGTTTCGTTCATGACGACTTCCTTGTTTCTTTCACAATGAGGAAATTCCCTGTGATCTCAGTTCCCATTACATCCTCACTCAGCTGGATGGCTGGTTTGGCTGTCCACAACACCTTTTCTCTTTTGTTTATGATGGCAGTGGTACCTGACGTGATCCCTGACATGAAGCTAGAAAATCGTTGCCAGGCCTAATTGTACTACACTTGGCTATGGTTAGGGGACTAAATGAATAGCAACATCCTGCCATTGTACTTTCATTCCTGGCTCTTCCACACTTTTCCCCTTCCTGCTAGCAGAAACCCAGACATGCGGCTCAGCCTCAAGTACGAAGATGAGGACAGCACCACGAGGGTCCAGTAGGATAGCAGAATGAAAGGAACCTAAGTCCCTGAATATGTGGGGCAGAAGGACCCTCCTCTCTTCTTGGAATTTAGTGCAGAAGATAGGAGCACACTGCTTGGTTTCCTAAGGCACTGTTCTGTGGGCTCTCTGAGACATTTCAAGTTTTGCCACAAGAATTCAACACAGTTGTCATACACTGTAAGTATCCATCTACCTGTTTGCCTTTTCCAATGTGGTGATTTGAATAAGAAATGCCCCCTAATCTCTTATATTTGAATGCTTAGGTGAAGTGTTAATCTAATTAATCTTTATTAATAAAGAATTGGGAGTCAGGTATTGGGGTAAGAACCTGAAAGATGCAGAGAAGCAGAGAGCAGCCACCAGTCACCTCCTACCTCTACCTTTCCTCTGTCCAAAAGGACAATATCCTCTCTCCTCCATACCTTACTACTTCCTGTCTCTTCTCTGTCTACAGTCCTCCAAACCTCTATGGTTAATTTAGGTCAGCTAGTGGATAGCTCCACCCTCTGACTCCAAGAAGACTTTGTTTGTCAGAATACAATCAAAATATCACATAACACTTTCCCTTTTTTGTCTAAATAAAAAGGAAGATTTTAACTAACATAGAAAAACTATATACAATAAGTACAATAATTATATACAAATATGTACAGGCAAGAATTACATTAATAATGTCCAGTCCATTTGCATTTCACAAATTCAGAGAAAATATTCTATTATCTATCCTATCTTGGTGAGTCCAAAGTGTTGTACCTAATTCACTTTCCATCCTAACTTGCATTACCAACCCAAAACTATCCTTTGATATCTCTCAACCTTATACACTTTACATCTCTTTTGTGAATGTCTTTTCTGAATTTGTTAAAAAGGAAAACTATAACTATAGCTATCTAGTCTTCAACTCCATCAGAGACCTGAAAAGGATAAAATATTACCTGAATAAACAGGAAGTGTAGAGTAAACATTTTTCAAAAACAAGAAATGACAGAAAACAGCTGTCTGTCTGAACAGTCTCCTAAGGTTCCTCTGTTGGGGTGTCCATCTTTGGCCTTCAGGCCTAGAACATCTAACAGACTTTTCTGTGAAGCAAGATTTTTGAAGGACTGTCCCAACTTGTCTTGCAAAGTTTGGCAGTCACTTTCTTTTGTGTACTTCTTGTCCAATTTGGACAGCATACTGTCAGCAGTCGAGGCAAGGGCAGTTTTTTGACCAGTAGCTAACTTTTGCCACAAAGTAAACTCCATATGAAATTTCTTCAATGTCCATCATCTTCTCTGAAGTTGATTGGTGCTGCCAGGAGCAGACATGTTTCATTTTCATAAAAAAACCTTATGTTATTAAAACATCTTAAATGCCATTTTCTGTAGATCTCTGATGTGTTTGAAGACTACCTGTCTATCTAAAATATGTCTTTGTTTGACCTTGAAAACATACCTAACATGACTACAAGTTTGATAGTAATAGGTGACTAACTACTAACCTGCATTTCTTTATTATAGTAAATAGTTTGCAATGATAACTTTCAAGGACTAGATATTTACATTACATTGTTAAATGAGCTGCATAGGTACAATGCGTTAAATAAGAGTAGAAACATATGTATAGTATGTTCTAACAAAAATAACCTTAAATTTGTGTCAATATAAACAAGAGAAGAAACATATATACAGTATAACAAAAATAACCTCAAATTTGTATCAATATGTAGCCAGAAGTTTTCCTGTGTCCCACCAGCTTGCAGCAGCTTATAAAATAATCACTCAGAAGGCTTAACATTAACTGCAAACTGTTTGGCCTATGGCTCAGGCTTATCATTAACTAGCTCTTACAGCTTCATTCAACTCACTTATATTAACCTATGTATTGCCACATGACTGTGGTGTTACCAGTCTGCTGGCATGTTGCTCCTTGGGTGGTGGGCTGGCATCTCCCTGACTCCATCCTTCTTCTCCCTGTCTCTCTTGGATTTCCCACCTGACTCTTATCCTACCTTACCATAGGCCAAAATAACTTCTTTATTAACCAGTAGTAGAAACACATATTTACAGTGTACAGAAAGGCCATTCCATTTGTATATTGCATCAATATACAAAAATCCATACCAATGTAAAATATTTAAGAACAATAGTTGCTTTTTTGGTTTAAAAGTAGATTCAATAATCTACTCTTTTATCTTATCATTTCTATATCTCCCTTCTTTTCAGAACAAGATCCCTGAATCCAGTCTTCTTTGTTCAGCATTTTTTCCTGACCATTACTGATAACAACTTGTAACAACCCCCCTAAACAATGACAAATATCCATAACCCACTGAATGACCAAAAACCACCCATGCCACCTCTTGGGAACATGGGCATCATGTTCTTAAAATTACTTACTATTGTCTGGGGCTGACGGCATCTTTAGGGGACCCTGAAAAACAACTGGGATAATTATCAAGTCCTGGGAGAGCTAGCTTTACTATTTGTTGTCCAGTCTCTGTATAATGGGAAAATGAAGGGCTTATCTGAAGTCCTGGCTAGAGTAGTCTGTGAGGCTGGATGATCTCAGCTAGCCTGAGAAGTTTGTAGTCCAAAGCCAATCTTTGGGTGGTGTTTGTCAGATTAGTGGCATTACCACAATCCAGACGGAATCATCATTGTGGGGTCCCATTCTCCTTTTGGAGACTTCAAAGGTCACTGTTAGGCATGGTCATGGTTCACTGCAGAAAATGTAAACATTTTAAATGTCATATGCAGCAGATCTCAAAGAGGTTAAGGGATCATAATCTATTATGTACATCCAGAGTATAAAAACTTAATTCCTAGTTACCTGATAGAGACTCAAACCTGAAACCATATACAGGAAGCTAGATGCAGCCTTTTTCTAGAATTAGTTAGTACTCTATTTGATCATTAATATTATGACAAAAAGTTTACAATATATCTATGCTAATCTTATAAATTTTGAGATAATATTTATACCTTAAGAAAGGTTTAGAGAGTCAAAGTAAAACCAAAAATTATGAGATTATTTACAATAGAATAGTCCCTTAATTTTGTTTTGTCTTCTACATGTCATATATCAGGTAGCTCTTCTGACATGAGAGATTTCAGATTTTCCTTTAACAAGCATACTTGGGTTTAGAGAAGGAGAGAACCCCACTCCAACGCCAAAGTTAGCTTTAATTTTAAATTGAACTAGGACTATAAAAAGACCATTTGTATTATATGTCTGTAGAGAACAGCAGAAACAAACATTTGGGAAGATTTATGAAGTTTTGTCCTGTTCAAAATGTGCTATACCAATAGACTAATTTACTCTTTTTCTTGGAACATTTTTTCTGGATGATTTGTCCTTTTTCTTCAGATATCTTATTTGTCCAGTGGTCTTCAGATTCCTTAGTTGGATGCTTTCATTCTCCTGGAAAGACAAAAACAAAACCTTGCCTCAACCCTAACTTTGGGGAGTTTCCCTTTTGGCAAGCTATATCTGATCAAATGAAAAGTATTTGTTAGTTTTATAGGTTAGTTTAGATTGAATGGTCACACTGTTTGATGAACCATCACCTCTTCTAATCAAGAGGTCTCTCTTGTCCAAATCTAACCTTTATCAATTTTGATGGTATCCATAGCTTTTCTTCTCCTGTGGAAACAAAAGCAAAACCTCTTCCCCAACATAACGTGTTTCCTGGTTTCCATTCTGAGGTCAATACATCTTTAAAGTATACAGTCTGATTTAATTCAGTATTTTTTTTCTATTATCTAATGTCTCTCTTCAGCTGTCATTACTTTGTCATTAGCATTTAGAAAATATAAAGTTAATAAAGTATTGTGCAGTCTGTCTTTGGGGGTCTTTATTACTCATTTCTGTTTATTAAACATATCTTTCAGAGTTTGATTAGATCTTTATATAACTGCTTGCCTGGTAGATTGTGTGGTATACTTGTAGTATGCTTTATGTTGTAATATGCAAAAAAAAAACTTGTTTCATTTTATTGGAGAATATGCTGGAGCATTGTCAGTCTTAGTTTGTACATTTATCCCCATGATGGTGATAAATTCTAACATATGTGTAATTACAGAATCAGACTTTTCAGAACTCAAATCTGTTGCCCATTGAAATCCTGACTATGTATCTATAGTATGGTGTATATATTTTAAATTTCCAAATTCTTCAAAATGAAACACATACATTTGCCAAAATTTGTTTCTTTGAGGACCCTTTAGGTTACTTCCTGCAGGTAGTGGAGTTTGGTTATACAAAGAACAAATAGGACATTTCTTTATAATTTTCTTGGCTTGTTGCCAAGTGATGGAAATTTTTTTTTCAAATCCTGCTACTAACATGGTGTTTTTTATGAAATTCTGAGGCTTCTAGTACATTTCTTACTAATAGTTGATCAATTTCATTATTACCTTGTACTAGAGGGCCTGGTAGACCCATATGAGATCTGATATGTGTCATATATAAAGGATGATTTCTGTTTCTGATTATTTCTTGTAATTGAATAAACAATAAAGTCAATTCTGAATCATCTGGAATAAATTCAGCAGTTTCAATATGTAAAACAACTCTTTCTGCATATTGACAATCAGTACCTATGTTAAGAGGTTCTGGAAAATCTAATAGTACCATGAGAATAGCATATAATTCTGACTTTTGAACAGAATCATAAGGGCTTTGAGCCACTTTACTTAAATTTCCTGATTTATAACCTGCCTTTCCTGATTTGTTTGCATTGGTATAGAATGTAGGGACTCTAGAAATTGATGTTCCCTGTACAATGTGAGGAAGGATCCTGTTCATTCTTTTATAAACTGAATTCTCTTGCTTTTGGGATATTTGTTGTTAGTCTCTCCCAAAAAAATTACTGCATGCTCCTTGCCAGTGTTCATTTTCTGCCCATAAAGAGGAAATTTTGGCATTAGTAAAAGGTACTTAAATTTCTGTTGAGTCCATTCCTGCTAATTGATGAAGTCTCAATTTTCCTTTTAGAATCAACTCAGAAAACTTTTCTACATGGGCCTTAAGTTTTTTGCTCTGTTTGTGTGATAAAATTATTCATTCTAAGATATTGTCTTCTCTCTGCATTAGAATTCCTGTAGGGGAATGTGTAGAAGGTAAAATAACCAGAATACAGTCAAGCTCTGGATCCAAATGATCCATATGTGCATCCTGTAATTTCTTTTATACCAGAGCCAATTCTCTCTCAGCTTCAGCTAATAATTTTCTTGGACTATTTAAGTCCTTATCACCTTGTAAGGCTTGAAATAAATTAGTATTTCTTGAGTTGTTAATTGTGAGCCATAGCCAGTTAATGTCTCCCAATAAATCTCTCCTGATTTGTACCTTTTGGGGTTGAATTATTTGTAAACCTATTTTAAATCCTAGGTAATTAATAGAATCTCCTTTTTGTATTTATTCAGGAGCGATTTGTAATCTCCAACAAGGCAAAATTTCTTTACTTCTTCAAACATTTTCTCTAAGATGTCTGCACCTGAATTAGCTAGTAAGATATCATGCATATAATGGTAAATTATAGATTGAGGAACCTGCTTATGAATTATTTCCAATGGCTGTTGTACAAAATATTGACAGAAGTGGGACTCTTTGACATCCCTTGTGGGACAACTTTCCACTGATATCTTTTAATGGGCTATTATAGTAGGCACCATGAAGGCAAATTTTTCTTGATCCTGTTCTTATAAAGGTATTGTGAAGAAATAGTCTTTTAAATCAATAACTATAATAGACTATCCTTTAGGTAATAGAGAAGGAAGGAGAATTCCAGGCTGTTGAGAGTCCATTGGATGAATTACTTTATAGCTCTCAAATCTGTTGCCATTCTCTATTTTCCAGATTTCTTTTTAATGACAAATATAGGAGAATTCCAAGGATTGGTTGATTATTCAATATGTTGAACATTTAGCTGCTCCTGTACCAGCTGTTCTAAGGCCTGTAATTTTTCTGATGTCAGTGGCCATTGTTTCACCCAGGCAGGTTTGTCAGTCAACCATTTTAAAGGTAGGGCTGATGGTACCTTTGAAAGATCAACAGCTGTTGTATCCTGTTTATGTACAACCTGAATGGTCAGTGGCTGTTCTTTATAATAATTTTTAATATTTTTCCCAGAAAAATATGTCAGTTTATGGTTTGTTTCTGAGATTGGAGGAATGTTAATCTGGGTAAAATAACCAGTTAATGTCTCCCAGTAAATCTCTCCTGATTTGTACCTTTTGCTATAACAAATCACATCCCCATAAATTCATTGCTATGTTAGCCACAAATGGCTTTAATTTCCCCCTCTATCCTTCTGGCCCTATACATTTGACCCACTTTGAGCTTTGTTTTACCTAAGATAAAATTCCAATCCCTAAAAGCTGAACATTTATCTCCTGAAGAGGCCAATTTGGATGCCAAGATTCTGGTGCAATTATTGTCACATCTGCCTCTCTGTCTACCAGACCCTCAATTACAATGTCATTTATTCACATTTTTAGCTTTGGTCTTTGATCGTTTAAAGAAGTTTGCCAAAGATGTTCTATTATCCGAGCAGTATGTTTTTTTTGTTTTTGTTTTTTGTTTTTTTTACATAGGCATTAGTTCATTTAATTGCTTTGTGGAGCAGTTTCCCCCATGGTAACAGGGAATGATTGAACAAAATTGACACAGGGGCCTGCAAGAGGCCCCCAAGGCATTTCTTGACAACAAGGGTTACCTTGTCTGTCCCCTGCATTCATTGGTCCAATATCAGCCTTTGCTGCACCTTCTGCATACTCCAGAAGACAGAGACTTTCTGTTTGGATTATTCCTAGAAAAACATTGTTTCTAGGAACACCATGCCTACAATCCCTTTTTAGGTGGTCCTCTTTACCACAATTAAAACAACCGACATTTTCATTTTTCCTATCCAAGCATTATCGTGTTTATGAGATTCAATATTGACTGTATCCCAGATCAATTCCTCTATGGGTGGTGATACTACCTTTAAAGGCCTAATTATCCTTTTGCATTGTGAATTAGTATTTTCAAAAGCCAAAGATTCAATGTTTGTCTAGCTTCTAAATTTGGTATCATTCTATTTACAGCTGAAGTCAATCCTTGTAAAAAATCAGTGAAGGTTTCTTTTGGGCCCTGTATAACTTTAGTAAATAACTAAGTTCTCTTTCCAACTTCTTCAACTGTGTCCCAAGCATTCAAAGGTGCTGTATGGCATAGAACCAAGGTGTGAGCATCCTAATAGACTTTCTTTGTATATCAGCATAATTGCCCTCTCCCAGAAGTTGGTCTTGGGAAATTTCAATACCTCTAACCCTAATTCATTGTTCAATTGTCCTAGGCTCATTTTTCCACCAGGTCCTCTATTGTAAATGAGGACCAGGTTCCAATACTGCTATAACCAAGTTTTCCAATCTTGTGGGATAATTCTGTTACTAGTCGCCCATGAATTTAACATCTGCTTCACAAAAGGTGAATGCACACTACACGAGACTATCACTTCCTTAAATTTCCTCAAATCTAACATTTCCACAGGAATCTTGTGAGCTCTTACATGGCCTTGGGGATAACCATTTGGTGGTTGTTCCTGTAAGGTGACTGGATAAATTAAGGCTGTTTTTTTTTTTTTCTTATATGCTTGGGCTGTTCCTCTCTAATTTTACAATGTAATGATGAGGTTGGTTCTCCTTTAAATTCTTCTGTCTGTATCTGAATATCTATATTATCTCTTTTAATAAGGCTTGTAACTTATCAGACATAACCTTTTATAAGGCCTATATCTTATCAGTCAATCTCTTGTATTTGGCACTGATGTCAACCAACATTTTGGGGGATAAAACAAAAATTACCAAACTGATAATGACTATAATTGATAGTATGTAAATCCCAGCTAAGCTAATTATTCCCTCATTTAATTGTTCCATTTTCAAAACATCCATTGGGAAATCATACAGAGACCTTACTCCCTCCATTATAATATTGTTTCTCATTTTTTAATGAGGGAACAAATCTCTCTCTCTCTCTCTCTCTCTCTCTCTCTCTCTCTCTCTCTCTCTCTCCCTCCCTTTAAATTAGTTTCCCCCTTTAAGAGTTTCAAGTTGTCTCACCAAATCTGCTGATGATGACAGTGAAGTGTAAGGCTGACTGTTGCTGCATAACACCTCTGGGCAGAGAATACAGGCAATGCACAGCCTGGCTGAGGACAGTTGCCACTGATTGTGCATAGTTGTGAGATGAGTATGTGGCAGTTGCCCAAGTGGGTGTCGAGGTGGCTACCCTAGTGTGGCAGCAGCCTAAGGAGGGGGTCCAGGGGAAGCTCACAGCCTATGGGGAAAAGGAATCAAAGAGTCAGCTATTTGAAAGGCAGACACAGGGGTATGTGCAAAAACAGCACATGTGGCAGGTAGGGAGTGAGAGCACAGAGCTGCCTGAAGGCAGAGCTGGCCTGTGGTGAGGGGCTGACTCCAGGGGTGTTTGGAGCCCAGGAGTCTGTGAAGTTTGGGGCTTGTGGAGACTGCTGTAGAGAGGCTGCAACAAGAAAATCCCAGACTCACTCAAAGGACTTTGGGAAGAAAAGGAAAAGCTAGCCGGCAACATGGTGACTCTGGTGGTTACAGCTCCCGTGTGCAGCTCCTTCAGGTGCTGGTGGCTGCCAAGACATGGGCATGTAGCTATCTCATGAATTCATGCCCCAAAAGTTGGATGCCAGATGAAGCATTAATCTAATTAATCTTTATCAATAAAAAAAATCAGGAGTCAAATATTGGGGTAAGGACCTGAAAGATCAGAGAAGCAAGGAGCAGCCACTAGTCATTTCTTACTTCTACCATTCCTTCCTCCAAAAAGACCGAGATCCTCTCTCTGCCCCACCTTATTACTTTCCATTTGCTCTCTGTCTACCGTCCTTTAAACCTCTATGGTTAATTTAGGTCAGCTAGTGACTAGCTCAGCCATCTGACTCCAAGCAAGCTTTATTTGTCAGAACACAATCAAAATATCACACAACACTCAGGGGGGGTCCTATTTGAAAGTATTAGTAGGTGTGGCCTTGTTGAAGGAAGTATGTCACTGGAAGTAGTAGGCTTTGAGGTTTCAGAAGTCCAAGCTAGTCCCAGAGTATCTCTCCTTTTCAGGCTCCCTTTGGACCTGGATGTACAACTCTCAGCTACCATGTCTGCCTGTGTACCACCATGAGGATAATGAACTAACTGTAAGTTAGTTCCAATTAAATGCTTTCTTTTATAAGTGTTGCCGTGGTCATAGTGTTTCTTCACAGCAGTAGAACACTGACTAAGACCTTTTTGAGTAAAATCTACTCAATTTCACCCCCCCAACTTTTAGTACAACATGTCTACATGGTAGGTGTCTAATATGTGCATACAAAATTAAATAGGACAGGTGAATCAGAAAATAAAATTAACAACCTTCCCTCCATCCTCCCTGCAGTATCCTGTGCAGTGTGCTAAGGTTTAGAATGCTTTCAGGTCTGACCCAGCTCTCTCTCTGTCAAATGGCCCCCTCTGGCCTTGGATGAATAAAGGACTTTCATTTCTGCTTTCCAAATCTGACAGATCCCTCTGTTGCCAGTGAGAGAGGGAATCTGGTTGCATTGCAGTTCCTATTCTTAGACAGGCATGGCTGTGCCAAGCTGATGACAGACGAGCCTGATGAACAGATGACAGAATGTTCAAGACAGAGCAGCTTAAGCCCAGATGGGAAGGAGAGAAAGCACGCAATGATGGCGGCAAGTGAGAGGAGAGAGATCAGAAAGTTTCCGGGTGAGCTGGGAGCTCAGATTGCTGACAGTCTCCAGAGCTGCTTACGGATTTTGAAACATTTCTTTGAGAAATACAAAGTCATTCAAGGATTTCAAGAAGGAGAGGGTCAGATTTCCATGGTGAAAAGGTGGCCCTGGTGCAATAGAGGGAGTGGATAGGATTGGAGGGGGCTAGAGAGACAGCATGGGCTCCTTGGGAGTTTATAGCAGCCTTCCAGGCAAGAGGTGGTGTTGCTTTGGACCAGGCCTGGAGAGAAGGCTGGGGAAGATGTTTTGTAAGTAGGGCAAAGCTCCTTGGTCATGTAGTTTTGAAAAGCAACTTTTTCTTACTAATTGGTTGAATAACGTGCAATTGTTTTCTATGGCAAAAATAAGCAAATGTAGGCAAATTAATATGATTCAACTTAATATTTCTCTAAGTCTTTATGGCATTTATATTTCCTCAAGGACAAAATCATTAAGAAAGCAACTGTGAATTTTCTTAATGGCTATGATGGTTTTTGCAGAACTTGAAATTGGGGGTTCTGAAGCAGGGTGGCTTTAAGTATGGTTCATTTAGGGACTTCTCTTTTCCCTACCATTCTCCCCAGTACTGTCTCCTCAGTAAGGTAGCCAATGCCTCATTTGGAGTCCCTCATGTGTGGAGATACTGGCAGCATCCTCTGGGGTAGCATGTATGTGGTGATATTTTATTTGTGCTGAAATGTGATTTTTATTTGTATGTTAATAAATAGAGTTTGCCTGGAGATCAGAGGTCATAGCGAGCCATAAACAGAAGCCAGGCAGTGGTAGCACATGCCCTTAATCCAATCACATGGCAGGCAGAGTCTCTGTGTGGTCAAGGACACAGCCAAGCATGGTGACACACGCCTTTAATCCCAGTACCAACTATAGAGACCTGAAGGTCTGTATAGACAGGCAGTGATGAGTAAGTGATGTGGCTGGGCTCAGAATCAATGAGAAGGCAGAACAGGAAGGCAATAAAGGTGCAAGTTAGACAGGAAGAGGCTCTCTTGGGAAGCTACAGTGAAGGGGTGAGCTAATGTTAGTTGGCGGCTATTGCTCTGATCTCTACGGCTTGCACCCCTGTATTTGGCTGTGTGTTTCTTATTTAATAAGATTGTTTAGAAACTCATCTATGCATGCACCCTTGCTCTTACTTGGGGGAGAAGGATAATTTTACAAATAGTCGAAGAAAAGCTCCAATTTCTCTCTGTTTTGTGTAGCTAGAGTTTTCCTGCCTGGCCCACAGTCAGGACAAATCTCTCTCACCTGCCAGTCCCACAGCCACTCAGACCCAACCAAGTAAACACAGAGACTTATATTGCTTACAAACTGTATGGCCGTGGCAGGCTTCTTGCTAACTGTTCTTATATCTTAAATTAATCCATTTCCATAAATCTATACCTTGCCACATGGCTCGTGGCTTACTGGGATCTTCATATGCGGCTTGTCATGGTGGCGGCTGGCAGTGTCTCCCTCACCCAGCTTCCTGTTCTCTCAATTCTCCTCTCTGCTAGTCCCGCCTATACTTCCTGCCTGGCCACTGGCCAATCAGTGATTTATTTATTGACCAATCAGCAACACATTTGACATACAGACCATCCCACAGCAGTTTTGGCCAAGCAGATTCAAAGAAACTTGGACCCTGGGAACTAAAAGATGCCAAGTCCATCCAAGCACCAGCCCTGCCGTGCCATGTGTGTGCACATGTGTGGAATAGTATGGTAGAGACAGCCAACTGTCCAGTACTTCAGGGGCTGAATCACTTTCCCCAAAGTCCTTTCTGACCAAGGAAAGACCTCCAGGGTGAACTTTTGAAGCCACTTGTAGAAATAAAGGTGTCTGTTGGGAAAGAGAAAGAACATAATACAGTCTCGCAGCTTCCTAAGACAGAGTCCATTCTGGACCTCACCAGGAGTCAGGCAGCTTTACTGATGAAAGCATTTCAAGTGTGAAGGATTTCTTACAGGTTTCATAGTACCCACCTTTAGTTCAGCATTACTGGCACAGGGTATGTGCTCTTGGGTCCTGGACTCGTACACTGGCACTGAGGTAGCAGCAGGAAGGCTTACAGTTTGAACTCATTTTCTAAAATTTCCTTTGGCATGGAATAAAGAAAAAGAGAGTCATCTTTTCAAGTTGGGATAGTAATCCGTCTCATATAATTACATTAAGATGATTCCTCAATGCTGTCTTCATAACATCTCTTTGAAATATATTACAGATATGGGATTAGAGAAGGCTGAGTGCTGCCTGCAAAGAGCTTGTAAAAAAGGTTTTTGTTTTTATAAGTGCAGAAAGGAAATATGCTAGACATTAGCTTTATGTTGCAACATAGCTCTTCTACAACGGTCTTGTGAAGAACTCCCATTCATCATGGACCGCAATGTGAAGTTCCAGGATGCTTGGATGAGCTACAGTTGAGTACAATAACTATATCTTAGATGAGTGAGCATCTCTGGAAAGTGATGCTCTCCAGGACCCAATCTTGGTATCTCTAACATGGTCATACCTCCACATTTCCCTGGGATAGATTGCTCCTCTATTTCAGTTAAGCATTTGTCTCAGGCAAAAAGCAGTCTTGCTTTCAAGATAAATTACGTGGTCACTTGAGCTGTTATATGATGCAAAGCATCCTAGAAGATGGAACCAACCTTAATTTGTCACTGAAGTTTCTAATATTTACTGTGTCGGTCCTATCTTTACTGTTTCATGCTTGTTATCTGTTTTAAGCCTAAGAGCAATCCTTTGATGCTAACACTATTATTGTGTCTCTTCTGTAGACAAGGAAATGGAGATGAAGCAAATTCCTCATGCAAAATTTCCCAGATGTCTAATGGAAGAGATGGAATTGAAATTCAGATGCCAGGGATAGTGATTTTAATAAATATAGTATATTTGATATTTGAGGACATTCTTAACCAAATTGCCTAATAGTCTTTTCAGATGAAAACTGGTGATCAGTTGTCAGTACAAAGCAATACTGCCATTATCTGCTTCAAGGCGGATGCTTGGTTCTCAGGTATTAGAAAGTCCAAATCAAAGTGACTGCACAGTGTCCATTTGTTGAGAAGGAGCTTTGATTGAGGAGACCTTAGGATTTGGTGATTAAGAGCCTGGTGACTTTACCAAGGACTGTACACCCCTTTGTCTTGTCTATTGTGAGCCCTACAGTGTTGGTTTCATCTCAAAGCTATTTCCCTCGAGCTGTTAAGAATACATGTTTCCAGCTGGGCCAGTGGTGGTGCACGCCTTTAATCCCAGCACTCTGAAGACAGAGGAAAGGCAGATCTCTGTGAGTTTGAGGTCAGCCTGGTCTATAGAGTGAGTTCCAGGACAGCAAGGGCTATACAGAGAAACCCTGTTTCAAAAAACAAACAAAAGCCCAAAAACAAACAAAAAATATGCTCCCTTGTCAACATCCAGCAGGAAAACATGAGGCTGATTTCCAGTGATTCCCTGTCATACCAAGTAAGTGGTTTTCTCCAGTAAATGCCCAATAAGCTTCTCCTCATGTCTCACCAACTCAAAGTAGGCTTGTCCATCCCCAAGTTAATTACTGGCAAGAGGGATTACTCTAGTGTATTGGGTTGGGGTAGAATGACTTTTGGAGACAACAGTGGTGCCCACTCCCAACTATGACAATGCTCAGAGCTGAGCGACAGGAGCTTCTGGGCAGTGTTAATGGGTGGAGTCCTGGGCAGTGTTAATGGGTGGAGTCCTGGACAGTTTAATGGGTGGAGTCCTGGGCACTGTTAGTGGTTGGAGTGTTGGTTTTGGACTTAGAGTGACCTGGATTTAACATTTCATCTTGTCCCTTTCTAGCAAGGGACATGAGGAAATTTTCTTACACTCTGAAAGTTCTGATTTTCTCCATTTACAGTGAGGGATCAATAATAATATTTGCTATATTAGATTTCTTTGAGGATTACTTTAAACCTTTAAACCATGTGAAAACAGACAGCTCTATGTCAGACTCATAGTGTACTTCTTTTTTTTTTTTTTTTTTTTTTTTTTTTTTTTTTTTAAAGATTTATTTTATTTATTATGTATACAGTATTCTGCCTGCATGTGTCCTTGCAGGCCAGAAGAGGGCACCAGATCTCATTACAGATGGTTGTCAGCCACCATGTGGTTGCTGGGAATTGAACTCAGGACCTCTGGAAGAGCAGTCAGTGCTCTTAACCACTGAGCCATCTCTCCAGCCCCTCATAGTGTACTTCTAAAGAAAAAATATTTTATCGTGAAAGGGCCATCTCAATAATACAAATTGCACAGAGCAGCATTTAAGTAATACTTAAACTTTTGCATTTTATTTAGATGTAACTTTATTGAGGAAAAGGGCAAGATCTATTCACTCTCCCGATTATTCATGTTTTATGTGCATTTTAGGTAGAGGAAGAGCATGAGACAAGAAACCAGAGCTTAAAAGGTACAGTTTTAGGGCTGGTGAGATGGCTCAGCAGATAAAGGCACTTCTGATAACCCAAATTGATTCCCAGGACCTACATGGTAGAGGGAGAAAACTGACTTCTGCAAGTTATCCTCTGACCTCCGCATACAGACTACAGCACTTACACATCACTCTTCCCCACAGTAATAAAATATTCAAAAGGTGTAGCTTTAAAGATTTATTTGTATTATTTTTAATTACATGTGTGTATGTGCAGATGTATGCATACAGATGCCCACAGAGGCCAGAAGAGGGCATCTGATCCTCTGGAGCTGGAGTTACAGGTGTCTGTGAGTTGCTAATGTGAGTCCTGGGAACCAGACTCCAGATCTCTGCAAGAGCAGTAAACACAATTGTGGGTCCATCTCCTCATCCCTAAGATGTAGTTTTAGAGAATCAGGAAGACATGGAGGAGAGTGATGGATTCTCTTTGGTTCTTATTCTCCAGGATCTGGATGCCAAACAACTTAGCAGTTGGTAAGTGACTAATAGTTACCCAGAGCTAGTGAAGTCACAGATCTTGGAAGAGAATCTACAACCACCTCTTTACTAAACCAGCATACCCCCTAACTATATTCTAAATATTTGTCCTTTTACCCATGTAAGTATAGTCCTCACCTCCCCACAAAGAAGCTTCTCTTTGCAACAGATGGAGACCACCACAGAAAACACAACCAATCAAAATACAGAGTTGTGGAGCCCAGTCCCAATGGATCCATCTACAACACAACTCCTGCACCTACAGCTCAGGGAACACTGTGAAGGGCAAGTGTGTGTGTGTGTGTGTGTGTGTGTGTGTGTGTGTGTGTGTGTGTAAGGATTGTAAGATCCAGAGGGTCAGGGAGTTTGCTGTGAGATTGTGTCTCCTAGGAATGTCAGAAGCTACATCCATAAAGTCTCACCAACATGACTGTCTAAACATGAACTGGACGAAGACAACACAAGGCATGCTAAAGTGGATGGAGGAAAGCCCAGGAGGCCTCAGCTCTACACCAAGAACTACAGGCAACTAAAGAATGCGGAGAGAGGGAGAAATAGTTTTCTCCAGAGCAGAGCAAATCAAGTGGCTATCCAATGCCAACATACCCTGAAAACATACATACAAATAACATTATACGGACTGATCAGGATATATATATATATATATATATATATATATATATATATATATATATATATACACACACACACACACACACACACACACATACACACACATATATGTAGGATATATATGTATATATATATTCATATTGTGTGTGCATACCGTGTATTCATGTAACAACAATTAACAAAAAAAGAGGCCATGGATTTGAAAGAAAGTAAGGAGGGGTATATGGGGACATTTGGAGGGAGGGAAGGGAAGGAGGAAATAACATAATAATTATACTATAATCACAAAAATAAAAGAAATAATAAAAACAGAAAGGAGAGAGAGAGAGAGAGAGAGAGAGAGAGAGAGAGAGAGAGAGAGAGAGAGAAAGAAATTTCTGCTTCAGGGAGGTTAAGAGCCAGGTAGAGT
The DNA here is from genome assembly GCF_949786415.1 of Peromyscus eremicus. Lineage (NCBI taxonomy): Eukaryota > Metazoa > Chordata > Mammalia > Rodentia > Cricetidae > Peromyscus > Peromyscus eremicus. Next base: position 114,981,145 of record NC_081417.1, on the reverse strand, counting down.
GAGCTAGGTGAGGAGTGTTTTCCACTTCGTGCCTGGACCATGTGCAGCCAGCTAGGTTAGATGGCCATATGCAATTCTCTGCTTTCATTTGATGTTTATTCTTGACAGACTTAAGGAAAAGTGCTTGAATGTGCTCCTGGGTGCTAGTGAGACAACTCCTGCCTGAGCCCATGTTTGGACTATGGCACCCCAAGTGGTCAATGTGCTGCAGTGGTAGTGTTTAACAGAAGAGAGTCAAAGGGATGGATGGCAGCCTGTAGTGGCCAGCCTCCTCTTGTTTGGGGACAGTCTTCTACCAGTCTTGTAGGCCAATTTTATTAAGTAACCAAAGGGACCTCCTGCCTGGTGATTTGCAGCATCCTGCTTTGAGGGATGCTCATGGCTGGAAAGTTCAGTCTCCATCAGGAGGTGGACAGGAGACCAGAGCTTCTGGCCCAAGAATCAGCACAGGACTCCAGGTCTCAGAGACTGAAGGGAGACACCTTCAACTGGAGGAAGAGGAGCAGTTTCATTTGGAGTGACAGCTAAGCAGCCTCCTTAAGAACATCAAAGAATATCATGGTCTACTGCAGTGGTTCTCAACCTTTCTAAGGCTGGGACCCTTTAACACAGTTCTTCATGTTGTGGTGACCCCCCCACCATAAATTTATTTCATTCTGACTTCATAACTGTAATTTTGCTACTGACATGAGTCATAATGTAAATATCTGATATTCAGGATATGTGATATGGGACCCCTGTGAAAGAGTTGCTTGATCTCCCCAAAAGGGGTCTTGACCCACTGTAAGGTGAATTGCTAAACGGTCTTATTAATGAAAAACCTGGAACCAGATATTGGGGTGAAAACCGAGAGATCAGAGGAATAGGACAAGCCACAGCCAACCTCACCTCACCAACTCCTCAGCTTCCAAAGAGAGCTACTTCCTGTATACCCACGCGTATATGCCTTTCTGTCCCTGCTCTTACTTCCTTCCTCTCTCCGCCCAGCTACATCACTTCCTGTTTGTCTGTACAGACCTCCAGACTTCCATGGTTAGTGCTGGGATTAAAAGGCATGTGCCACCCACCATGCCTGGCTCTGTTCCCAGTCTGGCCTTGAACTCACAGAGATCCGGATGAATCTCGACCTCCTGAATGCTAGGATAAAAAGCGTGTGCTATCATTGCCTGGCTTACGTTTAATATAGTGGCTGGTTTTTTCCTCTGATCCTCAGATAAGCTTTATTGAGGGCACACAAATAAAATATCACTGCAGCCCACAGACTGAGGACACTGTTTTAGTGGCTATAAGGCGTATAGTCTCTATTGTCAGTAGAAACTGCCTGAGTTTCCATCCCTCTGCCTCAGTGCTGCCCCTGGGTACTGTGGGGTGATTTCAAGGATCAAGAGGAGATGGGGGTGAAGACAGTTTGACAGTGGGCAGACTACAGATGTATCACCTTGACGCTAAAAAGTTCCGCTTTCCTGTCTTGATTGAACCCAGAAGAAAGTCAAACAAAGCTATGCTCGATAAATAAATGGCAGTGGTTTAGCTATCACAGTTCTTCACGAGTTTTCATTTGACTGAAGAATTCTGAGTTAAGATGTAGCTCAGGGGCCGAGTACTTGTCCAGAGCTGTGAAAATAAAATAAAAAGTAAATCGCTGCTCTAGAATGTTCTTAGGAGACACACATTCCATCTGAGATGGATGAATGGGTCTCTCCACTCAGGCTCAAAAGTACTTGGGTTTTTGACTCAGAAATCAAATAAACAGAAAACTTCAGAGGGCTTCCCATCTATAACCTGCACTTTTTTGCCCACACCAGACCACAATGTACCACAGAGAGGTACCTGGTGTCAGAGAGACCGTGGGCCTTCCTCGTGTCATCTCAAAATCTATTTTTGAGAAACAAAATCTTCAGATCCTTCCATGGCAGCATTCTGTAGTTTATAAAGGTCGAGAACAAAAATAACCACTGTGACAGCATGTACAGTGGCTGCTGGGTGCCAGGTGTCCTGTATGTGACACACAGTCTTCACAGGAAAGTGTTACTAGTTGTTTGGTTTTGTTTTGTTTTTGAGACAGGGTCTCACCATGGATCCCTAGCTGGCCTGGAACTCAATACATATAGCAGATTTGCTTCCAGCTCACAGAGATCCAGGGATTAAAGGCTTGCACCACCACACCCTGCGCTGGTTAGGTTTCAAGCGAAGCAATCCGGTAGAGAGAGGTGAAGAACTTGCCTAAAATGCCCTGGACTTGTTCTCACATCGTAGCTCTGGCTAGCTGCTTTTCGCTCTCCGCCTTCTGTTGCCGTGTGCGTGATTTTTTCCCTATTTCAATAGGTTACAGACACCTGGGATCTAGTACCAAAGCTGGTTACATAATCCACTTCCTCTAAAAATCTTTCATTAATAGGCTGGGCACTTAAGTACTTAAAAGTGCTTACAGGCAAAGCAGGCCCGGAGGGACAAGTGGGGGCTGCTGTTCTCACCATACCCATCTGTCGTGATTTTGTGGCAGTACCTCTGGGTTGGCAGCCATGGGAAATGTCAAGAGTGGGGCGCAGAAGTCCTGTGGATCAGAGGTGTGAGCAAATACAAGCAGAGGCCCTGCCTCTCTTCTCAGGCAAACACCAGCCCTGGGAAGGAAATGCTGGCTGGGAGGGCTGGAGGTGAGGAAGCATCTCTGGTTTCAATACTGTTCCCTCCCAGTCACTGAATTCCTGGGGCAGATGGATTGGAGAAAGCAAGGAGTTTGGAGCAAGCTGGACAAGGAAGAAACCTCCAACCCATCTTCTTCGTGGGTGGACTTTGAGTAAATTACTACTCTGTTCAAACCTTGGCTAATATTCTGTAATTTGGGGATAGTAATGCTTCCTCTAACGGTCACTGTGAGGATTACAGACCATAATAAATTATCGTCTATGGCATGCTCTGTTCCTTTACTGTTCTCAATTCTGCAAGGCTGCTCTGAGGTTTCTAATCTCAGGTTTTAAGCCCTGGAAAGCATCTTTCTCTTTGCTCTCAGGAGTGTTCAGCCTTACTCAGGAAAGCAGGATGAAGGACTGGAGATCCAAAATAACAGAAACCCAGCTGAAGTAGCAGAAAATCACCCGTGGAACGCCTCTGGACCGAGAAAGGAAGTGTGGAGTGGGGAGCCTGGGGGGGTTCAAAGTGGGTGGTGGGAGAGTGAGAACATGGCGAGAGACACGAGGTGACTTGGGTCACAAGCACACGCTGCTGGACCCGTGCCCTTTACATTCTCTCCTGACAGTGTTTGCATATTGAATCTGTTCTCTTTCCCTGCAGAGCAGTCTTCTTGGCTTGAAGGGAATCCAAAACACCAGGAATCTCCAGATTTTACAGCTGTGACTGTTTCCACCTTCAGAAAAAGACTGGAACACCTTTTCTCAGTAGTGTAAAAAAAAAAAATACATAAAATGAAGAAAAGAAGGAAGGAGGGGAGGGAAGGGGAAGGAAGAAAAAAGTTAGTAAGACACTGGATCCCCGATCCCATCAACTGTGACCTGTAAGGGGTGCAGTATTTAGTTTTCGGTTGCTATGATAAACACCATGGCCACAGCACCTTATAGAAGCAAAGGTTTACTTGGGGCTTATAGTCAGAGGGATAAGAGTCCATCACCATCGTGGCAGCAGACAGGAATGGTGACTAGACCTGGTAGCTAAGAGCCCAGGGCTCTTAATCCACACGAAGAAAACGGAGATTGCATCTTGAAAACAGCTCGGGGCTTTTGAATTCTCAAAGCCCACCCCCAAGTGACACACTTTCTCCAGCAAAGCCTATCATAAGAAGAGAGGCTACCAACCAGAGACCAAATATTCAAATGTCTGAAACTCACTGGGGACTACCGCAGGGGACTCACCAGAACTGGGTGAAATTCACTCAGAAGGTATGAATGGAGCTGGGGAGGGAGGATTCTAATGAAGGGAATTCTGTTCCTAGAAGAAAGGAGTGCTAGGCAGGTGAGGTACCCGTGTCTTCTACTGAGTGTAAATCCACCAACAACGTGCTGTGTTGATCACACTCAAGCTAGTTTCTCAAACCAGGAAAGGGCTGATCTCAATAGAGGGATATCCTGCTCAAATATTAGAGGCTGTATTCCAGGTCTGTTTAAATTTCCGAGGAAGTTTTGGGGGATACCTGTTGTTTCCAAGAAGATGAATATATACCCTAAGTTATTGCTGATGCCCTGTGAGCTCCAGGGGCTTTTCTTGACTTCTCTGATTGTACTGAGGAGAGGACTGACTCATGCCGGGCAACCTTACTCTCTGGTCAATGGCCTGGGAATTCAGTTTCTTGTTTAGTTATCAATTCAACTGATACTTACGTCTTACTTGGATTTCTGTTGCTGTGATAAAACAGTACAACCAAAGCAACTTGGGGAATGAAGGGTTTATTTCACCTTACAGGTTACAGTCATCATTGAGGGAAGTCAGAGCATGAACTCAAGGCAGAACCTGGGGGCAGGAACTGAAGCAGAGGTCATGGGGGAATGCTGCTTACTGGCTTGCTCCACGTGGCTTGTGCAGCCTGCTTTTTTATATACTCAGGACTAAAGTCCCAGGAGCAGCACCAGCCACAGTGAGCTGCACCCTCTCACATTAATCATTAATCGAGAAAATACCCCACAGACTTGTCTACCAATCTGATGGTGGCGTTTTCTCAATTTAGGTTTCTTCTTCCAAGATGACTCTAACTTATGTCAAATTGACAACAAAACAAAACAAAAAGAAACAAACAAAAAAACCTTCCCCCCCCAAACAAAAAGCCAATCTAAAACAAAACAAAAATCAAAAAGAACGTCATATTTAACCAAGGAAAAGATACTGTCCTGGGACTAGATGCAGTGTATCTGCACTTAAGTACCTTCTATTTACATGTGAAGAACAGGTCACGAGCCCATGTTATATGTCATGAAGAGTGTAAGGTGGCGTGAGAGGACACGGTGATTTATGTGCCTGACTCTGGAAGACAAGGCGGGTGATCACATTACAAAATTAGGCACCACGGGACTATGAAAACTTAGGTATTCTTGAGCTATGCCTCCCCCACCCTCATATTGGGCTAAGCATGGCATAAGGGGAAGTTTCCCTTCAGGAAGGGTGGGCAGATGAGGGGAACACATAGCTCCTGTCGGCAGAAAAGCAAGGCCTCAGTTCCCGGATTTTCATCTCAGATCCAGGCTCAGGATGTGCAGCCAGGATGTCCACTGTGAGTATTACACGAGCTCGCACTGCTGTGTGAGAGCTGATTGTGTGCCACTCTGCCTTTAGTGTCAGGATGTTACTAGCCTGGAGGTGCCGTGCTGGGAGTGTTTACACTGTGGGAACCACAAGTGCTGTGAAAGTGATGCTCATGCTCCCATTCTCACCATGTAGAACAGTGGTCCTCAACCTTCCTAACGCTGTGACCCTTTACTACAGTTCCCCACGCTGTGGTGACCCCCAACCATAACATTGTTTTTATTGCTACTTCATAACTATAATTTTGCTACTGTTATGAATCTTAATGTAATTATCTGTGTTTTCCAATGGTCTCAGGTGACCCCTGTGAAAAGGTTCTGGGGTCACGACCCACAGGTTGAGTGAGGATCATGGGGTGCAAAACCCAGTCTACCAGGTATGGCAAGCAGCACATATTATTCTCTGCAGATTAGCAGGTGCTAACAACCCATGCTGTATGCTATATCTGAGGTATTATATGAAGCTCATTATATATAATCTTTTTACAACCCTGTGAAGTACAACTCTTAGCCCTAGATCTTGTATCAGGGCACAGAAGGACAGAGTGGTCAGGTCCGTTTAGCAGAGCCACACAGCTAGTGAGTGAACAGGGCAGAGAGGAGTGGGTGGGTGAGCAGTAGCCAACGATGTGCAATCTAGCGTGAAGAGAAGGGAACCTACTCCACTCTGAGGTGTCTTTCTTCAGATCAACACACTCAGCAGATTACAGGGCTCATGATGAAGGGCTGGTAGGCTGGCTGGATTCCACTCCATGCTCAGGCGACACATTATGGCAATGAAGGGACTAAGGAGTGTGTGGCTCTTGTTTTGCCGTGTGTGGTTCCAGTTGAGGCTGAGTTTGCTGAACCCAGCAGCCCCCACCCCCCGTAAGCCCCCTGCTGGCATCCCTTTCTGATGTTTGAGCCTTGGATTTGTCAGCTTTCTGAGGGTCCTGGCATCTGGCCACAAGGAAAAGGCCTCAAAGGCCACAAGGAGTTGTTTCTGTTTGCATTATCTGGATGCAGCTGCTGCTGCCAGAGGCATTTCCGGGGGCTGGCCCAAAGCCTAGCAAGTGTTTGAATGCGGCTAGACTCAAAAGCTGAGCAAACCTCAAAAATGCTGTAGTTGGGAACCCCCTGGAACTGGGGACGGCCAAGGGCCTGGTAGCAAGGGGGTCCACGGGGGCTTTTGCCGAGTAAAAGTCTGGCATGGGAAGCTCTTGCTTCTTCCTCAGCATCGTTGAATGTCCCGGTTCAGACAGATGACTAGACACTCCTAGTTTTCCTAGTCATTGTGAAGGCAACCTGAGACAGACAAGTCCCCACAGAGTCAGGCTGCAACATGTGAAAACCAGCTCATCTATGTGAGAGTGAGTGAACAGAATGGACTTATCCTTGGCCAAGGCTCTGGGTTTGACATTAAGGAGACGCAAGTTCAGATCTTTCGGGCTATGTGGTTACAGGGCTGGAAGTTAACTCTCTAATCCTGAGGGTCCTCCCTGGAAAAGAGAGGCTCATCTTACTTCAGGGAGTGACTGTAGATACACATTCGCTAACATGACCATCCCTCAGCCTCATAGAAATGGTATTATTACTGCAGATCAGTTCCCAGCACAGACTAAAATCTGGAAGCTGCTGGGCATGGTGGTTCAGGCACTCCACTTGGGAGGCCGAGGGAGGAGGATTGCCAGATGTTTGAGGCTAGCCTGGGCTACAGAGTGAGATTTGTCTCAAAAAGTAAAACAAAACCCAGTCTGGGAACTAATTTAGAAAATGCGAGCATCCTAGCGGTGGCCCTCGTGTTTGGGGGTAGACAGGCAGGAAGTGATGCCGAACTCAGCAGGCAATCCTTGTGGTCTTCGGTGATCATCCTACAACAGCATCTGCACCTTAGAGACAAGGGAAGTGAAGCAAGGCTGAGTGACCTTCTCAAGGGTATGCAGAGAGTGAGTCAGCATTAGATTTGAACTCAGGCAGTCTGGCTCTAGACTGGATTTCTCTTAGTCACACGTTCTTCCTTCCATTTGTGCTGGTTATGGAGGAAATGAGAGGGTCATTTACACCTCATTTATTTCAGTCATATCATTTAAATCAGTTATTATTATCTAACAGCATTCCAGAGACACCCAGTCTGATACTCTCATTTTACACAGGAGCCTCTGAACAATTGTATAGATTTTTTTTTTTGGGGGGGGGATAGGATGATGGGATAGGGCTGCAATCAAGCATTCCAGATAACCCTCACTTAATCTAGGCTGTCATTTGCAATTGCTACCAAGGCCTTCCTCTGGAAAGAGCATCTTCAGGCTTTGAAAAGGGCACTTGCCCTGGGGTGGGAGTCTGGAGATAAAGGCACCCCTAAAGACTGAGTTTCTACCCCTCCACATCCCTGGTGTGGAGCAGGGATCCAGCTAATATTTATTCAACTGTCAGTAATGCCTGATGCCCTTAGGAGAATGCAGGGTCTCAGCACTAAGAGCCGAGTAACTCTTACCTATATCTCTCCTCTTTCTCTCCCTTGAGTACAACATTCTAAGGGATGTTGGCCGCTGAGTATAAACTCAGGATTTGGAGGCACATGGACATGGGGCCTGGGAGAGCAGCTACTTCAGTGAAAGCAGTGTTCAGGAGTTTAAATGTTCAGGCCTGGGCTCAGAGACTAGATCAGTCCAAATAATGGCTCCAGTTTCCTGGGTGATATTAACCAAGTCACTCACTATCTCTAAGTATTAACTTTGCCAAGGGGACAATAATTCCTGGCTTTACCCATCACAGGAAAGCTGTCAGGATCAGATGCGTTGTCTCATTTCCTGCCACATAACCAGCATAATTGGGAGTATGCAGTGAAGGCAAGGGCAGACGGTGGAGGTCAGCCTGCCTGGGATCGAGCTCAGAGCTAATGCTGTCCCACTACCTGCATGACTTTGAGCAGTTTACTCTGTCTGGCCATTGTAGATGAATTTCTAAACGGTCTTATTAAGTAAGAAACACAGAGCCAAATACAGAGGTGCAAGCCATACAGATCAGAGCAATAGCTGCTAACTAACCTTAGCTCACCACTTCGCCGCTGTAGCTTCCCAAGCGAGCCTCTTCCTGTCTAACCTGTGCTTTTATTGCCTTGCTGTTCTGCTTTCTCATTGGCTCTAAGCCCAGCCACGTGACTTCCTTGTCACTGCCTGTCTAGACAGACCTCCAGGTCTCTACGGTTGGTACTGGGATTAAAGGCGTGTGTCACCACACTTGGCCGTGTCCTTGAACACACAGAGACTCTGCCTGCCATGTGATCGGGATTAAGAGTGTGTGCTACCACTACCTGACTTCTGTTTATGGCTATAACCTCTGATCTCCAGGCAAACTTTATTTATTAACATACAAATGAAATATCACATTTCAGCACAAATACAATATCACCACAGGCCTCCCTCTCCTCTTCTGTGAGACAAAGACGGGAGACTACAAGAACAAATTCTGTGTGTGCCACACAGCAAGCAAGTGCCCTGACAGTCCTAGTCCCCTGAGCTAGTAGCTCGAGGGTCTTTTCTAACTTAGGCTTCCAAAGCAGCCTTATTTACAAGCATCAGCTGTCTTGCTTTCTGGTCGTCCTGATGCTGGGCTCTTTATGCCAGACTCCCAGCAGGTTGGACAGAGGTCTTAGAATTCTCTGACCTGTCTTCCGAGTGTCTAGCAGAGTCAACAAAGGAACTGAGCAGTCCTTAACTGCTCTTGCTCCTCTAGTATCACTCAATGCCCCTCCAGAACAGTGGTGCCTTTGCCTCTTGGGCTCTCAACCCTGCCTTGTAGTGACTTGCTCAGCTCCAAGGCCACATCTAGTTCACACACCATTTCTCTAATCATCGCCTAGGCTGGGAGGCAGGCCACAGTCTTCCAGCAAACAGTCCATTCCCAAGGGTAAAAGCTCAGATGTTGGGCATAGACCGCCTTCCCCCTCCTGGGAAATGCACAGCTATGATCCTCTGCCTGCTCATCTTGGCTAGGGGCTTGAATCCCATCATCCAAACACTAGTGGGAACTTATGATATTTGATAATGATTTTTGTAATGGTTGTGATATTTGTAATCAGAAATAAAGCTCACCTGAAGATCAAAGGACAGAAACAGCCATAGAGTTAAACACAGAGGCCAGGCAGTGGTGGCACATACCTTTAATCCTAGCACTCAGGAGGCAGAGATCCATCTGGATCTCTGTGAGTTCAAGGCCACAATGGGCTACATGAGATTGATCCAGTCTAGAGGAGAAACAGAGCCAGGCAGTGGTGGCACACACCTTTAACCCCAGTGTTTGGGAAGCACACATGTCATTAATCTCAGCACTAGGAAAGCTGAGATAGGAAGTGAAATGTCTGGGCCGAGAAAGACGTATAAGGCATAAGGAGACAGGAGCTATGGGCCTTCTGGCTGAGGACTCAGAGACATTCAGTCAGAGGAGTCGTGGACCTGGCAAGATGAGAAGTGGCAGTGGCTTGTGCCTTTGTCTCTCTGATCTTTCAGCACTTACCCCAATATCTGGCTCCAGGTTTTTATTGTAAATCCATTTAGGATTCATACAACAGGGCCACTTCCTTCCTAAGCTTGGCAGCCATACTCTGGCCTGGAGGAGTGGCCTTGTCACACTTTCCTGTGACAAAGGAAGCCCACTCCCCAACTTCTAAAGACCTATGAGGACTCAGCTCTGCCTTGAGCAAGGACATCTATCTGAGGTCGGTGGAATGGAGGGTCCCCTAAAAGATCCTCATTTGACTATAAACCCATTTAAAAAAGATAAGAGGGCCTGGGGCTGGAGAGATGGCTGAGCAGGGTTCAGTTCCCAGCATCCAAGATGGCTTGCAATTATCTGCAACTCCAGTTCCAAGGGATCTGATGCCCGTTTTTGACCTCCAGCTGTTTCTTCACACACGGTATTAAAAACATGTACATACACACACACACACACACACACACACACACACACACACACACACACAGAATATAAACAAAATTTTAAGAAGAGTTCCTGTGAATAGAATGACTTGGGGGACCTTGGGTAGGAAATCATCTGGGAAGATATCCTAGGAAGCTCCAAAACAAGTCTTTAAAATAGTCAAGGGGGAAAAGACCCAGACACACAGGTGAAGGCTGTGTGAGGAAAATGGTGGTGGTGGGTGGTGGGTGGGGGTGGGGGGTTGGAGTGGTTTTGTCAGTAGTCAAGCACCTGGAGCCTTAGGAAGCTGGCCTAGGAAGGACTTTTCTCCTATGCTTCTGCAGGGACCATCCACCTGCTGACAGTAGATGCTGGACTTCTGCCTCCAGAGATGTGGGAGCATCATTGCTGTTGCTTGGAGCCACCCAGATAGAGGGAATTTCTTCCTCTAGCCCTAGGGAAATAATAACTGCTGTCTATTCACATGAGGAGAGTCCTGTGGCCTACCATCCCATGACATGTTGTACAAATATTTCAAACACTGATGCCCACTGTGGGGTGACTAGAGATGCTGAGAAAGATAAACCGTATTGACCCACCACACAGTAACTTGTTGCTCGAATCTTAAATGGTGTTATTAATAAAAAAAACCCAGAGCCTGATATTGGAGTGAAAGCTGAAAGATGAGAGAAGCAGAGCAAAACACAGCCAACCTCACCTCACCTCACCAACTCCTGATCCTGTTTCCATGAATCCTCAGACTGAAAGCCTCTGAGTCCTCACCCAAAGGTCTCAGCCAAAAAGAGCCTTTAGTTCCTGTCTCCTCATGCCTTATATACCTTTCTTTGCCCTGCCATATTACTTCCTAGGATTAAAGGCGTGTGTGCTTTCCCAAGGCATAAGATCTCAAGTGTTGGGATTAAAGGTGTGTGCCACCACTGTCTGGCTCTGTTTCTCTCCTAGACTGAGTCAATCTTATGTAGTCCAGGGTGGCCTTGAACTCACAAAGATCCAGAAGGATCTCTGCCTCCTGAGTGCTAGGATTAAAGGCTTGTGCCACCACTGCCTGACCTCTATGTCTAATCTAGTGGCTGGCTTTCCTTTGATATCCACGCAAGTTTTATTAGGGTACACAATATATCACCGCTGCAACCTGCCCAAGTATCATGCTGTTCGCTGTTATTCGGACTGGATCCCCTGACTTGAAGCTTTGGACTGGAACTTACAGGTTGTCTGAGTTTAACTTTGCACTCCTCGAATGCTGTCTACAACAACTTCTATCTAGTAACAAAGAAAGGCACTGGCCACGCTGCTTTCCCTGGGCAATCTCATGGAGCCTCATCACAACTAGGACACGTGAATCTGAGAATCCTGATACAGTAATGAGGAATTACTGTGGACAGATAGCTTGTCCCAAATCCCGAGTGAGGAAGGACAGGAGCCACGGGCCAATCCAGGATCGCCTTAGTAACTGCTTGACCACGCTGCCTAGTCAAACTCCCAGCAAGAGAAGAGTTGGGCACAAGGGCCACTGGAATGAATACAATGCAGTCTCTGCCCATGAGGAAGCATGGGAGGTGAGGATATAAACAAAATGCAATAACGAGGTTACATTCCATGCTGGGAAAAGGTAGAAGCGAATCCAGACATTGGCTGGAGACTGGTGTGGGCAAAAGTGCTAGACTGAGTTTAACCCGTGGGCGCCCTGAGCCATTTACTACGGCGGGGGAGGACCACAGAAGCATTTTGGACGTCAGGGCTCTGTGGAGAGGGTATCCTGGAAGCAGGGCGTCCAGTGGAAAGGAATTCAGGGAGAGCTGGGAGGAGAGGGTGGAGGCAGGCTCTTCTCTAGCTCCCCCGGACTTCATTTGCCAGGATGACCAGAGGGAGACAGTTGCACAGGTGCCCCTGCCTAGCCTGGCGGGCTCATGTTCACTTTAACCTGACCCTAGAAGCCACATATCCTTTTGGGCCCCTCCCAGTTTCTGCAAGTTCACAGGGCTGTATTTGTCTTTCAGGTGGTCCCCAGGTTCATCTTTCTAACTTTTGTGGTCTCTTGACTGACATTCTCTTTCAAAAACCATCTGACAATTTCTTCAGCCTGGGCCACTAGTGTTCTTTCTGTCGCCAATTTCCTATTGTCTCCTTTTCTCCTCCTTTCCCTGGAAGAAATGCTCAGGGCTGCGTGGCTGCTCTCAGCAGCAGGAGCTCATTTCTTACCTTTAGTACCCACTCAGATGAAGCAGTTCTGCGCCAGCCACACCAGACTACATGTGCTCTCCCCTCCACTGGAAAAGACACCATCTTCTTGGGTTAGCCAGCTTCCTCCTGGAAGGTGCCAGCTAGTGACTGAATGAAGAAATAGTTTTGCCTTGAATGCACTTATTACTTGCCTTCCTCTGGTTAGGCAGGAAGGTTTAGCAGTAAGGTCATTCTAATCTAACACCACAGGGAAGTGAATTAGCCAGGTGAATGAAACCTGTTCTTTTAAGTACCAAATTGTGTTTCTTGGACATCTTGATGGGAAAATTTATGTGCATTCTTCAAAATACTACCAATGATATAAAGCCCATTTGAAACTTGCATTAATAATAAGGATTTTCACATATATTTTAATTTTTATTAATATTTCATATAATATATTTGGATCATATGCTTTCCTCACACCCAATTCCTCCTAGATCCTCCCCAACTCTCTACCCATGCAACTTCATGTTCTTTCTCTCTCTCTCAAAAAAAAAAAAAGAAAAACAACAAAACCCAAAAGACTAAAACTGAAAGTCAAACTAAAAAAGGAGAAACTCAATAAAAACAAAACAAAACAAAACAAAAAGCACACAAGAAAACATGGAGTTCATTTTGTGTTGGCCATCTACTCCTGGGCATGGGTCTGCCCTGGAGTGTGGTTGATATACCCATTGACATTCCATTGCAGAAAACTGACTTTTCTCTTTCCCAGTAGGTATCTGTTACAAATAGCTTCTTGGCTCGGAGTGAGACTTATTGTGTCCACTTCCTTTCTTGTGTGTGCTATCACAGTCTCTGAGTTCATGTATGCACCAGCCCTGTTGTGTCTGGAAGACACTATTTCTTTGGAGTCATTCATCACTTCTGACTCTTACAATTTTTCCCCCTCTTCTGCATAGATCTTTGAGCCTCGAGGGGAGGAGGGGTTTGATAAAGACATCCCATTTAGGACTGAGTGCTCCAAAGACTCTCACTCTCTGCCCACTGGTGAGATGTGGATCTCTTTGTTAATTGACATTTGCTGCAAGAAGCAGCTTCTTTGGCGAGGGTTGAGTGATGCTGTGGTCTATGGGTATTGCAATATGTCATTAGGGGTTATTTTATTGGTTATCCTCCTTTAGCAGAATAATAGAAGGTTTTCCCCAGGCCCATGACCTATCTAGTCTCATGTTATTGGCCACTGTAGCAGTGTGATGCATCAGTTCCATCTCATGGAGTAGGCCTTAAATCCAATTGAAGTGATTGGTTCTTTGTAATGTTTGTACCACTATTGCACTAGCGTATCTTACAAGCAGGTCTCTGTGGTAGGTTGCAGGGTTTGTAGCTGGGCCATGTTGGCGATTACTTTTCTCCTCCAGTAGCCTAGGAAGTACCTTCCAGCACTGTGAATGCTCGTCAGTAGGAGTAAAGCTCCTAGTTGAGCACTATCTCAATTTCTCCATGTTGATAACGTAAGTAAGTTGTGTCTTCTGCAATATGGACTTACCATAAGGTTATGGAGAATACCCAATAGTTTAAACAATAGCCTGTGATGTTTCGGGTGGGGAATGTGGGACCCTTTGGGCCAACAACTCAGCTAGATGTAACCCATTTCTGGCATTGGAGGTTTTTCTGGTAGCATAAGGTGTCCAGTTGGGATATTGTTTCCTCCATGATTTAGTAACTCCATTTAAATTCCTTTCATATATGTACATATTTTAGGAAGTTTCTATGGTAGTAGATTTCCAAGTCGCTTTTCAAAAGACTTTGAGTGCTAGTTGTCCCACTCACATTCCTTCCTTTATCCTGCCTGCTGTTGGTTGTTTTTACTCTTTGCTCTCTTAGGGGCCCGCCACCCAGCTCCCAAATAAATCACACACAGAGGCTTATTCTTAGTTATAAGGCCTTAGCTTGGCTTGTTTCTCAATTATCCCATCTACCTTTTGCCTCTGGGTTTTTTCCTTTTCTTAGTATGTATGTATATCTTATTTCCATTCTTACTCTGTGGCTGGCTGTGTGGCTGTGTGACTGGTCCCTAGTGTCCTCCTCTTCTTGTTCTTTTGCTCTTTTTTCTTTTCCTCCCAGATTTCTCCTTTTATTTATTCTCTCTGCCTGCCAGCTCCCCCATCCTTTCTCCTGCTTCGTTATTGGCCATTCAGCTCTTTGTTAGACCATCAGGTGCTTTAGACAGGCACAGTAAGACAGCTTCATAGAGTTAAACAAATACAACATAAAAGAATGCAACACATCTTTGCATCATTAAACACATGCTCCACAGCATAAACAAATGTAACACATCTTAAAATAATATTCTACAGCTCCTGCCCCTTTGCCATATAACCCCCACCCCCATTCTAAGTAACCCCTTTTCTCTTTATAACACTGTACTCTATTTCCCCTTCCTTGGAAGATCTCTTCCTCCCTCCTGGTCCCTTAGTAGCTACTTAACCTCTATGGTTATTCAGGTTAAAACACAGACATATAAAGCTTAAAAGCTAGTGTCCATGTATAAGAAAGAAACATGCAATATTTGATAAAGAGGATTTTTAAAATGTGAAAATCATGAGTTCATTTTTGAATATATAGTGATCATGGGTTTAGACAATGTAATCAGATGTAGGTTTTTTTTTTTCTTTAATTTTTTCTCTTCTGTTTCTGGCTTTTCCTTCCAAGTGTTACTTCATTCTCAGAGAGGTTTCCTTTAGAAGTTCAAAGTGGTGCCAGCCAATCCCAAGATGACACTTTTCCTCCTTATTATCCAATGAGAAGAGCCGAATATCTCAGGTGGGTCTCCGAAAAGAAAGAGGTTGGTCATTCTCTAAAGACTCAGAAAATGTCCCCAAAGGGTTAGACACCCATCTATGGACAAATATGATCTTCAGGAAGGGAACTGGAATACTGCTGCTTCTTGGACCCATCTGAGTCTATTCCTGAACATTGTGTCAGGCCACACTCACCCACCTGGGCTGAGCACAGGAAATCAGGTAGGAAGAGAACACAGATGCCGGCAAACAACCAATCAGCGTCAACTTCCCTTCTTTTCTCTCCAGTTCTTTGGGTCTTTATCACTTTCTTCCCCTTGTCCTCAGAGACAAATTTTGTGCCAGGAGCCAAAGCTACAAACACGAGACTAACTCATGGCAGCAGTTATTACAGTCAGGAATGCATGCTAACCATAGAGAGGTGGGAAAAGAGAGAAATATGCAGCAGAGATGGACTGAAAAGGACAAGGACGGCCTTCTGGAAATGTTAAAATGTGAGCTTATTTTGTAGGCTGAGTAGGAACTCACTAAATAGTGACAAAGATCTGTGCTAGTCTAGTGGAGGGAACAGAAAACATTAACGCAAAATAGATGAGAAGGACCGAGAGGAACTCCGGATAGTTTTGCAGGAGTTGAAGAGAGGAGATGAGAGGCCTGGGAGAGAAAGGAGGGGATGAAGACAGACTGTTTTCTTCTTACAGCAACCCAACACATATGCAATGAGAGTCTCTTCTCTTTTGCTTGCTATGGTCTTTTCTTTTCACACGCCACCTCACCTTTGAAGATACAAAACATAAACTTGCCAGAGACAAATTGTCAGGAGAAAAGCAATGAAAACAGAAGTTTAATCCCTGGATGACTGCTCTCTGTGGAAAACAAGACACACCAGGGACATTTCATGTGGGGTGGCTGTGGTGATGGGGTAGGAAAAGCAGATGAAAAGGTTCATGATTTTTTTTCCAGGGACAGATGAAAAGGGTGATTTGTTCCCAGGGACAGAGTACTATTCCATCAATATCGGTGTCTTGAACACAGCAGGTAACACACACACACACACACACACACACACACACACACACTATTTTATATATATTTTATATATATATATGCATATATATAATATGTTAGGATGCCTGTTATTAATGGGTTATTAATGTGGGTAATGTGCTGGTCAGGTACTTCAAGTTAGAAGTAAATTTAATATAAGGAGATAGAGAACCATATACGATTGGAAGTGCCAAGATTAAAGATTGGCAAGACTCTTGCTCACTCTAAGGAATCTTTAAGTCCAAGAATCCCAGTACAGCTGCTAGGGTCTCAGCATCCAGTACTCAGACAATGATTCCCAGGAGTGTAACTTGTTGATCCCAAGCTGCTTCCAGAAAGCACGATCTCTTGTTTACCTTTCAAATCTCAAGTGAATACATGTCATTGGCAGAGTCTAATCCGAGCTCTGTTGATGAAGGGTTCTGCGAAATGTCACTTCTAGGTTTCAGCTTCTCTGTACAAAAAAGACCTTTGAAAGGTAGAGGGTACATTGGTATCAGAAGTTTAAAAGTTGTTACCTGGTGCAGATGGTCAACACCTTAAGACTACCAAGGCCAGTCTCCTGGGGAACTTGTATTTGCTCATGATGCTAGGATATTCTTTGGAGGGCAAACAATTCAAATAACAGCCCTGGTTTCAACAGGATTATCCATTGTATCCTCAGGATCATTAAGTATTAGCAGGTATGTATCATTATGGATATTGATTTCAGAGTTCAAAAACCTCCTTGTACATAATCTGTGACTTCAGGCTATTAAACCTCACTACTTTTCAATTTCTCATCTGCAGAACGGAGATAACAGATCGCATAAGTTTGCTTGAGGCTTCAATTAAATATGTAAAATATAGACCACAAGGCTGGGAACTCGGGAAACTCTTGAGAATTAAGGGCTATTACTTTTCTCTAATACCTAGAACATAAGTGGTTACAAAATCCTCAGTGTGTGTGTGTGGTTGCATAAGGCTAGCCCAGTTAGGGAAGAGAAACGTGATGAGGAAGAATGGGAGACACAAATTCAGAAAAGAGCCTAGAAGGACATGGGAAAGGATGAGATGCAGGAAGTTACTTTGGCGGGCTGGCGTGGTGAGGTGGGTGGCAGGCTCTAGGGTAAATGCTGGGCGTGGAGTTGGCAAGTACATGATCTTGTCAACAGCCTCCCTTATGATGGCTCTGTCTAAGCTGGGGGACAGGAACTATAAACAAGTGCTAAGAGTCTATAAAGGCTCCGAGTGCTTAGATCCCATGGTGACCATGGATTTAGGTCCCCTTTTGCCAAATATTAAAACAGAACATGTAAACACTGCAGCTCGTCTCAGGCCCTCACTCCAGCCCCAGAGACTCCTGTGGCTTCACTTATAACTAACAGATGAAGAGTTGAGCCTGTGGCTTTCCAGGGCCTAGGAACTTGCTCAAAACCATTTTGGGAATTTGCATTTTATCCTTTGATAATTAATCACAGATGAAATATTTCAGCTGTCTTTATGGTTCCTTCCCTTTATTGATTCTTCAGGAAGCATGCTCAACCATGAGCTGTGTCTTGGTTTCTGTTACTTTCTTTGGGAACAGGAGCTCAATCCCACATACCTTGGGCGGGCTCAGAGAGCCACTGTGCTGCCCACAGAGGCCAGGAATTCACAGCCACACCTGTGGCACTTCAGCATCACCACTGTGACCTTCTTTATATATATTTCTTAAATACAGGCATATGATTATTTTCTCAGTCTCCACATGCGAGAACCAAAGCATTTGTAGATTTTTTTTTTTTTTAAAGTTGTGTTAACCTGCCACATGGTCTAAGTTAATGTGTCTGTTATGCAAACTTGGGTTTAAGTTCCGGGCACTCCTTATCCTGAATAAAAGGTTCAGAATTGGTACTCTGCCTTTCATTAACAGTGTAATTGAGTTATCTACATTTCTGTAAACCTCGGGCTCTTCTGTAAACACAGAACAACTGTCTCTGTTTCCCAGGGTTGTTGAGAATATTAAGTAAATAACGTGGGCATGGTATTTGGCATATAGCAAATGCTCAGTCAATAATCACGGTTATTATGTCTGCCCAGTCTACAGCTAATAAAAAGCAAAACCATTTCCAAGAAAGGTGGTAGGTTAGAAGCTGCCTCCATGCGGCCTAGTGAAGGGTTTTGTCAGGAAAAGAAACGAACAGACTCTTTTCCAGAGAGAGGAAGAGCTTTAGAAATACACAGAAGAAACAATACGATTGCTGAGAAACCGAGGAGGACAGAAAGGCATGAGACCAAAAGAAGGAAGCCAAGCTGAGCACTGCTGCCCGGTGGCTCCCCAGTGAGCAGAGGGAAGCAGATGCCTGAGCGAAGAGACCCACAGGACAGGCGCTGGGCACTAGTCTCAAAACCAGCTGCCTGTCCTGATGAGACAGGGACAGGTCAGCAGTGGTCAGGGGTTCTTTCACAGAGGGCCGCAGCCAGGCATTGTCCTAAACTGACTGCACTGGGAGCCTGAGACCAGGGAACGGACACAAGTCAGAACTCAACTTGTCACAGCCAGAGGGTGAGAGACCGCCCTGGGAGACAGTTAATAAAGAGTGGGAGTGCCAGACACTGAGAACCCAAAATGTGTGGGTAGGAAAAGACTCCCTCAGGCCTTGGAATGGACAGAGAAGGCTTATCTGCTTTCAGTGGCAGGGAGCGGGGCTCATCAGTGCAGAGCAGTTCTTCAGCTGTTCTGGCCGTGGGCTTTGAAAATACTAAGGCAGGTTCACGTGGACTAATGTCAGTGCTGCGGTTGCTGCCCCAACTCCCAAAGAGAGACCCCTATGTTAGAACATTAGTCACTGCAGAGGATTTGAAATTGGGAGTCCCCGGAGGGTGGGACATCCTGACCAGCCAATAAACTGCAAAGCTAAATATGGCTGGAACAGGTCCCTGGTAAGCAAAGAAGAAAACGTATTAACCTGCAGACAGTACTTGGCAGGATACACTTGTCTCGCCCAGGCGGGACCCCAGCATGCAGTACAGGAGTGGCGATGGGGCTGACCCCACCTCACACCTGGGCGATAATCTGAGTTTTCTCAGTCCAGACAGAGGTCTCTCTAACACGTCACCCTTATTTCCCTTGTACCATTCCTCCTGTTTCCCCTTCTTCCTTTTAACTATACTCTAGTGGCATTTTTACTTTACTGAACTACGAATCAACATGAAAAATTTCATCTCCCTCCAAGCATTTATGTAAAATTGTTGTATATTTCTCATTAGTAGGAAGGCTTTCTCCTCCTCTTGTCCTTCACTGTCTCTTTTTGGTTCACGATATTTTCTTTTCCTATGCTAAAGTGGAATCTGACTTTATCTTTGGTTTTTAAAAGTTTTATGCTTGTGTTTTTAAATTCCTCTTCTTATAGTTATCTAATTTGATTACATTTTTTTGTCAATTTTGTAAAAGTCCTTTTTTAATTTCATATATTTCTTTTTACTTTTTACTTTTCATTTCCTCCTAACACACCTTTCTACACCTCTTAATATAACCTCGCCTCCTTTTCTGTTCCCTTCACCATGTTCTCTTTCCATATTCGTCCTAAATAGTTCTTCATCTCATGGTATATGCTCCATTAACTTTGACATTTTATGTTTCGTGGTAATTGATGACATATTAGTGAACATTAAATAATTTTAGTTATATTTCTATATTCTAATATCTTATATAGTTTAAATTTTTTAATATTTATTTATTTTGTTTTATGTG
The DNA here is from genome assembly GCF_949786415.1 of Peromyscus eremicus. NCBI lineage: Eukaryota > Metazoa > Chordata > Mammalia > Rodentia > Cricetidae > Peromyscus > Peromyscus eremicus. Next base: position 114,961,253 of record NC_081417.1, on the reverse strand, counting down.
TATGGGTGCCTTGCCTTCATGTACACATGTGCATCACATGCATGCCTGGTGCCACAGAGGTCAGAAGAGGGCATTGGATCCCCTGGAACTAGAGTTAGGGATGGCTCTGAGCAACCATGTGAGAGCTGAGAGCTGAACCCAGGTCCTCTGGAAGAGCAGCCAGTGGTCGTGACCACTGACTCATCTCCTCAGCCCCCTACTTTATGGCTTTGTGTTGTTGCAATATGTGTATTCTCCTCTCTGAGTGATACCTTCAGGACTGATGACCAAAACTTAGGTCATTCACTGAGAAGAATCACATAAAATGTAACAGAGAGACACAGACACATGAAATGGTAAAGCAAGCATATCATCTCCCAAAGAGAAAATCCCTCAACTATTTAGTTCAAAGACTTAAATGAATGAAACACCAGAAACAGGTCTCTAAAGTTTACTAGCAAAGATGAGCAATGACTCCAAAGAAGATACAGAAAAAGCAGATGAAAAAAAGTAGAGAAATCACTCCAGGACCCAGAGAACAAATCAGTAAAATGACAGGAAAACAGCAATACAGGTGAAAAAGTCAGAAAAGGAGAAATGTGGCAAGAAAATTCAGATTTTTTTGGGGGGAGGATACCCACAACAAAAATGTCAGTGCTAAACAACTCAATGGTGAAAAAAAGGAGGAAAGAAAGGATATCAGAAAAGGAGGATAAAGTTAGCAAAATTATATTCAAACATCAGTAAAGAAAAGGCAGCTGAGTGGCTGTGGCACATGCCTTTAGTCCCAGCACTCAGGAGGCAGAGGCAGGCTGATCTGAGTTCAGGGCCAGCCTGGTCTACAGAGCTAGTTGAAGGACAGCCAGGGCTACGCAGAGAAACCCTGTCAGGAAAAACAAAAACAAAAAAACAAAACAAAACAAAATTTCAGTGAATGTGACCACAATGCACAAAGGACTCAGAAATGAGATCAAGAGACAAAACCTAAGGATCCACAGAATCATAAAAAGAGCTGAGCTAAAAACTGAAGGTATCTATCTACTCAACCAAACCAGCAGAAGATGTTCTAAATGTAGAGAAAGAGACAGACATCCAAATACGAGAGGCATTTAGAACTCCAAAGGGATAACCGGAGAGGAAACTCTCCATGCTCTGGCCAAGATGTCAAAAAACGCTAAACAAAGAAACATTAAAAGCTTTAGAGAAAAACAGCAACTGACATGAAAGGCGAACATGCCGGAATAATACCTCATCTCTCACCATAGCCCTAAAAGCCAGGGAAGCTTGGAATAATACATATCAAGTCCTCAAAGGGAAAAAGGTGCCAACCAAGCTTGCCGTCCCACAGAGGTGTCTTTAAAAATGGACAGAGAAATAAGGACATGTCAAGATGATGGCAAATTCAGGCAGTTCGTAAGAACCAGTCAGCACAGCAGAAGACACTCAGAGGACGTTATATACAGAGAAGGAAGACAGACAGACTCCATCAGCAGCACACAGGTGCAGGCGAGGATAAAGCAATCCCCAGGAATCCTACCAACCAGAAAAATGACAGGCATCAGCAAACCTTTCTCAGTAATAGCATTAAATATAAGTAGACTCAAGTCACCCATAAAGAGACATTGACTAGCCAGGTCGACTAAAAACAGCATCTACTGCTCTTTTTAAGAAATACACCAAATGGGGAAAGGCAACCACAGAATGAGAGTCAATTACCAAGCAAACAGAATCTGCAAATAGGATTGGATAGCTATTGTGAAACCTGGTAAAGGAGACTTCAAATGGAAATCAGTCAGAAAAGATAAAGAAGGTTATTATACACTATGAAGGAAACAATTCATCAAGAAGCTATAACAATTGTAAATATATATGCACCAAAATAGTGTGGCTCACAACTTGATAAAAAAAAAATCTTAATGTGAATTTAAAAGTTTAGATAAGTTCTGACACAAGAATAGTGAGTGATGCTATATCCAACTTGCATCTAAAATTACCTCAAACAAAAAAATCAACAGAGAAACTGAAGTTATACTACATCATTACAGAAATGAAACATATAACTTTCCATGTAATAGATACAGAATATTACATATTCTACTCAGCAGCCCATGGACCCATCTCTAAAATGACAATATTCTAGGTCACAAATACAAAAGAATTGAAATAAGTTTTTGCATTTAATCAGATTATGCTGGAGTAAAGATAATTTCTAACAACAAGAGAAACCTCAGAAATCACACAGATCCTTCCAGACTGAGCACTACATGTTTGACCAACCAGTGGGTTATTGAAGAATCCAGGGTAGAAAATTTCAAAGTCCCAGAATCAAATGAGAATGGAAGCACAATTCCCAGGAACCTTTGGGGTGTGGATTAAGCAGTTCTAGGATAAAAGTGTGTAGTTATGAGTGCTTGCATTGAAACCACTGGAAAAGTCTCGAATAACTGAACTAATGATGCAAACCAAGGGGTCAGAAAAACAAGAAAAAGCCAAACCCAAAAGCGATATATGACAAGAAAGAATGAAAATCAAAGAAGAAGATCACAGAAGGAATTAATGAAGTAGAGAACAGCAGAACAACACATAGAAGCGAAGAGCTGGTACCTTGGGAAAAAATAAGCAAGATTCACAACCCCCTAGCCAATCTAACAAAAAGAAGAAAAGACCAAATTAATAAAATTAGAGCTAAAAGTGGGATGGTAACCCAGATTCCAGCGAAATTTAGATGATCATTAGGGAACACTTTGAAAATTTATATTCGAAGAATAAATTCCAGAAGAAAGGCGTCATTTCCTAGACATATTACCGCCAACTAAAATTAAATCAAGAGACTATAAGCAGTGGAAAGAGACCCACAACAAGCAATGAGTTGTAAGCAGCGTTGTGCAGCTGTTTCCTCGAGTTGGAACCTTCCCTCCCGGGTGGGGGAGGAAGAGCCTGAGACTCAAGATGCAGGTGAAACACACAGGACTCAGGAAGCCCTTAAACTCCCAAGATTCACGAGACTTCTTCCTACCCAAGATTATGAAAGTAATAAGGAATTTCTGGGGAGAAGAGACTCTGCAGACAACCGAGCTGCCTGCAAGACGTGCAGGGAACTCAGGAGTTCAGCTTCGCAAGACACCACCCACGCGTTGCGGGCTTTTTGATGATGCAACTGACTTTTGGTGCACGTATTCCTATAAATAATTAAGCTGGACTGTAGCAGGCTTTCTCTTGGGCCACCAAGCAGCTCCCAAATCATGACACGGAGACTTCTTATTAAGTATGAATGCTCAGCCTTATTTTATGCTTGTCCCATTAGCATTTATAGCCTTGGGGCTTTTTACCTTTCTTTCTTTCTCTGTATCTTACTTTCATTGTTTCTCCTGTCTGTCTGTCCGTCTGTCTGTCTGGTGGCTGCCTGGCTTCTAGCCCCAGGTGCGTCACTCTCTTGTTCTCCTCTCTCTCTCTCTCTCTCTCTCTCTCTCTCTCTCTCTCTCTCTCCCTCTCTCTCCCTCTCTCCCTCTCTCTCTTAGATTTCTCCTCCTACTCATTCTCTCTGCCTGCCAGCCCCGCCTATTCCTCTCCTGCCTAGCTATTGACTGTTCAGCTTTTTATTAGACCAATCAAGTGTCTTAGGCAGGCAAGGTGAAAGAAATGCAACACATCTTTACATAATTGAACAAAAGCAGCAGAAACAAATGTAACACACTTTTACACAGTTAAAGTAATATTCTGCAGCATAAACAAGTGTACACATCTTTACGTAGTTCAAATAATATTCCACAACACTGGACTTTGGTAGAATTGCTTCCTGGCTCAGCCATCAATGCATGATTGGAGTGAATAGGTATTTATTGACATCTCCTCAGGAAAATTCACGCAGCAGAAGCAGGGCTTGAAGAAGGATTGACAGAGTCAAAGAGCATTTGGGGAGGAACAATTTCATAACCCTTATGACTGTGATGAAGACTTGGCAGTTGAAGCTGATCCATGTGAGTTTGGAGCACTTCAGGGAAACTTGATATGGCTACCTTTCCCTATGTGGTATGTGATGGTGTGCCTCTTTGATGAAGGAGTGGTTTCATACTCCCTAAGAAGGGTGCTAGGACATGAAACAAAGGCCAAATCTTCTGAGAGTGAAACATCCTCAGAGGGAGTTCCTCTGTGTGGTACAGGGTGATATACATCCTTGATGAGTGAGATGCCCTCAAAGAAGTTGAGAGAAGAATACATACACTGCATCTAATGTGCCTGAGGCAAATCATAAGCAAGTGGTGGGTGGCATCTTCTGTGGGCAGAACCCATAACTGAGGCTGGGCGATCTGTTCAGAATGAAGTTGTCTGCATTAGGGAAGAACAACAGTGGAGAAGAAATGTGAGAACACTACCCTGCAGATTAGTCTCTGATTTAGAAGGAGAAGTGGAGAAAGGGAAGATGACATGGTGTTAGTGGTTTGCAGTTTCTTACAGCTGACTAAATGGAAGGGAAAGAGAGCCAATTAGCCAGTGCTGAGGAGCCTTCCTAAGGGTTCAAACACTTAGAACCCGCAGGAAGATTGAGACAAGGAAGACAGAGAAAGTGAGTTCAAAGTGATAGAAGATAGACTCTTTAAGTCTGACGTTTACTAGAGAGGAAGGGGAGAAAAATCCACAACTCAGCATGCAGACACGAGTCTTAATAGCGCTAGCACACAAAACTTATGCTAATGAGCAAATACTCAACCTCTGAGCTACTTGAATTGGGGAAAGACTTTTAAACAAGTCCTGAAAGAACCTCTGACAGACTGGCTCATGAGGCTGGGGGATGTGGGGGTAGATGGGATCAGTGTGAGTGTTGTGAGGCAGAGAAACTGAGCAGTGTAACCACCCATCCCTCCTTGAGACAAAGGTCATATAAACTGAGGCAACATGAAAGAAATCAATCCCTGATGGACCTGCTCAAATAATCCCTTAGGAACACTTTTTTTTTTCACTACGTGAATATCAGGGACTTGAGAAAGGACAGGCATTACTGAGGGAAGTGGGCATATGAGAGGCAGTGTTTGATGCCCAGGATATTGGTCTAGAAAGAACTGTATTTTTATAGGAGAGTTAAGGAAGAAATTAAAACAGCAGGGACCTCAGGACTGGCATGGGGCTTAAGTGGCTTTTTTGAGCCATGTGGTGGGCTGTGAACTTTATGGGGCAGGAGAGGCTCCAGCAGATTTGAGTTTAGTTTAGAAAGACATTTCAAGAGTTTGTAAAGTGATCAAACAAAAGGCGATGAGAGATGTCAACACAGACAAAAGGAGACACATTGAAATCCCTGCACCAAGTATCTTTGGGACCGATTCGGACTATCTGGGTTATTTAAAGGCCAATGTGGCAAGATTTGTGTTAAGCCAGAGTTAAAGGGGAAAAAAATTAATAGGAAGCCAAATAAATGCCTTGCTAGTGAGCTGCTAGGAGGCTTTAAAGCCAGAGCGACAGTTCGTGGCAAACATAAAATGACAGAGCAGGTGAAAAAGATTAAATTTGACCTAGTGTCTTAGTCAGTGTTCTAATGCTGTGAAGAGACACCATGACCATGACAACTCTTAAAAAGGAAAGCATTTCATTGGGGTTTGCTTACAGTTTCAGAGGTTTAGTCCATCATCCTCATGGCAGGAAGCATGGCAGCTGAGAGGTCTACATCTGGATCTGCAGGCAGCAAGAAGGGAGAGAGCCACTGGGCAGGCTTGGGCTCTTAAAACCCTAACACCCACTCCTGGTGACATACCTACTCCAACAAGACCACACATCCTGTTCCCTCTCAATTAGCACCACTCCCTAGTGAGCATGTATTTAAATATATGAGCCTGTGGGGGACATTTCTATTCAAACCACCACACCTAGGGTGGGGAGTTATTTCTGCAGAGTATATTGTATGTATTTCTCCCCTAAAAGAAAATATACTGGGGGACAGACTGTTCATTTGGGCTGGGGCTGATTCAGGAACCAAATGTGGCTGCTGAAGAGGCAAGGACCATGGATACTCTAGGCATCCATGCTTGCTTCTGGAGCCAGTCAGAACTGGAGATCTGGCTCCAGAAGCAAGCATGGATGCCTAGAGCACAGCCTTGCTCCCACTTGGGCCTGAGCCAGACTGAGCAAGCAGCACTAGGTGGCTCCTTTAAGGCCATCAGGGATAAGCAGATACACTGTGGCCCCACAGCACCCCAAGATAAGAAAGCAAGATATCCCATAGAAAGTATGGATTATAAAGCTCTAGATGGGATATTGTCTTCCATCCATGCTATGGTGCCCAGCATTGCTCTTTTGAAGATACAACTTGTCTTAGTTAGGTTTTCTATTGCTGTAAAGAAACACCATGACCATGGCAGTTCCTATAAAGGTAAACATTTCATTGACATGGCTGCTTACATTTCAGAGGTTCAGTCCATTATTGTGGAGGGGAACATCGAGATGTGCAGGCAGACATGGTGCTGGTTACATCTTGATCAGAAGGCAACAGGAAGTGGGCTGACTCACTGGGTATAGGTAGCTTCAGCATATATGAGACCATAAAGCCAGCCTCCACAGTGACACACTTCCTCCAACAAGACCACATGTACTCCAATAAGGCCACACCTCCTAATAGTACCACTCCCTATGAGCTTATAGGGGGCCAATTACATTCAAACTACCACACAACTGATACAAGTGGTGGAACGTTTCTCTTTTGGATATCCATTTAGCCATCCAAGACCAGCTGGTACTTGCTTGGTGTAGATAGCAGTAGGTCTTCAGAGATCATGCCCACCTGCTGTAAAAAAGGTGTTTTTGTTATCTAATGCTAACTCTTTGGTAGCCTACAGACTGGAAAGACATCTGAAAGAGCGTTAAAGACAGTTGTTAAGGAATTTAAAGGAAGGAATCGTGCACAGTGGAGCAGGGCACCCCCAGAAGCCATAAGATGATTGGATAAAAAGAGCAGAATTAGGGGATTGGTCTACCTCCCTGTGAGCTGCTGGCCAGGTTAGCCCTCAAGGCCCCACAGACCAAAAAGGTGATTACCATGGCTGCGACTGCAATTCAGAACAGATTGCCAGACCTGTTTCTGAAGGCACCACCTGCTTTGGCTGCTGGACATGGAGAAATAAGGCTGGGATGGGAGAGAAGCTCGCTCACTCCTTGTTGGTCTGTTTTCACAGTGCTGGTAAAGGGGAATTGTCACCAATGGTTCTGGTTGGCCATGGATCCTGAATGCTACGCTTCTGTTTTTCAACTGGTATAGGCCATGTGTTTTGTTGACTTGAAGTATTTGTGTAAATCTGACCTCAGCCTTCAGCTTTCCTTCCTGGAGGACCAGAAACCAAAGTCTTTAAGAACTTAGCAAATACACTAGTATTTATTGACTACTCTGAAATGCTCCAGGCAGGGAGTAATCAAGTTATATAATAAAATTCATTTGATTTTTTTTTCCAACAACCAGATGATACATGGAATAGAGTTTCCATTTTAGAAAAGGGCTTAATGAAACTCAAAAAACAAATCAAGACCCCACAGATATCAAATAGCAGAATTATCCTCTGGCTAGTTAATCCAGGTTTGATTGGCCTCCGGGCACACTATTAACCACTGTGTTCAGGATCGCCTAAGCCGGGGGTGGGGGTGGGGGTGGTGGTGGGGGTGGTGGTGGGGGTGGTGGTGGGGGTGGTGGTGGGGTGGTGTTGGGGGGGTGGGGGTGGTGTTGGGGGGGTGGGGGTGTTGGGGGGGTGGGGGGGGTGGACACCTAGAAGCAAAAGTCTTATTCTAAAGCCTGCACTTTGAAGGAACCCCTCTGCTTACATGTTGAAGTTCTAAGTAAGAGGATTTTAAAGGGTTCTAGTGACAGATACAACAAGCATAATAGTAACATGGAAAGCCATTCGGCCGCCAGTAGCACATTGTCCCAAATACTCTCACCACCACACCTACCCATTTCTCTTTTATCTAGACCACCTCCCCCAGTCTTCCTGGCAGCTATGAGTGGCCATATAACCGCACTCTGGCTGGCATGAGGCCAGGGGGACGTGGTGTGTGCCCAATCCAGGTTGAGCCTTTTATTTCTTGCCTTTCCCTGCTGCTGGTCTGGATACAAGACCTTGAAAGTCACAGGTTACACATGGCAGGGCCCCCATGAATCTGGGTCACTGACAGATGATCCGGAGCTGAACGCCCAACACCTTGTTTACTATCAACCGGCCTTTGCTTGAAGTAGGGAACTTCCATTTTGTGAAGTGATGGGCATATCTCAGTTAATACCCTCTCCTGCTGGATCTGAAAGGGTAAAGAAAAGGCCGCCGGCTAAGCCAGGTCTCGTTTCCAGGGGGTACGCACCCTGAGGTTCTGGTGCCGGGTTAGCAACCTTACTTCTCTGTGGGATAATTTGGGACCTTTTGATTGCTAGCATCCCCGGAAAGTTATGGGCAGAATTGTTTGTCTTGTTCTTAGAGGCCTCCTCTCACTCTGGCTTGGAAGAGGTCACGAGGTCATGCAGCCACTTCCGCTTGGCTTTTGGCTGTGTGCTTCTTCCTTCTATTGTTTAAGTCTAGTTTTCCACCATCATGGCTCCTGTGAGTGTGGTTGGAGAGGACACGTATTTGGAATTTTCTTGGAGAACTTGAAAACCTGTTGACGCGAGCCTGATGCCAAACAGACACCCAAGGAGGGTCATCACCTGTCGGGGAAGCACAGTCAGTGCAAGCAGAGGTGGTCCTAGAACCCTGGGCCAGGACTAGGGTGAGGGGACCATGACGCCAGACTTCCTGATTGAACGAACTGTATTTGCCAGGGATCATGGGAAAGGGCCTTCAGGGTTCACGGTTCGCTAGTGTCTATGCTCAGACACTCAGAAGCAGAGACCCCCTTCACTTTGAACTCTTTCCATCTGCTTTAGTTCATACCATAATATAGCTCACTAAAAATGTATTAGCTTATCATCCATCCTCTATAGTCTGCTTCATTAGACGAAAGGCATACCTAACATCCTCGCTACACTGGCCTCTTTTTCTCGACAGACATATAGAAATGCTGTCATTGGTTTCTATGGAACTGCACCTTAGGGATCTTAACCATCCTTCTTCTAACTGAGAGAGTTTTCTAGGTGCCAGTTTGCTACTTCAGGGTTTTAGATACACAAATCTTATCACCTTCCCCATGCTTTGTTCTGGCGCCACAAGTTCACGTCTCACTTTGAGATTGTGAGTCCTCTGGAGAGACTGAAAAAGTAAAATAATTTTATTTTTCAATGCAGTGAGTCCTAGTTCCTCTGTTTCCTTTAAACTCTGCTTGAAGACAGAACAGTTCTCTCTTTGCTCATCTCCATGGCAGTGGAAGATGCCAGCCTTGGACTTCTTCATGTGTCTGTACAGAGAGACTTCTCCCAGCCACCGACTGTGGTCTTGAGAGCTCCGCCAGCACACTGCATGGCAGGTTTAGGGTTTTTGCTCATGCAGACAGAAAGGGTTATAGATGCACAGTAAGGAAAAATTCAGACAAAAAGAGCCTCTAAAAGGTTTACAACGTGTTTGTAAATGTGTATAGGCTTGAAAGAGAGAAGAGAAAAATATATATACTGTCTTAGACTTAAAAAAATATAGTTTTAAAATGAAGTCCTTAAAAAGGAATAGAATAATTAAAAAAAATATAATAAGCCACATAAAGATTGGAAATACACAGAGAGTCTGGATCCTATATGTTATTTTGTGTTGTCTTTAGATTTTTTTTGACGGTTAATGAGCAAATAATAACTGCTAAGAGACATTTGATTATGAAAACTGCTATATAGATTAGACCAACCTATATATTTTAAAATTATCTTGACTTCAAAATTTAAGTCAAAAGACATGTTACTTTGGGGAGAGATTATGCTTTTGTTTCCATAGGAAATGAGAGGCTGTAGATTCATTATGGGTTAAGGAAAATCAGTTTTGATTGAGGAGGATGAGGAAGACCCCCTGAAATCCTGGCTACAGACATAAAAAAATAAACCTACAAAAACTATAAAATACATACTGTATATTTTAGCTGCTCAAACATATAATAAAAAATCATCTTTGGCTGACTTGTGTATAATGCACAGTCTATACCTGTATTAATACAGATATATACGTTACCTTTAAAAGTTTGTGTATTTTCAGAGAAATGAAACCAGACACCAATAAAAACTGGATGGTCCAGGTGATCTAACATCCAGAACAGCTTCAAGGCATACTTCAAGGCATACACAGAATACTCCAGTCAGGACTTGACCATAATCCTGAATTTTCTCAGGACCCCCAAAGATTACCAGCACCCCCAATCAATAGGAAATAGGCTAGAGAACTATGCCCACACTCCCCAAAAAATGGATTATAGTTGTTTGTCTTTGGTTGGGGGGGTTGGTTGCAAATTATTATTGGTCATGGAAAAAAACAACAATAAAAACTAACCAAAGGAGTTAGATTCAAAGATCTCTTTCTAAGGGAAAAAAAGGGGGATATGATATAGAAACAACAGGATAAAAGGGTAGATTATTGAATCTACTTTAATCCAAAAAACAACTATTAAATATTTTATATTGGTATGGATGTTGATACAAGTTTAAAGCTAATTTTGTTATATTGTATGTATATTTTTACTTTTGTTTAGGTTATTGTGTTATACAGCTCATTTAAAAATGTAATGTATAATTAAGAAATACGGATTAGTAGTCATTTATAATAATCAAACTTACAGTCATGTTATGTATGTTTTCAAGGCTGAACAGATATATTTAGCTAGAGACATGGTCTTCAAACACTTCAAAGACCTACAGAATATGGCATTTAATATGTTTAGTAACCTAAGGCTTTTCATGACAGTAAGACATGTCTGATCCTGGCAGTGCCAATCTACTTCAGAGAAGATATGGGCATCGAAGAAACTCCATATGGAGTTTGTTTTCTTTGTGGAAAAAGCTAGCCATGTGGGCAAAGAAACTGCCCTTGCCTCAATTGCTAACAGTTATTGTCCAAACTGGACCAACGAGACCCAAGAAAGGTGACTGCCAAACTTTGCCAAGACAAGGTAGACAGTCCTTTAGAATTCTCTGCTTCTGTCAGATATGCTAGGCCTGTAGGCCAGAGTTGGATGCCTCAATGTTGCAGAGGGACTCAGAATTACAGCCTGAGGTCCCTGTCATTAGGTAACATTTCATCCTTCTGGGGTCTTTGATGGAGTTGAAGACTAGATAGTCATAGTTATAGTTTTTCTTGGTTTTGATAAAAGATGAATTAGATGTAAAACTTTAGACTCACCAAGATAAGAAATATAATAAAGTATTTTCTCTAATTTTGCCAAATATAAATGGATTGGATATTGTTACTATAATTCTTACTTAATAACTGTTTTTGTTATATATAATCTTACTATGTTAAAGTTAAAACCTTCCTTTTTAATTAGACAAAAAAGGGGAAATGTTGTGGATTATGCTCATGCTAATAAAATGCTAATTGGCTGATAGCCAGGCAAAAAGTGTAGGTGGGGTGATCAGCCTGAGGATGCTGGGGGAAAGAAAGGCAAAATCAGAAGATACCAGCAGCCACTGAGCAAGCAGGGTGTATAGAAAATGAGGTAACAAGCCATGAGTCGTGTGGCAAAGCATAAATAGAAATATGGGTTAATTTAAGTTTAAGAGTTAGCTAGTAATAAGCCTGAGCTATCAGCCAAGCATTTACAATTAATATAAGCCTCTGTGTGGTAATTTGGAAGTGGCTCCTGGGACAGGAAAACTCCACCTACATGATGCCCCCATTACTTGGTCATCTTTATGGGCCTGTCTATGATACAAGGCAAGGCAACCTACCAGAACACCAGGCAGTACCTCCACACTATCAGAAACCCTGCTGCCCAGCTTCTGTTACCCACACAGCTCCATCCCATTCCACCCTCTTCCCCAGCCCTGCCCCCATCTCAAGCAGAGCCTGTGCTTCAGGATAGGGCTCTAGTCACTTACCTGTAAGGAAATTCAGAAAAGCCTGAAGAAAATGGAAGCTGCTCAAAATCCTTTCAACAGAAATAGCCACTGCTCACTTTTGAGGAGGCACCTGGGAACCCTCTCTCAATACTGTAATTCCATGACCTCTTCTCTGGGGGATTGTAACCTGCTTCTCCATTTTATCACCTCTCCAGGACATGTTTCTATGTCAATAAACACAGGACTTCAGAGCCCTCTTTCCTGCAACCTTACCCAGCTAGCAGTGCTGGCTTCCTGTCTCGAGTCCATGCCAATGTGGTCACCACTGATCAGAGGCAGCTTAGTTCTTCTCCACCGCAACCTTCCCTCTGATGCAAAGAGCCTCTGAGGATGGACAGGAGAAACACTGGGAAGAAGCCACAGAGAGAGGGAGTTTCTTTTGGCTCCTTGGCTGGCTTATCTGGACACTTCCCTGCTGAATTCCTGGGCTGTCTTGTTATCTAGCACATGGAATTTCTGGCTGAAGCTACCTTGCAAGCAATTGCTAAGGGAGTTCGGAATATTCGTGACAAGACACCATTAAACAAACAATAACAAACAAATGCAGTGAATGTGGCTTTGGACCCAAGGGCCCTGGGTAAAGGAGCTGTGTGGCTTTTCAGGCAGAAGGGACAGTGTCTGTTAGTAACCTCTGTCAGCACCTACACTGGAATGTGCCTCCAGCTGTGGCTTGAACCCTTGCCAACGATTAGTACTCAAACAACAGTCTGCATTTCCAAATCTGCGCTTCTCTTAGAGTTTTGGTCTTCCTCTCACTGGAGGATATAAATATAAGCACAGCTTCTCCACTTGGCATTATTGATTGACACGTGAGCTGGGCCGTTTTCTGTTATTCAGGGGTTATCGAGAGCCTTGTGTGGACTTTGGAGGCATCCTAGGGCTCTACCAGCTAGATGCTGATAGTGTCCCCTCAGCAACAATTCAAAGCAGTTCCAGACATTGACAAACATTTATGTGAGGAGTATGGCCTTGGCAGAGAGCCACTGTTAAGCAGTCAGAGCGGGGGTGAGGGTGGGGGGTGGTGCTGCAAAGCCAGATCAACTCAGGTTCAAGTCCTGACTGTGACCTGAGCACTTATGTGAACATCAGTTCCTCAGTTTTGTTGTCTTTACAATGGGGGAATCTTTACCACAGGGGACAGTGAGAGGAATTTCAGAAGGCAAATAACTTAGCCAGCAAAATCCTCAGCAAATTATACAATTTTGCTTCCACGGCGATCTTTAGAAGAATTGACATCAAGATCTCCATTCTCCAGAAGAGAATAATTAAAAAATGGTTGAAACTCATAGACTTATTTATTAATTTTTAAAGATTCATTTATTTTTATTGTACACATAAGAGTGCTTTGCCTGTGTGTCTGTGTACCACGTGGTGCCTGTGGAAGTGAGAAGAAGGCTTTGGATCCCCTGGAATTGTGGTTACAGATGGTTGTGAGCCACCACGTGGGTGCTGGGAACTGAACCTGGATTCTCCGCCAGAGCAACAAGTGCTTTAACTGCTGAGCCGTCTCTCCAGCCTCCTCACTTTAGATGTGTATTTCTTTCTTTCCCTAAAGTGACGAGTGTGCCCAGATGTGCTGTGGTAGAGGAGAAAGGGGAAGCTGAAGAGATGGGCTTGACATGAGTGTGGGGAACTGAACCCTTGGAGTTTTGGCTGTGAGCCTTAGCCTTTAAGGGCAGAGCTATCTTTCCAGCCCCTCACTATTATTTATTTTTCTGCCCGTGCATTCAGTTGCTGCAGAGCCTTGCTCTCTTGTCCTAGGACTACGGGTTTGCTTATTTGTCCTTTTCAGTCTGTTAATTTTTGTTTCTTCGGTTTCTAAGCTACACTAGCAGATGGGATAGTTCCTGGACATGTAGACTTGGTTTATCACCATGAAGGGTCGTCTCTATCATTATGCAATGTCCTCCTCACGGTAAGGTGTGTTTACTAAAAATCTTTGTGTGTGGTGCTGGGAGAGCAACCCCAGAACCCCGTGCATACTAGGCAGTGCTCTGGCACTGAGCTGGACTGTGTTCAGGTGATCTTGTTTAGCAAGGTAGGAAAGCAACACATTGTAACAAGGCAGCCATTTCTCAGGCTCTGTGCCTAAGGGAAGGCATCATCTTTGTACTCTTCCTTCCAGGTTTGGTGGATAATTGAAGCTTTTTGGTGTGAAAGCTGGATTCTGATGTATATAACAAGACAGAGCGAGGCTCTGTGCCTCCAACCTACGCAAATCCTTTAACAGTTTGGAGCCTCAGTCTCCTGTGGTGTAGTAGTGAGCCCGGAGTCCACAGTGTTGAGTCAATTACATGAGTCTGCTGAGCTGGTGGGTGCTCTGTGGCTGCTCACTTCTTTTTCTTTTAAGAGATTTTTATGTTTGGAAATGTGAAGCCGACTGGAACCTCCCTGCCATAGAAACATCCCAGGCCCTACACACATTATTTATCTCTTATGACAACCTGTGCAGCTAAGACTCATTTCTGTGTAAATAATTTGTGTGAGCCTGCCTAGGCAGCACATCTTTTTGCAGATACTGACGTTCGAGAAGGCAATGAGCAGTGTCGGGGAGTAGAGGCATTTGGGTTGAAGAATAGCTCTGTATACACGGCTTCCGAAGCCTGTAATTGATGTCTTAAACTACAGTATATAATTTAGCGTGACAGACTTCTTTTGTGTTAATAAGAAGTTACTCAATAATTCATTTCCTAGTCTACTCCCTGTGAATCATGATAAAGTAATGCGGTTTTAATGAGGCTGTAATATGCTTTTCCAAGGGAATTGCACAATGCTGTAACAATTAATGTACCGTGCGTTTAAGGCACGATTACCTCAAGAATGAGTGTGGCTTGCAGCTAAAAGCGATGACACTTTCAGAGCCGAGGATGCTCCCCAAACACTGGCTACACAGCTGCTGAAGAATATGGAGACAAGTCGGATGCATACTTAGAACAAGTACGAATCTAACATGCTGGTATATGAGGGAACAATGGTTCCCTTTCTCTGAAAACTACTGTTCACTGAGGAAGAAATAAAACAAAGAAAAATATGGATGCTTTCAGCACTAATTGCTTTAAATGCAGTAACTAACCCATTCCAGGTGCTTAATGCTACCCCGCTGCTCTGTGGGCTCTTTGTTCATTTTAATGGGACTAATTTTGTTTTGATGTTAATTGTCCTTTAACATCTCGTTTAATCATGCAAGATGCCCACATATGTCTTGAAAGGAGAGAAAATTCTAAACAGAAAGCCAAACAAAGCAATGCATGAAGCTGGCTTTCCCTGGGAATATGAGTACTTTCCTACACCAGTACTAAAGACTTAGCATTTTCTACAAGGGGTAATTTTCTCACATGCATATTGTAAGAGTTAGCAACAAGGAGGATGGATGGACATCAACACTGGCTCAATTCAATAAACGTTCATTCAAGCACCTGTGTCATCAACACAAAACAAGACGCCACAGGCTGTCAGGGCAGAGTGTTGGATGACTGTTTCCAGAATCTCCCAGAAAACACAAATGCATATACAAATATATTCACTGATGGGGGCTCATGAAAGTTGCTATTATATTATAGTGACACGATGCACTCAAGAACTGTAACCTTCGAGTGAGTTATGTTTTATGGTCTACAAAATACTTTTATGTTCATTTGTTTATTTGGATCCTACAAAAATCCCAAGAAGTGTGCAGATGTTATTGTCCTCATTTTAGGAATGAGTAAATTGTGGTTCAGTGCTGTAGACCAGCTCAAGTTTGTCCCATAAATAGCAGGAGCCAGGCTCTAAATTGAAGGATTGTCTTTACATATGTAATGTGAAAGGGCTGAGAATTAGTGTGCTTTCCTTAAGTAACATAGTTGTGGCCTCAATACTTGTTTTACCACCAAAATTAATACATAGAAATAATAGTTCCCAGGGAAGACAGTCTTGTCAGGAACTAACTCTTCTGCTGACCTGCCTCTGTCATATCTAGATCATTGGCTGCCTTTCCAAGCTATGAATGAAGTAAAATTCCTCGTCATAGTTTATGAGGCTCACTATCACTGTTAGCGCTTGCTGGAGTCTTTGGCCTTGTGTTTGCTGGTCCTGTCCTTGAACTTCCACAACATGGTGGTTCACAACAGTCCATAAACTCCAGTTCCTGAGGATCCAATGCTTTATTCTGGTCTCTGTGGGCATCGGGAATGCATGTGATGTATACACATACATGGAGACAAAACAGTCATGCACATAAAATAAAAATAAATGATTTTTTAAAAAGAGTATTCCCTATGCATACTACTCAGTTCCAGTTCTCTCTCTCCCTACGTCTCTCACCACCCTGTTTTGTATATTTATAACGAGGAGATAAAATATGGCTGCACAAATTAAATGGTGTATTGTCACAAAAAGGTCTCCCCCACTTTGTCTCCCAGTGCTTAAAGACAGGGAGGATCCTGAGGACAGATCTCAGAGGGAACACACCTCATGGATGTGATACACCAAACCCAGGGTGAGTGAAGTATAATCTTGGTGGGGTCCTATTATTAAAGTCTGGCCGAGAGTAGGGTAAAAGCAAAGGCAAGTCTAAGTGAAGCTTGAGGTAGAGCTCACTACTCTGGAGAGGTAGGGGACTAACCCCAGATCTGCAAAGGCACGGCACTTTCTGGACCCAGGGCAGTGGCATTGCTGGAGGACCAGGCTTCAAAGTTCTAAACATGATAGGTGAGGCCCTGTTGCAGGCTGAGCAGAGTCTCAGCCTGTCAGGGCCTGAACCCTTGGTGTCTGTCAAGCTTGTAGTCTTTTCTTGTAGCAGTTTGGAGTCCAGTGGCTGAGATTAGCACCTCACATGTGAGTCCCAAAAGGTGTGATGCAACATTCTCATGGAAAGGCGTAGGACCCATCAAGTTCTTATTATCACGGAGAAACATCGTTCACCCACAGGGCAAACTCTGTTAGCATCTAGACTCATTCCAAAGCCATATAACAGGACTGGGCATAGCTCAGTGGTAAAGTACATGCTCAGCATGCTTGAAGCTCTGGGTTCTACCCTACCACCAAGGGAAAGAGAAAGCTACATGACCCATTATTGCCTAGTTGTACCTTTTTCTTCATAATACTTATTACTGCCTCCTTTTTACACATGTGATGGTTTTTTTGTTATTATAATTAATACATCTTTGTGGATAAAGACTTTCTTTTTTACATTGAAGAGTCTCCTGGAGCTGGAATGATAGCTGCATGTGAGAAGCACGTAGCATCTATGTGTTGAATGGATGAATTCAGTGGGGGAAAATTGAAAAATTAGCAATACTTAGTGATAGTAAGGGTTTGAGAAATGCATCAGAGTCTGCTGGAGGATCCATTGAGAAGACACTTTAAAGGGCTATCTGGGGCTTTTAAATGTTCATTAAAGTAAAAGATAAACATCTCTTTGGTCTCAGCTTCTCAGTTTCTCACTTCCCACAGCAACGCTTCAAGGACGTACTGCTATGACTAATTAGGAAGGTATTTTTATTTTTGAGACAGGATTTCATGTAGCTCGGCCTCGCTTCAAGCTTGCTGTGTGCTGGGGATAGTTTTGAACTCCTGATTGCTCTACCTCCACCTCCCAAGTTCTAGGATTACAGGTGTGTGTAGTTGGTTTTTTTTTTTTTATTCTTTTGGCTCTTTACTCTTTGGGGGGCCCCACCACCCGCTCCCAAATGAATCACACGGAGGCTTATTCTTTCTTATAAATACCCAACCTTAGCTTGGCTTATTTTTAGCCATTTTTTCTTAACTTAAATTATCTTGTCTGTCTTTTGCGTCTGGGCTTTATCTTTCTCTATTCTGCATACCTTTCCTTCTTTCCTACTTACAACATTGCTGGTTGTGTAGCTGGGTGGCTGGCCCCTAATGTCCTCCTCTCCTTCTCCTTTTCTTGCTCCCCGATCTTTTCTTCCCAGATTTCTCCTCCTATTTATTCTCTCTGCTTGCCAGCACCTCCTATCCTTCCTCCTGCCTTGCTATTGGCTGTGCAGTTCTTTCTTAGACCAATTAGGTGTTTTAGACAGACAAAGTAACACAGCTTCACAGAGTTAAACAAATGCAACATAAAATAATGTAACACATTCTTGCATCATTAAAACAAATGTCCCACAGCATAAGTACATGTCACACATCTTAAAATAATATTCCACAACAGATGTGTGCCACCATACCTGGTTTATGCATAACTGAGACAAAACCCAGGGATTTGTGCATGATGGGCAAGGACTTTACCAACTGAGCTACGTCTTTGCCCTGGAAATATTTTTTTAAGAATAAAGTCAATCAAAACAACATTAATACCCATCATTCAGGAAATGGCTAAGCTGACTTACATGCCTTTGAAAAGACCCTTGGAAGCCAGTGGAGCAGATCTCTGTTGGCACAGTCTGTGGCATGCTGTTGGGGAAGGAAAAAATAGTTATAGACTACATGGCTGGGATGGGCTTTCTGACTTTTTCAAAGATAACATCATCTTGAGTTTCAGGGAGCCATGCTTGCACTCACTAGATGGTACTTGACTTGCTGAAGACCTCTGACAGGGTGGGAAGGTGACTTTGCTTTCTGACCCAGCCACCTCTGTGCATTTTGAACATTTCTGTTATAAATTATCTAAAAATCACCCTTACAGGCTGCATTTCTCAGCAAGCCTAAAAGCAACAAAGAGAGAATATCAGCTTTGTGACTTACTAGGGATACACTTTTAACAATTTATTCTCTGTAGAAATCACATCCATCACTGATCTAACTAATATAACTCACTCACACCTGACTGTACAACAGGAACCTATGTCCACACTGATACATAGGAAGGAGTAGCAGATAAAGGAATAGATGGGATTCTGGGGAGGAGGCTCCCAGAATGTAATTTTGTGTCATTTAATATTGACATTAACAGACTCCATAAGACATCTTCTTTATACCCAAGATGTAAATCACACATTTCTGAGATCACAGTTAGTTCTACCCACCCAGCCTTCCCAATCAATGCTTTTATTTGAGAGATATTAGTGCTTCAAATTCTGAAAAGATTTCCTCACAGTTGAGTCCCTGAGGGTCGGGTTTCCCCTGTCACTTTTCAGAGCTAAGTGCTAAGACTTGGACTTTGATCAGTAAACTATAATGACCATAGATCTTGTGGAGTAGAAAGTTCCATGCAAGGTTGCAGAAAGAATGCTGGGCCACGGAGAATCGAGAAAATAACAGCAAGCAGTTCTACTAGCCCCAGCAGCCAGGGTGAAAACAGCAGCTGTGAATTCCCCCATTCCAAGCATTCTCCATAGCAACTCTCATTGTGTGCTAAGACTCATTCCTTTTCTCTCCCATTCATGGTTCCTCTGTGTCCTTCGCACTCAGCAACCTCACTACACTCCAGCTCTGTCTTACTCATCTTTGTTAGGGTATCTATTGTGATAAAACACCATGACCAAAAGCAGCTTGGGGAGAAAGGAGTTTATTTCAGCTAACAACTCTCAGGTCTCTCCGTTACTGAGGGAAGACAGGTCTGGAACTCAAGGCAGGAGCCTGGAGTCAGGAACTGAAGCAGAGGCCATGGAGGAACACTGCTTACTGGCTTGTTCCTCATGACTTACTCAGCCTGCTTTCTTATATAACTCAGGCCTGTCGGCTCAGCACTACCTCTCATGTGCTGGGACCACCCACACCAATCTTTAATCAAGAAAATCCACTGTAGACGTGCCTATAGGCATTTTCTCAATTGGGAGTCCCTCTTCCCGAATGACTTTAGATTGTGTCAAGTTAACAGAAAACTAACTGAGACACTTCCCCTACTGCTGTTATCAACTGATTTCCTCCTGCTCAATATCCAGGGTAGCTATTTTCCATTTAATTCAGGAGATTAATCCTTTGGCAACATTTATTCAGCATGTCCATCCTCTGTTGCAATGGTCTCTACAGTGGTACCCAGAATTCAGGATGACTTGTGAATGCCATGCTCACAGCTTCTATAATGTGATTGCCTTGTTTTGTGCTAAGAGAAAGGACAGATTATGTTAGGGATTAAGAGACCTGGGTTCAAGTTTAAACTGTGATTAGTTGTTTGGATTTCTTAATTTGTTTGGCTTTCTTTCAGTTTCAATTTTCTCTTTTGTAAAATGGGATTAGTTGTAATGGCTGCCTCTCAAGGTTATTGAGAGACTCAAATGAGTCAGTTTTCTGAAAGCTCACTAAGCACTAGGTACTCTAAAGTATACTAATAACACTAACATTCATGAAGTAGTTCTGTGAATATAAACCTGACTGCTACCTAGGAGACCCGTTACACTTCTCATTTCCCAAGAATTGAGGCATACCTGGTTTAACCTATCCATCTTATTGACAACTACAGGGGTGGAGCCAAGATTCAAACCCTGGAGGGTGGTTCTTGAGCCCAATGTCTGAGCTTTCTGTGGGACACAATAGTGGCATAACCCTAACCAAAAGGCAGCCAGTCAGACTTCCACATCAGCTTCCTGCTCTCAGTGTTTTACAATGTACTGCACTTACTACTTCCTGTTCTAATAGACTGTCTTTCTATTCTTTCTGTAGAGCCAAGTCCTTGCAGCCTTGTTCAGCTCTCACCCCTCATCACAGAGAGCCCTCAACCTCAGTCCCTGATCTAACTGAACCTCTCACCCTACCCCTGACTGTACCCGCCAGGTGTGGCAACCTTCCCCCCTCCCCACTGCCTGCCTCCCCAACAGGCCGGGAGGATCTTCTGAGTTCTCTTTCCTTGGTGTTTATCCTGATCGAAAGACCCTAACATTTTTTTAAATAGTATTTTATTTAATGTATATATATGTGTATTATGTATGTGCATCACATGCATACAGTTACCAGGGGAGGGCAGAAGAAGGGGCATCGGTTCCCTAAAACTGGAGTTATAGGCAGTTGTGTTCCACCTGATGAGGGTGTGGGGAATCAAACCCTGGTCCTCTGCAAGAGCAGCAAGTGTTCTTAACTGCTGAGCCTTCTCAACAGCCCCCTGATAATATTTTTGAACAAATGGATATTATCTAACTTAGTTCTCTTTAAACATACTTATTTAAGGATTGTTTGGAACAATTGCTTGCAGTGTGCATTTCTTGCAAATTAAAATCCCACCTGGATGCCACCTCATTCCACCAGAAGAGCAGTTATCAGAAGGAGGGAAAGTAAGTCTTGGCAAGGAAGTGGAGAAAGTGGAGCCTTTGCACACTGTTTGTTGGCTGGAGTGTAAGTTAGTAGGGCCATGATGGATGATAGTATAGAGGCTCCTCAAAGCCCCAAACAGAACTGCCACAGGATCTAGGAACCAATGTATGGGGAAGTGGTATGTCAAGACAGGTCTACATGCCATGCTCACTGAGGCACTTTTCACCATAGCCAGCGTAGAGCAACACAAGTGTCTATCAGCTAAAGAGCAAAGTATGGTTGATAAACACCATGGGATACTGTTGTAGTGAAGAGAATCCTGCCATTTGTAACAACGTGGATAAACCTGGAGGTCACTGTGTTGAATGAAGTAAGCCATCATACAGGCAGAAACACCATGTGCTCTCACATGTGCAGAATCTCAAAGTCCAGGTTATAGAATTTTAAAAGTCCGGAGAGCGCAGTCTAGAGGTCAGGAAGTTTTGGAGGAGTTGGTCAAAGGATATAAAATTTCCATCAAGTAGAAATAAGTTTGAGATATTGCATATCCTGGGTGACTGTAGTTAATAGCAACACACTGCACATGCTCAAATGACTGGGAATATAGTTTGAGTACCTTCACCACAAAGAGTGAGAAGTTTGAGGGAGTGGGTATGTGAAGTAGCTTGGTCCACAAAGTTCAGGTTATGTAAATGTAGCAAAGTATCATGTTGTGCAACACAAACATATGCTTTTTATTTGTCAATTAAAAGAAATAAATGAAAATATGCATTTTGGTGCCTTCTACTTGCTGAATCAACAACTTTGGAGGTAGGTGGGGCTGGGGATTCTATGGTTTCATAAGCTTGTGATCAACAATGCTGAGAAGTACTGATCAATATCCAGGACTGGCTTATACTCCTGAATTTTATGGGAGCTTTCACATCAGGCAAGGCCACCTTCCCCTCCACCTCCCAAAGTCTCACTCAGAGTACAGTGTCTACTTTTCCATACCCAAGCATGAGGAGTGCTGCTTTGTAGCTGGAGAATTTTCTCTCCATGTCCCGCCAAGCCCCGGCATTCCCTTAGCCCTCTTATAAAATAAACATACAGACACTTATATTATTTAAACTGCTTGGCCATTAGCTCAGGCTAGCTCTTACTCTTATGTTCAGCCCATTTCTATTAATCTATACTTTGCCACGTGTGCTGCTTGTCATGGCGGCAGCTGGCAGTGTCTCTCTGCCTCAGCCTTCCACTTCCCAGAATTCTCTTCTCTGCTTGTCCTGCCTACACTTCCTGCCTGGCTACTGTCCAGTCAGCGTTTTATTTATACAGAGTGATATCCACAGCACTGCTTTCTTTCCTTTGCCTCAGCTTAAGACTCATTTCTCATAGCTCCATGAATGTACATGAAGACCCTGGACTGTCCTCTCTTGCTATCCCAAAAAAATCGAAATATAGATGGCAAGAAGCCCATCTTGTAAGTTTTTTTAAAAGATTTTATGTATTTATTTTATGTATATGACTGCTCTATGTGCATGTGTACCTTTATGGTTGAAGAGGGCATCAGATCCCACTACAGATGGTTGTGAGCCACCACGTGGTTACTGGGAATGGAACTCAGGACCTCTGGAAGAGCAGCCAGTGCTCTTTAACCGCTGAGTCATCT
Organism: Peromyscus eremicus; assembly: GCF_949786415.1. Lineage (NCBI taxonomy): Eukaryota > Metazoa > Chordata > Mammalia > Rodentia > Cricetidae > Peromyscus > Peromyscus eremicus. The sequence goes on along the minus strand of NC_081417.1, from coordinate 114,938,514 downwards.
CTCCAGCCCCTTATCTTGTAAGTTTAAATGCAAAGCAATGCCAAGGCTGTGATGGAATACAGAGGTCACTGTTCAGTTGAGTTGAAGGTTCTATTCTCTGATCCATTTCCATTCAACTAGCCTTTGGCCCTGCAGCATAGCCAAGGGTACTCTTTTGGTTTTACTCAGTGTCTTGCCTTCTGAGCAATCTCTCCCTGCTGGAATCCATTGTGTGTGACTTTATACCACACCCTTACCAGGATGCCAGAGCATTTCAGTCCTTTGGCTCTTTGCTACTCAGAATGCTGAGGTTTGTGTAGGTGCCATAAGCCTCTGTGTTTGTCCTTGGTAGTGATGGATATCCAACAAGACCAGTTCCAAAGCAAGTGAATCATGGAGCTCATGTGACTGAACACAGGAGGACCATTCTTGCAGAGAACTCCTCCCCAACATGCTTGTGTGGGCACTCAGAGCTCCTAATTTGAGGGGGATATGTTTTCTTTCTTCCAGAACAATGCAAGCATAACCCGGGCACATTGCTGTCTATAAACACACACTAGTTTATCCAGTTAGCTCAGAGAGCCTGGAGAGTAGAAAATGTATCAATCAAGTTTGGACAGCTAGGAAGGCATCGTGGGAACCAAATGGATGGACTGCAGGGACTCTCTGAAGGCACTGTGAGATTAATACATTCACAGCATGAGAGGTGTAGGCAGGGCAGAAGTGTTTGATCAAGTTGGGAAACAGACAACCAGACTTTTCTAAGAATGTATGACCGAACTAGATACTGTCTGATCATTATAACTCATTTTATTTCAAGTCCCATACCATTTCTAAACCCAAATATTTTAATATGCTGATTCGTTTTAAAGCAACTTGTCTGTTTGTGTACTCATGAATTTATTTGTGTGTGTGTGTGCGTGCGCATGTGCATGCGCGAAGGTGCATACTATGCATGTGGGAGGCAGAGGACAACTTGTGGGAGTCAGTTTTCTCCTTCCATCACATGGTCCTCAGGCTCCACAGCCAGTACCTTTGCTTGCTGAATCATCTGGCCCGTCCAGTTCTCTGGTTCTTATTGCTTCTCATTTGATTTTGCATATTCTCATTTACCCACTCACTTCTCTCTTCTTGTCTCCTCAGTCTTTCAACCTACATGTTCCCTCAGGGTTTTCTTGATTTTTCGCTACTTCAGCTCTCGAATGTAAGATATAATGGTGGAGGGGAGGGAAAGACAAGGTAAAAAGATTGCAAGTCAGAGCTCATTGCTTGCAGGTTTTCCCACTGTATTCACTAAACCCTGGTGTGTGTGTGTGTGTGTGTGTGTGTGTGTGTGTGTGTGTGTGTGTTCACGCTAGTGCTTGGGAGAGAGACATTGCCTTTCAAGAGACAAAGAGAGACAGGCAGGATGAGATAGGGAAAGGTGAACCGATTTTCCTTAGAGAATTATCACTGTGTTATGTAATTATATAACATGGGACTAGGGTTATTATTTCTTTCCTTTCACTTTTCCCTTTTTCTTCTCCTCCCTCCCTCTTCCTTAGGTCGCTTTGCATTGCAATAAAGTCTAAACAATCTGCCATTGTCGGCAGTCTGCACACAAGCTGCCAAGCTGGCTGCCACGGTCAGCCCTAACGTGATCAAAAGCGCTTGCGTTACAAAGCCACTGAAAAAACCTGTTTCTACAGGAAATAGAAATTGATTAAAATCAGGCCTCCCCAAATGCCCTGCCTGATAGGCTGGCACTCTGCCAGGTCACCAGGCCGGCAGAGGAGGAGGTGAACAGATCCCGGGCCAGGGCTGGGACTTGGGGATGAGGCACCGCACCGCAGGGCCTGTGGAGGCAGCTCTCAGGCTGGTGAGTCTCCATGCAGCTCCAAGAGCTATGCCGCGTCGCCAGCTCTAATCTTAACAGAGGTTCTTAACCTCTCCTGTCAGCTATCCAGTCTCTGCAACGGAAACCTCTTCCTCGTGAACCAGAGCGATGACTTGGAACTCTTTATTGTTGTTTGTTTAAAACAGGGTCTTACGCTGTAACCCAGCCTGGCCTGGAACTCACTTTGTAGACCAGGATGGTCTTTACCCTGAAGCAATAACATGCTGGAGTTACAGGCAAGATTCACCAAGTCTAGCTGACAAATGGCAAATGTGGTCATTGTTGCCTCCTCCCATCCGGCGTGGAGCACCGAGGATGCCCGATACCTCTCCCTGGCTGCAGCTTCAGGCAGAGTACAGGTGCAGAAGAGGCCTGAATGCCTACAGCTTCCTCCAGCTGCACTATGACACAGACCCCTACCAGGGTCTACTTGGACCATACTCTGCACTGGCCCTGGTCATGAGAATTATTGATCCTTACAGACACCTCTGAAGCTGTCACTATTTTTATTTTCAGTTAGGGGGGGTGGGGAGGAGCCTAGGTGCAGAGAGATCCAGTTTATGCCCAAGGCCAATGGTGGGTGGGCTCAGATGTGAGTCTGGGCACTTAGCTCTGGCTGTGGGCTGTTGTGCAGCACCACAGAGCCAGGTTTTTCTTTGTGGATGGACAGAAGGCTTGGCTGTGTGCTCCTTGGAACCCTGGTATTAATGCCATGCTGGGAATTCGGAAAACACGAAGGACAGACATTTGCAGGAGGGGGAGGTGCTGTGGAGATCGCTCTGTATAAATAAAATGCTGATTGGCCAGTAGCCAGGAAGTATAGGCCGGGCAAGCAGAGAAGAGAATTCTGGGAACAGGAATGCTGAGTCAGGAGACACTGCCAGCTGCCGCCATGAGTACCAACATGTAAGATACTGGTAAGTCACGAGCCATGTGGCAAGGTATAGATTTATAGAAATGGGTTAATTTAAGATGTAAGAACTAGATGGCTAGAAGCCTGCCACGGCCATACAGTTTGTAAGCAATGTAAGTCTCTGTGTTTACTTGGTTGGGTCTGAGAGGCTGCGGGACTGGCGGGTGAGAGAGATTTGTCCTGACCGTGGGCCAGGCAGGACTGGAGGAAACTCCGGCTACAGGGAGGGCAGCTCGCACTTGTTCAGAGGAGTCGCTATATTGGTTTCTGATTGGGGTGCAGAGTGTGGGCAGGAGCGTAGGTAAAAGGGGCTCCTCCAACCCCACTCACCCCTACACTCCCTGCCTTGCTCCTCGTGAGCTTTCTGGGTAACTTTGCGTTTCATTTTCTTGCTTTTTTTTCTACCACATTCTGACATAATCCTTACTACTATCCCCCAACACAGCATACACTCATTCACTCTTCCTTTCTCCTTTCTCCTCTCCCTCTCCTCTCCATTTACCTCCTCTCCTCCCTACCCCTCTTCTTCCACCATATGGGCTCTGGGGATTAGAATCAGATTGTCAGCCGTGGTAGCAAGCACCTCTACCCACTGAACATCCTCTGGCCTCATCCCAGATCTCTCAAGCCACCATTTAAGTACATAGCCCTGGGTCTATGTCCTCATCAAGCCTTGCCTGCTTAGGCTCCTACACAACCCTCAGCCCGTCCGCTCTGTTTTCTCCTCTCCTGTACCAGCTGGGCCCCATTCACTCTCACTGAGCACTTCTCTCATTCATCACCTGGTGCCTGCCTCTTTGTCTTGCTTCATTTTCCTTACCACTTACCCACACACTCTACAACACAGTCAATATATAATATATATTATATATAAGTCAGTATATAAGGATATATACAAGATCAAGCCAATGATCTCATGTTCTCTGCTGGTCCACAGCTGACTGAAAGCAACTTCAAAGTCACCGCCGTTGGTCAGCTGGAGGAATGGAAGACTGAGGCTTTTAGTTCTGAAGAATAAAACCCAGCGGCTACTTTTGTCTGTTCCCTGCTGAAACTGCCATCTTCTCTCATTTGCAAACTCACTGACTCATTTATTCAAATACTAAAACATCTGAGGCAGTCCTCATCTCTACTCAGTCTCACCTGCTGGCAGCCGTACCTGGGCACAGTGGTCACGGCATCAATCCACTCTCACCTACCGCCTCTCCTTAAATAATACCAGGAAAGAAGAAATAAACAAAGGAAAACAGAAAAAAGAACAGAGCTACTCTGTGTGTGTGAGAGCATCCACAGGGTGTCACTGCACCTGCCTACTGCCCGTGAGACACACACGTGATCCACGGATGGACTGAGTGCCTAGGACGTGCCAGACAGTGTTCAGGCAGAAGAGATACAGCATCTAAGAGAATCTGCAAAATCCTTATCCTTGTGGAGCATAACATCTAGAGGCAGGAAGAATGAGGTAGATCTCCCAATTAGATTATTCTGGTTGATTTTTAAATATATTCATACTCTAAGATGCAAACAGCTTCATTTTTACTAAACAACCAAAAGGTCTGTTCTAGATCTAAAAGCTTGAAATAAGTTGCACTTGCCTATCTAGGAGAGGCCTGTTTTTAAGTATTTTATTATTTTTAAGCATGTGTTCACCTGTGTGTGGGTGTGTGCATGGGAGTACAACTGCCCATGGAGGCCAGAGGTGTTGGATACCCCAGAGCTAGGGTTACAAGCAATTGTGAGCTGACAAATGTGGGAGCTGGGACTCAAATTTTGGTCATTTGGAAGAGCCACCTGTGATCTTAGCCACTGAGCTGTTTCTCCAGCCCAGGCATAGTCTTCCATATTTCACACAAAACCACTTAACTATCCTCTCGCCTAGTACTGTGCCTGGCCCGTGAGTGAGCAGCTGGGGCCCTTCCTGGAGAAAGAGAAAGCAGTCACTATTAATTTATCTGTGCTTTCAGGAACAGATTGCGGAAGACTCTTCCCTGCATTCACCTCTTTATAATATGCCCTTGCAATCCCTTCCATTAGAGATAGTCGGTGTGCCTCCCTCAGGTCTGGGCTGGGCTTGTGAGCTTGCATGATAGAACTTAGCAGAAGTGCCAAGTCTGAACGGGAGCCTCAAGGGACCTCCACTTCCTTTCTCTAGAAACCTCTTCTGCTGTCCTGGGACCAAGTCTGTGCAGGCCTCCTCAAGGATAAAAGACCAAAAAGAATGGAGATAAGCCCCTAGCGCAGACAGCAACTAAGCTGGGTGCTGACCATAGAAATACAGGCAAGCCTACCATTCCCAGAGGAGCTGGAAGGCTGAACCTGACACAGCTTCACTGGAAGAACTGGGAGGCAAGTAAGTAGTTGTTGTTTGGACCACAAAGTTGAAGAGTCATTTGTTACACAGCGAAGTCAGCTGATACACTTTTCTGATCGACAGAGCCACTTAAGCATCATACCATTGTAGATGTTCAGATGGATATCATGGAGGTCTGTAACCCTAAATAGAGAACCCTGGTATATTATTGAAGATTTATAGAGGAGAAAAACAATAGAGTGTACATAAGGGGATATGTTATGTGATGAGAGGTGGCTAGTCCCACAGCAGCCACCTGCATGCTGGAGAGCTGGGAGCAGCTCAGTCCAAGACACTAGAAATGTCAGAATGAGAGTGACCCAGTGATGCAGCCCCAGACCCTGGAGAGTAGCTGCTGTGAGTTTGGGGGTTTGCAGGCTGAAGACGCTGGAGTCTGAGGTCCATGGGTTGATGGCAGCAGTCGGAGCACACATGTTGGGAAGGACTGAGCCTATGGTGTGTGCGAGCTTCCCCGTTCTGCTTTTTGTCCCATCCAGGCCCCTGTCCTACTGGGTGGGCACACCATAGTGAGAGCAGGCCTTTCCCCACTCAGCTTATTGACCCGCATGCCAATCCTCTTGGAAATACCCTCACAGACAGGCTCATAAGCATGTTTATCCAAGTTTCTAGGTGTTTCTCAATCCAGTCCAGTTAACAGCCAGGATTAGTGACCACAGCTGGTCCCCAGGGAGACTGTATGTGTGACTGGACTTCAAGACCAATTAACTAAAAGATGTGGGAAAATTGTAAGCTGAATTAATATGCAGATATTAATATTTTTCTTTTATTTTGTAAATCTTTTCTTCATTTAAAGTACATTTTTAGACACAAAGCAATTGTGTATCTTCATGGGGCACAGTGTGGCATTTCAATACAGGTACTTTGTGCAATGTCAGATAGGGTAATTGTGTGTCTACAACCTTAGACATATCAATTCTTTGTTTTGAGAATACCTAAGGTTTTTTTACTTGAGGACTCCAAGTATTCAGTTAACAATTACTGAACAGCTGTTTTTCTGTGCCATGGAATGCTAGAGTATATGTGTCCCCATTCAACCACACCTGGCATCCATTAGCCATCATCTCCATGCTTCCCTCTCCCATACCTTCACTGGTACCTGGTAACCATTATTCTATTGTCTACTCTGAGATTACCTTTTTAGCATCCATAGTTGAGAAGAACATGCAGGACTTGTCTGTTTCAGCCTTATTTCACTTACCACGTCCTTCAGTCCATGTTGCTGCAAATGAAAAAATTCAGTCTTTCTAATGGCCATATAATAGTCTATGGTAGGCCATAGTGTGCACCTGTCACACTTTCTTTATTCATCCCTGGACAGTTACATTGATTTCATATCTTGGATATTACAAATGGTGCTATAGTAAACATATGGATGCAGATGTCTCGTCAACACACTGGTCTTATTTTATACATACACACACACACACACACACACACACACACACACACAGTCACACCGTCTCTTTTTACAACAGAAGACAAATTGAATTTGGAAGGCTGTATCTATTTAGATCTAAGTTTCTAAGGGCTCTTGAATTAATTCCCTCTCTCTTTGTTCTCAAAACTTTTACTTTAATAGGAATCATGTGCCCTGTCCCCCAGTGAGACAGGATCCCATGCAAATGTTCTGGCCACATCACTGCAGCTTGTTCCTTACCCGCACACCCTCTGCCTCTTGATTGAAGCAGTTCCCTTCCCTCCCCAGTAGCTAGAGACTGAGAACACCCTCCACGTTTCTTCTGATTTCACTCTGCAGTTTTGCGCCAAATGAATACAAATGAGAGATATGGAAAGAAGTATGTGGCACTTCTCTGGGTCCACTCTCTTTCTGAACAGTGGTAATGACCCTGGCTGCCAGGGCACTGGCTGAGACGCACACCTGGAGCAGCTGGATGAGTCCTGGAGCTCAGCTCTTAGAACTGGGCAAAGTCTTGAGTGCTGAGCCTTCCTCCCTGCTGAGTCCCAATCCCAGGGTTCCTTGTTTACTCTCACAGACCAGGAGCCAACTAACTGCCCCAGACCATGGAGTACCTTGTTCTCTAGGGCCTAGCCTCATCTCTTAAATTCTAGATGATAGCTTGTCCTGGACACTGCCATTACTGTCTGGGGCCATGGGGCTTGGCCAGTCCCCGCAGCTTCTGCCTCCATTCCTCTGTCACAGTTTGACACCCTAGTCTAGAAGGTGGTACCAAACCTACTCCTCAGAAAACAGACAACCCTGAAACAGAATGGACCCCGTCATGCCGTAGTTCCGGTGTTCTAAGCTGTTCTCTGACTGGAAACGTAACTTAGAGAGGACCTGGCTTTTGGATGACTCAGTTTCTTAGGAGATGTTAAAGTCCCCTGAGCTAGGCCATCCAGGATCCCCAATCACCTAACTGAAGTGTGAATGCCCAGAACTCCTTGTCTCTGCTCTTCAAAGTGGCTGGGAGGTTTTGCAAGTTAAAAAAAAAAAGTGAAAACATTCACACACACACACACACACACACACACACACACACACACACACAGAACATTTTGTTTATTTTAGGTGGTACTGGAGATTGCCTTATGCTAGGTAAGTACTCTACCACTGAGCTACACCCCCGGCCTTTCTCCTTCTTCTTCTTCTTCTTCTTCTTCTTCTTCTTCTTCTTCTTCTTCTTCTTCTTCTTCTTCTTCTTCTTCTCCTTCTTCTTCTTCTTCTTCTTCTTCTCACTGTTTTGAGATAGGGTCTCACTAATTTGCTAGCCTTAAACTTGCTTTGTAGCGAAGGATGTGAACTACCCACCGAATCCCAAGAAGTGGGAAACTGAATGAATAAACAAGCTCTAATATCAATGGAGAAGTCTTTACATTTCCTGGAAATTTGGCTCCTAGAGTTGAATACATGAAGTCATCTTAAGGTACCCTTTGCTTTGAAGCAGAAGGAGGAACCAGCATCATCATCCCTTCCTTCCCCAGTCTCTCAGTCTAGAGCAGAGGTAAAGTCTGGAGGTCCTGCAGCCATATTAGTACCGTGATCATAAAGGCACTGAAGCAAAAGCCAGCACTCCCTAGACGGAAGTGTGGAAAGGAAGGAGGCTTGGCCTTTGGTAGTGCCACCCACCTCTGGCTGCACAGTGCCAGCCACTCCTAACTCAGAGCTTCTTATTTGGAGGGGAAAAATGAGTCCCTGTCTCTTTAAACCTCTATTACACTGTCTGCTATTTGCAGCTGTGTGTGTGTGTGTGTGTGTGTGTGTGCGTGTGTGTGTGCGCGCGCATTTCTCTTGTTCACACAATATGGGAATTTAGAGATATCAAAAACTTTGTGAACGTTAAAGTAATAGTATCCTATTATTACCCTTCCCTGGTGACACCGGCTTTATTTTAGACTTGCTGTCATGTAACTGTCAGATATAGAGCTAACCCGGGCAATCTTAGGTGTGTGGTTTTCCTTAGAGGTGGCTAGCAACTTGGGAACACACCTGGCATGCATGGTTTTTTCCTCTGCAGCAAACATTTTTCTCTATCAGTAGAGCATTGTTACCAAGGGCTCCTTGCAGAGACATGCAAAGAGCCCCGGGAGATGAGATTGGGTGTTGTAATTGTATTTGTTGAAACAAAATTCAACTAGTAAATTTAATTATCCCTGGTTGTTAGGGTGATCGCTTTTCGTTAGGATTCCAGTGTGGTCTCCAGAACTCAAGAACGAGAACAGGAGAGAGGGTCTGCACTCTGGGGCCACAAGGAAAAGCTGGAAGGGGCCTGCGGATCTCCTGCAGGGACGTGTGCAGCTAGACTTTCTCTGTGTGCCTGATAAAAACCCCAAACCACATGCACTTAGCTTTTGCATCTGGGGATCAGATTAGTTAAAAGAACATGCACTTGGACGGGCGGTTAAGCAATGGAATTGTTTAGTACAAGGTTTGAGTCGGTTCGTGTGTGTGTGTGTGTGTGTGTGTGTGTGTGTGTGTGTGTGTGTCCGTCCCGTCCCCCACGCCCTGTCTTTCTCTGGAGGGGAAAGAGAAGAGAAAGAAAGAGAAGGGAAGGGGAGGGGAGGGGATGGGAGGAAGGAAAGAGGATAAGGAGGGAGAGAAGAGAAGGGATGGGCAGGAGGAAGGGATGAGGAAAGGAAAAATACTAGGCCTTCTATGTCTCAATCAATTGTCAGTGTTCACAGGGTTCCTCGTGACCTCTTGTCCTGACACATTGGTGACCTTTGCTTTTTAGGGATGAGGTAACCTGTAATGAGAAGGAGGCAAAGTTTCTCTAAGTGGAGATCAGGCCCTGGAGCTTTCTGGTTGGCTGTTACCTAGGGCACATCCAGCCCTCCGGGTCCCCCCAGAGGAGGCACTGAGCACCGGCTGGAGCACAGGGGCTCTGCCATCTGACAGGCAGGATTGACTGACTTCTCCAGCTTGGCTCTGACTTTACCATAGGGCACCATCGTTAAGCTGGAGTTATTTCCTCTTAGAAAGTCATTCTCGCTGTGAGAGAACATCTTCCCCAGGGAAGCACAGTAGGTCCCTCTCATAAACGTTCCTGAACCGCGCAAGCCTTTCAAGGTGCGTGGCTTTTGGTGACCACAGTGACTAGCGCTGGCCACAGCGGCTAACGGGCGCCACCTGCAGGGAAAGAGGAATCGGAAGCGGATCTTATAAATCTGTCTTAGGCCATAATGATATCAACACCAACATTTGGGGGAATGTTTTAAAATTAAATTATTTTCCATCTTTTATCCCCCTCTCTTCCCGGAAGTCTGTGCGTCACAGGGATCGGGCTCACATTCAGGCAGACTTCTGCTTCAGATTTGCCTTGTGAAATAGAGGCCAAGTTGTCCCTTCTAGCAATTAAGTGTCCCAACCACACCACTTGTCACATACCAGGAATGGATTTAAGAAAAAAAATCTCCTCTCAAACTGCATCTCAAAATCCTATGCGTGGATGCCCTTCAAAGCCAGCTGTGGAATTGATGGGTCTGGGGTCAGGTCTCCAGAAACTGAGTTTCTTCCATATTCTGTTAGACGAATTAACAGAAGTACAATTCCCTTTCTCAGACACATGCTCAGGACTCACTTCAGGTCTACACTGCTTTTGGTATTATATAATAATGCACTTGTGCATTTGTGTGGTCTTCTCAGCAGCCGTAGTAACTGAGGTGTTATTATTGCTTGTCCTGCTTCCAGACCGCACAAAAGTGGGTTGACATCGTGTCCCCTGTCCACACGGTTTGCAAGCATGTGACTGACTCTTGGTGTCAGGCTCCAAATTTGGAATTCCCAACCAGCAACCCCTGCGGCCTCTGGGGTAAAGTACTCTGGAACTTAGTATTTTGTTTCTAAGTGTTTCTATTTCAGTTTGCATGTATTTCTGACATATTTTTTCCGTTTGCACCTAAAAATAGAAGATATAACCCTTGCTTGGTAATGAAAAAACTCTATGATATTTTAGGAAATGTTCTTCTTCCACATGGAATTATTTTTAGAAATCAAAAGCAGAAAGATCTCTGGGAAATCTCCAAATATTTACTAAAAACAACTTCTAAATAATACATGCATCAAAGAATAAAAACAGAATTAAGACTCTTTAGGCTTGAGTAAAAATGCAAAACATAACAATTCCTTGGAATGCCAGGGAAGCAAGCAATGTTGAGGAGTACTTTACCCCAGGGCTGGTCTCCTTTTTCAAAAATGTGGGGACCAGGGGTGTTTCAGAATGCTTGCTTAGACACTACCAGTTCAACATGCCTAATCAGGAAACCCCAAATCCAAAATACTCTGAAATCCAAAATACTCTAAAACCTGGAACTTTTTTTCATGTCAGCTTTCAAAAATTTGGGGGGAGAAATTTTGAATTAAGGATAATCGGTCTGTTCTACTAAATTCTTGGGTTTAAAAAAAGTCTCTAATTTATGAAATCAGCTTCGAATGTGAGGGGTTGGGGGTGGGAGAGCAAGCTAAGCTGAGCATAGTGGCATACAACTGTAACCCCAGCCTCGAGAGCTTGAAGCAAAGTCTGCGCAAGTAGATCAAACAGCGAGAACTGACCTCCAAGGATTCTTCCCAAACAAACATCCCCACAAAACAAAATAAAAACACGAATAAATGGAGTGCAAAGTAAGCAGAAAGGTAAGTGTGTGTGTGTGTGTGTGTGTGTGTGTGTGTGTGTGTGTGCATATGCGTGTGTGTGTGTGTGTGTGTGTGTGTGTGTGTGTGTGTGTACACATACCCACATGCTGCACAGAACACGTGGATGTCCGAGAACAATCCTCAGGAGTTGAAGAATACACTTTCTGTGTGCATCGTGTGGTGTTTCTGCATGCATATTTACACGTTTATGAATACATCTGTATGTGTATAGAAGCATGTGCACAAGGGTGTTTGTGCATGTGGAGGCCTGAAGGGTGTCTTCTGGATTTCTCTTCATTTACTGAGGCGAGGATCCTCCTGAATATGGAGCTCACCAATTCTGGCTAGTCAGCTTACTTCAGGGATCCCTGGTCTTTGTCTCCCACATGCTGGGGTTACTGGTGGCCATCAGACCTGCTCTGCTTTTATGTGGGTTCTGGAGATCTGAACTCTGCTCCTCACACTTGCATGGCAAACACTTTACCCCCAAGCCATTGTCCCAGCCCAACAATATATTTTTTAAAGTTAAATATTATTTATTATTATAGTGTGTGTGTTAATATGTGTGTGTGGTATATGTACCATGGCATGTGTATGAAGGCCAGAGGATAAGTTTGTGGAGACAATTCTCTCCTTCCACCCTTTCAAGGATTCTGGGGATTAAATTTAGGCTTTCAAGGTTGTATCACCTCAGGCAGGTACCCACTGAGCCATTTGCTGACTCAAATAATATACACTTTTGAATGAACAGTGTTGTGATCATTTGAATGTAATTGGCCCCCATAATCTCATAGGGAGTGGCACTAGTAGGAGGTGTGGCTTTGTTGGAGTGGGTATGTCTTTGTTGGAGGAAGTATGTCACTGTGGGGGTGGGCTATGCTCAGGATACTGTTGGGTGTGGCAGTTGACTTCCTGTTGCCTGCAAGATGTATCACTCTCAGCTCCAACATTATGTCTGCCTGCACACTGCCATGCTCCCTGCCATGATAATAATGGACTGAACCTCTGAAACTGTAAGCGAGCCATCTCAAATGCTTTACTTTATAAGAGTTGTCATGGTCATGGTGTCTCTTTACAGCAATAGAAACCCTAACTAAGACAAAAGTTGGTATCTGGGATTGGTGTATTGCTGTGAAAGGACTGACTATGTGTTTTTTTGAGGAATTTGGACTTTGGGTTAGGAAAGCAGTGGAATGCTTTAATCTCTGCTTAATGGGCCATCCTAGTAGGAGCATGGAAGACAGTGGTGTTAAGAGTTCTTTGAACTGTCAGGGGCTCACTCAGGTCTCATAGGAGAAGAATTTTAGTATGTTGCCTAGAGATCATTCTTGTGGTATTTTGGTGATCAAAGTGCCTGCTTTTTACCCTTGTCTGAAGAGTCTGCCTGAAGCTAAAGTGAAGAGTTTTTGATTGATTCTGTTGGCAGAGGAAATCTCAAAACAGCCTAGAATAGACTCTATCATGTGGATATTAGTGGTAATTCTAATGAAAAGGAACAAGTTGAGCAGGGTAAAATACAAAATGTAAATTCTGAGGAGAAAAAGAGCACCAGGAAGTGGAATGGAGCTAAGTCCTGTATTCAAGGAGATAAACAGATTAAGAAATGGAATAAAAGGAGTGGTGACCTCGGTTAAGATCCCAGCTAAGTTTCCAACTTGTGAAAAGAAACTAAAGAAAATCTCAGAGCCTGGTGTGGCCAGGCATGCCTTTAATCCTAGCATTGGGAAGGCAAAGGCTGGTGGAACTCTGAGTTTGAGGTTGGCCTGGTATACAAAGCAAGTTTCAGGACAGGCAACATTAGGCAGTGAAAGACAGAAAGCTGGTGAAGATTTAATTGAACAAGGGGGCTATGTGTGTTCCAGCTCCAGCAAGCAGAAGAACTTGGCTGCTTTGGCCATGCAGTTCTGGTTTAGAGTTAAGGATAGAAGAAATGGGTTATGGAATTTGCCTTTGCAACTAAGGAAAGTCACTGAGGTCAGGCATGTGTCAAGGGTGTCCCTGAACAGAGGCCTAGTAAAGAGGCCATTGTGTGAAGCTGTGAAGTTGAAGCCTGGATTGCTTTAGAGACCCCAAGATGTTAGAGATGCCAGAGTCTTGGGATACCTACCAAGGTGAGCTGCTAACAGAGAATAGAACCAGCCCAAGAGAAAGAAATATGTTGCAGTCAACAAAGCTGAACAGAGTTGGAGACCTGAAGATGTTTTGGCATCAGACATGGAGATGCAGAGTTTGGAGTTTGCCCAGCTGGTTTTTCATCTTGCTTTGGTCCAGTATTTCCTCAGTATGCTCCCTTCCCTGCATTTTGGAATGGCAGTGTGTATCCTGTGCCATTGTATGTTGGAAATATGTGATCTGCTTTTTGATTTTAATTTTTACAGGTGATTACAATTAAGAGAACTTAGGACTTTAAAACGTTGAGACTGTGATAGACTATGGGGACCTTTGAAGTTGGACTAAATGAATTTTGCATTATGATATTGTTACAATCTTGTGGGTGCCAGGTAGTGGGATGTGGTAGTTTGAATGTAGTTGGCCTCCATAATCTCACAGGGAGTGACACTATTAGGAGGTATGGTTTGTTCGAGTGAATATGTGCTTGTTGGAGGAAGTGTGTCACTGTGGGGGCAAGCTTTGAGGTTCCCTATGCTCAGAATACTGCCAAGTGTGGCAGTTGACTTCCTGTTGCCTGCAAGATGTATCACTCTCATCTCCAGCACCATGTCTGCCTGCACACTGCTATGCTCCTTGCCATCATGATAATGGACTGAACCTCTGAAACTGAAAGTAAGACATCCCAATTAAATGTTTTATTTTATTTTTTTTTAAATGTAGACTCTTTTTTTAAAAGTAATTTTATTTATTAAGTATACAATATTCTGCCTGCATGTATGCCTGCAGGCCAGAAGAGGGAGCCAGATCTCATTACAGATGGTTATTAACCACCATGTGGTTGCTGGGAATTGAACTCAGGACCTCTGGAAGAACAGTCAGTGCTCTTAACCTCTGAGGCATCTCTCCAGCCCCAAATGTTTTATTTTATAATAGTTGTCATGGTCATGGTGTCTCTTCACAGCAATAGAAAACCTAACTAAGACAAGTGTCATTCAAGAAATGAGTCATTGAGGAAATCATGGATTATATGGAGAAATTCTTAGAGTCAAATAAAAATGAGACCAGCTACTAGAACCTTTAGGATATGGCCAAGAGAATCCTAAGAGGAAAGTTTATAGTTATATATGTTCACATTAAAAAAAATTAGAGAGCTTGCAAATAAATGACCTAATAATATACCTCAAAGCTCTAGAAAAGCAAGAAGAATCCAAACTCAAAAGTAGTATATGGAAAGAAATAATAAAAAACAGGTCATAAATTAATGAAACCAAATGAAAAACAATGCATAGAAGTCAGTCAGAAAGAGTTGGTTCTTTGAAATGATTGACAGATAGATTGACTCTTAGCCAAACTAACCAAAATAAAGAGAAGACTCAAATTAATAAATTAGAAATGATAAATGAGTTGTTATACACCCCAGCAAAATTCAGAAGACATTCAGGTGTCTTAGGGTTTTACTGCTGTGAAGGGATACCATGACCATGGTAACTCTTATAAAGGAAAATATTTAACTGGGGCTGGATGACAGTTCAGAGGTTTAGTCCATTATTATCACAGTGGGAAGCATGGTAGCATGCAGGCAGACATGGTGCTGAAGAAGTAGCTGAGAGTTCTTCATTTGGATCAGTAGGCAGCAGGAAGAGAGTGTAAGTCACTAGGCCTGGCTTCAGCTTCTGAATTGTCAAAGCCCACCCTGCCATGACACACTTCCTCCAACAAGGCCACACCTCCAATAATGCCACTCCCTAGGGACCTATGGGGTCATTTTTATTCAAACCACCACATCAGGGAATATAATGAAAATTTAAATTCCAAGAAATTGGAATATCTAAGAGAAATGAATAAATTTCTAAACAATCAACAGACCAATAATAAGCAAGAAAAATGGAGTCTCCTCATAAAGAGAAGTCCAGGGCCGGAAAATTACTGAATTCTACTAAACTTTCACAGATCTAATACCAAGATTTCTCGAGTTGTTCTACAATATAGTAAAGGAAAGAACACTACCAAATTCATTCTATGAAGCCAATGTAATCTGATACTAAGACTCAATAAACACACAGGAAAAAGGAAAACTGCAGAGCAGTCTTCCTGATGAGCATAAAAGGAAAATTCTCAACAAAACATTGCAAACTGAATTCAAAATCATACTAAGAAATGCATACATTATGACAAGTTGATTGCACCCCAGGAATGTACCACTGGCTCAGTGTATGTGAATCTATAAATGTATTGTGCTGTATTAATGACTTAAGACAGAAATCACATGATCTTTTCCACAAACTCAGAAAAGGCATTTGTCAAAATGCAGCACACCTTTATGATGAAACTAGAAACAGATAGATTATACTTTAACATAACAAAGCCTATATATGACTGACTGTATCAGTCTGGGTTTCTGTTGATGTGAAGAGACACCATGACCACAGCAACTCTTATAAAGGAAAACATTTAATGAGGTGGCTTACAGTTCAGAAGTTCAGTCCATTATCACTGTGGTGGGACATGGGGGTGTGCAGGCAGATATGGTGCTGGAAAAAGAGCTGAGAGTGCTACATCTTATACAGGGAACAGGAAGTGTTCTGAGACACTGGGTGTGACTTGAGCATATATGAGACCTCAAAGCCCACCCCCACAGTGACATGCTTCCTCCAACAAGGTTACACCTCCTGATAGTGCCACTCTCTTTGGGGGCCATTTTCTTTCAACCCATCACACAAACCTATAATTATACCAACTAAACCTATACAAACCTATAATTATACCAATTAAACCATTTAATTAAACATTATACCAACTGTGGGAAAACAGACTATTTCTTCTAAAATCTTGCATGAGACAAGGTGCCCACTCTCTCCAGTTCTATTCAATATGGTATTTAGAATCTTAGCTAGAGCAGTAAGATAGGAGACAGATATACAAGGGATAAAAATAGGAAATTAACAGGTTAAACATCCCTATCTTCAATTATCATGATTCTACACTTACAAGACCCCCATGGACTTCACCCAATCCTCCTGGATCTTGATAGATACTTTCAGTAAGGTATCAGGATACAGAATCAACATATTTAAAAAAATCAGCAGTTTACATCAATAATAAACTCGCTAAGAAGGAAATCAGGAAAAATATCCCATTCACAAGAGCTTGAGAAAGAAAAACAAAATATCTAGGAATAAATCTTGTGGAAGACCCACCCAGAGAGGCAGAAATGAAAGTGGTGAGGAGTAAGCTGATGTTGCCAACAGGGGCCATGGTGATGTCGAGGCCAGGGCTACTGCTGAGGGCCATGTTTGGGTCCATGGTCCTGCTGAAGCCAGGGTCTGAGTTGACATTTGTGTCTCTTGTTGTAACTAAAGGCTACGTGGTTGCCTGGGGTCTGATCAGCCAACTGGGATCATGTTGGTGCTGAAGGTCCATGCTGCAGCCTGGGCCATACAGATATGAGTGGCACATACTACTCCCCAGTGCCATGGTAGCATCAGGGCCAGGGCTGCAGCTAGGGGCCGTGTCTGGGTCCATGGTCCTACCATAGCTGGGGTCTGTGTTGAAGTCTGTGGCTTACTAGGGCCCACAGAGAGGCCCGGGGTCCAGGCCACAATCTGTGGCCTTGTTGGAGTCTGGTGGCTATGATGCAGCCAGGGCCACACAGATCTAGGTGGCCTGTGCTGCCATTGATATGTCTTGGCAGCAGCCTGGTCCTAGACGACACCACGATCCCGGGTGGCAGCACAGGCCTTTAATTTTAGCTGTCTCTCCCCATATTCCCTCCCTCATCCCCCTTTTCCTTTAGAGGGAGTGTAAGAAAACATAATACAGTATAATTTTCCTAAAATATATTCATATATGAAGGTGATCTAAATAAAATCTCCAAATAACAATGAGACAGAGCCCCAGTTGGACATCTCCTGTCACCAAATGAAGTTTTAAGTACCAGGAATAGGTTACATCTATTTGAGTTGTTGGCCAAAGGGATTCCAGGGGAAGCCCCCAAACAATTCAGGCTGTTGCCAAGGCTACAGGTTGCTTTTCACCAATTGACAGCAAGGACCTATCGCTGAAGATAAAGCCTACAAAACCCACTGAACAAAGAGAAGCTGAGCTGGTGCCTACCTAGAGCTTTTACTGCTGTGGGCTAGTGTTCTTTGTACCAAAGGTATTCTGCATGCTACCAAAGGAAAAACATAAACCCCGACTGTGCTACAAGCCCTTTGAACTACAATGGTATCCTGCCTGCAAGAAATGTTAGTAAAATGGTGGCTTGTGGAAAGAACCAACCAGTATCTGATTTGACTTAAGCCCATTCCACGAGTTGGAACGCATATTCGATGATGCTTGGGTGACCAAGATCCTGAGACTAGATAGCCAAGGGATGTAGGGAAAAGCCTAATACTAAAGGAACTAGCAATAAAATGGCTCCTAAGGACATTCTGCTGTACTCATAGATCCCTGCCTTGCTCAGTCATCATCAGAGAAGCTTCCTCCTACAACAGATGGGAACAAATACAGAGACCCACAGCCAGACAATATGCAGAGAGTGAGAGACCTCGGAACTCTCAGCCTTCATCACGGTATTTCCCCCAATTTTCTCCCCCCAGGGTTCAGGGAATCCTCTAGAAGAGGAGACAAAAAGTGTTAATAGCCAGAGGGGATGGAGGACACCAAAAAATCAAGGCCTTCTAAACACAACAGGACCAATGCACATACAAACGTACAGAGGCAACATGCACAGGGCCTGCACAGGTCTACACCAGATGGGGTCCAAGAGCTGAAAGAAGTGGACACATGCCTCCAACCCTAACCCAGAAGCAATCTTCAATTGATAACCACTTGCAAATGAAAATTTAGTTTCTTCCAAGGGAGTTTCACTGGGGAAATGAACTACTTTTAAGGGTTGGCTGCCTGCCCAGCAGTAGATAGTTAACAGAAGACAAACTCAATAGCATCTTCGGAGGTTCCTTGTCTCATAATGCCATGTCAGGGCTTTTATTTTTCTTACTTCAGTTTTTGTTATTATTATTTTTACCCTGTGAGCCCTTTGTATATGTATTATGGCTTTTGATTTTGTGATTTTTATGGGATTCCTGAGTGTGCAAACAAACTGATCTCTGTATCTACATCTTTTTCTTATGCCTTCCTTTCTGCTCTTTTCCTTCCGTTGTTTTATGCTATTCTGACTTGTTTCTTTCTGCTTTACCTTATTGTATTTTGTTACTATCCCTTGGATGCCTGTTTGTTTTCTAAGGGGTGACAGGAAGGGTATGGATCTGGATGGTAGGGGATGTGGGGAGGATCTAAGAGAAGTAGAGGGAAGGAAAACCATACTCAGAATATATTGGGTGAGAAAAAGTATTTTCAATAAAAGAAAAAGAAAGCATGTAAGAGGCAGAAGCTACAGAGGAGACCTGTGAAGTTGTCTTCTGGGCAACAGAGTCAGAGTCACAAACTCAAACTTAGAGTAACTATGGTACCTGTATTCAGTTTGCACAAGAGTGACCCTGCCAACAATCAGGCATGGGTGGAGCAGACATAATAGTCTTTTGCTTTTCAAGACAAACCTGTGCAGCCCTGGCTGTCATGGAACTTGCTCTGTAGACCATGCTGACCTCAAACTCAGAGATCTAAGTGCCTCTGCCTTCAGAGTGCTGGGATTAAAAACATGCACCTCCAAGCCTAGCACGTAAGTTTTTTTAAAGGTCCATTTTCAAGACAAAAATGCCTGAGTCAGCTTGGGTCCAGCATCAGATGAATGGAAAAACATTGGACCTCTGCTGGCATCTTGTAGTCTAGCTATGACACTGCCTCCATATACACACTGAAAGTTTAGAGTAGAAAATTATTAATAGCTAAGCTTGATTGCTTAGTGAAAAAGTTTATGTAAAAATCTTTAAATTAAAAAGTATATAAAATGTAGAGATAAATTCACACCTGGTTTTTGTTGAGAAATAGACAAGTATGTGCAGCAGATGATATAGGATTGTTACTCCTTGAGTACTCAGAGGATAAGGAAAAGGAGAAAAGGCCCATGCTCGTGGTTATAAAAATTGTTTTCTACATTCTATCAGTATGCCTGCTATTGATCTGGGCCGACATCTGACCTTGCTAGATTATAAAATAAACTGCTTAATTTGCTGCTCTGGGTCTCTGGTGCTCATTAGTATAAAGTGAGTGTCCTTGTTCCTCGTGTTTTTGGAGGGTTGTCTTAGGGTCTCTATTACTGTCATAAAGCACTGTGACCCAAACCAACTTGGATAGGAAAGGGTTTATTTCATCTTACACTTACACATTATAGCCCATCACTGAAGAAAGTCAGGGCAGGAACTCAAACAGGTCAAGAACTTTGGGTCAGGCAGGGCCTAATGTAGAGGCCATGGAACAGTGCTGTTTACTGGCTTGCTCAGCCTGCTTTCTTATACCATCCAGGACCATCTGCCCAGGGGTGGCACTGCCCCTTGTGGGATGGGCCCACTCACATCAATCATTAATCAAGAAAATGCACCATAGCCTTGCCCACAGGCATTTCTCAATTGAGGTTCCCTTTTCCAAAATGACTCTATCCTGTGTCACATTGACATAAAAGCTAGCTAGCATAGGGGTCATGCAGGGTTTCTGTACAGGGGTGGAGATCCCAAGAATGTGGGATGCATCCCATCTCCCTTTTGGGTGGCCCACTGTGTCAGAACTTTGTATCTCCCCAACACCTTAGAAAAGACCCAAGACAATTCTAAGAGCTGCAAAATTGATGTGGGGGAACTTAGAGAGCACTCCAGAAGAAAAAGACCCCTTAACTGAAACAACCAAGCAACTTTGTGTGTGAACCAAGCTAGGTAAATTGGACTACAGTACTGCTTTGGTAGCTGGGTATTTACAGAGGTCAAGAAAATATGGCTGAAATGTATCCT
This sequence comes from Peromyscus eremicus, assembly GCF_949786415.1. Lineage (NCBI taxonomy): Eukaryota > Metazoa > Chordata > Mammalia > Rodentia > Cricetidae > Peromyscus > Peromyscus eremicus. The sequence goes on along the minus strand of NC_081417.1, from coordinate 114,918,270 downwards.
AGATGTGAAATGAGTGTAGAGTCTCCCTCTGTGGTTCCATGTTCCCGCAAAGATGTGGGGGGTGGCTGCAGCAACTGTAAGGACCCAGGTCATCTCCAATGTGTGTACAGGTTGAGTGCATAGGGAATCTCAGACACAGAGACTACCCAAAGTTGGCCTAGAGATCCAGAGAAAGGAAGGGAGGAAGGAAGGAGGATTTTCCCTCCAACATTCCCCCTGGGTGGTCCATGAGGGAAAATGTTGGGGCTCTAGGAAAGTAATCCCCCACCCAAAGGAAAGGAAAACCAGAAAATGATCCAATATTGTTTCTGCAGGCTCTTTCTGCAGTAAAGCTTTCTCTAACTCAGGCTCTGTGAGACCACAGGGAGGGGGAATGTGAAAACCTAAGTGGTGGCAAAGTTTGCCTGAGACTTGCAACAACAACAACAACAACAAAAACAACAGTTTGATAATTATATATATATATATATATATAATTATATATATATATAATTATATATGGATATAAACAAAAACTGCTATGGTGGGCCCTGTATGTAATTTGGATTCAATTAGGAAAGATGCAGTAAGTAGATGAGAGATATTTATAAATTGGAAATATGAGGCTGTATTTTTGGTAAGAAGGATTAAAAAGAAAGGAGACTATTTTAGCTAATATAGATTTAGTGTAAAATATAAGAATTTTTCCTAAAACTATGAGGACAAAATAAAAATAGCTGAAGCCAAAACACAGAGAATATGAATAAGTCATCAAGGCTTATGGAGGCAGGGAGGTAAGGATTATGTGTATTTGCTGGGCAAAGGTTCCTAAGCTCATTGTGATCCACTCATGATAATGTTCATAAGGAGTGGCTCAAAAGAGCAAAGAATGTATGTCTAATCACAATAATTACTTGTATTTTGCTTTGCTAGTATTTAACCATTTAGGGGAATTAAGTCATAATGAAATCAGGATTTATTTAAAGCTGTTTTTTTTTTGTTGTTGTTGTTTGTTTATGTTTTTAACAAAAGCCTTATCTAAATGTTACACACAAGTTAAAATCACAAGACTGGGAAAGCTCTCCTTCTGGGAGTTCAACAAGGAAAGCTTGGAGGCCCTCATTGTTGTGACTTAAGTCCACCAGCGAACACACATGAATACTCTTAAAGCTGAAAAGAAAGTCTTTATTGCCAGCAGGCAGCTGCACACAGAACTTGTCCAAATCATGCAGCCCTGAGCGTCACAGTTCTTTGTCTTTTATGCACAAAAACCACATCCTCTTTGATACACTTCAGTTAGCAAGAACAGTTAGCAAAAAGTGAAACTACAGAAGCCCCAAAACAAAGTTAGCACCTTTAGGGAACTTTTCTTGGTCCTGTAACTATGGAATAGGTCTTTGATGGATTAGGTCTTTGTTTCCATTTTAACAGGTATTGGGGCTTAAGTGTTAGGTTTTAAGGTCAGAATGGTGTCTCCAACATGGTGTCAGTTGTACTGAGGTCTGGGGATCTGTTACAATATGTTGGAGGCCAGCCCCCACCTTTTTAAGGATTCCTATGAGGCGGAGAGAGGGATAAGAAAATATTAGATAGAAAGAGATCTAGATGATAAGAGGAAAGACAGAAACACAGGATAGCTTTGGGAGGACTTAGGTCAATACCCATTGATCTTTTCTGTTTATTCAAAATGGCTTTTTATAACAATGCCAAGGGGCAGGGCAAAACACCCTCCCCCCTTGCTAGATCAAAGCACACTGCACAGCCAAGTGTATATCCTTCCAAACACTTGGTAACCATGCCTGGGGTCAAATCATCCCTTATGCAGCCCTGCTGGTTAAAGCAAGCTCAGATTCTCAGACCCTGAATAAGTTATCACTAGGAAATCTCTGTGGATCTCTACAACTCCTCCTTCTTAATATTTTAAAGGGCCCCTCAGACCCCCCAGATAGACTATGTCTGTCTTAGGTCATCTTTTTCTTCACTAGTCAGCTTTATCTGTCACTGAAATACACTTTCCATCAAGCGTACTCTGTCTTAGATTGATGGCTAGCAAGAAGGTCTCTGACTACCAGCCTCTGGCAGGGGAAGGTATGGAGCTTAACTCTATGCAGCTCTAAATAAGGTCCACATTAAGAGCTTGCAAGTAGCTTTAACAACCACAGCAATCCCCATGGCTGCCACACTCCCCAGTAAAGGAGCAGAGGATGACCAAGATGGAATGTCTTTTTTTTGAATGGTCTAAGATGTCTATAGCAGCCTCAGCTGCACCAAGCCCTTTTTTTAAATCAATAAACTCTTGATACAACTGCATCAAATAAACCAGTAAACTCCTGATGAAACCACATCAAGCCTAAAGACTCCCTTAGCATCACCAATCCATGGTTCATTAATGTCAATAGGATTACATAATTCTAGCATGAATATTACAATACATATTTACAAGTCTTATAAACTTACATCCAAAAGCAAACTCTTTACACTTCATGAACTTTTAGAAAACATCCAAAAGCAAATTTTTAATAGAACTATACAAAACATAGGGTACATTAACACAAATTAACATCAGTCCACTCAAGGGACAAGAAAACATTTTTTTAATTAAATAGACTGAGGAATATTAACTCTCCCTTTTCTTTATAATTTTTTAAGCTGCATCTTGAGCCCAGTTAGAAAAAAAAACCAAACTTCTCCATTTCTACACAAAACCAGTTCTGTCCATTCTTATATAACAGTTCCATTTCTACACAAGGTTTGTGAGTCACCACAGTTAACAAAACAAATATACATGTACAAAACAATTCATAAGTCATCATAGTTGATAGAATATATATGCATAAGTAAAGTCAAACATTGTCCCATTACAATTGAATCACTCCTGTCCATCCTATTTCTTAAGTCTGAAAAGTTCAAAAAGACAGTTCTGGTACCAGTCTTAAAGTTCCTCTGAGTGCTCAAAATCAGGGCCTGGCTCATCAGCTGCCCTGAAGTCCCTGTATAGCAGTCCAAGTTGTAATGACTCTGAAGCAAACTGCTCAAAATACGAGGAATCCATTACCAAATCTCTCTGCAGTTGAAGCAAGCATCTCTGAAACTTTTGCTATAGCTGTGCTTTGCAGTCCGTAGCCTTCCCCTTAAACAATTTGTTCCACAATAGCTGGCTGCTGCAGAGTTCTCTCAAAAGAGACCTTCTTACAGCCAGCAAACAGAAACTGCACAGCTTTTGGATCCTGGTTCCTCCTATTGCTTTTACAGTCCCAATCTGTCTGTACCTCCCATAACCATCCTGCCTGGTCCTAGGGCTCTCAGTCGCCTCATACTGCAGGAGCTCAAGGTGAATCCCCCAGCCACTATGAGCTGCAGCTTCTCATTCAATATCCTGGTCCTGGAGGAAACCCAGCTGCTACAAGCTGTGACTTCCTCTGGTCCCATTTATTACCTGCTCTGCTGGTGGCCTTGCATGCAGCACTTAAAGTCTGGGAAGCCTCTGTGGGCTGCCCTGATTGCAGAGCTGATTGCTGCCCTCAGGGCAGCTCCACTATGCTGCTGGGAGCTCAGGCTGGCCTAAGTTCCAGCATATCTCACCTGGGTGTTTCCCCTGGGTCTGCAACACTATCTCTGCCACCATTCCACCCTGTGGGGATGCTGCCCCACTTGGCTCTCTGCCTGAACTCTGCCTGCACTCCCCAGGGCATCCCTCATTTGGCTCTGGCCACCAGGGACTCTAGCTCCAGGTGCTTTGGCTACTGGGACCTGAAGTCTCTGCTGCAGTTCTCCAAGCTGTTGCCTGCCGTTCACCTCTCTTGCTACACACATTCTTTGCTTGGTTTGTCAAGATTGCTCGTAGCCTCAAGCCATGTCTTTCCAGCTGGCTGACTGCATTCTTCCACCATGGCATCTTCCTGGCAGAAAGCACGCAGAGCCATGCTGCTTGCGCTGGCTTGGTCAGCATCTGCTGTTGTTGGTGGCTTCTGAAGCTTCTGAAGCCACTTGGACTGCTAAGTTCACAGTGGCCGCTAGATCCAACACTGCTTTGTGTGTCCCAGGTCCCATCTGTGCTCAGGAAAAACCTACTCCACTCTAAATTACTTTATATTAAACCTTCACCATATCCCTAGACTTAAAGCTTATAGTCTCCAAACTTCACCAAAACTTTTTTTACAACTTTAAACCTAACTTACTAAATAGATAAAGAGAGAGAGAAACATAGACAGAGACAGATTAGAGATACTTGCTGCAGCCTAACTTTACTTTGCTTTATATTTACAATTTTACTCTCGAAGGATAGAACATTACAGCCTAACCTTAATTAATAACCAGACATGTACAACTGCTTCTGTGATGCCCTGTAGATGGAGTTTTCTTGCCTGGCCCACAGTCACGACAAATCTCTCTCACCCGCCAGTCCCACAGCCACTCAGACCCAACCAAGTAAACACGGAGACTTATATTGGTTACAAACTGTATGGCCGTGGCAGGCTTCTTGCTAACTGTTCGTACAGCTTAAATTAATCCATTTCCATTAATCTATACCTTGCCACATGGCTCGTGGCTTACCGGAATCTTCACATGCGGCTTGTCATGGTAGCGGCTGGCAGTGTCTCTCTCACCCAGCTTCCTGTTCTCTCAATTCTCCTCTCTGTTAGTCCCGCCTATACTTCCTGCCTGGCCACTGGCCAATCAGTCATTTATTTATTGACCAATCAGCAACACATTTGACATACAGACCATCCCACAGCAATGCCCTCTTCTTTCCCTTACTTATCTCCTCTGTACCCAAGTCCCAAGTTCTGGCACCATCTGTGGGAGGCCAGCTCTCACCTTTTTAACAGTTCCTATGAGGAGGAGAAAGGGATAAGAAAATATTAGCTAGAAAGAGACCTCGAAGAGAAGAAAGACAGAAACATAGGATAACTTCAGAAGGGCCTAGATCACTACCCAGTGGCCTTTTCTGTTTGCTCAAAAGGGCTTTTTATAACAATGCCAAGGGGTGGGGTAAAAGACCTGTCCCTTGCTAGATCAAAACACATTGCACAGCCAAGTATAGACCCTTCCAAAACCTGGTAACCATGCCTGTCATCCAATCATCCCCTTATGCAGCCCTCCTGGGTAAAGCAAGCTCAGAATCTCAGACCCTGAATAAGTTCTCACTAGGAAACATCTGTGGGTCTCTACAACAATGTCAATGAAGAGAAGATTAAAAAAATAATAATAAAAAGGACAGTTAATACTTTGACCCTTGTCTTCCAAGGTCAGCCAGGACCCAGAGTAGGATGGGATCCATCTGGAAGTCACCTGTCCTCTTAAAGAGGACAAACAACATCTGGAGATTGGATTCTCTAACTGATATACATACTATAGAGGAAAGAGAGGAACCCCATTTCATAATAATGAGCACCAGGGACTCTGGGAAGCTGAAGTGAAGCATTTTATTTCATGGTCTTACAAGGTCCAGTGCCACCCCAGACAAGTCGTAGGTGGATCAATGACATGCAGAGGAGTCTGGCGACCCTTGACACAAGTTCTTTACTCCATTATCTTCTCGGCTAAGGACTCAGGAACTACAATCTTTTGTGTCATCCTCTGCTTGTCTATTTTTAATGGCATCTCTCCACTTTACATCCTGCTTATTTAAAAGCTTTTCAGATGCACTTTGTCATATCTGCTTAAAATCCCCCAACTGTCATCTGCTGCCCAGTCTCGATATGGGGTGACTTATAAGACATCTAACTCACATAAGCAACAGTAGCATGGCCCATATTTGTGTTCTGGGTGAGATACATTTCCAGTAGAGGGAAAGGACTCAATGGAGAGGGGCCTGGTGCTTATGTTTCCTCATGAAGCTACAAGGTTAGGCAGGACCTGTGAGAAGCTCCCTTAGATGACAGGATCATATTGTTTACAGATGAGTCATCTATGGCAATTGACAGGGGGAAAGTCAAGAAGGGCCAATGGCCTGTTTCCATATAACATGTATGGCTTCCCAAATCTTAGTGGGTCCACAAACCACTATGAAAACCTAAGATTAATTTTTTTTTTTTTTTTAAAAACCACATACTGCAATATCTTCCACTTTGTCATCACTCGGGTCCGAGGGACTTCTTTCCCAGACCCCTTTCTGGGTTGCAGTCCATCAGTTCCAGTCCAGCAACGTAATGCTAATGCAAGCCTGGAGAAATGACAAGCCTCAGCTAAGCTAGGAAGGCCCCTCTCAAGTGCTTCTGACCACTGAGACCACCATACAGACAGCAGAAGGGGGGGGGCGCTCATTATACTTGGGTTAAGAGATGGTGACAGAGACTCTGGAAGGAATAAAATTGATGAGAATGTATGATATTCCCAGGGAACCTTTAGAACGAACTCTAAGAAAAACTATCAGCAAACCCAAGGGAGATTAGAGGCTGACACTATCCTATGGATACTTCCTATCCAACACTCACACAGGCAGCCTCAGTTAAACTAATGGGTTACAAAGCAAAACCAAAAGTCATTAATCTCAGATGGGACTGATAGGGATGGGAGGGAGGTAAGAACAATCTGGACACATCATATAAATGCATCAAATTGTCAAAGAACAAACTCAATCAGCCAAAAATTAGGAAACAAAGAAAAGTAATGAAGTTAAAGAATATTATGTAGTACTAGTGTATGTTAGGTTTTGGACCAGGGGCTAATCAAGCCACACCCACTTGCAGCTGCTATAACGCAAATGGGAAGCCTGTTTGTGAATCTCTAACTCATTAACAGACTTGCAGGTGTCCAGGTTCCAAGAGAGTGATAGGCACTATTCTCACATTCCCAGTGAGGTTTACAGGCTCATGTTGCCAGACTAAGGGGCATCAGAGGGCAGCCAGTATAATGGGAACAACTCTACAAGATGTGTCCCTCTGTCCTATTACCCCCCTGCACACTCCTTCCCTGGAAAGTTGACCCATGCTGTGGACTACTCCTTAACTATGTAGCATAAAACCTCCTCCTTCCACTGAGATCTGTAAGAGTGGACAACCTCCTGGGCCAATAGTCTCTTCAGAGCCCCTTCAATGCTGTCTTCAATGTCTATGGCATTGGGACCCGAACTTTCCTCGGAGTGCCCTGTAGAGGGCACTAGGTCTTCACGCTCACAGATAGCAATAGAGAAACTAGGATGTTATACAGGCAGGTTTTTCTCCTCAAGGGAAGAGATTTACACCTGTTCCACTCAGAAGGCTGGAGTGGACGTTGTTAATAGCCTTGTGATCCTTGCAATTCTGTAGAGCCAGGCTTCACCTGAATCCTCCATTGTTATGAAAAGAAGTCCCATGTATTTTGCAAAAGAGTTTACTGTTATGCTTATTACAAATCCTTCCTCCCTAGACCCTTATCCTGAGCATTGTTTCTCAGTCAATAGTACCTATCCTCACAGACGCTTTGCAAAAGATATGTACTTTGCAAAGGAGTTTCAATGTGGTCATGTCCTAAGCTTTATTGTGATAATTGTCACAAGGAAGTCTTTCTCCAGAGTTGGACTGTGTTTAACTATGTCAGAAATAAACTGCTCGGGGTCAGACTCTAGAAGTTTGAACCAGCCTGGGTAACTAATAAGTTGTGCTGAACCATATTTTCTTCTTGCCTCTAGCAGATCATTTCCCTGCAGGCAGGAGAGCTTGCAGGGACCCCCACAGTCCTGGCCATGCTCTTGTCTGTCTGTCCACAGCACTGATAACTCTTGTAATAAAGAGTGTCCCCCTTGAACTCAAAGCCCCAAATCTTTCAATATGAGCAAGAAGTGACAAAAAAAAGTTCAAAGGGGTTGCATGGATTCTTAATATGGATCACATATTAATATAAAATGAGCTGGAAAGCAAAGAGAAGGCTAATTCCAAAATAAGACCTTTACATATAAATGATTATGGAAGTTAGGAAAAACAATTATATTTTCCTTTAAAACATACACTTTTAAAAAAGTCATACCTACATACTACTTAACGAAAACTGCAAACTAAAAACAAAACAAAAACCCACCATTTAAAACAAACCAAAAAATAAAACATTCAGAAGAAATATCTTACAGAAGATATACAAGCAAACAATAGAAAACTACAAAGTATTGTCAAGAGATATTTGGTCATGGGGAGAAAAAAATGGAAGGTTCAAGATGGGACAACTCAATACATTAGTTCAAATGTCAACCCTCCACCAACTGGCCTATAGAGTCAATGTATTCCAAACCAAATCTCTCTCAGATGATTTTTATTTAGACAGTGATGGGCTGATATCAACCTATTTGGAAATGTAAAGGACCTAGAATAGCCATAATAAGTTTGAAAAAGAAGAATAAAATTGAGGGCTAACCTTATCCTAATTTCCATAGTAGAGTGATAATCAAGGCAACGTGGTATTGGTACAAAGATAGACAGATGGTTGACTAGCTTTAGGGAGTCTGGAAATAGACCACACACACAACCACCAACAAAGGTCTAAGGCAATTCATTGGAGGTAGAAGAGATGTTGCTGGTACAGCTAGATACTCATACAAACAAAAGGAAGAAAGAAAGGAATGAAGGAAGAGAGAGAGAAGTAGGTATGTAGAGAAGGAGGAAAGAAGGAAGGAAGGAAGGAAAGAAGGAAGGAAGGAAGGAAGGAGGGAAGGAAGGAAGGAGGGAAGGAAGGAAGGAAGGAAGGGGAATCCACAAATTTTGATCCATTCCTTTGTGATCATATGCTAAAGTTAGCTTTTAATACATGGTAGATGTAATATAAAACCTACAATTATAAAATTTCTACAAGAAACAAAGGGAAGTCTTGTTGACTGGATTAAATAATAGAACACAATTTATAAGAGAAAAATAATTGAACTTTATAAAATTTTTTAAAAATGCTCTTGAAAAGACATTACTAAGATGATGAAAAGAAAAAGTCTGGCCACTAGTTTGAAAATTGCATGTCTGCAGGTCATGATCTGATAGGGAGCTGCTAGCCAGGATCTAGAACTCTCAAAATACTATAAGAAAATAAGCATCCCAGGGTGTTTGAAGACAAAAGCATCTCAAGGAAGCAAATGAAAAGATGGGCAGTATGCTGGTCCTCAGGGGAAAGGAGAGCGAAGACACTTCAACATTACACAATGGCCGACATTTAGAAGACCAACTACATCAAGAACCGGTCAGGATGGAGAGACACTAGAACTGTTTGACTCTAATATGACTAGGAGAGAGTTTGGCAGTTTCCTAAAACCCCCAACACACTCCCACCTTTGATCTAACTACTTCCATTCCCTATATTTATTTACAACACAGTAAAACATAGGTCTATGCCAAGACTTCAAATGGCTTAATTAGTTTTCTGTATGACAAACTACTACAAATGTGGCAGCACAAGCCAGAATCTGCTTTTCTTTTCTAGTTTTCAAGATCAGAACTCTGTAAGTGTTCTTACAGAGGGGCGCGGGGCTCAGGCTTGCACAGAGCTGAGGCAGGATGTTGGTTAGGTTGCATTCCTTTCTAGAGCAGGAGCCTTTTTTCTGGTTTAGACTGCTGTTTGCAGCATTTCTTGAAGTGGTAGGACTGAGGTCTTTCAGTACTTTGTTGATGATCAGCCATGCCCTCCTATCAGCTCCTCAAAGCAGCTGGCAGTTCCTTGCCTTGCGGCCTTTCCCTGACACCACAGCTTTCTTCTTCAAAGCCTTCAGGGGACCCTCTCAGTTGGCTGAGATGGAATTTTCCGTGGGTACCATAGTGACAAGCATTACAATCCAATCATCCTCAATATATATCGCATTATCTATCAATCAGCAAGGCACAGGCTCAGTCTATACTCATAGAAGGGATTAGGCAAAAATGAATCATCGCTGATAGGATGGATTTGCCACAGTAGCTTTTATAGGTGTACAGTCAAACTGGAAATGACTTCCAAGTCTGTCTGTGGCTGAGTGGATAAACCCTGGTAAACACTGGAATGCTGGATAGCAACTCAACACTTACAGCTCTCTAAAGTTGAGATAAATGAATTTCTGTTGTTTCTAAACTACCAAGTTTGTGGCATTTTGGATAGTCCAAAGAGACCAAGACACAAAGGTAGGGAGTTGTGCTGGAGAGGGTGCCCTTCTGACTCATGAAGGTCATTGTGGTTTAGGAAGGTGAGAGAGTCATAAAGGAAATTTCATCAGCTAGATATAACCCTCAAGGCCCCTTCCCTGAGGAACATCTTTCATAGGTGCTATGTAAGCTGCCAAGGGAGGGAAACAACCCAGTCCTACCCAGATATGACACTTCTGAACCACATCAATGGCCAGCATGGCAAGATGTCCTTCAAGACCAATAGTGACACTCATTTCTTGGAGGCTTGTGTAACTGGACATAGGCCCACTTAATGGGAAGAAAATCATACCTGGTCTAGAAAAGCAGCCAGCTACCTCTGACTAGTGAGATCATAGGGCCTAGAGAAGAATGGATGACTGCCGCTCTCCTAAACCACTATCAATCCTAACTGCATACTAAACGCTTCCCTTTATTGTCAAAGAGGAGTGCAGCTTCCATCACTCATCAAAGAAACTTCTCTTTGAAGTGGAGAGAGATCATTACAGAAAGCCATAAGCAGTCAAAATGAAGAGAAATCTGATCATAGTAGGGTGTGAAGCCCAAACTGATAAATCTACAGTACACCCCGCCCCCATCTAAGACTCAGGGAACATGGCAGAAAATGGGGTGGAAATATTGTAAGAATCTGAGGGCTAGGAAGTTTTCTGTGACACTGTGTCTCTTAGAAATGACAGGGAAATACAGGTGCTTAAGCCAGGCCCAAACAATGACGACACCAATAGAAATATGAACATGAAAAGGAGAACTCTTACAGGGCTCCACCCCTTGGCTAAGAGATACAGGCAAGTAAGCACAGTTGATTGAAAGAGAACTAGTCTTTACCAGAAAGGGCCCCCCATAGGTTACCCAATACCAAGTGGTCAGCCCTAAAACATATACACATGAGCAACTCTAAATGGACTCAGCAGGTTGTGTTTTACATATTCACACACAGTAATAATTAAAAAGAAGCCACATATTTGAGTTAGATGGGGGTCATGGGGAGAGTTGGAGGAGTAAGAGGCAGGAAATAATGTAATACTTAAATTTTTTAATTGAAATAAAAAATTGGAAATGCTAAAAGTATCATCTTGTCTACTGACTTTCAAAGCTTCATGACAGAAAGCGGCAGAAGGACAGGAATGAGAGGAGGGGTCTATCATAGATATGTAGAGGGAAACATTTCCAGTCCTGGTGGTTAGCTGGCCCAAAGTGACGTGGACCTCCAGTCTTTGTCTGAAGATTGTCTCTCTGCCTGAAAGAAGGAATCAGAGGCAGAAGGATGAGCAAGAATGAGTTCCTATGGGGGCCATTTCAGATGCCTGTGGTACTCTCAAGTCAAGATGCCTTTTGAGGAGATGGGAAATGTCAGAACAGAAGAACCTGGGTGGGTGGTAAGACGATAGATTATATGAGATGCTGTAGAGAAGGGCACTGGCCTGAGAGTCAGTCCTAATGATGCCTCTACTGGAGACTCAGCATGAGGGCAGAAATAGAAGGGCAGTCACACCACCCTGTTCTATTGGCTAGTATCTCTATTTCCCACCTCACCCCTACCCTTACTCCACTGTCAGATATCAGGGCTACAGGAAATGAAAGCAAGCATGGCCTCCTTGTCCTGAAGGGAAGGGATTAAGTGGAAAAGAAACATCCTAGATGGCAGCTGGTGACAAAGAAATGCTTTTGATTAACTAACATGGTCCATTTGGGCTTTGTTTCCATGTATTTGCCATCCTAAAATTGCACTGGAGACATGGCTCAGAAACCTACCTTCTGTGGCTGTGACCACCACCTGAGGCATCTTTCTCTATATCCTGGGGAAGCCATTTGTAATAGTTCTCATCAGGTGTGGAAGAACTCTTAGTTGTACCAAGTTAGATGTGGATCATAACTTGGTTCTTGGCTGTGTGTGGCATTTGTTGAAGCAGGAAAATGCTGGGATAGCTGTCAGAATTTTGTAACCCTGGTTGGGAGTTGGGCAGAGAGAACAGGTGGGCAGCAAAGGTGTCAGGGATTATGATCAGTTGAGGCCTTACTGTCTGAAACTATTCAAGGCAGACTTGGGGAATTTAATTAACCAGAGGAGTACCACAGGATCCAAGCTGTAGAATAGCTCTATATTTTGTAGAAATGAAGATTGCCCGATAACTAGACCCAGAATTGGACTTACATGCATGCATAGATATGTATTGGTGATATATGTAGATATGTATTGATGAGGGTGTGGCAATAAGTATTATTTTGAAAGGCATAGCCCAGGGGCTGGACAGATGCTCAGTGGTTAAGTCACAGTTGCCTCTACTTGGGTTATGTCCAGTCCCTGAAATGCCTTTCTCTTCTCTTCCCCTTCAGCATTCTTCCTAATCCACCTGTTGCTGGTATGAACTTAGTTCCAGTACCCTATGGATTGTGGGAAAACTGGAAAAGCAGCATTGACAGAATGCTGCAGGGAGCACTTGATTTTGACTGACTTAGTTCCAAACAACAACAGAGTTTGAAAAACCCAAAGCAAGCAAGTCACTGGTTTATACTTGTATTTTGTGCTTGCAGAAAGATGAGGCCGACAGGGGTAGGGAGCAACAGCCAGGTTCTCAGCATCTTCCGCGGTTGTTCCAACGAGGCTGCCCGATACCTGGGTGGTTAGAAAATCCTTGCATGTCAGTTCTCATAGTCCAGAGCACCTGCATCAAGGGCACTAGTCCAGGCAACCAGCTTGTCCACTTCGTCTTCCCATGATTCATCTGACTCATTTTCTTCTATCCAGTTTTCGTTTTGCCACTCTTGTAGATCATAATAGTCGGATTCATTTTCTACAGAATCATAAGACTGCTCAGCTGTGGGGGGAAACACGAAAAACAGTAATTTATTTGACTTAGTGGGGTAAACAATGAGATCTAATGCTACTCTCATCTGAATGATAACATATAACCTTTTAAAACATTCTTTTTATAGAAAATATTTGTGTGTGCATGTGTCTGTCTGTCTGTCTCTCTGTGTCTGTCTGTCTGTCTGTCTCTCTCTCTCTGTGTGTGTGTGTGTGTGTGTGTGTGTGTGTGTGTGTGTGTGTGTGTTTATGCATGTGAGTTCAGTGCCTATAGAAGCCAGGAGAGGACATTGGATTTCCTGAAGCCGGAGTTGCAGATGGTTGTGAGCTGGCCTACAGGGGTGCTGGTAACCAAACTGCTGTCCTCTGCAAGAGCAGTAAGAACTCTTAACTGCTGAGCCATCTTGCCAGCCCTCCTCCCTTTTAAAACCTCCATCCTTTCCTTTTTTCCTCAACCTTTTCACTACTCATTAGTTCAGCCAGCTGGCCTATATTTACAATATATGCACTGGCTTCCAGTTTCATTTTAGGAAAAGGCATTCTGCTAGCAACCTTGCTGAGATGGAAGGTAGATTCTTCCCCAGTTTCAGGGTTATCACAAGCCATGGGAGAGTGTGGAGCAGAGGGTCAACTCAGATATGCCAAAATTCCTGGCATACAAAATCTATGAGCCCATATGTATGCATTGTAGCAATTTCATCCAGAAGATGACATGGCCAAGAGAGAAGTGCTGTTGGAACTCTTGGGAAACTTTTAGAGATGCTAGTATGGGCTGAGCATGCCTTATGAGAAATAGAGAAAGCCAGAGTTGTTTTGGATTTCTGGAATATCTTGCCTACACATAATAAAATATCTTGGGATGGCCCAAGCCTAAACATAAAACTTATGTGTAGTTGGGGAAGGGTGAGTATAATCAAAACACACTGTATGGAATTCAGAAAGAACTAATAATAATAAAAAACAACTTGTTTCATAGATACCCCATGACCTGAAGGTAATTTCATACAATTTGTTAAATAATTTTACACATGGAACAACATGGCAACATATTGACACTCAAAAGTTTTAGAGCATTTCTGCTATCAGATTTTTGCATTAGAGATGCTCATCCTATATCTGAATTTAACTAAAAAGGATGCCTAGGTACTAGAATATTAAGAAGAGGGAATAGCTAGGCAGTGGTGGTGCATGTCTTTAATCCCAGCACTTGGGAGGCAGAGGCGGGTGGATCTCTGTGTGTTTGAGGTCAGCCTGGTCTACAGAGCGAGTTCCAGGACAGCCAAAAGCTACACAGAGAAACCTTGTCTCAAAAACAAACAAACAAACAAACAAAAAACAACAAAAAGGAAATAAAAGAAAAAAAAAGAAAAGAGAAATAGTGCTTGGAATGGGATATGAGGAAACAGTGTACTTTTCTAAATAATTAAAATAACGCAGAGAATAAAGACGTGTGATGCACTGGCTGGAGGGCTAAGGGTAAGAGGTGTTACTAGAAAAGACGGACAGGCATGGGAAAACCATACAACCTCAGTCTCACCCTAAAGGAAATGGGAAGTGATGAAAGGATTTGAGATAGGGTGACAGGGACAGATGTGAGCTGTGGAGGCCAGTCCAGGTAGACACCACTCTACACATCAACTTCAGTAATGACCACGTCTACATGTCAGTTTCCAGGCCTTTTGGTTTTGGTTTTGGCTGCTTTCTCACAGTTTGAAACTTAGCCTTAACTTTTCAAATTCTCTATTAGTACATTCAGAAGCATAGCAAGCTTGGAAGTATGAAAAATAGTTCCATTTAACAATCTTCAACTCCTATGTAATTGGTTTATTGAACTGATTTTGGTACAGTTGAAGTATGCTTTTTTTAAGCCTCATGCATTCAAACTTATTTGAGCTGAGCAATAACTTATTATTGTAAATAATAGCTTAGATATAAAAGAGAAAAACCAAGATGAATTCAACTTACTTGGAGATGGGGCGACAACCATCCTCTGCACGAAGTCATAGCTACTGGGCTCTGGTGATTTATTTTCTCTAGCAAACCGCCACTTAATGAACTCAAATCTGTAAAATAGGGGGAAGAAAAAGAGACGTCTATAAACTATGGGAAGTGTGCATTAATTTGAGAAAGATAAACCAAACAGGTTGAATAAAACAGAAAGGTAGGACACGGTCTGGGAACAATGGGCTCGGGACATGGTACCATTCTGAACTGACCAGAAATGACATTATTTTAGTATGTGCTTTCCAAAGGAGCAGTAGTGAGAGAAAGCAATTGCTGGCAATTAATATGATAAATCCTGTCATATTGCAAAGGTAAAAATAGCATGCCACATAGCAAGGGCCACCATGATAAATGACCACAAACTCGATGTCTAAAATGTCCCCTTTGCCCCTGCCCTACATGTGTCTGGGACTTCCAGTGGATGTCTAGAACCAAGGCCAGTGCCAGGCCCTACATATACAGCTTCTATACGTACATGCATATATTTAATGTCTCTTAGGTCTTAACTTGTCACCCTGACCTCTGTAAGGAGGGGCAATGACATTAAGACACATTTCTTTTTCTCTTCTCACAAACGGAAGATCCCGCCACAGGAACCTCAGCATGTTTTCCTTTGCTGATTAAGTCAGGCATTATCTTTACAGGAAGCAGTTGACAGCTTCTTTGGCATGTCCAAATTACTTCATCATTACCCATGTGCTTTGCAGTCGGCTATTAAGGAAAAAGAAAGGGCTTCCTGAGATACTGTTACAGTGACTGTCATTTACTGAGTGACATGGGTGGATAGTGTGTGGAGTGCTAGACTAAGGGCTGAGTCCCACTTGGGGTGAGAAGGTGGGGATGGGGGCTGGCAAATTCCATTATGTTTTTCAGAATGCATGCACTTAAAGAATCATTATTTTTTTTCTATATTTTTCTAAATATTTTTAGGCTGTGGTTGTGTCTTAGTCAGGGTTTCTAATGCTGTGAAGAGATACCACGACCACAGTAACTCTTATAAAGGAAAACATTTAATTGGAGTGGCTTGCTTACAGTTCAGAGGTTCAATCCATTATCATCATGGTGGGAAGCAAGGCAACATAAGGGCAGACATGGTGCTGGAGAAGAAGCTGAGCATTCTTATATCTTGACCCACAGGCAACAGGAAGTGGTCTGAGATACTAGGCACGACTTGAGCATATGGGATCTGAAAGCCTGCCTCCACAGTGACACACTTCCTCCAACAAGGCCATATCTACTCTAACGAAGCCACATCTCCCAGTTATGCCATTCTCTATGAGCTTATGGGGAACAATTACATTCACACTGCCACAGGTTGACTTTGGGTAAATGAACTGGGTGTAAGAGGGCTACTGCATTTATCCTCATACAGCTTGAGTCTGGGTTCAAGGTCTCTCCTCTGAAGGTACTGGGAAGAAATCCAGAAGAATCCTTTCACTTCTGGCTGGCTTCTGCGGGCTCCCAGCAACCCTCAGGTCCCTTGGCCCACAGCTACAGTATTCCAAACTCTGTCTTCACTCTGTTACACAGCCACCTCTCCTGGTGTGTCTCTGTGTGCCTTGCACTCTCACACTCTCTCTCTAGCTCTTAAAGCAAGGTGCAGGCAGGCTCCAAACTC
Source organism: Peromyscus eremicus (assembly GCF_949786415.1). NCBI lineage: Eukaryota > Metazoa > Chordata > Mammalia > Rodentia > Cricetidae > Peromyscus > Peromyscus eremicus. Next base: position 114,901,793 of record NC_081417.1, on the reverse strand, counting down.
CACCTGTTCCCGCCTCAGCCTCCTGGGCACTGGGGTTTCAGGAGTGTGCCACCGTGTCCAACTCTCTTCTCACAGGACCAAAGTCTTGGATTGGACACCATCCAATTCAGTGTGGCTTCATCTTAGGACACAACCCCGTTCAGTGTGGCCTCATCTTAACTAACTATATCCACAGACAATGCTTTTTTAAATTATTGTTTTTGTTTTATTAACTTTTCTTTATTTTTTTTTTTTAGTTTTTCTTCTCTCATACACTACATCCTGACTGAAGTTTCCCCTCCCTCCCCCCATCCAATCCTCCCCCCCTCCCCTCTCCCCCAGATCCACTGCTCCTCCACTTCCCTTCAGAAAAGAGCAGTGTCTCCCAATGATATGATATCAACTGAGTATGGAATAATAAGATGCAGTGAGACTAGGCACCAACCCTCATATCAAGGCTGGGCAACACAGACATTGCTTTTGAAACAAAGTCTTCGTCTGAGATGCACAAAGGAAGAATAAGAAAGGAGAAAGGGGGCTCTAGTCAACCCATTACATCAGGGAGACGTTTTAACAGAAAAATTCATGACTTCTGGAAAAACTCACAAGTCAGTAAAGATGATGGAGAACCTAAGTCATGCTACCAAGATGTCTGAAGGATCAGTATAGAAATTGGAAATTTCCATTAAAAGTTTCCAAAAGAATGAACCTTTTGGAACGAACCACTTTTTTTTTTTTGTTGTTGTTGTTTAAAAATTTTAAGTGAAAAAGTTGTTAATGAAAATCAAGAGGCATACAGGCATCCTTGTTCATGGGCGTAACCACTGATGTACTACTACTGCACAGCTCCTTTAGTCCCTTTGGAGTACCCACCTTGTGCCACAAACCACTCTGTGAGTGACTGGGGCTGGAAGAATGAGACAGTCAAGGAGGCACACCTCTACGAAGAGGAGAAAAAATGGAACCAACGTAAAAATCAAGATGGCTCAGCAGTGATACATCCTAGAACATTATGAAGCCCCCAGGAACAAACACTGCATAGGAATGAATGGTGACAGATTCCTCTTTGCTCAGAGCCCAGTGGTGAGGCGTCTTTCGCCCTTCTGTATGATGTTGATTCTTCACAGATGTGTTTTATCAAGTTGAGGAAGGTCTCCACACTCCCTGCCCTTCTGTTTGTTTTTTTGGTACAGATTTTTTGATGCACTGTGTAGTCGGAATGGCTTCAGACTTGCACTGTAGCCCAGGCTGGCCCTCCTGCCTCAGTCTCCTAGGTACTGAGATCACAGGTGAGTACCACTGTGCCCCGCTCTGTCCTGCTCTTAGTTGAGTGGGAGTTCACTTCTCTTCACTACTGAGAAGGTCATTTGAACCTTCTTTCATCTTTTCTTTGATAGTTCTGAGTTTTTAAACTGTTAAACGAAGATTATAGTCCTGGTGTAAAGCCCAGTGAACTAATTTAAAAATAGTTGTTGAAGTCACATGTTGCAATTGGTTGAATTATTTTAAATGTTGCATTTATGTACATGGGGACATACTGAACTCCACTTTACATGGATTTGGCTTTCCTGTTGAGCTAACACCTTAGGACAGGTGCTGTGAGCTACTCCTTCCTAATCTGGTTCTGAAAGATTCAGTTTACGTTTCAATTATTTTCCCAAGTGGTAGAAAATTCTCCATGGAAGCCACCTGAGCTTAGTGTTTTGTAGAGGTATTTTTAGGTCTAGATACAATTTATCAGATAGGTGATTATTTAGTTTATCCATTTGTTTTCTTTATTTTTTCCCTGCAGTACTGAGGATCAAACTCAAGGCTCCAGGCTGCACAAGTGCTGCCCTCCACAAGCCCTTGCCTTTTTTTTTAAATCAAGACAGGGTTTCTCTGGGTAGCCCTGGCTGTCCTGGATCTCGCTCTGTAGATCAGGCTGTCCTTGAACTTCCAGGGATCCTCCTGCCTCTGCTTCCCGAGTGCTGAGATTAAAGGCGTGCGCCACCTCCACCTGGCTGTCTATTTAATTTTAATTATGTCTCATTAGACATGGTCTTTCAAGAAATTTGCTCATTGTATTTATTGGTCTGGGAGCTTTATTTCAGAAAGATACGTTTGTTGGATATAGAATCCCAGGTTTGACAGTTTCAAGTACTTAAAGGTTGTCGTTCACTGAATTTTGGTTTCACATTTTCTGACATGATGTTATCCATTGTTCTCATTCATTCTCTAGATATGAATTAGAAAATAAACCTTTGCTAGCTTGTGGCAGCAGTGCATCCACACGTGTGTGTGTGTGTGTGTGTGTGTGTGTGTGTGTGTGTGTGTGTGTGTGTGTAGTTTTGTGGTGCTAGGGTTCAAACACAGGGTCTCACTCTTGCCAAACAAGTACCTTACTATTGAGTCACACACCCCACTTCCCTTTGCTATTATAAGATTTTCCCCCTCATTTCTGAGTTTCAGCAATTGGATTAGAATAAACTTTGATATTGCTTAACATTTCCTTTTCTTAGGATTCATAAAGTTTCTTGCTATGTGATTTTAAGATTTCCATCAAATTTGGAAAATTTTCAGCCTTAACAGTTTCTTCAGATATTTTCCTATCCCTTCTGAGTTGTATCAATTACCTGCATTTGATACAGGTCTTTTTTTTCATTTGATAATGGTCCCATGGATCACTCTTGCTCTTCAGTCTTTTTTCAGTCTTCCCCCTTCTATTAGGAGTTTACGTGGTGCTTGTTCTTTAAAAAAATTATTAAAATTAACATACAAATAGGTTTCATTTTCATAGGTATCTGATTACGCATATGATATATGTATATATCCTTAGACTTTATTCATATTTATCCCCTTGTGTCCCCCTCACACCCCTGAATGTTATTGGAATTTTGATGGAGTTTGCACTGAGTCCATAGGTCACTTTTGGTGATATAGTCATTTTCCTCATCAGTTTTATGAGCGAGCTCGCTTTGCTGGATATAGTATTTTTGGTTAGCAGTCACTTCCAGAGCTTGAGATACGGTACTCCATGCTTTTCTTGCTTTGTGGGTGGTGGAAGAGAGTGTTGATGGTATTCTTCTGTGTTCACTTTTATAGAGGAGTTGGTGATTCTCTGGTTCACCTTTTTCTAATGTGTGCATGTGTGCACAGGCCAGAGGACAATCTTGGGTGTTGTTCTTAGGAATGCAGTCTACCAGTTTTGAGACAGGGACTTTCACTGGCCTAGAGCTCATCAGTGAGCTGGACCAGCAGGCCAGAGCCAGAGATTCTCCTGTCTCTGCCACCTAGCTCTCGGGTACAAGCCTGTGCCACCATTGCCCGCCATTTTCACACAGGAGCAAACTCAGGTTCTTGTGCTTGCAAGACAAACACCTCACCAACTTAGCCCCGCCCACCACTTCCTCCTTTTCACCTTTTAATGTTGTTTCTCTGCTCTCTATTTTTGACATCTTGACTAAGTCACAGGGAGATTTTTCTCTGGTCATGCCTGTTTGGGATTCTAAGCACCCATCTGTCTTTAATGTCCATTTATTTTTCTAGATTTAGAATTTTTTCTGTTGTAATTTCATTGCATAGATTGTAATTTTTCCTTCTAGCTTTTCCTGCTCTGTGGATTCTTAGCTAGTAAGGTCTTTTGATCATATCCCAGAGTTTCTAGGGGCTGTGGACATGCCTTTCCCCGCTTTATGGATGTTTGAGTACAGTGTTGTGTTGTTGGCTCATCCTCTACCTCTGACAGTCCGTCTTCTCTTGGTTGAGTGTGCTGGTGATGGGTTCCACTGTGTTTCTACTTGGTTGCTGGAGTTTTTAATTTTCAATGTTTCCTCTTCCCTCCTTTCCTTCCTTCCTTCCTTCCTTCCTTCCTTCCTTCCTTCCTTCCTTCCTTCTTTTTTCTTTCTTTCTTTTCTTCTTTTCTTTCTTCTTTCTTTTTCTTTCTCTCTCTTTTGTTTCCTTTGTGACAAGACCTAACATTCTTCACATTACTGACTTTTTCACCCACGTTGTTGGTTTTCTCACTGATTTTGCTGACTCCCCCCCCCCCCCCCCCGCCCCCCTGTGCTGCTGACTTTCCTCTCTGTGCTGAATCCATCTGCCTGCTTGTATCTTCTTTCAGGTCACTGTTCATTTTTGCTAGCAAATGTCTGGATTTCTTTGTCGGGTATTGTACCCATGTCAGTATTTTTGGTTAGGTTGTTAGGAATGGATGGCCTTTTGAAGGCGTCATGCTGAAACTATGGAAGACATGATTCTCATGGCACCTTGTGCCGGCCTTGCTAATTGTCTCTGTACTGTTCCAGTGCATGCTCCTTAAGTGGGCATGACTGCTATACTTTTAAGTTCACTGAAGATTTCTTCTACAGTGAGTTTCTGGTCTTCCCATAGAAGAGGGTGTGTGGGTGTGCGTAACATGCTTTAATAAGATTTCTTGTCTTCTCATTCTTCTACTAAAATACAATTTAATAAACTTAAGAGAACAGAGTCCTCCTTCCTTGCATCTCAAGGCATGGGAGGGGGAAAAGGAAAGGAGAAAAGGAAGGCAGAAGAGAGACTAGAGTGGGCCTGAGCCCTTCAGACTGCGAGCAGAAGCAAAGGGGAACAGAAGAGTCCCGCATGCGTTCACCGCTGGTGCGTTTACTGCTTTGCTCTGTCCTATGTGCGTTTACCGCTGGGGCATTTACTGCGTTTACTCTACCTGCCTAGAGAAGGGGAGGGCAGTAGTCTCAACCCTGCTGTTTAAGTCAGCATCCACAAAATCCTCTGCCACAGCCACAAAGCCACAGTAAATTGGTGAAATCAATTACCTCCATAAGCGGAAGAGAAAAGAATCAAGAATCCATTAAAAGACATTTAAGGAACTGGATACATGCATTTCCAAAAGGAGAGCATGCCGTCGAGGAGGAAAAGGGCAGCAGCCCTCTTCTGTGACAGAGCAATTTCACATGCCAGGGACAGCCGGTCTAAGATGTTCTGAGAATAAACTGCAATCTGTTTCTGCCATGACCTCCTTTGAATCACACCTTCTCCCAGCTCCAGTCCTGCCCTGGGCCCTCAGTGTCTGCCCTGGTGCTTGGCTGTGGCACTGCTGGCCAAAATCTAAATTTCAGCTGTTACGAAATGTGTCACCTTAGAGAGCTTAAGCTTTATTTGTATATTTCTTTTTTTTTTTACCCTTTTTTTTTGCAGTTTTATAACATGCAGACACTTGCTAATTTCCTGGACGGTTTCACAGACAAATGGGAGGCATTAGGAATGGTTGAACACCATCAGGTGTCAGAAGTAAACTAGGAAAGACTATCAGAGCTGAGTGGGTGCATTGTGACATATGACGCTCTGAGTCTCTAAAAGAGAAAGTACTGGCCTAGGAGGAAGTGTTAGTTACCCTCTTTACCTCTCTTTGTTTTGTGGACTGCAGGTCAAGCCCAGGGCCTCAGGAATGCTAGGCAAGGGCTCTGCCACTTGGTATTTGGAGATAAATCTCTCACAGCAGATGACTCGGATTCATGACTTAGCTGATGCTGACCTTGATTTCTCGACTCTCCTGCCTCCACCCTTCCGAGTGCTGGAACTCTATGTGTGTGCCACTATGCCTGGCAGAACTCATCTTTTAAAAGGATTTTTTCTTTCCTTATTATATATTTTTTCCTTATTTATATTTTAAAATATGAACGATTGTCCACATTGATGCCAATTCTCTCTTTAAACACAAGATGGCACTAAAGGTCTAATTTTTGGGGAATAAAAAGGCTGGATTTCCTTAAAAATTTATTCACCATGTAATTATGTAAGCCTATACGAATGCTGTTTAAATCCAATCACTCTGAAAGGACAGCACAAACATACATGAAATATATTAAATGAGTCTATGTAACCAGAGGAAAATGCAATCACTACTCCAACAGGAAGATTATTTGTGTTTTATGAGTTTAAGTACACACAATCAGATGAAAAAACCCACAACTGGTTAAAATCGGATGTAAACATAATACACACCAACTTCATAAGTCAAAATACAGGACAACTGAGTCTAGAGTGTGCTCTGCAAATACAAGAAACTTCGACATTGATATTGACATGCACAGGTATTTATCTCCTTTCCAATAGAATAAGGTAAGACGGTTTTAGAGTAAACCTTGATATTGAGGCACACACACACACACACACACACACACACACACACACACACCCCTCCCTTAAAGGTGGACATGATCTGTTGCTGCCTGTGAGCAGACAGGATGTGTACACTTATTGAGACTTTACATCTCCAGGAAGTATGTACTAGTAGGCAGTAGGAAATACTTGTTTTAATTTTCAAATAAGATTTGTGTTTATCAACACAACTTGGTTGATCTTTGTACCTCCATTATTTTTAAACTGGTAAATCAGAGAAAGGTGTCAGAGGTGATGACCCAGTTGAAAAATGGAGGCAAGGAACCTAGGTTTGATGCTGTGCACTGGGGCCGACTAAGTGATGGGGTGTGGGGTTGCTTAGTTGTGGCTTTCAGGATGCTTACGTATATCTTTGTGTGTTACACTTATAGCCCTGCCTGTCAACTCCAACAGAACATTAGGGATAAAGGGGAAATGCCTAGTGAATGGGTACTGTTGTCCCATGCTACTTCCTGTTCCTTCTGTACCTCTCTCTTAGCTTCTGTCACTGGAACAAAATACCTTAGACAGTCAACTTAGAAAAAGAAAAGGCTTCTTCGTGGATGATGGTCATTTGGTTCTGTAACTTTTGAGCCTTTGACAAGGGGGACATCATAGTGAAACAAAGCTGCTTATTTCATGGTGGTCAGAAAGCAAAAGGAAGAAGGGGTTTGGGTCTCAGTGTCCCCCCAAAAGCATGCCCAGTGACCTAACTTCCTTGCACTAGGCCCTACCTTCTGAAGATCCCTCCACCTCCTGGTAGCACCACAGAGCAAGCCTTTAGTACGCTTTGCTGGTTTGCTTCTCTGTTGCTGTGATAAAACACCATGACCAAAAGCAACCTGCAGAGGAGAGGGTGATTTGGCTTACAGGTTATAGTCCGTCATCAGGGGAAGGGATAGAATGAACTCAGGGCCAGAACCTGAGGACAGGAACTGGAGCAGAAGCCATGAGGAACACTGTTTACTGGCTTGCTCCTCATAGTTACCTAAACTGCCTTCTTCTACTGCCCAGGACCATCTGCCCCAGGGTGGCACCACCCCCATAGGCTAGGCCCACTTCTAGCAATTAGCTATCAAGAAAATGCCCCACAGACTTACCTACAGGCAATCTGATGGAGGCATTTTCCCAATCACAATTTCTCTTCCCAGATAACTCTAGCTTGTATCAAGTTGACAGAAAAAGCAGGATGGGACACATGGTCTTTGGGGAACACACAAGATTCAGACTACAACCATCTGCTGTGTGTGCACAGGAGCAACATTCTTTTAAGAATTCCTTATATACTGACCATAAAACTCATCAGAATTAATAACTTAGATAATTTGCTGGCAGTCAGAGCTTAGACTCTGGATAGAGATGGTTTCTGTTGCTAGGTAAGTAATCATTTGCTGTAGCGGATGTCAGTTTCAAGTGCACATAAGCAAGAGCACTCTACAGAATAATCTTCATTACGTTCTGATTTTACATGTTCACTGTTTCTCTTGAGAAAGTAAGTACAAACCACCGATCGGATGTTAGGTTCATTTTCTTTCCTGTCTCTTAGGAATAAGGCATTTATGAATATTCAAATGACAGTCAAAGTGTGTAAAAAAGCCTTAGAAATGAACACCAAATCACATGATTGATTGGTGAATATTTATGAGCTGATTATGATAATGAGTTTCTATTAATAGTAACCAAAATACATGTAAGAGTTTAGAATTTGCATAAAATATTTATGACAGTCATATTTCCAGTTTTCAATCCTAGTTTATGGACTATACCCTAGAAATCCCCAAACAGAACCATAGGCCTTAAATTTCACGTTTTTTTTCTAAAATTAATTTAATTGAATTCTAATTTTAAATGGTGAGACAAGAGGCACATGCATTTTTTTTTTCAACGAAGTTAACTAAGTACCTGCTATGTGCTGTGCATTCCACTAAGCCTCGAGAATGCAAAGCTATTCCAGTGCTCCTATCCTGGAGACTTCCCCATGAATAGATGAATCTGAACTGCGTGGATGCCGACAGAGATGGGAACTGCATAATACAGAAGAGGGGCTGGGGGGTTGGGACCTCTGAGCACATAAAGGACAGTTTCACATGGAGAAGAGTGTGCTTGGATCCATGTCACCCTTGTGGCCTGCTGCGCCAAGCAGAAGAGAGGTGGAGTAGAAAGGCAAATTGCAGGCTGATGGCACTAGATTCGTGTGCTCAACTATGTGTTGTTTTCTAACTTGAGATAAATTTACATTTTTCACATATTTCTGCCAGAGATTATTTTCATTCTGTGGAAAGCTGGGGGGCATAAACTTTCATATCCCCCCACTCCTCAGGAACTAATGTTTCTTGAATGTTCATATGCCAAACTTCAAATATGTGGTATCAGTCAAGAGACTCAATGCAAAACAGCTTTGCAAAGAAGGTTGCTTTATGTCCAGGGTGACACATTCTGAGAGGGGAAGAGCCCCACCCAGATCTGCCTGACTCTTCCCCCTGCTATTTCCAAGGAAAGGTTTTCCATCTGTGACAGGAACAAGGGCCTGAGCAGGCGCAGAGCAAACAGTGGCACGTCTTATGGGCATGTCTGTGTGCTAGGCAGCCCTAGAAGCATTTCCATATATTGAATTAGTGAGCCCTCGAGACCTCTTTGAAAGGCAGGTGCTATTGAACGAACACTTCTGAAGCAAAAGGAGTCAGACACAGTGCTCAAGGTCCTAGAGGTAAAACCCGGACAGTTCCAGGGCCCCTGCACTTGAGCACATACACCAGAGGCCACCTTTTGACTCAGGCCAAGACTTAACTCAGGGTCCCAGTGAAGACTCTGCTAGGAAAGGTACTCCAGGTAGAAGGCACTGATGGGGAAGAAATCTCAGGTCTCCGTGCAAGAGTGAGAAAAATAGTTGAGTGTGGCTTAAGAATCAAGTATTGCTGGGTGAAGGCAGTGATCGGGCAACTACAGGAGGAGAGAAAGACAGAGGTAGGTGGGAAAAAGAGTCTTTGCTTAACACAACGCCAATAAGTGCCTTGATTTGCATTTTTCTTTCTAATGAACTATTGAGTGGATAATTAATGAGGATAGAGCTAATGTTCTTATATGTGGTAAACTAGCTGCTCTACTCACTGAGCCATATCTCCAACTATGTTTTTTTTTTTTTTTAAAAAAAAAAAACCAACAGGAAATATCAGTGTAAGGAAGACATTTTTAAACATTTGTTTAAAACAGAGAGATGATAGTCACAATGGTATACATTTGTAATCCCCACACCCAAGAGTTTGAGGCAGGAGGATAGCAAGTTTGAATTTAGCCCAGGTTATGAAGTTAGTTCAAAGCCAGCCTTGTTTCAAGAAACCAGGGGCTGGGTATTTGGCTCAGTGGTTGAAGGCTTACCTAAGGGTGCAGTGCGCTGCCCTGGGTTCGGTCTCCAGTAGTTCTGAAGCCCCCTCACCCTGCCATGATGGCTATTTTCCGTTGTTAACTTGGTTTAGAATCATGAAGGAGACATACTTCTGAGCATGTCTCATTTCCAGAGAGCGTTGACTGAGGAAGGAAGAGCCACCTTGACCGTGAGCAACACTTGCGCACGGGCTACGATCCAGGACCGAGTGAACTGAGAAAAACGAGAAGGCAACCTGGACACCAGCACTCCGATCTCTCACTTCCCAATTACGGACACAGTGTGACGACCACCTCACCTTCCTGTTCATGCCTTCCCTGCCGTGATGGCCGATACCCTCACACTGCAAGCCAAAACAGACCCTTCCTTTCTTACACTCTTTCCTCGAGTATTTGTTCACAGCAATGAAAAAAGTAGCTAACACATAGCCCCACCAAAAACACCACAGAGGAGGCTGGAGAGATGGCTCGGCAGTTAAGAAAGCTTTCCACTCTCTCAGAAGACCAGAGTTCATTTCCCAGAACCTACATCGGGCAACTTACAGCTACCTGTAGCTCCATCTCCAGGGGATATGACTTCCACATGTGTACACATGCACACCCATACACACCCATACACACACAGATACACACTCAGGTATAAAGGTAAACAATAAATCTTTAAAGAAACAAACTCTGGTACATAAAAGTATTATGGTATACCTATACGATTGTTCATGTGAAAATATTTTCTACTTGAGCCTTCAAGTGAGCACTTTATCATATATCATGCATTTTGGTGAACATTAAGAATTGTTGATAATTATCTAGAAAGAAGCTGAATTGCACTATTCCTTATGTTTCTACTATGCTTGCATTCATTTGCATATACAAATATTTATGCCACGACAAAATGCATATAAATGAAACATGTTTTAAAAACTTTTTTCAATGTGGGCTCTTTTTTCCTGACTACTCAATTTCACAATTGATAAGAAGCAAATAGCATTTGAGCTGTACATATTCTCATCAGCCACCAGATGGCACAAGGTGTGAGCATTTTATTCTGACAGGGTCACTGCACACAACTTGACCTACAAACTCCAAACTATATATTTTGAAGTGTTCTGTCAGTCAAACAGCTCAGTTATTTTAGCCACATGTAGAAGTGAGTGGCTAAGTTGAAACTGATGTGGTCCTCATTTTTCTGAATCTTGGGGTTCTGGGTGACTCTGGCGCTACATCATGAACCAATGAGCAAACACGGAAGACAAAGCAGCTCTGTTACAGGAAACAGGAAAGGGGGCCACGTCAAAGCAATGGCCGTCTTAGATTCTGAACACAACGGCAAAAGAAACTTGATGCATGCCTGCAAGAGAAAGCATGTTTATACTCCTTCAAATTCAGCTTCATACACTGTTTTCCTGCCTGTAATTCATGCCGGAAGCAGAAAAGTGATATAAAAAACTTTCTTCACTTTGGTCCAAAGAAGAGTTGTTGCTAAAGTTTGGAGAAAAAAAAAAAAAAAAAGATAGCAAAGTCTATTTGACGTTAACTCAACTTCATAACATAGTGCACGTTTAACGATGGTGTGTTCCCCTCTGAAACGCGGGATACTGACTGCGGAGAACAGGAGCCGCACAGCAAGATGAAGATGAGGAGGCAGCAGGTCTTCCCTTCCCAGCCTCATGGCAGCACATTCGCTAAACATTGGGAAGAAGGCACACTGTTCACGTGCTTTCTGTCCTGTGTGGACTCCAGAACACACGCATGTGCGTACGCTTGTGCACACCCCCCAACACACACACACACACACACACACACACACACACACACACACACACACACAGAGTGAAAATAGAAGAGAAGGGAGACTATTTGGGAAGAGGAAGGGGCCCAGCAGAGAGATGGGCAGGGAGAGAAAGGCAGTGTTTAATATGTCCTGAGTATGTGCTATATTGAATGAAAAAAATATCATCATAAACCCCATCACTTGGTACAGTAAACACACCCTTATTTGTTGTGTGGTGTGTGTACACATGTGTGTGGTATGTGCATGTATACCTATGTGTTTACATGTGTGGCTGTGCACAGGTGTATGGAGGCCAGCGGCTGACATCTGATATGTTTCTTGATTGTTCCGCTAAGGTAGGTTTCCTTGCTTAGCCTGGAACTCTCCAATTTGGTTAGCAGAAGAAGTATCGCAGCGTGACAGGACCCCTGTCTGTCTTCTGAGCACAGGGATTTCAGGAGGGACAGCAGGCCTGCCTGGCATTTACATGGGTGCTGGGCACCCGGTCTCTGGTCTTCATACACGCATGGCAAGCATTTTATTCCTGGATCCTCCTCCAATAAAACAATTTTAAATCAGACAAGAATAAAGATTATGTCTGCATAATCTTTACTCATATATATGCATGTATGTATTTGTATATATATGGTTCCCGGGTGGGAAATCTTGGGGCAGACAAAGTCAGAGCTATGAGAAAGATGAAAAGGTGACTGGTGAGAACTAACTCTGAAGAGGACTCGCTTGGTTCTTCACTATGGCTCGTGTCCTGTCTCCATGTTTACCAGCTTTTCTACCTGAGCTCCTGTGAAAGGAGATTATACTTTCTTATTATTGTTCTCCTGCTTAGAAAAAGCATAGGCTGCTGTTCCCAGGTTTCTGCTAATGGCTCAGTAGAAAGTAGGGAGCAGAATCACCCACATTCAAGGTCAACGCTATCACACAGTCAAAGCCCTCAGAATGTCTTACTTCAACTTCCACTTCTTATGATGCGGCAGATGCTGTCCCTTCCATTTGTAATACCGTTCCATGAAATCCGGATCTCCAAAAACTGAAACAAAATGATTGAAAAAGAAGTACTCATATACACTCTATTAGTTCAGAGTTGAAAGTAACTCACTTCTCATTAAGTTGATATGTGGCAATTGCATACACTGTATAGTTCATGTTACAATGCTTGAAGACTTTGCAAATGTTTTCTTTTTATTGGAACTGTGTAATACTCAATACTGTTTGAAATAAGTAGATTGTGACTTAGAAATTGTTTTCATCATAATGACATTCGTTTATATTATCATTTATGCAGTTAAATAAAATTTATGGGAGACCATTATTTTGGACTGAAGTCCTGCACTAGGCCCCAACACCAATGCAAGACGGAGTTCCTCAAGCTGGGTGGTGGTACATGCCCTTAATCCCAGCACTAGGGAGGCAGAAGCTGATGGATCTCTGAGTTTGAGGCCAGACTGGTATTCAGAGTGAGTTCTAGTACAGCCAGGGCTACACAGAGAAACCCTGTCTTGAGGAAAAACAAAAAAAGGCGGTGTTTCCTTTTTGTTGTTGTTGACATGTTCAGGGCGTCATGCATGCTGCAAGCAAGCAGCAAAGTCCTCAAACAAAGCAGAGTCACAGCAACCAATGGGAAGGGCCCAGTCAGGCTGGGCAGTGAGATGAAGAAGTATCCTCTGCTGTCCCCTCAATGAGAAAACTAACTTGGTTGTTTCCAGGCTCCTGTAGGAGCCACACTCTCCTATCCCCTAGTTAAATGGCTACCCAATTCATGATTCACTAATAAAAGCTAATTTCATCTTTAAACTTGCAGAAACTTTGTATCTTAGTAATAGTAATAAAGTATTAAGATAACTCATGAAAATCACAGAGCTTAATAGCTTAATAAATTTCTAATTTAGCACTTGGAGTGAAAAATTAAATCTTGGGATTGGAAGTAACAATGTTTTCTTTTCTACTCTGAGAACTGTTTTTGCTTCCAGTTCTGGGAAAACCCAGAGCCTGTGCACACCGGGTAGGTTCTGCTGGGCACCTACATCCCAGTGACATTACAGATCTCCATCTTCCCTACAGCAAGAATCTCCAACAGATGGTCCTGCTGGCCCTGAGGGAGCCCTTTGGCCACGTTACTGTGACACTGTCCTTCCCCTGGCTGATGACTAGAGCTCCAATGGCCTCCCTTGATCTGAGCACTGGGAGCTGCCTCTGGCCCAGTTCATCTTTCTGGATCCATGCCAGTCAAGTTCATTCCTCTCCCAAGGGATGAGCCTCTAACACTGGAAGGCAGATCTTAAGGAGGCCTTGGCTCCTTCAACGTTTTCTTAGAACCTGGTTTTTCTAGAGACAATCATCTTCACTGTTCTTGTAAGAACCTTAGTGGATGTTCTTATTAAAATGGATGTTCAGAAGCTGGAGAAATGGAGTGGAGATTGAGAGCACTTGCTGTTCTTCCAGAGGATCTAGGTTCAGTTTTCACCACATGGAGTTAACTGCCTGCAGTTCCAACTCCAGGGGATCTAAGGCCCCTGGCTTCCACCAGCAGATGCATGTAATTACACGTAACAAAACTCCCTTTATGTCCAATGCAGGGAATTCAGTTCAGTGGCAGGGCACTGAGGTTCCATCCCTAGCATTCCCAAACATCAGGATTTTGATTTAGTTTGACTGGTACAGGTGCCAGTGGACTTGCCAGACCTAGTGTGCTGCATTTCCGTCAACCCAGCTCATATCTTCGTTAGAATATTTTGAAATCATGTTACCTTACTGGCTCACAGGTTTGTGGTTAGTCACAAGCTTTATGCTGCCAATCAAATTCACATAAAAAGTAGCAAAAACTGTACTTTTAACCTACATCACATATCCACACATACTGCTTCCCTCCTCTCCCCTCCCCTCCCCTCTCCTATTCTGAGTTCGTAGTTGAACCACCTAACTGGCCGGATGCTCTCCACTAGTCTTATTGTTATCTGGAATCTCTATCATATCAATGGTTTACTTTTTCTTTTGACAGGGCTTCTCTGTGTAGCCCTGGTTGTCCTGGAACTAGCTCTGTAGACCAGGCTCCCCTCAAACTTATGTAGATCTGCCTGCCTCTGCCTCCTGAGCACTGGCACTAAAGGTGTGCACCACCACGCCTGGCCAATGATTTACTTTTTCTTTGTAGTGTAAAGCCATTTGCTTTGATAGAAAAAAAAAAGTTTTCCTTTCTGTTAAATTACATGATTTTTCACCAGCAACATTTCTATACACACTCTAACTTTTTTCTTCCTCAGACCCACACGAGCACACACAACCACACTATCTTCCAGGCTTCATTAGACTCTTTGTGCTAGCATTTGAGGAGAGCATCCTTTCCAGTAAAGAAGCAGATCTCAGTTCTCTAGGGTTCTTAGTGAAGGGTCGGCTCTCCTTTAGGTGAGAGTTATAAGTGACGTTAACAGAACTCTTACTATAGGCTGTGTGCATGTGGAGTAGGTATGGAGGAGAGCCATTATATGGTTATGCCAGACAAACAGACTAGAAATGTTCCAGTGTCTTCTTATCAACAATCTTCAGTTTGCATGGTCAAAATCAAAAATTTTGCTAAGTTCCTATTACCTGCCTGTAAACTCCTTAGAAAGCTTACCCACAACATGTGTCTTGTCTCCAAGACCCAGTCAACTGTTAGGATCTACATGGTCAAGGCACGATGCTGATTGGAGGGAAACACTGAGGGACAAGGGCCGGAGAGGGACAAGGAAGGAGGAGGGGCCCAAGTTCTAGAGGGTGAAATCCCTCCCTCGCATTCTTGTCTGTGGGACAGTTTTGTAAGTCATGGTAAAAAAGGGTCCCTTCCACAACTTTCATCATGTAATTTTTCTCTTCCATGATGTAATTCTTTCTCTTGAAAATGGCAATGTTGCTTCCACTCTGGGATTTGTTTGTTTCTGCGGGGGTGGGGGTGGTGGCGGTGGTGGTGGTGGGTGGGGGGTGGGAGGTGGGGGTTGTAGAGGTCAGAACCTTGTGCCTGCCTACTTTTTTTTTTCCCATAATGAGGCAGGGTAGAAAGAGGCGGGGAAAATTTAGGTGGGGAAGGGGCATGCGAAGAGAGAAATACTCCTCTCCTTGGAATCCAGTTGAAGCCCCTTGCCAGTGGGAAGGCAAGAATGCTCAATTAACAACCGCTTGAGGCCTTTCTCCCTTCCCAGCTGTAAACCTGCAATTTTCTAGGAATCTCACCAGAAATCCGGTTTGCAGGGAAAGGACACATGCGTACTATCCTCCTCGCACAACCCTAGAGGCTTCTGGTTTCCCCTTAGCAGATTATAATTTCATCCAAAGCACCTCCAGAACCACTCTATAATCTCACTTAGCCAATGAGAACAAAGTGGGGCGGGAATCTCAGAGAGACCTTTTGAAATGTAACTTGAGAGTCCCCAAAATGGTCCATACGGATAATTCCAAGACAATTAATTGTCGCTCTCCTTTGAGAAGCCCACGCCTTATTTTTCCTACTTTCCCTTGGGAAACATATAACCCACTCGGGTGTGTCTTTCTTTCTGGATGTCTGTCTCTTAACTCTTATGCTTAAATCTATACTAAAATAGCTTTAACAGACTTTCCAACTTTGCCTCATCTTTGGCACTGAAGCCAGGATTCTTGGCTTGGCCTGAGTCGAGGTCTCTAAAAATCTAGGAGAATTCAGGTTGCTGTGTGCCCATTTGTCCTTCCAACACGGACAATGATGTACCTCTTGTCCTACATATGCAGAAGTGGACTTCAAAGTTGCCCATCTTCTCTGGAGGGACTGTCACATCCAGAAAACATGGTACCAGCTTGCACTAGTGTGTTTTATTTGCATGCATATTATTTTTAATATTATTATTAGCAACAGAGCACCTAAGAGCAGGGTGAATAGTCTTTGCTTGTTAACAGGGATGAAAGATGGCGTTCAACGAGGTAAGCCATTCACTCGAATTTACTTCCCTGTATGTTGCAAAGCTAGCATTGGGCTAAGGAGTTGCTAACTTCTGACATCATGCTCTTCTCACCTGTGGCTGTACGTTATGGTCACCCGGGGAGCTTTCAAAACTACCCCTACCCGGCCCTACTGCCAACCCTGATGGAACTGGTCTGGGTGTGCTCTTTCGCTTGGAATTTTTACAAGCTCCTCAGGTGGCTCTAATGAGGCTGCGAGGCACAGCTCTGGAAGCAAGGCACACTGCCTCTTGCAAGGAAGGAAGGGCCTTTGGAAGACTCAAAGACTCCAAGTCTCCTGGGGTGAAAGCAAGCACCCCCCTGATGCCGGAGGCTGTTTAGTTTGCCTGCTGACAGCAAACAAGCACCAGGGAGCCTCCGCTCTGCACCGCACAGCATGCGGCTCTCAGGAATTCTTTTCCTGGAACGTAAGCATTTCCGTATGGGGATCATATTCTGTCGTTAAAGAGCTGTTCCTACAACCATATGCATGGCTCTTCTCTCTGCCAAACCCTTTATTTGACATTTTATAGTGATGGGCAGAGAACAGTGGGGTCACTGGTACATTTCTCTATATGATTTCCTGTGATTGTGAATAAAAATGACATGTATTGCAGAAACACTGCTTATCCTTCAGCATTTGAATGCAAATCTCATACTATGTTGTGATAATATGTTGTCATATTATAAAGGCAGAAGAGTATCATAGGAAGGAAATATAGTGCTAGGGGTCTAATCCAAGTCTTTGGATGACGGTGCTAATAATTGAGAGTGGGTATGTGTACTGAATGTGGTTCTCTAGGTACACTCTAAGCATTTCGACCCTATGCCATGATTGTGTTGTGACTACTGTCATTTTTATAAACAAGACAACTGGGCCAAGGACAGCAGTAGACTTCCCAGTGTCACATAGCCAGCAAATGATAGCAAAGATAAGCCCTGGGAATTCAGCTCCAGAATTTATCTTCTTTATCAATATGTGGTATTTTCTCCTATGTGGGTGACCTTAGCTAAATGACCTGGTTTCTCCTAGTCTCGTTTTTCTCATCTGAAAAAAAAAAAAAAAAAAAGGGTTAGGATAATATCTAGTCCCTCAGACAGATAGATGTATGACTAGTTGTTACTTCTATTAAGGTGTTCAGTAAGTAAGTATTGGTTGACTAAATAAAGGAATGATGAACTGGGGTGGTTAGAAGCATAGTATATACAGATGCACTCTATAGATTGTATTGTGGAAAAAATACACTAATGACTATTGCGGCATTGATATCTAGACATAGCTTTGTGGCTCAAAAATAGGAAAACGTGTTTATATCCAAATCAAAATACAACTACTTCCTACTCATAAAATACAAAACTCCTAAAATATGCATGAGATACTAATAACCTCACCAGTGATAAGAGTATAAATGTGAGCCGGGCAGTGGTGGCGCATGCCTTTAATCTCAGCACTCGGGAGGCAGAGCCAGGCAGATCTCTGTGAGTTCGAGGCCAGCCTGGGCTACCAAGTGAGTTCCAGGAAAAAACAAACAAACAAAATAATATAAATTTGTAAATGAAGTTATAAGAGGTTTCCTTTGTATTTCTGAGTCATTGAAGTAGCATTCTACAATTTAAGAGCTTTATTTTCATTACCGCAAGGAAATTAGGCCATTAAAAATTCGAGTGTTGGCGCTCATCCAGCTGAACTATTTAAAGACAACAAGGCCAGCAGCACATGTCAGGTTTACATTTACTTTTGAAAATTAGGTGCTGGTCGTTTTTGAAGGCGGGCTCTTGGAACAGTTTTAGAATGATTCCGGCGAAGAAGAGGCAGTGGGATTGTGAAATCTGCCATCCAGTGTTAGATTCAAAGTCCCAGAAATACTTCTGGGCTACAGATAACTATTCCCAGGCTCTTGCTTTTGCAGAGGATGAGTTACAGACTGGGTTAGTGACAGACCCATGTAGCAATAACAAAATTCAACAAGTTGGAGTCAAATGCCTTTGAGGGAGGGACCACTATCAAGAAACCACCATAATTTTCTTTCATTTTAAAATCGCCTTTTATTAAGAGGCAATCATTCCCAAACTCTCTCAAATTTTGGCACATTATTGTATCCTTTGCCTAGGAGTTAAGTTTCTGAGGACCCCTACATTACCATCCTGAATTTTTTTTTTTTGGAGGAATTTGCCTTTTAGTCCCTGAAGTTAATGTCTTTCAACATCATGTTTTCACAACAAATGCTTATTGTCCCCAAATCCATCTGTGCTCCTCCATGCTCCATGCATGGTAGGTGCTTGAAATGTACCGACTGGTTAAGGTGCATCTGGCCACCAGGCTTTGACATTTAACACCTGTGAACTCTAATATCAGAAATAAAATTCATTGAACTAACAGTGCTGCTAAAATCTGTGTATCATAACGCACTTTGAATGATTTTTTTCAACCACTAATGTGTGGGTGAGGATGATCATCACAAAATAATCAATAACCACCTTCCTGAAAGAGCAAGTGATTTCATAAACATTATCTATCTTACTTGGTTTTGTATTTGTTAAGCTTAGTAGTACTTTTGCCTTAACTTATGCCTAAAAAGTAAATACAGCTTCTTGCTATAGTTAGGAAACAACTACAATGAGGTGATGTACAATGAGACTCAAAATTGAAGCAGTGACCATGAGGGTGGAGGTGAGTAGAAGCATTATAATGTTGTAAGAGATAAATCAAGAGTACAAACAGATTAAGAGGCATATGGTTGTTTTAGGATTTTTGGGCAGAAGAAAATGCAAAAATAGTGAGCCTACCAGTACCTAAGACAGAGAAGGAAGAAAGGACAGGCTTGGGAGCTCAAGGGTGAACTGGGTTCAGGATATCTTAAATGGCATGCCTGTACTATGTGTAGGCGAGGCTCAGTGCATTGGCTGCCAACATGCATGTAGGTGCAGAAGAGGGTCTGGCTAGAGATGTGGTTTGGGCATCACTGACTGATGAAAAGCATGGCCGTGGGAGAGGCCTTTCAGAGAGAAAGAGAGATGGGGAGAAGGGTAGGAAAAAGGCCACCACTGAGAGCAGAGGCAGAAGAATACTTAGGAAGGAAGAGGAAAACTCGTGGCTGCAGGGTATCTATCCTACACATCAAGGAGAACACAGGCAGTGAGAGCTAAGAAAGACAAGCCCTACAAGATGTCATCGCAGACTCCGGGATCCGCAGTCCCTTCTAACTTCACAATGCCTGTGCCACTTTGGCAGGATGGCTGGGGCAAAGGCACCTTTTCACCTAACTGTGTGGAGACTGGATAGCCTACTTGGAGGCAAATAAAGACACGCACTCTAAAAGTGCGGTTAGATGGAACCGGTTGTCCAGCTCTGGCCCTCTGTCTTTGTGGTCCCCAGACAATGTTTCCTTGCATTGATGTAACTGATCAGCCCTCTGCTCTCACATTTTCTGGCTGCATTCGCGCTCTGGCTCTGGGATAACTGTCTGTGAAATGGAAAGGTCCACCCTGCTGTGAACTCCCTTTCTTGGGGGAAGGCAGTTAAGTAAACCTCATGAGATTAAGAACTCCATCAACTGCCTACTCTTCCTTCTTCTGGCTTTTAAAGAGACTCAGGCCGGTCAGGGCTCTACACAAATGAGGAACTAAATTAGCAGTTGTTGAGTGAATAGCATAGTATAGAGAGCCAACATCACAGTCTATTGCACTTGCATAGCAGATACGTGTCAACTAGTCTTTGAAAGTAAGACAAACTGAGACTAAGCAACAGGTTAATAGATATTAGGAGAACACAGAATAAGGCTAGATCAGCTTACACGGAGTTTTGGAGAGTTCTGTAGTTTTTGTTGTGGCTATCTCAGACCATGTCTTGTAGTAATCATTAAATGAGATTGTTTTAACTACCCTGAAAATATAAACAAAAGTAAGACCATATGTAATTTGTAAATTCATCCTTAAAATTATCAGAGCACACAATTTAGCTAATATCGTATCAAACTAGACGGATTTGAAAATTCGACACTCTCTTCTTTCCTTTTCTTTTTTTCATTCTTTTGAGACCAGGTCTGTGTGTCCCTGGCAAGTCTTGATCTCTATGTATCCCAGGCTGGCCTGAAACTAACAATCTTTCTGCTTCAGCCTCGTGTGTGCTAGGATTACAGACATGTGCCGTCATCCTGGACTTTGGACATACATCTCTAGGAATTACACATTTGATAGATAAATCAAAAACATTAATTTCACCACTGATGAGTATAAATCACTGAAGAGCTGTCTAATTCATTTTTCAATAACGAATGGACGTGTTCACCTGTGTGCACATTTATCTATACCGTAAAAAGAAAACTATAGCTTTAAGACGTCTGCCTTTAACGCCAATATTTAAAAGGAGCTTTAAGGGAAGCATTATATTGGTAATTTTTTTCATTTTGCCATAAAGTTTTCTTAAACATCATATCAAATTTAGTATGATTGTTGTTATTTCCTCTTCATAGGGAGAGTAAAAGCATCAGAATGGAGATTAATTTTTACATAGAATCTAGCCACATGGAAACCCTCTTTTTTCTCATCCCCATACCTGAACTTTTCCCTCTCTAGTACTGTCATTATGCCCTAACAGGGGAGTAGAGATGATTGGAAAGCAGTGAGTGGCAACTCTAGAACACTTCCCAAATCACTGCATCAGCACGTGTTTTGACTATGAACTTGTTGAACACAGCAATTTCTAGCTCTGTAAATAAAAAATTACTTAGAAATCATGTTCAGGCACATGAAATCACCAGCTAACTGGTGCAAGTAGATGCTTAAGCATCAGGTGTAACATCCCTTATGTCTGTTCTGCAATTTAATTTCTTGGTTCTTTGGAAGAAGAAACACATTTTCAGTCAAAACAAATATATTAGTATTAATTTTTATGGGTCAACTGTAAGTTCCTTAAGGTAAATATTTGACTCAATTCTGAAATTAATGGAGCAATATTTAAATGGATCAGTGCGTCCATTTATTTAGCAGTTTATGACACCTAATTTTAAGACTAACATTTTTCAAATGTGTTATTACTTTTCCAACCACACGTAAGTAGAACTCTGAGACTGGGTGAAGATGAATTAACCATTCCTCTTATTGCATCCAGCACAGCCTGCCAAGCTTCACATGACCAAATGATATGCTAAGGTAACATGAATTTGCCCCCTGAAATGTTTCAGCATTTTGCAGAGAGGGTAACAAAATGAAAGGCTGCCTTGTATCTCCTGCACGAAAATCTTGAGATCAATTTGCCGTCACAGATCATTTAGCAGACAACAATGATCCAAGAGGAAGGAAGCTGTCAACACATGTCTCATGAAAAAAAAAAAATCCATCTTTAGGCACAATGGTCTCCATTGTCTTTTGTGTGTTTGAGGATGACCCATGACCCTCTCCCTTCCCAGGGGTGTCCTGTTCAGTTTCAAACTGTTAGCCCTCTGGAGACTTCTTTTCTTTCTTCCAGAATAATTAAAAATATTACCCTAAAAAGCATAACTGTAGTTAGCTTGAATACACAAAGCAGAATATCTTAAACGTTTGCATTTCCAATTATATAAAGGAAACAGTCCCTTAAAATAACAGTAACTATATTTACTGCTATTCAGATAGGCTATGAAGCTAACAAGGAGATAAATGGCATAAAAATATGTTTGTAGTTCCCATCAATATCAAGAACATACTGAATATTGTCCCTGACAATGAAAAAGGAGAAAATATAAATTTATAAATTTATACTGGAGAGTAGAGCTGGTTATTCAGTTGAAATAAGACATATCCCTGAATGAGTAAAGAGAACACCTTTCTCTATTCCCATAAGGCACTGCGGGTTCAACATTTGGATAACACGATACATTGACCATACTTCTTTAGATTGACCATACTTCTTTAGAAGTGACAATAAACAAAAGAATTTGGAGGACCGCAATAAAACTTTTGTTTGACAGTCATCAGGGAGTCATCTGGGTGCATGTCTGTGGAAAGGAAGGAGGCATCCTAGGCTCAGGGACCATCCTCAGCCACATTTGGGGCTGGGGTACGGTGTGCATGCATGTACACACAGAGGATCTTGGAGGAAGGAAGACAGGATGAGGCAGTTGAGTTCAGGGGAGAGTTCAGATTGAGAGCAGCTGAAGGCTGTGCAAATGGGTGAAGCTTGGCGGCACAGAATCATTACATGTGGGTGGAGAGAGGTTAGAATTCTTGACCACCCTGGTTCATCAGAACTGACAGCCGTCAGTGTCTGCTAACTAGGAAAGTAAAGAAGAAGCTGGGCCCTGAGCAATGGTTTCCTCAGGGGTCTCACACAGGGTAAGTTCCCTAAGACTAAATGGAGGATCAGTCAGGAAATGAAGAAATGGAGGTGTGAGCTACCTGAGAGTTAACAGGGCTAGGAGCAAAGGTTAGGAATGGGCACAGACGAAACCAAGATAAAGCTGAAGAAAGATCTGATTGGCCACCTGACACATGAGAGATGAAGGAATGTTGGGGTCAAATCTTTTCTGAAGCCCAGAAGACTAGTTTTCTATTAATAGAAAGCGTTATGTGGGACTGTAGTAAAATATGAGTGTAATTTTAGTGGCAGACTCACGTGATGATATGACAGAGAAGCCAAAATGACCTTTAGGGATCTGATGGTGAAATCGGAAATGGAAAGAGAGAGAGAGAGAGAGAGAGAGAGAGAGAGAGAGAGAGAGAGAGAGATGGACAGATGAAGCCATTAAGGAAAACAATCTCCAGACCAGTGTTTAGAAGAGGAAGAGCAGATACCAACCTAAAGGGAGCCAGCAAAGGTGCAGCCTGGTGTTTTATTGAGCTGTGACCATTTATTGTTGAGTTGCATCAACACAATATAATAATCACAAAGGCAGATGTAAGCCCAAGATGCCCAGGCAATGTTGAGAAGAAATAGCTTCCTTGACAGGACATGGAAAGGAGCATGTAGAGGCCTGCTCTCAAGAGGAGCCCAGCTTGGAGGTCATTTCTAAAGGCAGGCCAGGAACTCCCCTGTGGACTAGGAAGCAGGGCTTTCTTTGCAGAGGGTGATGTAGAAAAGCATGTGTCCCACAAACTGCTAAACACAATAGTCCTGCTTACCCACAGGCAGTGAGCACATTCCAAGACCCCCAGTGGAGGCCAAAATCACAGACAGTACCAAAGTCTGTGTGTGTGTGTGTGTGTGTGTGTGTGTGTGCATCTCCACCTATACATCTGTATTAGTCACTTGTCTTGTTGCTATAACAAAATACCCCACAAATCAGCTTAAGGAAGGAAGGGTTTTTCCGGCTCCCAGTTGGAGGGAGGGAAGTCATGGTGGCAGCTGGTCACATTGCAGCCAAGAAGAAGAGAGCAATACATGGTGCTGCTTGGCTGTCCTTTCCCTTTCAAAGATGTTTTGGGACATGGGGCTAGAAAGATGCCTCAGCAGTTTAGAGCACTTGCTGCTCTTGCAGAGGACCTGGGTACCATTCCACATGGTGGCTTTCAGCCATCTCTAACTCCAGTTCTAGGGGATACAATGCCCTCTTCTGACTTCTGGAGACACCAGGCACACACATGGTACATATACACAAATGCAGGCAAAACATTCGTATGCATAAATTTAATAAATAAATCTAAAAAATAAGTAATCTTAAACAGAACAATTATGACAACATGCTATAATAAAGCTATGTGAATGAGTGTGGTATCTCTGTGTCTCTGTGTCTTACACTGTTTTATTGCCCTGCACTCACCCTTCCCATCATGATGTGAGTTGACAGATGCCTATGTGAAAAGATGAAGTGATTTGAGTGATGCAGGCATTGTGAGACAGATTAATACTGCAGCAGTCCATCAGGTAGTCTTTATGGCTATTGGGTGACTGATGGACATAGAGTAGACTGAGCATGGATATATTGAATAAGGATCTAAGTCTCCTTCTGGGTGATAGAGAGGAATAGCACAAGATTCATCCTGCTGCTTAAACTGTGAGCAATTTAAAACTTATGAAAAAAATTTTTTTTCTGGAATTTTCCAGCAAGGGGAAAAGGCAAGCTCACTGCCTGGATGGAGAAAATAACAGTGATGCTGTTTTATAGAAGCAACACACAGCTTGAACTTTGGCTGGTTGGAAACATCTCCTATACCATCCACTAGTTCTTAGCACCATGGTTAAGACTACAGGGTCTGGAATTAGTGGGGTGAACCAACCCTCTGGCTCCATTACTTATTGGCCATGTGACGGGGTAAGTGATGTAACCTTTCCACACTTGTTTCCTCATCGCTAAAAGAAAAGGAACTTTTCTCCAGGGGTTGTCATAAGTATTCAGTGAAATCATGCCTGAAAAGAGCCAAGTTTAGCACCTCGTCAGCACTCAGAGTCACTGGCCTCCTCAATTGCCTTCCCAAAGTATCTCATCAGTTCTCACAGCTCACTCTAGACAGCCTCCTAGCTGCTTTTCTGCCCTCCACTCTTTATGCCAGGGAGGGTGATGCCTCTATGGGAAGTGATATTTGTCATCTAATTCTAGAGGATGAAGTCTCAACACTTTCAAGTGAAACTCAAGGTTCTTCATCAGCTAGCCATGCATGCCCTTCCTTCTTCCGGTCCCTCATTCCTCTCCACCATCTCTTGGGATTTCCTGTAAATCTCAAATATCCTATAATATTGTACTTCTGTTTCTGTGCAAATTTCTAGTTATAGCTCTCCCCTCTTCTTATCATACCACACTCTTGTTCATCAAAGTCTGGGTCCAGCCAAGTAATTGTATATGAAGGCTGTCATAGGGGGCACCTGGGGTTTCGCCTCTTCAGTACCTCTTATGCTCTTACCCCATCATGGGGAGAGCCAGCTCTAAATGAGAGCAAGATTGACAGCTCAGCTCTCTGATCAGAGCATTTATTTCAGGGATAGAAACAGGGATTACAAAGATTAAACCAGGACTGGGGAGATGGCTCTATGGGTAAGGACGTTTGGCACACGTGAGGACCCGAGTTCGGTTCCCGGAACCCCAATAAAAGTTGGACCAGATGTTTGCATCTGTATTCCCAACATGGCTGCAGGTGCAAGACAGTACAATAGCTAGGGCTTGCTGGCCAGCCAGGCTAGTCAAAAGTGGCAAGTTCCAGGTTCAGTGAGGGACCCTGTCTCGAGTTAATAAGACAGAGAGGGATGGAGTGATCCATCTAATGTTCAATCCACCCAATGTCTTCCCTTGGCCACCACATGAGTGCACATGGTTACATTCATGCATGCATGCATGCATGCATGTGCACATGCACACACACTCACACACTCTCACCCCAATGTGTGCACTCATGCATACACATACAGGATTGAATCAGAGCAAGGCTCATTGCAACATTCTAGTATGGCACATGTTGATATCTCAGGTCAGTCACTTTTCTTATCTTGACCTGCCTTGTTATTGTCATCCTTTTACACTCCTAGGCAAGTGTTAGAAGCAGCTTCTAAGGTTCTGGGCGAAGAAACTCAACTTAAGTAGGAGTAAATACTTTGGGAACAATCAAGATATGTATATAAGTATATATATATAAGCCCTTAAAGAGATAAGTAGTGGATGTTTCTCCTCCTTATGTCCTTTTATCTTAGAAATATTTTGTGGATTTCAGTATAGGTGTCTTATATATCTTTTGTTACATTGTGATACTATTACAATGACATGTAAAAATTTTCTTGCTGGTGGCACACCTCTATTACCTCAGCATTGTGGAGGCTGAGATAAGAAGGTGGTAAGTGGTTTCAAAGGCAGATTTTTTTTCCTATTTGGACAGTTGTGTTTATTTAAATTTATTTATTTATTTAAATATAGTTTATTTAAATATTCCTCTTGTCCCTAGAGTCTTTGCTATATTCATTGATTTTCAAGATTTCTCTACTTGCTTGGATTTAACTGTGGACATAGTCATGTCATCTGGGAAAAAATAATTTGCAGTAGTCTGCCCCTTACCCATAGGTTTGCTCTCTGCAGTTTCAGTTACCTGTGATTAGTCCTGGTACATGCTGGGAATGGTACCCAAATCTTCTGTAAGAGCAGCAAGTGCTCTAAACTGCTGAGCCATCTCTCTAGCCCCATGTCCCAAAACATCTTTGAAAAGGAAAAGGACAGCCAAGCAGCACCATGTATTGCTCTCTTCTTCTTGGCTGCAATGTGACCAGCTGCCACCATGACTTCCCTCCCTCCAACTGGGAGCCGGAAAAACCCTTCCTTCCTTAAGCTGTTTTTGTGGGGGTATTTTGTTATAGCAACAAGACAAGTGACTAATACAGATGTATAGGTGGAGATGCACACACACACACACACACACACACACACACACACACACATACACACATACACAGAGTTTGGTACTGTCTGTGATTTTGGCCTCCACTGGGGGGTCTTGGAATGTGCTCACTGCCTATGGATAAGCAGGACTATTGTGTTTAGCAGTTTGTGGGACACATGCTTTTCTACATCACCCTCTGCAAAGAAAGCCCTGCTTCCTAGTCCACAGGGGAGTTCCTGGCCTGCCTTTAGAAATGACCTCCAAGCTGGGCTCCTCTTGAGAGCAGGCCTCTACATGTTCCTTTCCATGTCCTGTCAAGGAAGCTATTTCTTCTCAACATTGCCTGGGCATCTTGGGCTTACATCTGCCTTTGTGGTTATTATATTGTGTTGATGCAACTCAACAATAAATGGTCACAGCTCAATAAAACACCAGGCTGCACCTGCAAAATGTGAATACTGAGATCATGTCTTGGTTTTAAAAACAAAAAAGTACAGACTTTTAAAAAAGCTTAAAAAGAAAAGAAGGCTGTGTGTGTGTGTGTGTGTGTGTGTGTGTGTGTGTGTGTGTGTGTTCTGCTCAAAGTGACTCATTCAAATAGAACTCATTCTGACCTTAGCATTCCTCAAATTCCTTCTTAGCTATACTACTAGTATTTGCCCTGTGGCCTTGGGCACCTGGTAGAATATGTTTTCTACACTGTCCTTGTCCCTGCTGTCTTTCCTGCAGAGAGCTCTGTATTCTAGAATACAAGGCTCATGAGTTTAGGGATCACACATTAAAGGGATGTATTCCCAACACTGGGGTATAGTGTCTGCTACAGGATAGTGTGTTCAGTGAATTAATTTTAAAGACACGAATAAAGTGCCTGCCCTTCCATGGAAAATATTATGCTACAACTGGTGAATGGCATTCTAGCCAACATGCAAAAATCCAAACTGATTGCACAGGTTCAACATCCACAGAATCCCCTGGTTCAACATCCACAGAAACCCCTAGTTCAACATCAACAGAACCCCCTAGTTCAACATCCACAGAACCCCCCTAGTCAACATCCACAGAAACCCCTAGTTCAACATCAACAGAACCTTCTAGTTCAACATCAACAGAACCCCCTAGTTCAATATCCACAGAACCCCTAGTCAACATCAGCAGAACTCCCTAGTCTAACATCAACAGAACCCCTAGTCCAACATCAACAGAACCCCCTAGTCCAACATCAACAGAACCCCCTAGTCCAACATCAACAGAACCCCTAGTCCAACATTAACAGAACCCCCTAGTCCAACATCAACAGAACCCCCCTGCTTCCTTGCCTATGTTCTGCACAGCTGATCAGATTCTGCTTGAGTTTTGTTTGGTCTTTTGTATTCAGAGGCCACACTTCTGGAACACATTTCTATACGTAGATCTTTTCTTCTTGCTCATGAAGTTATTGCAAAGCTCCAAACAGATGAGTTAGATGTCACATTGCTAAGAGCAGTATTTCTCTTTGAATAATCTCTGCAAGACCTCATTGTGATACGTTATTTAAAAAGTAGGGTCACACGCCGGGTGGTGGTGGCGCACGCCTTTAATCCCAGCACTCAGGAGGCAGAGCCAGGTGGATCTCTGTGAGTTCAAGGCCAGCCTGGGCTACCAAGTGAGTTCCAGGAAAGGCGCAAAGCTTCACGGAGAAACCCTGTCTCGAAAAACCAAAACCAAAACCAAAACAAAAAAATAAAATAAAATAAAAAGTAGGGTCCAGCAAGGTGACTCAGAGGACCTGAGTCCAATCCCTGGGAACTCTGCTAAAAAAGGCTGATGTGGCAGCATGCATCTGTAACCCCAGGACTCTTAAAGACAGATGAGAAGCAGACAGGCTCAAAGGCCAGCTTTCCTGAGTACACCATTCAGCAGCAGAAACAAGAGAGACCTATCTCTCTCCCCTCTCTCCATCTCTCTCTTTTTCTTTCTCTCTCACACACCACATGAACACATAAACACAAACACCAATAAACATGAAACAATAAACAATAAAGCATGAGTGACCCAAAGAGAGAAGACACAGTTGAGCTGTACATCAGAAGACGCATATCAGGGGAAAACATGGGAACCCACACAACCAATCTCATCAAGATATATCCTAGAACCATGGAGCGTTCCTGAAGTCCTGACTCTCTAGCCCTGTCTTACCTGAAGACTTCTCTAGAGAATTCAGGGTTGCACAAAGTGAGCTTGATTAAACCAGACCTGATTCAGGGTTATTTAGTCTTGTCTGGGTTCAGAGGAATTGCTGAAACCAAACCAGAGACAATCTTCTGATCAGGTCCTTTGGACTTGTTGGTTAATGTTGGCACTGTGTGAAGGATACCACAAATAGTTCAACCACAAGCAGCAAGAACATTGCTGTTCCAGGATACCCATGGTTCCTAGATGATGAGACAGTGTGTGTATAGTGCTGATCAGAGTATGATCAAGATAGGGAATGTGCTCTAGATGGCAGGCTGAGTGGACAGCAGCACCTTCACTGAACCCCAGCCAAGTGGCTCATTCACTGGACTGTGCACGATCTTTCTGCACATTTTTAGGACTGTGTCATAAACAGAAGCCACTTAAGTGGCCAAAGTTTGCTTACCTTATGCCATGGCAGTCAAGGAAACCTGGGCTAAATCAAGCATGACTTCAATACTGGCTAATTGGCTTTAAGTTTAGAGGGCAAGAAAGCAAAGGCTGGCATACTTTTATCAAGTATGTACAAATTGGGAGGCTCTGTAGACTGCACCTTGCTCAGATGCTCAAAGACAAAGTAATGCCACACTGCCAGGCTGTCTCTTAAAACTTACAGCGGGGGCTGAAGAGATGGCTCAGAGCTCAAGGGGATTGCTGCTCTCCCAGAGGTCCAGTTTGATTCCCAACATGAAATCTCTGCAAAGCTCACAATCCCTTGGAATTCCCCATCAGAAGGAGCACTGTGCTCCTGTGTACCTCATCTCTCATACACACAAAAATCAAAATATAAAACCCGTTTAAAAAAAAGGAAAGAAAGAAAGAAAGGAAGGAAGAAAGAAAGAAAGAAAGAAAGAAGAGAGAAAGGACAGATACTCAGGTCTCTGAGATAAGGTTAACCGTATCTTCTCCTAATATGCTTGGAGTGGTGTGATCTACAATGGCTTATGCTTATTCCATTGGTAGCACTCTCTTCCATTAAAAAAACAAAAAACAAAATAGATCAGTTCATTATAGATACATCAAAGGTAGATTCAATATAAAAAAACCCAATAATTTCCCACATTCTTCCTAAAAATATTTATTATAAGAGAAACAAATAATTCCCTCTCTAAATTAAATGACATAAAACTCGAGGCTGGAGAGATGGCTCAGCAGTTAAGAGCACTTGCTGCTCTTCCAGAGAATGGCGATTCAGTTCCCAGCACCCATATCAGGAGGCTCACAATCACACAAAGATACAGCTTCAGGGAACCAGTGTTCTCTTTTCTCCTCCACAGACACCCACATACACATAAATAAAATAAATATAAATCTTTTTTAATGTTTTCATTGGAAATCGTAAAGTCAGTATCATTTCATATTGGTTTTGGCTGAAAATTGACAGAGACGTTGATCAAGAGAAACTTACCTGAAACTCTTCTGTGGCTTTACATATAACCCTAGGCTGCCCTCTCCTTCTGCAAAGAGAAAACAGAACAGGGTTCTGGTGACTTGGAGCTGGAACATGTGGTGCTGTGTACGTTCTTTCCAAAATCTCAATAAAATCACAGTGAAGGGATAAAAAAAAAAAAGTATAGCACAAAACATCGAAGAAGTCAAAGAAAAATGACAAGAAAAAATTTCAAGATGGAAAGCAGATGTCAAATGGTAACTGTGTTGGCAGGTCCCGGAAATCTGAAACCTAACCTAGCAATGAGGAAAGGCCAGTAGACAGCAAGCTGTATTCCAGAAAGAACTCAGGGGCCAGAAGTGCCAGGTAACTCTGAGAGGAGTGGCCAGAGCACAGACCTGCACTTACCTTCCTCACCCCAGAGAACCACAGGGATTCCCTCCCCAGAAAAGAGGGAGGATGCTTACCCTCTGGGAAACAGTCATGGAGACTCAGAGCTGAACGGCACAGGAGTGTGGAGGACAGAAAGCAGGAAGAAGTCAAGACTCCTCCTCTGAGGGACTGTGAAAGAGATGTTCAGATGAAGCAAAAAGAAAACAGACTTCATCCCAATGAGAGAAACAGAGATAAAAGCTTCAGAAATTCCTGAAGGAAGTGAAGGGTACTGGGAAAGATCAGGGGGTGGGGGTGGGGGGAAAGAAAGCCACACCATGACACCCAGAGACAAGTAGAACACGCTACAGCTGCATTGGCATGGATCCCTGGTGGGGGAGGGGACTCAGAAGGCAGGAACAGACAGGCAGACCTACCTTCCAAACAAGCCCATGGTTCCCACAAGCCTCAAATCTAGTCACAGATGTTGGCGAGACAGTGATTCCTTGGAATAGAGTCAGTGGAGGAGAGATTCCATTCTGTCACTCAGCAGCTGGGCCCTTCTATTGTTAACCACTGAGCTACCCTGAGGGCCAGAGATTAGGGGATGCCCACAGGTTAGAAAGACAACTGTCAAGCCCCTGGGTGAGGGGAGGCACAGAGGGGCAGTGGAGAGCAGGAGGGCCACACTCTGAGGGTTGAAAAGTGCAGGCAGCAGGAGGCTAGCTCAGGCTGGGAAGTGGAGGAGGAGGAGGAGGAGAGCCAGCCCTATGTTTGGAGTCCAGGAACCCAGGTCATCAACTAAGAAGTCCTTGGAGTTTGATGGCTTTGAGCCTGAGGTCAGAAGGGGGTCAAATTCTGGAATCACAGGTTGTCATTTACCGCTGCAGAGCCTGAGGACTGAAGTCCACAGCAGCTGGCCCCAGCAGTCATCAATACTCAGGGAGGGTTGACAGTTCAAAGGCAGGTCCTTTGCCTGTTCACATCTTAGGGTTGTTGTTACTTCCTACACTCCCAACATACAGGGGAGAGACCCTTCAGCTAAAACGTTCCCCAGAGGAAGGTCTGGGGAGTCTTGGGAAGGTGAAAGACCCTGCCTAGCCCAAAGGATGCAAACCCAGCTGAGGTGTCTGAAGGAAAACGGCTGCTGTGGAGACCACTTTGATGGATATCCCTTGTTTGTCCAGTACAGACTCAGAAACAACAGCACACACCAAAGGGAGACACAGCCCACAAGATCAGCTGACCAGCACTCGCTCTAGATGATCAGGACCCAGTAATTGGCTGCTTCCACCCCGTAGCTCTGCTCTGTTCTTTTTAGTGTGATACTCCTTTTGACTTACAACATTTTTAGCAGGAGTTTTAATCTATTATATCTTTTATTTGTTTCTTCCTTCATATATTTTTCTAATTCTGTTTATTTGTTCTGTTACCGAGTACTTTTTCTCCTATTTTTCCTGCTGTATTTCCTCTTTCACCGCTGACACTCAGCAGGACTTTGACTCTGCCTTGTTGACATGTTTTCTCTTAAATACTGGTGGTTTTACTTATTATTCTCCTTATGTTTATCTAATTAAGTTTTTTGAACGTTTTCCCTATTGGGAAATCATTTTTTCTTTTTTTTTTCCCAATCATTTGCTCCTTAACTGTATCTTATTACTTTCCTATTGCTGTAATAAGACACCACAAGCGAGACATCTTATAGAAGGAAGCATTTAATTCCTTCTATAAGCTCACAGTTACAGAGGATTCGAGTCTATAACCATCATGTTGGGGGCCATGGCAACAGAGAGGTGAGCAGTAGCTGGGAGTTCACATGTTGATACAACAGCCATGAGACAGAGAGAGGAGAGAGAGAGAAACAGAGAGAGAGACAGAGAGAGAGAGACAGAGACAGAGAGACAGACAGAGAGAGACAGAGACAGACAGAGAGACACAGAGATAGAGAGACAGAGAGAGAGACAAAGACAGAGAGAGAGACAAAGACAGAGAGAGACAGAGACAGAGACAGAGAGAGACAGAGACATAAGGACACAGAGAGAGACACAGAGAGAGAGAGAGAGAGAGAGAGAGAGAGAGAGAGAGAGAGAGCAAGAAGACAACATATGTATCTTGGCATAATAAAGGTTATATGAAAAACCTATAGCCAATATGAAACTAAACAGGAAAAACAGAGAATATTTCTTTAAAACTTGGAAGGAGACAAGGGTGCTCAGTCTATACATTTTTATTCAACAGAGTGCTCAAAGTCTTCTTTGAGTAATAAGACAACAAAAATAAAAGGAGGCTGAAGAGTTGGCTTATAGGTTAAGAGCACTGGCTGCTCTACTAGAGGACCGAGGTTCAATTCCTAGCACCCACATGGTGGTTCACAATCACCTTTACCTCCAGTTCTAGGGGATCTGATACCCTCTTCTGGCCTCTTGGGCACTGCATGCACACCGTGCACAGATATACATGTTGGTAAAACACCTAAATACACATAAAATGAAAAAACATTAAAAAGAAAGAAAGGAATGGAAATACAAAGGGAAGCAGTCACATCATCTCTATTTTCAGACAACCTGAATCTTTATTTAAGACAACATATACCCCATCAGAAAACTCTTAGAGCAGACAGACACTTTGAACCAAGTGGCAGGATGCCAAATCAACTAGAAAACTAATAACTGCATTAGTAGATTAGTAGATTAGCATCCTTTCTGTTGCTGTGACAAAATACCCCGGGGGGCAGTTTAATGGGGAGAGGGCTTACTTTGTCTTACTGTTCCAGAACAGTCTTTCTATGCGGGAAGACAGGGCAACAGGAGCAGGAAGCTGGCTCAGTACTTGGCATCAACACTCAGCAAGCAGAGAACAGGAAATGGGGGCCGGCAATGTAATTCCAAAGCTCACCCCAGTGATGTCCTTCCTCCAGCAAGGCTGTAGCTCTGAAAGACCCTATCACCTTCCCAGTAAGCGCCACCAGGTGGGGGCGCCACCAGGTGGGGACCAAGTGTCCAAACACGTGGGCCTGTGTATGAGGGGAAGTTCACATGCAAATACAGTTGTAACCTTTGTATATACAGTGAATTTGCTGAGAAAGAAATTGGAAAAAAAAATTGCATTCACGATAGCTTCAAAAAATTACTAGGGAAAAGCCTAACCAAAGAGATGAGAGCCCTCCACAATAAAAACTTTAAGACACCAAAGAAAAAACTGAAGGAAACACAGGAATATGGAAAGATCTCCAACGATCACAGATAGGCTTAATTAATATAAAAATAATCTACAGATTCGTGGTAATTCCTACCAAAATTCTAATGACATTCTTCACAGAACTAGAAAAACCACTCCTAAAAGTCACATGGAAACACAAGGGCCCTGAATAGATAAAGCAATCCTTTGCAGAAAGGATTTTTCTGATCTTAAAATACATTACAGAGCCATAGTAACAAAATAACATGGCACTGTGTCTTAGTTAGGGTTTCTATTGCTGTGAAGAGACACCATGACCACGGCAACTCTTATAAGGAAAACATTTAATTGAGAGGGCTCAGTTTCAGAGGGTCAGTTCATTATCATCATGGTGGGGAGCAGACTACATGCAGGTAGACGTGATGATGGAGCTGGGAGTCCTTAAATCCTTGATAGGCAGGTAACAGGAAGTTGACTGAAAGCCACACTGAGGGAAGCTTGAGCAAAAGAAACCTCAAAGCTGCCTCCATAGTGACGCACTTCCTTCAACAAGGCCACACCTACTAATAGTGCAACTCCCTTTGGTGGCCATTTTCTTTCAAACCACACACTGACACAAAAACAGACATGTAGAGCAATGTAGTAGAGCAGAGGACCCAGAAAGAACCCTCTACTGCAACAGATACCAAATAGTTGTTGTTGGTTTTTTTAAAGGCCATCAAAAACATACATTGGGGGGCTGGAGAGATGGCTCAGAGGTTAAGAGTACTGATTGTTCTTCCAGAGGTCCTGAGTTCAATTCCCAGCAACCACATGGTGGCTCACAACCATCTGTAATGAGAGCTGGTGCCCTCTTCTGTATACTAAATAAATAAATCTTAAAAAAAAGAAAAAAATCCATACATTGAAGAAAAGAAGAGCCCTTTAATCAAACAGTGCTGGATAAACTGGATTTCTATATGCAGAAGAATGAAAGTAGATCCACATTTCTTACCCTGCAAAAAAAATTAATCAAAACGGATTAAAGACCTCAATGTAAGACGTGAAACCTTGAAAGTGCTAGAGAAAAACAGGTAAAACACTTCAAAATACATGCATGGGCAAGGTTTGTACAGAATCCTATTCTGTACAATACAATAATGTAGAATAGTACAGAAAATGATCCCCAAAATTGACAAAGGAGATTATATGAAGTTAAGGAGCTTCTGCACATCACAATAAACAATCACTGGAGTGAAGAGAAAGCCTGTGCACCGCAGACAAGGGGTTAATACATAGAATTCATAAAGAACTGTGAAAATTAAACAACCCAAAGCGGCTTATCCAATCAAGGAGTAGCTAAGGAACTGAACGGACACCTGAAAAGAAGAAACCCAAGTGATATTTGAAAAGATGTTCAACATTCTTAGCTTTCAGGGGACTGTAAATTCAAATTGCTCTTAGATTCCATTTCACCCGAGTTAGAATGGCTATCAAGGGGACAGATGAGAATATATGCTGGTGTGGATGTTGGAGAAGAGGAATCCTTATTCATTCATCACCAGCAGGAATATAAATTTATATAACCATTATAGAAATTAGTATGGAGACTCACCAAAATGCTGAATACATTTCTCAAGGCTCTTAGTCAACATACCTCAGAATTACTGACATAATTATGTTTATAGCTATGCTATTGATAGTAGTCAAGAAATGGACCAGTTGAGATGTCCATCAACAGATGAACAGACAAAGAAAATGTGGTTTACATATACAATGGATTTTTATGTCTGTAAAAGAAAATGGGTACAATGGAAAATTATTGTGTTAAGTCAAACAAGCCACACTTAGAAGTCAGATCACAAGACAAAGAGAAAATGCTCCTCAAGGAGGTGGGGGAATAGAGAGGGCAATGTAATGCATGTAAGAGAAATGCAGGAGATAGGGAGAGCAGTGTGAGAGGAGAACAGTTGAAAAAAAGAGTTAAGGATGCTTATGTATGAGGACACCTTGATGAAACCAAACACATTATTTTGTACACTAACCTAAGAAATAAACAACAGGAACAAAAATAAGGGAGGACTATTGATCATATAACTAGGAGCTGTTTCGTAGTTTGACCAGGAAGTTTAGCAGAAGAATAGATAGGGGTTTTACAAAAGCAAGGGTGCTGTGGGATGTTCTGTATGCTGTGAATGTGTTGCTCTGATTGATTGATAAACAAAACACTGATTGGCCAGTAGCCAGGCAGGAAGTATAGTACAGGCAGGACAAGGAGAGAAAAGAATTCTGGGTACAAGAAGGCTGAGTCAGGAGACACCAGTCTGCTGTCCAGGGAGCAACATGTAACAGGCACAGAGGTAAAGCCATGGCACACATGGCAACATATAAATTAACAGAAATGGGCTAAGTTTAAGTGTAAGAGCTAGTCAGTGGTAGGCCTGAGCTAATGGCTGAGCAGTTTTAAATAATATTAGCCTGTGTGTGTTTATTTGGGTCTGAGTGGCTGCAGGACCAGTGGGTGAGAGAGATTTGTCTTGACCACGGGCCAGGCAGGACTGGAGAAAACTCCAACTACACAAGGGAAAGAAAAAAAAAAGTCAGGCCATTTGGGACAAGAAAAGAAAGATAATCATGTTTGAATTGTGAGAAATATTTACAAAGCATTTTAAAGTAATTTAAAAGCACTTACAAAGTAATTACAAAGTATTAAGAAATTTTAAAAACATACATATTGCTATAACCAAATCTATGAGGTGGAAGAAATGTAGATGTGAATAGAAACATAAGGGGTCAATCTTTGTGTTTCGTAAGATAAAGTCTATAAATAACAACTAATAACCGAAAATCTCAGAAATAGCCAGCAGGGAAGCTGATCTGGAATGTGGCTGCCTATGCCAGAAGAAACAGCTAAGCACGCTGAGCGTTGCTGCCTCCAGGGGGCAGCACTCAAGGATGACTGCTTCAGGCTTATAAGGTCTTGAAATTCAAAACTGAGTTCTACTTTTTGTCTTTCAAAGCTATGAATGTGTTTCATTGACGAAAATATAAACCTAAGATTTCAGTTAAAACTAACAACTTAGACACTTCGCTAAAATGTTCCTGGCCTGTGTGAGCCGCTCAAACACAAGGAG
Organism: Peromyscus eremicus; assembly: GCF_949786415.1. Lineage (NCBI taxonomy): Eukaryota > Metazoa > Chordata > Mammalia > Rodentia > Cricetidae > Peromyscus > Peromyscus eremicus. The sequence continues at coordinate 114,865,030 of NC_081417.1, read as the reverse complement.
GCAAAGAAGCTATGCAGTGGGCAGTCTCGTCGAGGAGATGCACGCTGAGGACCATTTCAGCTTCCCTTCCTGAGGACCATTTCAGCTTCCCTTCCTGCATCCCCGCCCTAAGTGACAGGATGCGTGAGGGAAAGCTACAGTCGCTGGGTCTCAGGGATGCTTCTGAAGTTTCTGTTATGTGACAAGGGAGCAGTGTCACCGGACTAAATTTCCTTTCCCCTGGTGTCTAGAAAATACATTTTCCAGGGGAAGGAGAATTTCCACACCACCCCCACCCCCACCCCACATGCCTTCCGACGCATGTATCCAAAAAATAAAAATAGGGGCTCACAATTCTATGAAACTTCATCAGCTTTCTGTGCAGAGAAAATTTTCTTTAAAGTTACTCTATGTTATAACTATTTAAATAAATCAGTGAATTAACTGGGAGCTTAGACTGGATAATCAAATGCTTCTGATCTTTCCTAAGTATAAATTGAACAGAATGTTTTTGAACACATACACCAGAAGGAAGAAGTGGCAGAAAGCTTACTCACTCTGTATTAGACAGGGTACTTCTGTGTGGACTTGTGTGGAAAAACTATATCCCGTAGCAATTAATTTCAAAACCAAGTTTTGAAAAGATATATGATATAAAAAAAGTATTATAATCCCCCGGACTTCTGTAATTCCCTATATTCAGATATTGATTCATCTGCCAGTTATGTATGGTAGTTTACTGACTCATCTGCCAGCTTATTATCATGTGGTTTATTTAGATTAGCATCTGAAATTTAAAACGATCTTCCTTTATCAAAAGCTACATGAAGACACCTGGCTAACAAAAACCATCAGTACACAAGAATTAGTCACCATTTGATCCGTTTTTCTATTTTTATACTCAAGCTTTTCCTTCAACCAAAGATTTTTAAAATTATATAAACCTTATGTTAAAAACGTCAAAGCGACCATGGTACTCAGAAGATAAACGTTATTTGATGGTATTAAGCACTCAGAAAGCAAACTTCACAAGGACAGCCTGAGAAACAACAAAAGACACAGAGCTGAGATGAAATCCCCTCATGACAAGCTCGAAGGCCCCAGTCATCAGTCTGGAAGGCAAACAGCTGCTACACATTGGCTCTTTCCAGACCTTTCTTTCTCCAAATTTTCATGACTAGCAAGTGTCCGTTCGAAAGTGCTTGTGTGGCTTCTGGTCCTATTTCTGGCCCAACCAGGCAACAAGCCTCTTAGAAAACATTGAAAATGGCCGTTTAGCTCGACCAAAGCCACGCTGGGGGTGGCTGTACAAGAGCTCCATTTTGATGGGGGATTTAATACCTGACCAGAGGACTCCATCTGTTCTTATAAGCAACTGGAGTTAAAGAACTGCTTGGAGGATACTGTCTGTCATGAAGGATGCAGCTACAGCAGCCTTTGCCTCTAGGGAAGGTCAGTTAGGAGTCTGTCAGCTGACTGATAATTCATTGTCCAAACCAGCACACTGCAAGTAAAAGGAGTCACTAGAGATGGTTCGATCACGATGGTCCCGGGCAGCCTGGGATGTGTGAGCACTCTAGATAAGGGAGACAATTCACAAGGACAGGAGCCTATTAGGGCACGAAACAGTCACGGGGTCACCAGCAAACAAGCTTGAACTCAGAGCTCGGATTGTTCTGCAGGCTGGACAAACACTGAAGTTATTGAGGGAGAACCTGCGGGAATGAGTGACATTTGCATGTCTATTTGTCACATCCCAGGCTGGGGCTTAGGATAAAGTGATTCCCAACACTATCGAGGAAAACATCTCCAATGTAGTCAAGATACATTCTGGTACAAAGTAGGGCCAAGCCTGCAAATATCGGACTCCAGTGGCTACTGCCTAGCAGACCTAGGACAGGTTGAATGACATGTAGATGTCAGGACCATAGATTTCTGGAACCACGCAGACAAAATCTTCCCTTTGCAGGACATCGCTTCAGATGTCTGGAAAGTGCCTTCCTGCCATCTTTGATCTTGCATGAGTTAAGCAGTTTCTTCAGCTGTAGGAAATGTGATGTTCCAAGAGGAGCACACAGGTATTTGAGATGAGGGCCCTCCAAACGGAGGATAAAGATATGTAACAGAAACTTGGTAGAAGCACATTCCCTACTGATGGTTTACATTAAGCAGCTAGTGTTCCTCGGGAACCTCTTCACTGAACTGAATTTGGCTATCACACTGACCTGCCATCTTACACATGTAAATTCTTTCCATTCGACCCTAAACAAGCATTCACTCCACTAAACTTGGAAGTACAACAGACTGGAAATGCCTGTGTGGATTCTCTAGTGCTATGTGGCCTTCAACTAATCCCCTCACCCTTGGATTCCTCCCCCGAGGATGAGGCGGTGAGGACAAGATGATTAAAAGCCTTTTCAAGTACTAAGTAAACTATGAAGGAAAAATCTAAATCTAAATTTGTGGGAATTTCATTCACTCATTCTACAAATTTTTATTCCATCCCCCTGTCAGCTACTACACTGGACACAGAGGACATAGTGTTCCTCTAATGTTAATGTCTCCAGAGATCGTAAAATAAGCTGCCTCATGGTTCTCATGTACTGACCCAAATTTACATTGTCTAAGATGTGACGATAACTCTTCCTATGTATTTCCTGGATTTCTTTAGTAGTATTTTGAATGTATAATATAGAAGTGAAGGTTCTTACAATCTTGCAGAGACCTTTTTGCAAGTGTTGACATGCAGTTAGTTCCTATTGGTGTAGTTCTCACTCAAGTACACATAGATGTACTTCTGTCTAATACAGCACTGAGCAAGCTTCCTGCCACTTCCTCCTCCTGCTGCAGAGAAGCAGATGCTGCCTCCAAATCAGCATGCTTCCCCCATCAACCTCACAAAGTCATTCCTTTTATTGGGGTCCGAGACTCTGCTCCCAGAACAGCCAAGATGGCAAGTCAGCCAATGCACATCAAATGGCTTTTATTTCTACACATTTTACTATTACATGCACATAAAATGGCGACAACCGCTAAAGACTGCTATTTGGTCCACTCCCTGTTTTCTGGGTGTTTGGTGATTTGGATGGCTTTTCTGAATGGTGTGCTGGTAAAGTTGGGCACCTGTAAGGATGGTGTCTACCGATGTAGAACAAAAGGAGACTGACCTCAGGGTTAGTCAGTCTCAATTGTCAGCTTGATGAGATCTAGAATCAGCCAGGAGATGGGCCTCTGGACATGCCTGGGAGGGATTATTTTGACTAGGTTAGCTGAGGTGGAAAGACTCACTCACTACGGTTAGCACTATACCTGGGGCTTGTGTCCTGTCGCATAAACCTGAGAAAGCTGGCTGAGAACTGGTATTCCTCAAAAGCAACTGAGTAGAGAAGGGGTTCCCTAGGCTCATCGGACCTTCGCAGTATCACCTAGGTGGCACTGGTTTTACAAGCCTGAGAGATGCAAGACTGAGGGAGTCAGGAAGTCCTGATCTGTTCCTGGCAGTGTATGTGGCAAGACAGTGTGGCAGGGTTGGAGTCCCTGCAAGGAGGCCCTGAATGGGCACTAAAGGTGGAGCCCAAGTTATAAGGGAGATGTCAGGATGTTGGGGATGTCAGGACCCATGGGCTGTCTACCAAGGCAAGCTACAGGTGTGAGAGATTCTATATCGGCTGGAGGCAGCAGCACTGGAGGCAGAGGCGGGCAGAAACCTAGAAGACTGGAGTGCTTCCAATATTATTCCCACAGGACCATTAGGAAGAAGATCTGGGAAAGAAATGCCCAGGAAAAAAATGCTGAATATTTTCTTCAACAAGAGGAAAAGAGGTGACATCTGAGGTACTCCAAGTAGAGTCTGGGAAACATGCATTACAGATGTGAGAATAAGAGTTAGATGCCCTGATGGGCGGCGGTGGTGCACACCTTTAATCCCAGCACTCGGGAGACAGAGGCAGGCGGATCTCTGTGAGTTCGAGGCCAGCCTGGTCTATAGAGTGAGATCCAGGACAAGCACCAAAACTACACAGAGAAATCCTGTCTCCAAAAAAAAAAAAAAAAAAAAAAAAAAGAAGAAGAAGAAGAAAAGAAAGAAAGAAAAAGAAAAAGAGTTAGATGCCCATATGATAATTCGTAGATGAACTTTAATTGATAGCATCCATCTCTACCATCTACATGACTGTAGCCTGTAAATACACTGAGCTTAAAATCTTCAATGATATTTTTAAAAGGAGGACACTGTGCTGGCAAGATGGCTCAGCAGGGGGAAATCACTTGATACACAGGCCTGATGGTGTGAGTTTAATAACAGGGAACCATGATAGGAGGCGAGAACTACCTCCTTCAGGTGTTCCTCACATCTCCACACATGTGCTGTGTCTATCCACTCATGAAAACCACATACTAATAATAAATAAAAAATTTAAAAATTGGAAAAGGATCACACTGATTGGAGAAAAAAATTAATGTCATTTTATTACTGAGAATGGATACAGCAAATATTAAAATATCCTTTCCATGTCAACTATTTGTCCAATCACTTACTTGCTTTTAAATGTTTCATGTATAGATGCTAGTTGCCAAAGAAAACCACGCGACTAATTCTTACCTCGTGGTTCTGGCTGGAAAAGTTTGTGAATTATTGTTCTGTACATAGACTCATTGTTAATCAACAGTTGGGCTGCTTCCATATTCACTGGATTTTCCAGTCTAGGGTGAGAAAGCAGAATCTAAAAGAAAACACGAACAACAAGCAAGTTTAAAATCAAAGTTTCTTGAAATAACAAGACAAGCCAGCGCATACAAACTCAAGTAAGCGCCTAGTACGTCTATACATACTAGGAAACAGGCATAGAGATGATGAGACACGGAACATCCCCGGGAAACTCAATCTATCTTGGTTGTATTTTGTGTATTCATCAAGCACTGGGATCAAAGCAAAAGCTTTTTTCCCCTATAACATTTATTCCTATCATATAAATTTAAATTGGATTTTTATGTAAAGTAAGCTGAGTATTGGAAAACAATGAAAAAAACTTCCATTACATACTGATAGGAGACCACATTAGATCATGGCTAAACACACAGGTACAGAAGCTGACACACATGTCTATATCCTTTTTGGTCATTACATGATTAATTTAGTATCTGTAGTAGTTTTCTGTGATTGTTGTGACTACTGCAAATTAGCATCTTAAAAGAAACCATCTTATAGCCTCTGTATTTTTAGGTGGAAAACCCAGGATGTCAGACTAGTTTCCAGATTTAACAAGGTCAGAGGCCAAGCGTCAGCAATCTGGGCTCTCGTCAGAAGAATCTGGATGAAGCACTTTCCATGTTCTTGTAAGCATGAGGCCAGCTGAATTCAGTTCCTCGTAGGATTGAGGATCTCATTAATAATCAGACCATTAGCTGTGGGCCACCCTCTGCTCCTCCAGGCATCTCTTCAGTCCTTGCCTTTGACATTAGGATCTTGGAGCCAGCCATGGTGTGAGAGAACCTCCCTGAGCTTGGAATCTGACCTCTCCTTTGGTCCCATCCTTCTTCAACTGTGTTCGCTCGTCTACCTTGTCATGTTAAGAGAGACCATGAACACTTGGCGTAGTATAGACTAACACTCTTGTCTTAGGGTGAGCTGAACGATAACCAAAATTCTGTATGTATTCCTTTCACATTAGTATGTAGGTTAGTGTCTTGGGGGGGAAACCTCTTTAAAATTCTGTCCAGCACAGAATCCACGCACTTGGGCCAAACAGATGACTAGTGGTGACCACAATTTGCTCATTGGTCACCTCAAAAATTGCTTTCCCCTAAACCTAAAATATTTGTTTAATCATTCAATATTTTGAACGTTGCATGTTATAATATGCAGGCTAATAAAATACAGTCAATAGAATTACTGTATGTGTTATTATTTGTGCTGGTTTGTTTTTGTTTGTCAACTTGACGCAAGCTGGAGCCATCTGAGAAGAGGGCACCTTAACTGAGGAATTGCCTCCATCAGTTTGGCCTGTGGGCAAGCCTGTGGGGCATTTTCTTGATGAATGATTGATGCAGGAGGACCCCGCCCACTGTAGGCAGTACCACCTCCAGGCAGGTGGTTGTGGGTTGTATCAAGCTGAGCAAGCCACGAGGAATGAGTCTCTGCGCCAGGTCTTGACTCCAGGTTTCTGCCTTGAGTTCCCGCCATGGCTTCCCTCATGGATGGACAGTGATCAGAAAGTGTAAGTCGAATGAATCCTTTCATCTCTATGTTAATTTTGGTTAATGTTTTATCACAGCCACAGAGAAACAAACTACGACGCTGCTAGAATATTTAAATATGGTTGCAGGGCAAAGTGGACAACTGGAGCTTAGAAGTTAGGAAAGAAATCATGTAGGCAAGAGAGCTCAGTGGGTAAAGGTATTTGCCACTAAGCCTGACTATTTACATTTGGTCCCCGGAACCCACCTTGTGGAAGGAGAACTGACTCCTCTAAGCTGTCCTCTGACCTCCACATGGCCTGTCGCTGCCCCCAAAATCAAGAGAAAAACGTAAATAAATAATTGACTATCATGAAAAAGTAATGTGTGGTGGCACACGCCTTGGGAGACAGAAGCAGGAGATGGTGAGTTCGAGGCCAGCCAGGGCTTCCTAGTGAGACCCTACCTTAAAACAAAGAAATGGGCAAGCAACCTGGCTCACGGGTAAAGGTGCTTGCTGCCAAACTTCACTACCTGAGTTGGAGTTCTAGGACCCACATGGTGAAAAAAGAAACTTCTCCAGCAGGTTGTCCTTTGCTCTCCATGTGCATGCTGTAGCCCATGCACACAGTAAATAATAAATGCATACAGAAAACCACAAACAAAACCAAAACAAAAAATACTGAAGTTATAACAGACGTTTTCAAATGAAAGTCTTCATTTTGACGTCTGATATTTCAATGGCAACCAATAATTCTCTGCTATTACTGGAGTTTTCTCTTTGGGAAACACCTTCAGGCCACATTTTCATGATCATAATAATTGCCTAAATAAGGATTCAGTGCGGGTCTCACCATACCTTTCAAAGTGGGTGGGAAGCAGATGAAACTAATCTTCAAGAGCAAGCTTTTGGTCTCTGGCTGGAGAGAATCTTACTCAGCAAGGCACATTTAGTTAATTTTATTGCATAGTGTCTCATTAACTGCTGTGTATATGAGACTTATCTACATAGCATACACACAGCTTTTGCATGCATTTAATGATTTTTTTTTAAATTGGCACATTAGTATATATTATTAGTTATATATATTATGAGTATATATATATGTTATATATATGTGTAAGTCAGACACACTGCTAAAGGAGCCAAAGAGAACAAAGGCCCAAATTAGCCACACAGTGATGGAATTTCAGTAACAAAAAGCTCCAGGGATAAACGGAGAATTCTGGATCTTCAGTAAGTGCCTTTAACAGTAGAGATAGGTTTTATAATATCCGTTTGATTGCAGCCCATGACTTTGAAATTTGTTTTATGGGTGAGTGTTGATATTTGCCTTTTTATTTTATGTGGAATTAGAAATTTTCTAATTATTTAGGATTGCAATATTTTGGGGTGGTAATGACTAGTATTTTTAAAATATTTTAAATATATTTAAAGTACCATCTCTGTGAAAGGCAACGACATAGTAATTAGAAATATGCTTTTTTTTCATTCAAAAGAAAGTAAGCAATAATTATGGTATGGATTTGTATTGTCCATTACCAATAAATGTCGGTCACAGGCAGTGATTTAAATGAAATTACTAAAGTGTAAGTGAAAACTCAGCTCCTTGGCACATTTCAACCAGGCTATAGGCTATAGTCCAGTAGAAAACAGTTCAGAAAATAGTATGTGCAGTGAAGTGCCACAGTGCTTGGACTAAAATCTAAATCCTGTTGGGTACCTGGGCAAAGCAAGTGCCCTTAAGACCAAAGCCATGAATCCTGCCCTAGGAAAAGGAATCAGAAAAGACGTGCGAGAGGGAGAGTCGCTTGACCTGACTGGGGTGTGAAAAGCCTGTTCCTGGACAGTCTGGAAAGCAGGGAGGGAGACCAGTGACCCTAGCATTCATTATTCAAAATTCAAGCTTTGCTTGGGTTTATACTGGTAGGAGTTTACAACTCTGTAAATTCTTTTTGATCAGAATTACATCAAGCAATGTGAGTGCAGAAAAGCATGGGGATACAAACAGAAGCCGGATTGCATAGTGTGAGTCTGAGCCCAGCTGCAAAAAGCAGGTCCCCTGCTCTGGGACAGAATTTGGACGTAACCCTGAAAAAAATTCGGGAGCCAATGGATGATTCTAACAGAAACTTCAAAAAAAGATCAGAAGGAAATACACATAACATTGAGTTAGAGTTTTTCTAGATACATATATGATCATACATATATACATGATGTGTATGTCTGTGCACCACATGTATGTCTAGGGTCTGCAGAGACTGGAAGAGGGTACTGGATCTCCTGGAACTGGAGTTATAGACAGCTGTGAGCCACCATGTGCGTGCTGGGGACTGAACCTGGGTCCTCTGCAAGAGCAGCAAGTGCTCTTAAACCTTGAGCCATCTCTCCAGCTCCATGTCTCAGATTTCTCTGTCAGAATACAATCTCACACTGACAGATGTTGAATGCATGTTTATAGAATGAATGAATGAATGAACTGATTCTTTTTAAAAGTTACATTTTACTCAGTCTGTTAAGATGATTCACCACAATATTAACTATTTTATTTTCAGGAATATGAAATAGAAATTATATTACAATTCTGATGAAAAAAATTGGATTATGTTAAGAGTTATCCTCCAGGTATTCCAGATGGTCAAAATTTAATAATTTATCACCGATATTCTTGATGACAAGTAGATTCCCAGGGAGGATATTGCTAAGTTTCACTAAATAGTCAAAGCAATGCTGCTGGAATAATTAATTTAGTATTAGATGAGAAAGGAGGGCAGAAGATGGGGTACATGAGTCTAAGGAAAATGGGGTACATGAGTCTAAGGAAGATGGGGTACATGAGCCCATTCTCGGGTTCCTCATGGCTTTACCCAGCAGATCCGCATAGAGGATGATCAGGACCACGGGCCTGAGTGCAGGTGTCTGAGATGGTCTGCACTTGGCTGTGCTGGGGGAGGAGGTCTTTTGCTCCACCCCTTGGCGTCTCTATAAAAACCCTGGGGCAGAGACAGTCAGGGCCTGTTGGAATAGGTTCCAGGCCCTCTCGAGGCTATCCTTTATTTTCTATCTGTTTATCTCCGCAATAAATCCTTCTATCTAATATTTCCTGCTGCTCGCACTCAAGAAAACTCTGGGGAACTGTGGGGGTGGTGGGTAAACGCCCCACAGTACATGAGTCTAAGGAAGATGGGGTACATGAGTCTAAGGAAGATGGGGTACATGAGTCTAAGGATGTGAGCCCAGCAGTCAATGTGGCATTTGGGAACCAGATATTGACCTGAGGAGAGAGTATCTTTGGTTTCATTATTCACCAGGTTTGATATGAACACTTTGAGAGAGAGCAGCTGGCATTGTCTAGAACACAGAAGGAAGCTGAATGTTCTAAGGTGTGGCCAGTGACTCACCTCTCTGAGACAGGTGAGGCCCAGGAACTAGGAAGAACTCAAGAGGCATGCTCAGTGTTAGAAGCTGAAATAAAGCCTACTGCATTTCTATAATTTAAAACACAGCAATGGTTCTTTTTTACTTTCAGAAAAATGTGTATTCTTTGACTGTGAAGGGCTTTAACTATCCATTTCAAAATAAGCCTAAAGATCCACTCTTCAGTTCCTGATAAAGAAATTTTGATTGACACCAGCTTGCTCAGATCCTTTCAGCATTTAAATATGCTGTGTACACGTTAACATGTGTGTGATAAACAAGTGGGAGGATTAAATGTGTTCAAGTGTTAAGTTAGACATGGCGGTGCATGCCTGTAATTCCAGCCCCCAGGAGGTGGAGGCAGGAGAATCTAGTCTGGAGCTACATAGTGAGGCCCTGTCTTAAAGAGAACCTCACACATAGATAGAGCATAACAGTAACTGTATTCTTACCTGTACAGCAAGTAAGATGTTTCGTAGTGTGTAATTTGTGTTCCAGTCATCCTGGCTGTCCAAAATGTCTATACTGGGCTGACCGGTATATGGGTTTACTGTATTAAAACAGTGCATTCATTTTAGTATTCAAAACTTACAAAGCATCATAATGACACATCAAGAGAATTATTTCATCTACTCCTCTTTCTTTTTTTCCTATCTCATATGATGATAATCACTGTGTGGGTCTCCAGTGTCCACCAGCTTTAGCTGATTATAGGCTCCTGTTGCAGTAATTTGATACTATAAATTTCAAATATAGGATATTTTTGAGGCTTGTGTGTATGTGTGTGATTCACATGTACATGTGTGTATGGGTGTGCATGCCTGTGAATGCCCAGAAGCCAGAGGAGGAGGAGGAGGCCAGGTGTCCTGCTCCGTAAGTCTCCATCTCACTTCTTTGAGGAAGGGTCTCTCATTGAACCTGATGGTAGGCTGGTGGTCAGTAAGCCCCAGCAATCCTCTTGCTCAGAGCCCACCTCCCCCACAGTGCTGGTGTTATAGGTATGGGTGGCTGTGACTGGATTTTTATATAGGTGATCAGGATTTGAAGTCGGGCCCTTATGCTTCCACAAGCCATCTGCCTAGCTTCAAAACTAGATTTTAATTACAAAAATAATAGTGGACTTGGGAGAAAAAAGTATACAAGAAAATACAGAGCAAAAGATGAATATTCCCTGCCTAACAATTCCACTCTTAAGTCCCAATGATCTTCCATCTGTATACCTGTAAGTGCTCACGTGTTTATCACATGAAAAGATACTTTTAGATTTTGTTTTCAAGATTTTTTTTATTTAAAATAAATTTGCAACGTATTTCTAGTTGTATTTATTTATTAAAAATTACTTACATTCATTTATTTGTTTGTGTGTACATGTGCACATACTCATGTACTCCAATATATGTCTAGAGGTCAGAGGACAACTTGGATGTTGGTTCTCTCCTTCCACAGTGTAGGTTCTAGGGTTGTCAGACTGCTTAGCAAGTGCCCTTCCCTGCTAGATCACTTTGCTGGCCCTTTTTAAAAAGATATGGAAGCACCTACTATGTGCCAAGCAATGATGGCTCTAGGGACACTGAAGGGACCAAGAAAATCCAGCTTTTGTAGGTCTTCCTTTTTCTATATAGGGGAAAGATGTAGTTTTAAAGTTCTACTTTAAAACTTCCTATGTAAAAAAAATGCCAACAGATATTGTCATTATAGTGGGTTCTTTGTATGCATAGGTTTGGAATCCATGGATTCAACTGAAGACCAGAAATATTCAGGAAAAAAATAGCATTCATACTGAACTTGTACAGATATTTTTCTTGTCATCATTTTTGAAACAATATAGCAGATCAACCATGCACATAGTGTTTGCACTGTTAGGTAATTCAGAGATGATTTGAAGTATATGGGAGCGGCTGCAGCAAGGCCATGGGTTAAGTGTACTGGGAACGAGCATCCTTCAATATACATATGCTTGTGCTACTATGTCTACAGAATAATCTATAAACCTGGAATTTTAACCTGTAGGGATATATGTAGTTTATATTTGATTAGAAATTGTCAAATCACTTCCCTAAAAGATCACTATTATGTCAAGGAATAATGTCTGCCCAAGCCCACTGGAATTGAATTCTAATGTCTTTTAACATTTTTTTTAAACAAGTGATGAATTACAATATTTTGTGTTTTAATTTGCATCTCTTTTCTTCATAATGAGATTGTTGTGTTGTGTTCCGTCAATCCAGTGTTTGTTTGTGGCTTTCACATTGTTTTCTGCTAATGGGTTCTTTATGTATAGATATTCTGTCCTGTACCATGAATGGTCCCCAAGTCTGCAGAATGCAGTTTTGTTATTTTTTAGTTTGTTTATAATGTGCATAACTATAGAGGTTTTTAAAAGTTCATCTAGTTTAGATGTCATGGTTTTCAGTAGTTTCGGGAAAAGGCTCCTATACAAGCCCACAAACAGTTACATTACATTGTCTACATTTTAGAATTCAATTAAAGAAAATGCAATGCTTCAGGCAATCACTTTATATAGAACTCAGTAGAGCAATCTTTTTTCTCAAAAATTAAGTCATCTGGTATATTATTTTTATAAAATGAAAAATTAGATTCACCTAAAATAATACATGATTCCTGGATATATGTATTATTCAGCCATTTAAAATGATCTTTTACAGAATATATAAAAATGCAGGAGAGGGGCTGAGGAGATGGTTCCTCAGTCAAGAGCATTGCTGAGTTTGGTGGGCAGCACTTACACTGGGTGGCTCATAATTACCTGTAACGCCAATTTTAGGGGATCCAGAACCCTCATCTGGCCTCCACTGGCACCACACTCATGTGCACAGCCCCCACCCCTTCACAGACACACATAATTAAAAATAAGAAGTTTTAAAATGCAGGCAAAGAGACACACCATTTAAAGACACACCATTTAAAAATCTAAGGCTAGATTCAAAATTATACGTCACATTTCAACTATAGAAAAACGTGCACACAGGAAAATGAGGATGGGCATGGTAAAAATATTGAAAATGGTTTCACTAACTATTGGGATTCAAAGAGATGCCAATTTTTCTGCCTCTTAAAGTTTCTCCAAAGAGTATTCTTACTTTAATTATAAGCTGCTAAAGGGAAACATGGTTATTAACCACCCCCTCAAACACCGACTGCACAGGCAAAGCCACGCTCACACAAGTCCTTACCTTACTAAGTCTCACTTAGTCCTTACCATTTGGATGAAAAGGAATTGTTACAAATTTCACAACTGGAGGAACAAGGTTGTATTCTGGTGTAAAATCTATTGTCAGCTGGAAAACAAGTCCTGTAATAGAGAAATAAACGATGCCATTCAAGTGTTGTAGTTAGCTCTAGCCCGATTGAACACTGGAGGTCTTCCTATGATTAAACCTATCCATAGTTTTCTTTTTTTTCTTCAATATCATTTGTGATGATATTTTATTTGTGCTCTAACAGATAAAGCTTGCCTAAAAATCAGAAGGAGGAGCTAGTCACTAGTTAACCATACAGGTCTGTACAGACAGACAGGAAGTGATAGAGCTGGGAGGAGAGAGAGAGTGATAAGGCGAGGTAGAGAGAGGAGCTCTCTCTTTCTGCGGAGGATTTCGTAGGGGTAAGAACTAGAGGCTGGCTGCTCTGCCTCTCTGATCTTTCAGCTTTTACTCCAATATCTGGCTCTGGGGTTTGTTTTTTTTTTTTTTAATAAGACCGTTTAGCAATTCGTATTACAATCGTTTTTCTTCTTTAAATTTATTTTTTACATTTGTTGTGTGTGTGTTTGTGTGTGTGTGTGTGTGTGTGTGTGTGTGTGTGTGTGTGTGTGTGTGTAAGTTAAAGGACAGCTTGCCGGAGTTAGTTCTTGCCTTCTACCACATGGAGGTCAGGGATTGAACTCATATCTTTAGGCTTGCCAGCAAGTGTTCTTACACACTGAGCCATCTCACCAGCTGCTTCCCCATGATTTTTTTTTTCTTTGTGTAGCCCTGGCTGTCCTGCAACTCACTCTGTAGACCAGGCTGGCCTCAAACTCACAGAGATCTGCCTGCCTCTGCCTCCCGAGTGCTGGGATTAAAGGCATGCACCACTACCACCCAGCTCCCCAGGATTTTCTTAAATCCCTTCACGGTGCACAAGGCCATTCTGTGTTGTGAACCAGACCCTTTACCACCAAACTGCACTGGGTTTTAGTTTCTGTCTCCCACAGTTCTGTCCACTCACGACCTCTGTCCCCTGTACACTGCCTCCTCTCATGTTGGCTGGACTCCCCCTTCCCAATAATCCCAGCAACCTTTCTTGCCTGTAACATGAATGTCCTTCTTTAGAACTTGGCTAATGTTCACATGTCAACTCAAATATTGGTTCCTTAGAAAGTCTTCCTGACTCTTGCAGATGTGATTGCTAATCCCTCTCTTCTTTGGCATTCTCTCCAAAATCCATAGCAGCATCTATTATATTTTACTATTGTTGTTTTATATATTGGTCTTGCCCATTTCACTCAAAAGGATCTCTTTTAAATAAGTAACTGAAATAACTCATGGTTATTAAAGTTTATAGTGGGCCAATTTCCTTGAGGATTTGACTTCTGGAAATTTAGGGGGAAATCATAAAGGGAAAACCAAGAAATAGCTGTGGAAGGCTGACATCATCAGGGATTTTGATAGGTATTCCTGATCTCATGAAGACTGTTGGCAGATATTCTTGATAAATATACTGTATTGTGTTTGTTTCTTAAAAATACAGTAACATGGGGCTGGAGAGATGGCTCTGTTAAGAGCACTGTTCCAGAGGACAGAGGTTCAACTCCCAGCACCCCCCATGGCAGCTCATAAACTCCTGTAATTCCAGTTTCAGGGGATCTGACACCTTCACACAGACATACATTCAGGCAAAACATGAATGTACATGAAATAAAAATAATAAATAAATAAAATTTAAAAAGAAAAAATACAGTAACATTAAGGGCTGAGAGTGAGGCATCGGAGTTGATCCCTAGACCTCCACCCCCTCTCAAGACAGATTGATTTCGGAAACACGAACCATCACAGATTGAATTCTGAAGTCCTTGGATCTCAGCTTCCCATTTCAGCAGATCTTCGCTTACAGGAAAAGCGGTAACACCCTGTCATTAAAAAATAAATAAATAAAATAAAAGCAGGCTAAAATATTCTTTGCAGTTTTGAAAATCAGATTCTGGGTTACATTGAATTTCAAAATCTTGACTTTTTTTTTAATAGTTTATTTTTTGGTATGGGGAAGCATTGCTTGTCTTAAGGTAGATGCCAGGAAACACATATAATAATAGTAAATTAAAAATAATTTGCTAAGAGTAGAAATCACTAGTGGTACCAGGAGCTTAAGACTGGGCTGTGTGTTTATAGAGTGTATGTGGAGGGTGTGGCCATTTAGGATCCCAATGGGAAAAGGGGAACGTAGTTGGGAATTGGAAAGTGTGCATTTCCAGAAAGTTCTGAAGATGGTGGCTGTTATGTGGAAGGCGTGATGTAGGGACATTTTCACTGAAAAATTCTGAGCTCAAGTCCATTGTATTTATGAGTTAGAGTTTTTCTTGTGTTATGAAAGAGAATATAAAGCTAATTGTTTTTCTAGTTCTAATTCTGTGGATTTTTGGTTTGTTTTTGGTAAGGGATAAATGCACAAAAACATGTTCAATGTGAAAGTATAAAATCCACTGTGCTTCTTTTCCAAATGGCCATTCTCACTGTGTGGAAGTTCACTAGTATAGACTTTAGATCTGGTTAATTTTGATGTGTGATCTTTTTTTAAATTTTCATTTTTATATTAAACTTTATAAAACTTATTTAAGAAAAGAAAATAAAAATTTCCAGGTTACTCTTGTATATAAAAACAAACTTTTCCTACATTCAAGTATTGTTTCTATGAAGAGATAAGAATGTGCTTCACAGAAAGCCATAACAGCTATGCTGAATGTACTTGAATAAGTTCAGCAAATTATTTCTGAGCATAGTGAATAAGTATGTGAGGTGCCTATCAAAGGAAGCACTGTATTTGTCTTTCTATATTATCTGCACTGATATAACCCATCACTAAATTCTATTATGCCAGAGAACAACAACATTTAGATGGAACAGAAATGTTATTTGACACGAGGTCCACACATCTGTAACATTTATATAGTTAAACCTAAGCATCTCCAGAAGGGTTTTTTTTTTTCTCTTTCTTTTTTAATGTGTTTGTAGTAGGGGTGAAATGGATCATGTATTCTGAACTAACACCGGCAGAGCTGTTGTTGCTACCACACTCTTCTATGGATGGCTGTGTTTTTCTATGTTTTTAAAAAGCACCTTTCCTTTCTCTCTCTAATTCATTTTCCATAAATTAGTCCACGGCACAAATGAACGCCAATAACTTCACTGGGGGCATTGAGGCAAAGGGTAATTTTTTTCTTCTGCATTAAAACTATGAGGCAAAGACACTTATGCCTTGTGTTGGTAAAAGAAAAAAGCACTAGAGAATTGCAGTAGATTGTAAAAATGAAAAAACAAAGGATCAGAAAATGATGGAGTGGATCCTGGGGACAAATCTATACCGACTCTTTCTGAGTGCTGGTTTGCTAGTAGGAAAAGGAAACACTACTTAGTTTATGATATTAATGAGCATGAACTGAATCTGCCCGTCACTCCTCGACATGCTCTGATGCCCAGGGCTTCGGCTTAGAGAAATTGTCCCTCACAATGTACTTAAAATTGTTACCCATCATTGCTTTGAAACAGTAGTCATTATTCTGGAGTACTGTAGTGGGAAAGTCGGTGTAGTTAAATCGTGGTTTATGGAATAAACACGGACCAACCTGCTTCTTAAACAGTGTCACTGGATGAAACAACCCTCCACGCCCCGAACTTACCTCATTTCTGTTCTGTTGGAGCTCCTCGAATTCTTTTTGCAGTAAGATGTAAGCCCTGGAGTGCATGGTGAGGCCACGGAGGGACGGATGGTCACCTGTCCCTGAACGACTTAAGTTTACGGAACTCTTGGCAGAGGTCTCGGGTCACCCTCGGACCCCTGGTCAACGGCTCCTCAGTGAAATGACTGCTAAGTAAGTTTACGATTTAACAGTGACTTTCCCACATCTGAGCCCTCCAAGCCGAGACTTCCAGAAGGAAGACGGGGGTCCTTCTTATCTGAGATGTCTCACTGCCAGCCACCTCCCCCCGAGACAAACTTGAGAGAAGCCTGTGTTGTTGGCACGTGAAGAGGGAATGGAAAGAGCAATCCCAAAGCAGCGCCGACAAGGTCTCTTTCTACCTTACAGGTGAAAGCTGTGTGTCTGCTCAGCCAGACAAAGCAAACTAGTTGCTAAGCAACAGGCCTCTGGAGGAGGCGCCACACTGAGGTTACATCTGCTTCTGCGTTGGAACTGTAGGTCCTCTTAGCCAGTCGATGAACGGTCTCAGTGGGGAAGGCCAATGAAGTCAGCATTCAAGACGACAATCCCCGCCCCTCAGTTCCCCTAGGTACCGCTAGTATTGGGGACCTTTCCTTGTCCCAGGACTTGAACTGCAAATTGCAGAAGCTTCTCACGAGTGCCTGTCCACTATGAGCCTTTCTCTTTGACTGGCAGGTAATAATACATGGCTGGTACCCAAAGCTCAGCACCCAACTGCCCTTTACAAAACTGTTCCAAACTCCAGCTTCTAAAACCAAAACCATTCCTGCTTCCCAGCTATGCTTCTATTCCAATTTATTCACATATTTTCCAGCCTGGAGAGCTGAAAGCAAAGCCAACGCTCTTCACGGCTTGGACTCATTCACCGAACTTCACTCAAGTTAACAGTCTTGTCAATCACTCGCCTTGACACAGAGCATCCTCTCATAGGACCGCCGACTGTAGATTTAAAATAATATGTGAGCACGTGATTCTTGCTTAAAGAACTTTAATGGGACCTTGCTATCTCCCCAGATTGTTTGGCCTCCATCTTCAGCCTTTTTGTTTTTGTTTTTTTTTTTTTTGTTTTTTTTTTTTGTTTTTTGTTTTGTTTTTGTTTTTTGTTTTGTTTTTTTTTTTTGGTTTTTCGAGGCAGGGTTTCTCTGTATAGCTTTGCGCCTTTCCTGGGACTCACTTGGTAGCCCAGGATGGCCTCCAACTCAAGGGATCCGCCTGCCTCTGCCTCCCGAGTGCTGGGATTAAAGGCATGCGCCACCACCGCCCGGCCATCTTCAGCCTTTTAAACGTTGACTGACTTCTCCTATTCTGTTTCCTCTCACCCTGACTCACACTTGAGGTGCCCTGGGTCCTGAACTGCATGCGCTTTTCCCGTGTGTACCAACCATCCTCTCTACCTGGATTTCATTCTTATTTTCTGATAATCAGTGCTTACATATTGGAAGCGTCCATATTCCTCTTTAAAGCCTTTTTGAGCCACCAGGATGAATTGTGTCTAATTTAACCTGGGTTCATCTTTGCATGTTATTACCATGTTGCCATCACTGGTTTTCTTCAGTACTAGAATATAAATGGTGACATGTTTATTCCTCACTGCATTCTCAGCTCTGAAGCAAGTGACTGAGAAAAGGCACCAAGAGATGGCTGAAGGAATTGAACGGAGCAGGATGAGAGATTGGGGGTACAGAGAGAGAACAGTGAAGTCCTAGACACAAGCAAAGCAAGGGCTTGGAAAAGATGTGCAGATGATAGCTGGAGAACTTAATCTGCCCTCAGCATATGGGGGGTTAATGTCTAGAAGAGGATAACAAGGAGGGTAGCCATGGAGCAGGAAGACCCTCTGTTGAGAATCAGAGCTGACAGAGCAGAGGAGGAGAAGATCAGGTTATGAGCAGAAGCCTCAGGGCAACCAAAACAAAAGAAAAGGAAACGAGAAGGTGCCCACCCTGGTGGAGTTGCAGAGACCAACAGGTTGGAAGATCTAGAACCGTTTTGAGAATGGGGAAGACAGATCTTCCTGCCTGTGTGGTTTCAGCACTCGTGTAGTTGGAGGTGCTACTAAATCTGATCAATGGTCTATGAACTGGCCACTAGAACCTTGCAGCTTTATCATTAACTCAGTTGCCGGTTTCTGGGAGCTTCTGATCTGAGAGGGCACTGGGGCTTTGGTGAGGAGAGCAAGCGATAGAAACTGTTTGTATGTGCATATGTGTATGTGTGCATGCCTGAATGTTCAGAATCTGATATAGATGCGGCCCATTGCAGAATATTATGTTAAGGTGTGTTACTTTTGTTTATGTTGCATTTGTTTAACTCTGTGAAGTTGTGTTACTTTCCCTGGCTAAAGCACTGAATGGTCTAATAAAGAACTGAACAGCCAATAGCGAGGCAGGAGAAAGGATAGTCAGGGCTTCTAGGTAGAGAGAATATGTGGAAGGAGAAAACTGAGAGAAAAAGAAGCAGCAGCCATAGAAGGAGGACTCCAGGGGCCAACCACCCAGCCACACAACCAACAACAGAGTATGAAAGAAAGGTGTACAGAAATAGAGAAAAAGAAAAGCATGGAGACAAAAGATAGATGGGATAATTTAAAGTTAAGGAAGTTGGCAAGAAACAAGCCAAGCTAAGGCTGAGCGTTCATAATGAAAAATAAGCCTCTGTGTGTGATTTATTTGGGAGCTGGGTGGTGGATCCCCCAAAAGAGTAAAAAAACACAACACAGCCACTGCCTAAGTTTGCTACAATAATTAGCATTGGCTATTCACTGAGTCACTTGCAGTTGGAAACTTACAAGCAGAGTCCAATCTGAAAATAGTCTTGTCTGCATGGCATTGCTATCCTTTTATTAACAAAATGTTAGGTCTTATTATTATTAATTTATGTGAGTGGGTGTATATGCCTGCAGATGTGCACTGTATTTGTGCAGTGCCCACAGCCAGAAGAGGGCATTGGATCCATTGGAGCTTAAGTTACATGTGAGCTGCAATGTGGGTGCTGGGAATTGAACCCTGGTCCTCTGGAAGAGCAGCAAGTGCTTTTAACCATTGAATGATCTCCCCAGCTCCCAAATGTAAGTTTTAATATACTTTTCACATATACCATGAATGTCACAATTGTACCACATCTCCTAAGCTATATACTTTTCTTCCGTATTCATCCAATTTATTGTGGTGTTTTTGTTTTGGGGCTGCCTTGGGTTGGGTGGTTTGTTTTGTTTTTGTTTCTGTCAACTTGATACAAGTTAGGGTCATCTGAAAAGAGAGAACCTCATCTGAAAAAAAAAAACCCTCCATCAGATTACCTATAGGTAAGACTTTAGGGCATTTTCTTGATTGATGATTTATATGGGAGGACCCAGCTCATTGTGGATGGTGCCATCCCAAGCAGGCTGTCTTCAGTTGTATAAGAAAGCAGGCTGAGCAAGTCACAGGAAGCAAGCCAGTAAGCAGCACTCCTCCATGGCTTCTGCATCCTTCCCTGCCTCTAGGTTCCTGTCTTGAGTTCCTGCTCTGAATTCCTTCAGTGATAGACTGTAAGCTAGAAGATGAAATAACCCTTTCTATCCCAAGTTGCTTTTAGCCATGGTATTTATCACAGCATTAGAAGCTAAACTAAGACCAGGGCTAAACTAACTCAATCAGGAAAATTAACCCCTACTTCCAGTTCCTCTACTATCTTACTCTAATATTTGGTGGTTAAAAAAAAAAGCAGGAGCTTGCAAAAAGGACTTGAGCTATATCACAGCATATCTATGTCTTCTTAACATTTGTAGCCTTGAAGAAATTAGTTCCATGATTTTATGTTTCCTCATCTGTTACATGAGTTAATGCTGACACTTGCAAGGACATTGTGAGTAGCAAGAGAAGTAGCACTCTTTCACATAGAATAGCTAACATGTTCTATGAGCTGGATGTTGTATTAAGTACCTTGCAGGAATTGATTTCACTATCCAAAATAAGACTAGTAAGTAGGTACTCATGATTTAAATCTACAGATGTGGGACACTGAGGCCCAGAGATATTAGACAGTTGAGAACTGGAATGCTGCAGAGCCAGGATGCAAACCCAGGGTATCTGGCTCTGTCACCCATGCTTTTAACTGCTGGGCACACTGCCTCCCACTATCCCATGTTCTACCAAGTAAGCACACTGTGCTGCTTTAACAGATTTCTGCTCCCCTCATTAGTTGGTGACAGTAGCTGTTTGCATCTGTAGTTTTGTTTCTATTGACTGTTTTGGATTCATTTTCACCGGTCCATTTCTTATTCTTAAATTTTCATTTTATTTTTGAGATTAAAATTTAATTACAGCATATAACCCTTCTCTCTCCTCCCTCCAAATCTTCCCATATACCTCTCCCCACTCCTCTTCAAATTCATGGCCTGTTTTTTTTCCCACTAATTATTATTTCATACATATGTACATTTATATATACATATATATTCCTAAATATAACCTATTGAATCCATATAATGTATGTTTTTAGGGCTGATGTTTGGCACTGGACAATTAATTGGTTCCTAGGGAGGGCCATCTCTCCCACTTCCAGCTTTACAGTTGCCTGTAGTTCTTTGTGTAAGGTTGAGGCATCTTGGGCTTTTCCCCATTCAGGTTGGCATGCTCATTGGTCTCTTCCTTGTTTAGTTCATGTTTGGGTGGTCATGTTGGTGAGACTTTAATCAGTATACCTTCTGATGTTACTAAGAAACACAATCTCACAGCAAATTCCTTGACCCTCTGGCTCTTACGATCTTTCTACCTCCTCTTCCTCAACATTCCCTGAGCCTTAGGTGTGGGAGTATTTTGTAGCTGTATCCACTGGGACTGGGCTCCACCATTCTGCATTTTGGTTGTGGCTTTCTGTAGTAGTCTCCATCTGATGCAAAGAGAAGTTTTCTTATTTATATATATATATATATATATATATATTTGTATATATATATATATTTATTTATTTTGTATACAGAAGTGGGTGCCAGATCTCATTACAGGTGGTTGTGAGCCACCATGTGGGTGCTGGGAATTGAACTCAGGACCTCTGGAAGAGCAGTTGGTGCTCTCAACCTCTGAGCCATCTCTCCAGCCCGAGAAGTTTTCTTGATGAGAGGTGATGACTATACTCTGTGGGGGCAAGAGCAAATGTTTATAGTTAAGTATTATGCTGGTTTAGTAAATTAGAGTTTGTAGATTACCTTCCAGTAACCATGACTTCACTATCATTGAGGAGTTAGCTAGGTTTCCAATACCAGGAATGATATCTCTCTTGTTGAATGTGTCTTAAGTACAATTAGAGAGCTATTAGTTACTATCAAGCTATTCATGCCACTGCTTTGCTCTTCGCTGCTTGTTGATGTGGTTTATAGGCATCATGGTTGGGTAGGAATGTTGGTTGCCCCCCTCCTTCTGGTACCATGAAAGCTAGTCCCCAGGTAAGGGGCATTCAGGTCAGTTCTAGCTGAGGGATCTCTGGGTTCTGTTTCTGAAATGGATAGTTTCATCAATGACAGGGACATACTTTCCACCTCTGGGGGTAACCAAGGGGAACAGTAATAGGCTGTATGTTTTGGGAGTCTCTTGGACATCCCTGGATAACAACTCAAATGAGGGGTTCTCCTGCCTGGGTTTTTGTTAGGTGGTCTTCGGCTCTTGGAGGAAGCGTCATCAGTCCAGATGAGAGTTTATTAATACTATATCTGTATAAGACTGAATTATGTGCATTGTGGATTTTTTTGAAGGTAAATAGTTAATAGTATGAGTCCTTAGGGCTTTTTCAGATGTCCATATTGTTATTTTACCCCCTCCCTCCTTCTCTACTTAACCTCTGTCCCCATTCTACAAGAAGCCTCGCTTTCCCATTCCCCTACCAGATCACTTATATCTGGCCATTTCCCTTCACCCTCTTTACACCTTCTTCTGTATTTATCTCCTCCCTAAAGAGTCCCTTCTTTTCCCATTTCCCTGCTGTTTTCCTCTCTATTGCTCCCTAAACCCCATATCCTGGCAGGGCTCCCATTTTACTTTCCTGGTTTTTGTATTTACTTCAGGCTATGTACTCACATTTGAAGATTTGGAGCTAGGAGCCTCCAATTAAAAAAGACAGGTAACATTTCTTTGTGGGTTTGGATCACCTCACTCAATATGATCTTTTCTAGTTCTATCCATGTACCTGGAAAGTTTACAGTTTTTCTCTTTATAGCTGAATTGTATTCCACAGTGTGTCTCTGCAACACTTTCACTTCTATTTGTTGGTGGTAGGACATTTAGGTGGTTCCTATTTCCTAGCTCTTGTGAATAGAGCAACAATGAACATGGCTGAACAAGTATCTGTGGAGTAGGATGTTGAGTCCTTTGGGGCACAGGCTAAGGAGTGGGATAGGTGGGTCATATGCTAGATTTATTTTTAGTAATTTTTTTTGAGAATTCACCACTCTGATTTCTGTAGAGGCGGCATAGTTTGTAATCCTACCAACAGTAAATGAGGATTCCCTTTTTGCCCACATTCCCTCCATCCCCTCCTGCATTTGTTGTCAGTTTTTCCATTGGTCTTTGCCATTCTGACTGAGGTAAGATGAAATCTCAAAGTTGTTTTGATTTGCATTTCACTAATTGTTAGGGATGATGAATATTTTTTGAGATATTTCTTAGCCAATTACAGGTCCAAGGCCCATTTTTAAAAAATGGGTCTTCCCACCCCTCTTTTTGACTCTGTTTTTTGAGTTCTTTGTATATTCTGGGTATTGATCCTCTGTTAGATGTCTACTGGCAATGATTCTTTCCTATTTTGTTGGCTTCCTCTTCACTCAGTTGATTATTTCTTTAGCTGTTCAGAAGCTTTTTGATTTCATGAAGCTGACTTGTCAATTGTTGGCCTTAATTATTGGGTAAATAAATCCTGTTCAAGAAATCCTTTCCTCCAACAATGTCATGTAGGGTACTGGCCAAGTTTTCTCCTAGCAGTTTCAGTCTTAGGCCTTTGATCTATTTGGAGCTAGTTTTTGTGCAAGATGACAGATATGGGTCTAATTTCATCCTTCTGCATGTGGACATCCAGTTTTCCCAGAACCATTTGTTGATTATCTTTTCTCTAGTGTATGTTTTTTACGTCCTTGTCAAATATTAAGTGGCTGAAATTATGTGTGCTTATGTTTGGTCTATAGTTTTGTTCCATTGGTCTACTTGTCTGTTTTTATGCCAATGCCACATTGTTTTTATTACTGTGCCTCTGTAATATATCTTAAGATCTGGAATGGTAATCCCTCCAACTCTGTTCTTTTTGCTCAGGATTGTTTTGGTTATTCAGGGTCTTTTGTGGTTCCATGTGAATTTTAGGATAGTTTTTTTTTTTTATATATATATTTCCGCAAAAAGTGAGATGGGGATTTGATTGGGATTGCATTGAATCTGGAAATAGCTTTTGGTAGAACAGTCACTTTCAAGATATTAATTCTATTTGTCCTTGAGCATGGAATGTCTTTTCATTTTCTAGTATCTTTATCTCTTTTTTTTAAAGGTTTAAAGTCTTCATTGTAGAGGCCCTTCACTTCCTTGGTTAGGTTTATTCTAGATATTTTATTTTCTTTGAGGCTATTGTGAATGGGAGTGTGTCCACAATCCCCTTCTCTGTATGATTGTTGTTGGTGTATAGAAATGCTACTGATTTGTGCAAGTTGATTCTGCGTCTTGCCACATTGCTAGATTTATCATTTCTAGAAGTTTTCAGGTAGAATTTTTGAGATAGCTAATGTATAGTATCATGCCTATTGTAGTATTATTCCTACAAATAGGAATAATTTGTCTTTTGTTCCCTATTTGTATCCCTTTAATTTCTGTTTCTTGCCTTATTGCTCCAGCTAGTTCTTTGAGCACATATTGAAAAAGAATGGGGATAGTGGATATTCATGTCATGTTCCTGACATCAGTGGGATCACTTTAAGATATTTGCCATTTGGGTAATGTTGGCTGTGCATATCCTGTATATAGCTTTTATTGTGTTGAGGTATGTTCCCTCTAGCCCTATATTCTCTGGGACTTTTTATCATGAAGGCATGTTAGATTTTGTCAAAGGCTTTTTTCTACATCTATCGAAAGGATCCTGTTAGCTTTGTATTTAACTCTATTTATGTGGCTTATTGTATTTATTGACTTCTATATGTTGAACCATTTCTGCATTTTTGGGATAAAGCCTACTTGGTCAAGGTGCATAATCTTTGATGTATGTCTGTATTCTGTTTGAAATTTTTATTGAGCATTTTTGAGTTTATGTTTACTAGGGATATTGGTTTGTAGCTTTCCTTCCTTCCTTCCTTCCTTCCTTCCTTCCTTCCTTCCTTCCTTCCTTTCTTTCTTTTTTGTTGTATTTTTACCTGGTTTTGGTGTTAGAGTGATACTGGCTTCATAGAAGAAGTTTAAGAGTATCCCTTCTGTTTCTGTTTTTTTTTTTTTGTTTTGTCTTTTGTTAAGTAGTTTAAGAAAGATCTTCTTTGAAAGTCTGGTAGAATTTTGCTGTAAATCCATCTATTCCTGGACTTTTGCCAAAAACAGTCACCTGTTTAAAGTTCTCGACTTTATGAAATTGGCAGAACTTGTGATGCTTTTCACGACTTCCGTAACTCTTGTGGATGCATCTTCGTTGCTAATATTTGCCGATGAATCATATAGTGAGTTCTGATGGCTTTGGGTGACTCATTCAGCACCAAACATTGAAATCCAGATCCACATCCTAGCATAGCTGGAGCATGTCTGTGCAGACATCACAAACCTTTCCCCAAGAGATCCTGTGCTCTTTCAGAAATGAACCAACTATTTTAAATACTTCACATGCAGTAGTTGTTGTTTCAAGAGGTCTGCAAAAAAGAAATTCATCTTTAAAGTCAACATCATTAATATACCTCTGCAAACCAGTAAGTATGAGCAGTTTGCAACATCTGGAGTCACCAAGCTGGATACAAAATATTGGAAATGGAACAGATTTAATTTCCTGGATTACCTGATCAAGAATATCAGCAGATGCTGGGCACTGGTGGCACACGCCTTTAATCCCAACACTCAGGAGGCAGAGGCAGGCAGATTTCTTGAGTTCGAGGCTAACCTGGTCTATAGAGCTAGTTCTAGGATAACCAAGGTCACTCAGAGAAACTGTCTCAAAAAACAAAACCAAAAAAAAAACAAAAAAAGCAACAAGAACAACAACAAAAAACAATGTAGCAAGCAAAGGAATAACTAACAAGTAACAAAGAAGTAGTGGACAGATAACAAGACAGCAGGTCAGGAGCTCAAACTCAGTATCCAGTGGACATGTCGTCTATTCTGCTCTGGACAGTGTCCTTAGATAAGGAAATCGCACTCAGTTGGGTAACAAATTTGTCTCCGATTATTACTTGAACAGTGTAATCCTCAGCAATGGTGTGAAGTTTCATAGCTCTGGTGATTCTGAGTGCCACCAACTATGAAGTTTCAATGGCTGCTCTGTTTCATTTGTGGTACTTACCACCAAGGTCAAGTCTGGCTTTCTTGAGTGAAGGGACCAGTATCCAGTACAAGACACCCCAAGACCAAGTTATCAGTGCAAAGGAGATTTATTTGCCCCAGGGGGACAAAGGGCAGGGAATAAGAGACAGAGACAGGAGATAGAGGACAGGGAGAAGGGGACAAAAGAGAAGTGGAAGGGATAGTTGTCCCCAGGGACAAAGGATCGCCTTTAGATAGAAAGGAGACAGAGGTGGCCCATAGGCAAATGGTGGTTTATAAAGGTAGAGGGGGAAACCCCATGTTAGGGTGAATTGTTTTGTTTTGATTGGGCAAATTAATTAGGGCAGCCAATGGGACTTTTGAGTTCTGAATGATAGGTAGACGTTGTTAGTCAGCCCCCAGGCAGGAAGTGACCAAGTAAGGGAATAGACCTAGGTAGGTGGCTAGCTTTAGGAATGTAATCTAATGGTTCTTATCAAGGCAGAGGGAATGGGGGAGAAGGGCAGGGCCTGCTAGGGCCGTGTTTGCCATGCTCGGGCAGGCTAGAGTCACTTCATTGAGTCTATCAGCTTTGCTTCTAAAATAGTTGATATTCTTGCCAGCAAAGCTCGATGCTTGCTATTAAATGGTGTTTTAGTTTGGCTTCATAGGTTCCACTGATAGAACTTCACAACAAATAACAATTTGTTGTAATAATTGCTCCTGTTATTATTAAGGTAAAACCATACAATAAAAAATCCTCACTATAGCCAGGTGTGGTGGTGCATGCCTTTAATCTCAGCATTTGGGAGGCAGAGGCAGGCAGATCTCTGTGAGTTTGAGGCCAGCCTGGTTTACAGAGATAGTTTCAGGACAGCCAAGGCTACACAAAGAAACCCTGTCTCAAAAAAAAAAAAAAATCCTCACTGTATTTTCTTTACTTAACATTGTATTCTTCTCTACCTGATCCATTGTCATAGGATGGTTTTCTAATGAAAATGATATATAACAATAACTTTAATAATACAGAAGATGATACATGGCATAGTTCAGTCAACACAGTTCATTAATGTTTCCTGTGATTTACCGTTCTGTTGTTTTTTACATACCCATTACTATCACAAGGGGGCAGTATTCACATCAATTAAATATAAAAAGAGTGATCAGCATCCAGATTGTTTCCATGCGCTCTCTCTCTCTGTCTCTGTCTCTCTCTGTCTCTGTCTCTGTCTCTGTCTGTCTCTGTCTCTCTCTCTGTCTCTCTCTGTCTGTCTCTCTCTGTCTGTCTGTCTGTCTGTCTCTCTCTCTCTCTCACACACACACACACACACATACACACACACACACATATTTACATTACATGATTTTACATTTACCCAGCAAATATAATTCATGAAGTGCCATTTTATCTCCAATAGTGGTGCTTTCTACACACCTGTGAGTGGTCTGCATAAGTACATTATGGTGCCAACCCTATCACATACACCTGTATTTGTTTGGGGTGTATGTGATGGGTTTGATGTGATGTCATTATGCTGGGTACTCATATGTGGGTTTATCTGTATGTAGACAGCAGACCCACCTGTAGATGGATAGAGGAGCAGTGTCTCAGTTCCTAAGATCATCAGAAATATATGTTTTCTGATGGTCTTAGGCAACCCCTGTGAAAGATCATTCAACCCACAGGTTGAGAACCACTGGTGCAGACCTGTCTCCTCTCCTTGAGACTTGATATACTGTCTTCTGTCTGGTTCACTCTACTTGTAAGGCTTTCTTCGAGTTTTCTAGTTGGGATATTGGCTTTTCAATCCCACCTTCATTTCAGCTTAAATCCTCATCCATGTTTCTGTCTCCTGATTGAATTCCATTCTCATCTTGGATTGTTTTTCGTTCCCAGCAGCCTTACATTTGTGTTTTTTGTTTGTTTGTTTTGGTATCATTCAGGTGTTTACTTTCCTTAAGTTGTTTCTCCTTGATTTCATTGATCGATTTCTTTAAAGTCCTTGAATTCTTTGATGAGGATTATGATTCTTTTACATTCTATGTCCTAGGGTTCATCTAGGTAGTTCTCATTGGCAAGCATTTCTATGGGACTGGTAGATTTTTGGAGAGAAGATGCTGGCTTGACCTTTCATATTCATATTCTTGCAATGAGATCTGGGCACATGAACTTCCTTTGTTAGTTTTGAGTTTGTTATGAATAAAACATGGTGTGGGAAAAGAAGTTTTTTGGGGTCTAGAGGTTGGGAATGGCTCAGTGGAATGAAGTCAGGTGGATAGAGGGGCTGGCCTGGTTTACAGGATATTCCAAGCTGGGAGTGTGAGGATAGAGAGGTCTGAGGGGAAAGTTTGGATATGATGTGGGAGAGTCCTGTGGTTTGGCAGATAGTTAAGAAGGTGCTTGACCCAAGCCTTGAGCTCCCCTACACTGAAGGCAGAAAGGCCACGTTAACATACTGGCACTGGATATGGGCTAAATCTTGTGGTTTGTGGAAAAATGAGTATTTGAATGGTAAGGGGTACTCACCAGGCTAGACCTTGGTGGGGGGAGGATGTGAGAAGTTTTGGTATTGAATGGGGCCTGTGGGAGGTTGCAGGTAGGGGGCTAGGTCTTGGCAGAAGCCTAGAGGCTGACTGTGGAGCAGGAAGAGCAGGTGGGACTATCCTGTCAGCTTTCTGGGCATCTCTCCCACTAAATTGTCCATCCAGGAAAGGCAGACTTGTGTGAAATAATGCCCACCTCCAGTTTGGAATTAAAGGAGTGTTTTGATTGTGCATTATCCATTAATTAAGAATTGCCTTTAACTTCTGTAACTTATAAACGCATATATATTATTAGATGCATTATCCCATATATTGCTCAAAATGCTTAGCCATTGGGAAATCGTTAATTATATGTTATATCTTAGAATTTTCATCCCACCAGGTAGAAAGGAGATTTAAGTAAGTCTTAAGGCCTTTTCAGAGTTTCACATTCATCTTTGCCTCGTAAAAATGGGCCTAAAGGTTTGAAAGGTGAGATTTGTATTTTACTTTTATGAAAGGCGCAGACACACAGACATAGGCAGACAGACAGACACACATATACACAATCCCTGTGGATCTTCAGGGTTGTGAACATGATGGGTTTTGTTCTATGGTTAAGTGGGACATTTGCCTTTGAGAGGAGGAAATTTTGTGGTGTGAACCTAATTGACTCAGGTGAGCCCTAATGGGACTGGGATATTCTAAAAATCAGTGGTTCAGAAAATCAAGGGAATCCACACAGGGCAGATTGATTCTGTTTTTAGCACTGAAAATGGAATAAGCCATGTGATAGTGTGGCTAGCATCCAAGAGTTGCAAGGAGCAACTGACCAGCAGCAACAAGAGGATCAGAGTATCTGCCCACCATCTGCAAGACATGGGGTTCTGTCACAATTCCATGAGCTCGGAAGGAGACTTGAGTTCCAAATCATAGCAGCTAACACCCTATGAGACCCTGAGCAGATAATGACGTAAAGCTGTGCCTGGATCCGGTTGATAGATCAATGGATGCTGTGTTGAGATGCTAAATTATATGCAGTTTGCGTATGCTTCATCTGAAATTCTTAGGACTGGAAATGTTTTCCAAGTTTTTCTGACTTTGGAACATTAATATATTCTTTGCTGGTCAAGCACTTCTAGCCCCCCAATCTGAAGTCCAAAATGCACCAAGATCTGAAATTGAACTTCAGGCTAGCAACTCAGAAGTTTCAGATTTTGAAGCCTTTCACATTTTAGATTTTTCAATTAGGGATGCTCAACTCTATTTCATATTGATCGCATCAATATCAAACAAATATAACATCTATCCAGAGGACACAGCTGCTGATTAAGACACAGCATATCATGGATTACTGGTCCCTTACTGATCTGTGTTTATCCTGCTCTACCGTGAAAAGAACTTGAAACCAGTGAATAGCTCTTCCCACGTGACTTTGGACAAGGTAAGGGGATAAATATGGAGGAGCAACCTTTAAAATTCAAGATCAGCTCCAGCTCACATACAAATTTTCATCATCCTTGGTGAGCCAGGCAACAGACAGTATAATTGTTTGACGTATGCAATGTTCCTGAAGCTGTCTCCAGCTTTGAAACCAGGCATCCCCATCCCCATCCCCCCTTCCTTGTAAAAATAAGTCTTTCCCTAGGGACCTGAACAGATGTTTTCATTTTACTTCAACAAAAAGACTGTTTTCCTCATCCACCAGGAATATGTCCCAGTACAAAGTGTTAACCTCGTTTGGATTTGAAGCCCCATCCTCAAGAGCAAAAGAAGGTGGAGGACCGCCAAATGTCAGCTCAGCTGCGAGAAGTGTTTTAAATCATATTTTGACGTCTGTTACGCTGTTAACCAGAAAGTAAGTATAGCACACATGCTTCTAGTCACGGGTTTCACATCAGATGATCTCTTCTTTGTCATGAAGACCTTTTGATGTGCGTTCCCAATATTGAGTTCCTCTGCTTTTAATAATCTTATATTCCTTCCTCAATATAAATGTCACGAAAAGTACCGAACGCTAATCTTCAAAGATCAAACAGGAAGAAAGAGGTGGGCAGCTGAGCTCAGTGGCTTGAATTCTTGAAATTTCTCGTTTAAAACATTTATTTTCACTAATAAAAGCCTCAGCTGAAGGCACACTTGGTTCCTCTTTTCAAAGTCGGAGCCCCTGAATTTCAGAATTATTTACCAAAATAATGTGATCTCTCCCTGTGAGGCACCTGAGATGTAAGCCCCCTAATCTCTGTTTAGAGCTAAGCATGAATAACAGAAGAACCCAGAACCAATATGTTGCTTGAATTTCTAAATGGTCTTAATAAAAAACCCAGAGTCAGATATTGGGGTAAATGCTGAAAGATCAGAGAGACAAAGGAACAAGCCACAGCCACCTCTTACCTCTAGGACTCCTCAGCCTGAACAACCCTCTACCTGGAAGGGATGCTTTTGCCAAAAAGCCTTTAGTTTCTGTCTCCTCACACCTTATATACCTTTATCTGCCCAGCCATCACTTCCTGGGATTAAAGGAGTGTGTGCTTCTCAGTACTGGGATTAAAGGTGTGGGCCATTACTGCCTGGCTCTGTTTTCTCTCCTAGATTGAGTCAATCTCATGTAGTCCAAGGTGGCTTTGAACTCACAGAGATCCAGAAAGAGCTCTGCCTCCTGAGTACTAGGATTAAAGGCGTGTGCCACCACTGCCTGGCCTCTGTGTTTAATCTAGTGGCTTGTTCTGTTCTCTGATCTTCAGGCAAATTTTATTAGGGTACACAATATATCACCACACTGATATACACTGGCTTTTATTTTACCATCTTGGCTTTGGCTAGTGTGACCAGCAGCCCTGGTGTGCCTGGGATAGTGGACTTGGCAATGCTAACCTGGAAGAGCCCCTTGCAAACTAGCTAGGTTTGTCACGGTAGCTTCAGTACCAAGGTACTTTTTTTTTTAATTTTTAATTTTTACTTTTTGTCTTTTTTAGTGAGAATTATGTAATAACTTGATAAAAACCATTTACTCGTTTTGGAACTTGGCCATTAAAAAGCACCCAATTTGTTTCCTGTGACAGGCTGGCACTCAAGCCCTCATAATCAAAGTTCTGAAAGTCATGCTCAGAACCATGTTAGGGGAAGATGCCAGAGGTGTCTGTGATGAAGGAATGCGGGGTCCTCCTGGAACGCTACACGTGCTGAAGTGTTTGAGGAGAACTGGGTCTCCTTTCATTTCCCCACCGGAAAATGCCATCTGTCGAGAGACACGGCATTTATAATATCTGAGCGCAATTGTGGATGGGCGTCTAAAAGGCACAATTATTCCAGGCTTCCTTCATGCATGTCACTTTAATATACCTTTCCTGGTGTTTTCAGCCGCCCTCCAGGGGTAGTTCCAGAAATTCACCACAGGACGGGCTTTGAGGTGGCAGTCAGCTTGCAAGGGTAGGGATGGCATATGGTTTAGGGATGGCTTAGGGACGTGTCTTTAAGCTGTTTTTACTTACTGTGTACTTGTGAGGGCTGGTTAAAAGGGAGATGATGGAAACTCTTGATGGGCAAAGCCCACCCCCATCTCTTCAGCATCAGAGCCGGGTGTTCCACATTAAAATATAAGCATGAATGAGTAAATAAAGTATTTTACACTCTATTAACTTCACTTGAAAATAATGTATCCTTTCATAAAAATTGTGTAAAATATGAGGAATTATAATATTATTCTTCTTTGAACAACTACCACATGCTAGACACTTATTTGTTCATTAATATAATTATGCCTATATCTACATGTACATATGTAGATATATTCTTACTAAATTGTCTGAAAGATTAGCATTACAAAAAAGCTATAAAATCGTATTGACTGAATTTGCTGAGTTTTTCAGTTTTTTTCCCTCTACAATTACCATGATTTAATTCATTAAAAAAAAAAAAAACAACCCATGAAACAGATATAGGTTCAGGTGAGGGAACAGTGATTCAGTAACTGAAGTTCGTATGTCTGTGAAGGAGTGATGAGGAGATACCCAAACCCTTGTTTTTCTTTGGTGATATGGGCGATTGAGCCAGGTCCCCACATTAACTAAGTATTCACCTTGCCACTAAGCTGTACTCTCATCCCAGAATCCTTTTCCCCATGGTGCTGTACTTAGCCCATTTCCTAGATAAGGGAATAGGGAACCTTACTCACTTAAGGCCAGCTAGCCCCTATGCTGGTGTAGAAAACATAGGCTTCTGGTCTTTCATTAAGAAAAGGGAAGCCTGGATATGGTGTAACATGTCAGTCTAAGAACTTACTCTCAGGCATCTTTTCTGACACATTCTGCAGTAGTCTTGATGGGTTACAATCTTTAGATGATCGTGACAATAACCAAACAGAACAATGATCGCTGTAACACAAGGATGCCTAGTGCATGTCACTCACCATTAGACTTTCCTGACTGAGTGGTAAGTTGTCCAGTCTAGTATTTTATTTTAAAGTTCTTTATTTTAAAGAACTTTATTTAAGTTCTTTATTTTAAAATTATTTATTTACTTTTTGTTTGTTTGTTTGTTTTTTGAAACAGGGTTTCTCTGTGTAGCCCTGGCTGTTTTGGAACTAACTCTGTAGACCAGGCTGGCCTCGAACTCACAGAAATCCATGTGCCTTTGCCTCCCAAGTGCTGGGATTAAAGGTGTGTGCTACCACTGCCCAGCTATTTACTTATTTTTGTTGACAATTCTTTTTAGCATACAGTATACTCTGATCATGGTTTTTTCTCCCCCAGCTCCTACCAGACCCTCCCTACCTCCCCATCCACCAAACTTCAGGCACACCCTTGCTCTCTTTAGAAAACAAACAGAAAACCAATGAAACAAATCAGAATTTTTAAAAAAAGAAATAACAAGAAACACACAAAAACAAAATCCTTAAAAACACAAAATTAGAAACCATATTACACAAACAGAAACCAGTAAGACAAAAAAAAAATGCCTAAACAGAGCTATATGAAACAAAAAATTCCTTTTGTGTTAGCCATCTACTGCTGAGCCCGGGGCCTACCCTTAAGTGTGATTAATATACCCAGTGAGACTCCATTGGAGAAAACTAATTTTTTCTTTGCAAGTAGATGTCAGTTGGAGATAGCTTTTTGGTTAGGGATGGGAGCTTGTGTCAACTTCCTCCCGTTAATCCTGAGAGTCACAAGAGGAAAAACTAGTTCCATAATTTTGAGCCAAATTTGAAGCAAGCTTTAATTAAATACTGACCAGGATAGACACTGGTCAGGTCTACTCTCCGGAATCCCAGGGAGTGGTGACAAGACATGTATTGTAGGGGTTTTTTAAGAACAAAATCATACGGCTGCCATATTTCCCATGTGGCTTTGTCATTTTCTAAGAACTACAACTCCCAGCATTCCAGGAAGTTATCTGTTCTTTAGGCAGGTGGGGCTTACAGATTAACTTTGGCTATTAAATTACTCCTTTGAGTTTTATCCTGAATTAAATCCTTAACTCTGCAATGGTATTGTTTATATTGGGATCTAAACCATCAATTTAATGGTACCTAGATAGGAATTATCATTTTGTTATTGTATTACTAATATAAGAGCTAACAGTAATTAACAGAAGCAGGAGGCCCAAAGGCCCTGTGATGCAGATGTGATGTAATCAGAGTTACTATCTAGCAGGAACTTGGAAATGGATGGGGCATCATGCATTTATTTCATCTCAGTTCCCCTTTTTGTAATATTTCTTTGAGTACAGCCAGATTATAATCCTGAATGGTTTGTATGGAAATAATAATTTTCTCTTAAAACCATATAATACCTCTTTGTTCTGCATAAAGCAGGCCAAGTGTACTACCATACTATAGAACTATTTCAGTTAACGAATCTACCTGTTGATAAATCTGGGCCCATTTTCCTGGTATGCCAGTTGGCATTATAGGTAGCCATTTTCCCCCATGCCAGAGAGTTTCCTTTTGACTTGGCATTTCAACCTGTTGTGGGAGCAAGGGATGATATTCTCTCTTCTGTAATTACTTCCAGCTAAAACTAGGGCCCAGAAAGGCTGAAAGGCTGGTCAAAGGCTGGGCAATGGGGTATTCATCAGAAGCATCTGGTTAGCTGACCCAGCCGAAGAGACATGGAGCTGTCACATAGGGTAGACTGGCTTACATCAGCTTTCAGCAAGTCCAGAGCTCAGCAGCTTGCCGTCTGCAGGTGATCCGTGGATGGTGTCTGTCAGCCAAGTGGAAATCTGCTGAGACAAATACAGACTAGGGACAGAAGTTAAAATTTAGGAACTTAAAGGAAAATATTACATTTAGAACTTTCAGGCCCGTAGTCCTAGTAATTGGGGGAAGGAAGGAGTCCCAAGACCAGGGAAGAGAACCTACCCTCAGGAATAGTCAGGTAGAGAAACTTAAGGCTGTACTTATCTAGAGTCTGTTTGGCTTGTGATAGGTGCATCCAAATCTTACGACTTCTTTAACTACTTGAAGTTTACATGAATTTTTAGTTTACAAAAGGAGATACAAGTTATAGATATACTAGCATTATCACTGGTGGTAATTTGAATGTAATTGCCCCCCATAAGCTCATAGGGAATGACACATTGGGAGGTGTGGCCTTGTTGGAATAGGTATGGTCTTGTTGGAGGAAGTATGTCACTCTGGAGGTGGGCTTTGAGGTCTCATATATGCTCAGACCGCACCCAGTATTTCAGACCACTTCCTGTTGCCTGTGGGTCAGGATGTAAGGACTTTCAGCTACTTCTCCAGCACCATGTCTGTCTGCATGTTGCCTTGCTTCTTACCATGATGATAATGGGCTAGATCTCTAAACTGTAAGCAAGCCAACCCATTAAACGTTTTCCTTCATAAGAGTTGCTATGGTCATTATGTCCCTTCACAGCCACAGAAACCATAACTAAGACAGAAGTTGGTACCAGCAGTGGGGTATTGCTGTGATAGGCCTGATGATGCTTTTGTTTGAAGGACTAGGGACCTTGGGACTGTGGATTAGAAAAGCAGTTGAATAATTTAAGTGCTGCTTAATGGGCCAGAGTAGTAGGAGCATAGAAGACAGTGGTGCTGAGTGTCATTTGATGAGCTGTGGGGGCCTGACTAGAGGTTTCAAAGGAGAAGAATTTTAATATGTGGCCTAGAGATCATTCTTGTGACATTTTGGTGAAGAATGTGACTGCTTTTTGCCCTTGTCTGAAGAGTCTGCCTAAGGCTAAAGTGAAGAGTTTTAGATTAATTTCATTGGCAGAAGAAATCTCAAAACAGCCTAGTATAGACTCTGTCATGTGGTTATTAGTGGTAACTCTAATGAAGATTTATAATGATAAGGAGCAACCTGAGCAAGTAAAAATAAAAGATGTAGAACAGGCCGGGCGGTGGTGGCGCTCGCCTTTAATCCCAGCACTCGGGAGGCAGAGCCAGGCAGATCTCTGTGAGTTCGAGGCCAGCCTGGGCTACCAAGTGAGTTCCAGGAAAGGTGCAAAGTTACACAGAGAAACCCTGTCTCGAAAAACCAAAAAAAAAAAAAAAAGATGTAGAACAATTTGAGGAGAAAAGGCGCACCAGGAAGTAGAATCGAGCTAAGTCCTGTGTTCGAGGAGATAAGCAGATTAAGAAATGGAATAAAGGGAGTGGTGACCTCAGTACAAGATCCCACCCAGCTAAGTTCCCAACTTGTGAAAAGGAAAAAAAAAGCTTAGAGCTTGATGTGGTGGTGCATGCCTTTAATCCTAGCACTTGGAAGGCAGAGGCTGGCAGATCTCTGAGTTTGAGGCCAGCCTAGTCTACAGAGTGAGTTCAAGGACAGCCAAACTTAGGCAGTAAAGGTAGTAAGCATCAAAAACAGAAAACTGGTGAAGATGTAATTGAACAATGGGGCCACGTTCCTGCCCTAGTAAACAGTAGATGTTGTCAGCTTTGGACATGTGGTTCTGACTTTAGAGTTAAG
The DNA here is from genome assembly GCF_949786415.1 of Peromyscus eremicus. Taxonomy (NCBI): domain Eukaryota; kingdom Metazoa; phylum Chordata; class Mammalia; order Rodentia; family Cricetidae; genus Peromyscus; species Peromyscus eremicus. The sequence goes on along the minus strand of NC_081417.1, from coordinate 114,828,619 downwards.
GATAGAAGAAAGGGGCTATGGAATTTGCCTCTATGACTAAGGAAAGTCTCTGAGGCCAGGGACTAACAGGGAGTGGAACCAGCCCAAGAGAAGGAAGTGTGTTGCAGTCAACAAAGCTGAAAGGAATTGGAGATCTGAATAGTGTTTTGGTATCAGACATTTGATTCAGAGTTTGGAGTTTGCCCAGCTGGTTTTCAGTCTTGTTTTGGTACAGTATTTCCTTTCTGTGCTTCTTTCCCTATGTTTTGGAATGGTAATGTAAATCCTGTACCATTATATGTTGGGAGTATGTGATTGCAATTTGCTTTTGATTCTGTAGGGGATTATAGTTAAGAGATCAAATGAATCTCAGAAGAGATTTTGAACTTTGGACTTTTAAACACTGTTGAGAATGTGATAGACTATGGAGACTTTTGAAGTTGGATTAAATGCATTTTGCACTTTGGTATTTTTATAAGCTTATGGGGGCTAGAGAGTGGAATGTGGTAGTTTGAATGTAATTGGCCCCCATAAACTCATAGGGATTGGCACTATTGGGAGTTGTGGCTTTGTTGGAATAGATGTGGCCTTTTTGGAGGAAGTGTGTACCTGTGGAGGCAGGCTTTGAGGTCTCATATATGTTGAAGTCATGCCCAGTATTTCAGACCACTTCCTATTGCCTGTAGGTCAAGATGTAAGAACTCTCAGCTCCTTCTCCAGCTCCATGTCTGCCTGTATGCTGCCTTGCTTCCTGCCATAACAATAATGGACTCTAAGCGAGCTACCTCAATCGAATGTTTTCCTTTATAAGAGTTGCTGTGGTTATGATGTCTCTTCAAAGCAATAGAAACTCTAAGATACCACTGTACTGAAATCTGCATTGTAGAAAAAGCAGCTAACAGATGTCTGTAAAACAGCTAGAGTAAATTCATGCCATTGAATCCTAGCAAAACTACAGCTTTGGGTCATCCTTAAGTTTGTATTTAGATGACAACAAAAGGAAATTTAAAATCTTGAGGTTTTGACTTAATAGTAAGTAGTAAGTAGTCAGTGCTCTATCAGCTTATCAGAACTCCATTGATCAATATTAAAACTCTGAACCTTTGAAATCTTAGTATAACAATAGTGTAGAAGGGGGAGAAATCTAAAACCTTTCCCATTTTTATATATCTTAAATGATTTTTATACCATCAGAACTTAAGTTTCAGACCTTTATACATCTTAGAACACTTTATTTCTGTCTAATCATTTATCAGAGACATGATTAGTTATTATTGAGAATAATAATTGCAAGGTATATTCCTTTAGTGAAAACCTGAAACTTATTTACCCTTTAATATGAAGCCTGTTGGTAAGGCAGACCTATCTGTCTTTTCTTAACAAGAGATTTAGTAGCTCTAGATGAACTAACAAGGTGGCTGTAACCTTGAGGGAAGTTGCTGGTTGCCTGCTGCTACGAAGCTGAGAAAGTTAGTTAGTTTAGCTGTCAGTGCTGTCAGAGATCTGAGAAGGATAAATTATAGCAGGAAGTATGATTCAAATGGCCTGTGTATCAACAAAAATGACAAAGACTAGTCCATAGTCCATTGCCTAGACAACCATTCCAGGCTCCTGTGGTCTCCATGGTGTTGGGGGCAGAGGTGTACCAGGACAGCACCAGTCTTCAGCTTCCAGGCCAAGAAGATGAGAGGCTTTCCTATGGAGGAAGAACATGGGGGCACTGAGCTCACTTTGCTAGGCAAAGTGGGGCAATCTATTTTCTATTATCCTGCTTGTTCACAGTTTGGGTAGGGTCCTGGTGACAGGCAAGGCCTTGGGGCAGTCCTGCCTAGTGGTTAGCATTACCAGAATCCAGGTGGAATTGTCACTGTGCCCCATTATCTTTTTGGAGACCTTAGAGGGTCACTGCTAAGAGCTGGGGTCTCTGTCATAGTAAGCTTAAACATCTTAAATGCCACATTCAGCAGATCTCTGACAAGTTTGAGGACCATTATCTATTAAGTATATCTGACCTAAACAAGCCTTGCTTGCTTTTAGTTATTTGCTTTAGGCTATACCTTGAAAACATATACAGGAGCTTAACTAAAGCTTTTTTCTGTAATTAATTATGTTAGTACTTAGCATGGCCACAAGTATAGTTCTCAACATATTAAAGCTTAATCATTTTTAACAGTTTATAATAAAAATAACAATTTCTAAACTAAAGCTCTTTTCATGAACTCGATCCATATGAAGACTGGCAACTTTGTTTTCCTGGGCCTTACATAGTGTACCATTATAGACTATAACCGTTTTTTGTATGACTCAGTTTACCGAAATAGCTACAGCTTAACAATGTTAGCAAAAGCAAGGAGGTTTGATATATATTCTCAAATCAGTCTCTGTTAGCCTGAATAGGTCTTAGGTAAGGAGAAACCCTTTTCTAGACTGCTTAGGTCATTATCTTGCTGCATCATAAGATAGGAATAATAAGTCTTTAGTGTTTAATGTTGGGGCTCATAGCCATGGCCCTAATTTTTAGCCTTTTATTTATCCATTTAGCCAGATCACATATTAATAAAGACATTATAATAAAATATCTTATAAATTTAAAATTCTTATAGCCTTATATATTTAAATATTTTAAAAGCTGTTCTTTAAAGATATTCAGTTCTTTTTCTTATTTAAGTTTTCTGTAAAACCCCTAGATTTTCTCTTAAAGAAGTTTAAAATCTCTCAATAGTATGTTCCTGCAATATCAAAATAAAGTACTTTTTTTTATTTCAAGAGTGAAGACACAGGGCACAACTGTAATCTTCACAAGGAAAAACCAAGCTCCAATAGTACAAACAATTCAGTGTCTCTAAAACCAATACCACCTATGTTACAAAGTTTGGTTGCCAGCAAGGTATGTTCTTGTATATAAACGCATGGAGGTGCAGCTTTAATACCTCATTAAACACACATTGCTTTTAAATCCCATCTTTCATAAACATTGTTTTCAAGACAGGACAGGAATTATCATACAAAAATCTATCCTAATTCAAAAGTATCTTTGGAGACCTGTTGTCTCCTTGGTGGGTCACACCATGCAGTTGCCTTTAATCAAGCTGGCGGTGAAGCCATAGGACATTTTTCCTCTACAATGCTAGCAAAGATGACTGCCAGCCATGTGGCTGCCTAAGGATGATGGCAGGCTGTGTGTTGCTTATATCCCAAAATGGAATCATGCCATATGCTTCCTTTAAGGTTACTTAGGCACAGACTTTTAACTATCAATCTCATTTTATTTTTATTTTTTTGTTACAAATATTACAGATTCTTAACCATACCCAATAAACTTACAAATCAATAATCCCTTTAATTGTTTTGCTTTGCTCTCTTTTATCTTTGCCATAGCTTTGACCCTGGACATAGACTTTAAAAGCATGTCTAAGTCTGGGAAAAGGGGGAGACATAACCTAGTTTTAGAACCAGTTTATCAATAAAGTTAATATGATCCATATCCAAATATCTTAGGGTTTTTATTGCTGTGAAGAGACACCACGACCACAGCAACTCTTATAAAGAAAAACATTTACTTGGGTGGCTTACAGTTCAGTAGTTCAGTCCATTATCATCATAATGGAACATGGTGAATGCAGTGCTGGAAAGGTAGCTGAGAGTTCTACATCTTGTGCAGGCAACAGGAAGTGGTCTGAGACATTGGGTGTGGCTTGAGCATATATGAGACCTCAAAGCCTGCCCCCACAGTGACACACTTCCTCCAACAAGGCCATACCTACCCGAACAATGCCTCACCTCCCAATAGTGCTATTCCCTTTGGGGGCCATTTTCTTTCAAATCATTACAAAAGGCTACTAATTTTTGTGTGTTAATTTTGTATCCCGCAACTTTGCTGAAAGTGTTTAGCAGCTGCAGAAGTTTGCTGATGAAGTTTTCAGGGTCTTTTGTGTATAAAATCATATCATTAGCAAATAAGATCTTTGACTTTTTCCTTTCCTTTTTGCATCCCCTTGATCACCTTCAGTTGTCTCACTGCTCTAGCTAAGAATATTCAATAGGTATGGAGAGAGTGGAGAGAGTGTTTTGTTCCTCATTTTACTGGAAATGCTTTGAGTTTCTCTCCATTCAAGTTGACGTTAGCTGTAGGCTTGCTCCAAACCACCCTTATTATGTTTAGGCATGTCCCTTGTGTGTAGCTGGAGTTTTCCTGCCTGGCCCACAGTCAGGATAAATCTCTCTCACCTGCCAGTCCCACAGCCGCTCAGACCCGACCAAGTAAACACAGAGACTTATACTGGTTACAAACTGTATGGCCGTGGCAGGCTTCTTGCTAACTGTTCTTACAGCTTAAATTAATCCATCTCTATAAATCTATACCTTGCCACATGGCTCGTGGCTTACCGGCATCTTCACATGCTGTTTCTCATCGTGGCGGCTGGCAGTGTCTCTCTGACTCAGCCTTCCACTTCCCAGCTTTATTCTCCTCCTTGTCCCGCCTACACTTCCTGCCTAGCCAATGGGCAATCAGTGTTTTATTTATTGACTAATTAGCAACACATTTGCCATACAGAACATCCCACAGCACTTGTGTTCCAAATCTCTCCAGAACTTTCATCATAAAGGGATGTGGGGATTTTTGTCAAAGGCCATTTCTGCATCTAATAAGAAGATCATGTCATTTTTGTCTGTTAGTCTATTTATGTGATGGATTACATTTATTGGTTTATGTACATTGAATCAATCATGCATCTCTGGAATGAAGTCTACTTGATGATCTTTTTGATGTGTTATTCTTGAATTAGTTTTGCAAGTATTTTATTGAGAATTTTTGTATCTGTGTCCATAAGAGAAATTGATCTGTAATTCTCTTTCTTTGTTTGATCATTGTGTTATTTTAGTATCAGGTCTATTCTTGTCTCATAAAAAGAATTGGAAATTTTTTCTTCAGTTTTTATTTTGCAGAATAATTTGAGCAGTATTGGTGTTAATTCTTCTTCGAAGGTCTAGTATAATTCTGTACTAAAACTATTTGGCCCTGGTTTTTCTGGTTGGGATATTTTAATTACTCCTTGTTTCACTAGGGGTTATGGGTCTGCTTAAATTGCTTATCTTATTGATTTAACTTTGGTAGGTTGTTATGAAGAAATTCATTGATTTCCAGTTTGGTGGAATACAGATTTTTATAGTATCTCCTTATGATTCTCTGGAGTTCCTCATTGTTTGATACCCTCATTTTCATCTCTAGTTTTATTAATTTGGATCTTCTCTCTGTGTCTTTTAATTAATTTGTGTAATATTTTATTATTTAACATTACTAATTTTCTCAAAGAACCAACTTTTGGCTTCATTGATTTTTTATTGTTGTTTCTATTTATTGATTTCAGCCCTGAGTTTATTTCCTGCCTTCTATTCTTTTTGTGTATTGTTTCTTCTGTTCTAGATCCTATGTTCTCAACCTTCCCAATGCTGAGACCCTTTAATGTAGTTCCACCTGTTGTAGTGACCCCCAACCATAAAATTATTTTTGTTGCTACTTCATGATTATAATTTTACTATTGTTATGAATCATAATGTAAGTATCTGTGTTTTGTGATGGTCTTACATGACCACTGTGAAAGGGTTGTTCAACCCCTAAAGGAGTCACAACCCACAGGTTGAGAACCACTGTTTTAGCGCTTTCAGGTGTTCCGTTATAGTGCTATTATATATACGATCTTTTCTTTCTTTCTTTTTTTTTTTAACTATAGGCATTTGGTGCTAAGAACTTTCCTCTTAGAACTGCTTTCATTGTGTTCCATTGATTTGGGTGTGTTGTGTTTTCATTTTCACTCAATTTGAAAAGGTTTTTTCATTCTATTTTGAGACATCTCCCCCCCCCCCCATTGAGTAGTGAGTTCTTTGCTTTCCATGAGTTTGTATACTTCTGCTGTTTCTGTTGTTGTTGATATCCACCTTTAACCCATGGTGGTCAGATAGGATGCAGGGAGTTATTTCAATTAGGGAATAAATTAGGAAAACCCTATAATCAAATGAAAGTGAAAGCACATCTTACCAGAACTTTTAGGATACAGTGAAGGCACTTCTAGGGGAAAAGTTTATAGGCATGAGTTATTACATTAAGAAACCAGAGCCATTTCAAATATCATCATCATGTGCCTTGAGGTCTTAGGAAAATAAGAAAAGTGAAGCCTAAAAGCAGACAGGAAAAAAAGGATCAGAGTAGAAATTAGCAAATGCTCACTAAAAGACCAATACAAAGAATCCAGGAAATAGTTAGTGCTTTGAAAAAATAGACAAAATTGAATTACCCTTTGCCAAATTACTCAAAAGAAAGAGGTCTAAATTAATAAAATTAGATGAAAAGGGGGATGTTCCTACAGATTCTGATGAAATATAGAGATTTAACAGGAAGTACTTTGAAAACTCCAAAAATATGAAAAGTCTAGAAGAAATGGATAAACTCCCAGATACCATGGTTTACCAAAATTAAATCAAGAGGATATAATTTAATAGGTCTGTAACAAGCAATGAGATTGATGTGGTAACAAAAGTCTCCTGATAAATAAAAGTCCAGGACAAAATGAATTCACAGATAAATTCTATCAACTTTTACGAAAGAATTAACACTCCTGCTCCTCAAATTATTCATCTCACACACCCCCAACACCAAGCATGAGAAGTCTTCTTTAGAATTGTTGGTCAGGGTTGTTCAGGAGACTCACAAAACATTACAGGCCATTGCTATTTTCCTTGGTTGTTGCCCCTCCCTGAGGTAGAAGTCTCTATTTCTGAAGATACTATGCACTTCAGGACTCAGGCCACTGAGCTAGACCCAAAAGCTTCCTCCATGATGACTAGCTTTCATGGTACCAGAAGACATCATGCACACTTTCCAAAGGAGGAAAACAACCAACAGTCCACCCTGCTTTGATGCCCATGAACCACAACAACAACCAGCATGGTACCATAACCCTAAGGATGCAGCAGTGGCATGCATACGCTGGCAGTAACCAATAGCTCTCTAATTAAACTTAAGACCTGCTCAACAAGTGGGAAATCATGTCTGGTAATGGAAACCTAGCCAAATACCCAGGACCAATGAAGTTGTGGACCTTGGAGGAGAACCTACACCTGCCACGATACTAAACCATCACAGTGCCTAACTACCTTTTAAATAGTTCACCTTATCCCCACATATGAGTGGAGTCTTTCACCTCTCATCAAGGAAACATCTCTTTGAAACACACTATTATTGAAAACCACAACTGATCAGAATCCAGAGTTGTGGAGCCTAGCCCCAGCGGATACTTCTACAAGACGACTCCTACACATAAAGAGTCATCTCACCCCATAGAGAACTTTAGGGGGTGAAAGATTTAAGAGCCAGAGCAGAGGACCAGGGAGTTTTCTATAAGATTGTGTGTCCTAGGAATGTCAGATGCTATACCCATAAAATCTTGCCAATATGACTGCCTACACATGAGGTGATCAGGATAACAACAGACATGCCAAAGTGGGTGAAGGAAAGTGTATGAGACCTCAGCGTACACAAAGAACTACAGACAACTAAGGAATGCCGAAAGTGGGAGAAAGTGTTCTCCAGGGACTATCCAACACCAAATGGTCAGTCTTGAAAATATTCAAAGAATTAACATTATACATTGAGCAGCTTGTAGTTATGCATTTAGGGGAGTGTGTGTGTGTGTGTAACACCAATTACTGAAAAAAGAGATCATGAACTAAACAGCAGGGAGAGGCAGGTGGAAGATGAGAAAGAGAGCAAGGAGGGGTAGGTGGGAGGGTTTGGAGGAAGGAAAGTGAAGGGAAGAATTATATAATATTATGATCTCAAAAATTAAAAGAAGTAATTTTAAAAAGATACAAGCATAGGCAATAACTTTCTGGAAGAATTCAAACAGCTCAAGAAATAATTACAAGATTGACAAATGGAATTTCATGACATTCACAAGCTTTTACATAACAAAGGAAATATTCACCAGAGGGAAGAACGAGCCTACATAATAGAAGAAAATATTTGTTAACTATGTATATCTGACAGGGGATTAATATCTTAACTATATTAAAACTCCAAAAATTAAACATCCAAAGACCAATAACTCAATCAATAAATGAAAATAAACTGGATGGTTCAAAGAAGAAATAGAAGAAAATAGGAGAAATAAAAATGGTCAGTAAATACATGGAAAAAATGTTTAGCTTCCTTGAACTACTTTGAGATTCCATCTCACTTCAATAAGAGTGGCAATCATCCAGCAAACAAATGCTGGTGAGGATATGGGGAAAGAGGAACATTTAGACTCTGCTGGTGCACATACAAACTAGTACCTGGACTATGGCAGTTAATACAGAGGTTCATCATAGAAATACAAAATGGAGCTATTGTATCCCCAGCTATAACACTCCTGGTTATATCTCCAAAAGAATCTCCATCAGCACACCACAAAGATGTTTGCATAGTCATGCTGACTGCTGAACTGCTTAAAATTTCTTAAATATAGAACCAGCCTAGATGCCGATCAACAGGGAATGTGTAAAGAAAATGTAGTATATAGATACCATGGGGTTTTATTCATCCATTAAAAAGGGAAATTATGTCCTGTGTGGGAAATGGATTTAACATCATGTTAAGTGAAACAGAGATCCAGAAAAATAAATTCCAAGCTTTCTTTTATATGTAGAATTTAGATTTAACTATATAATTATATGACATATTAATGATATTAAAATAGAAGACATAGAAGGGGGACATGAAAGGGAAATGTGAGGAAAGGATAATAAATATTACATACTCCCTCTCATATGTGGACTCTATCATCTATCATCTATCATCTATCTATCTATCTATCTATCTATCTATCTATCTATCTATCTATCTATCATTTATCATCTATCAACTATTGTAGTGAGTCTCTGGCCCACCAACCAGCTCCAAAATAACCACATGGAGACTTTTTTTTAATTAAAAATTTTTAAAATTCATTTTACATACCAACCACAGATCCCCCTCTCATCCCTCCTCCAGCTCCCCCCATCAGCCTTCCCTCGCTGATCCATCCCCCATCCCCTCCTATAAAAGGGTAAGGCCTCCATGGGTAATCAGCAAAGCCTGGTACATTCAGTTGAGGAAGGACCAAGCCCCTCCCCATCAAGGCTATATAAGGCTCCCAAAGGCAGCTCATGCACCAAGGATAGATCCTGATCCCACTGCCAGGGGCCCATCAAACAAACCAAGCTACACAACTGTCTCCCATATACAGAGGACCTAGTGCAGTCCATGTATATTCGACAGCTATCAGTGTAAAGTTCGTGAGTTCCTATGAGCTTGGTTCAGTTGTCTCTGTAAATTTCCCCATCATGGTCTTGATCCCCCCTTGCTCATAGAATCCCTCTTCCCTCTCTTCAACTGGACTCCTGGGGCACAGCCTGGTGCTTGGCTGTGGATTTCTGCATCTGCTTCCATTAGTTACTGGATGAAGGCTCTATGATGACAGTGTAATCACCAATCTGATTACTGGGGTAGGCCAATTCAGGCACCCTCACCACTATTGCTAATAGTCTAATCTAGCATTGTCCTTGTGGATTCCTGGGAATTTCTCTAGTGCCAGGTTTCTCCCTAACTCCATAATGTCTCCCTCTATCAAGATATCTCTTTCATTGCTCTCCCACTCTATCTCTCTCATTTCCTCATGTTCTCATCCCCCATCCCCTCCTCCCTATTGCCCCCCCATCCCCAGTTTACTCATAGAGATCTCATCTACTCCCCCCTCCCAAGGTGATCCATGTGTCCCTCTTAGGGTTCTCCTTGTTTCCTAGCTTCTCTGGAGCTGTGGGTTGTAGTCTGGTTATCCTTCTCTTTAGATCTAGTATCTACTTATAGTGAGTAATAACATGTTTGTCTTTCTGAGTCTGGGTTACCTCACTCAGGACAATATTTTCTAGTTCCATCCATTTGCCTGCAAGCTTCATGATGTCATTGTTTTTTACAGATGAGTAGTACTCCAATGGATAAAGAAAATGTGGTACATATTCATGGAGACGTATTATTAATTATGAAAGCTCAGCCAACAGCTAAGGTTTATTTCTATCACTTAGAACTTAAATTAACCTATTTCTATTAATTGACTTTCTGCCTCTTGGCTTTATTACCTCATTTCCATAGCGCCCATCCTGCTTGCTTGGCATCTCTTGTCATCTCTGCCTTCTTCTTCCCAGCATCCTCTCTGCCCCGAAAATCCTGCCTAACTATTGGCTGTTCAGCTTTTTAGTAAACCAATCTGAGTGACACATCTTCACAGTATACAAAAAGATTATTCCACAACAAACTGTCTTCTGACTAAAATCAGAAGGGGAGCCATTTTGAAGAAGGAAGGGGGCTGATGGGAAGTGTGGAAGGGCCAACAAGGGAAACTAATAGGGGATGGTTGTGAGCAAAGTACAAAGACCTACCTTTGAAAATGTCATAATGACACCCATTATTTTGTACACTGTTTTAAGAGTTTTAAGAACACTGTGTTCTAGAGCCCTTCTCATGACCATGTGACCTTCATTGCCTGCAAACAGGTGGAAATTGATCCATGCCTTACAGTCAGGTTTGGCCTCAGAACTTGTATTAATAAGCAGCATGACTGAGCTATGACTGGAAGAATGACTGTGTCTTAGGACTCCTGTTTTCTCTATACTGTAAAACAGGTTGTCCTTCAGAGACCCCACACAGGGAAGCCAAGCACACCCATCTTTGCTGACAGACATGGGTGACACCTGTTCCTGATGAGAGTTCCACTTTGCTTCTAAAGCCAGAAGAATTTGAGCCCTGATTTCTGACTTTGTGTAGCGAGTCCTTGTACTGTCTAAACTTACAGCCAGGAGTGCCAGTAATGAAAACTGACCCACAGGGTCTTCACATTAAACATTCCTTGAGTTTTAATTTCTGCACATCGTGATACCGTCTTTTACAAAGTTCTAGGCAATGTCCTATCTAATTTCCAGGCAGGGTTTTCCTCTGTAGCTGACCAGAACATTTGTTCACATAGTCACTTAGGGAAGGATGTGGATCTCGCCCCCACATGGTCAGCCAATGTTGCCATACTTATTTGTGAACAAGCAAACTCTTGAGTGATTAGAACTCAACTAGTCATAAATATGTCGCAGTCTTCCTTTACATCTCTATGTTTTTCAACCTCCCCACACTAACTTCCCAGGGGACTGCCTTGACTTTGAATGCTTTGATGGGTTGTAAGGCTCGTTCTCCTGAGGTTTCAGTGACCCAGTACTCTTGGTGTTTATGGTAACAAACTTCCGGTGCAAGTCTGACAGGCTGCAAAACCCCATGTGTGCCTCCTCACTCCTCTTCCTCCTCTGATCTGGTATTTCCTCTTTAGCATTTGAGCTGTAGATGGAAAAAGCTGCTCTATAAATTAAGAGGAGTATGAACTTCATCCTGCCACCGTTCTGGATCCCTTTTGCTGTCCTCCCCATTATCTTTTTTTTTTAAATTTTATTTTATTTTACAATATAATTTAATTCTACATATCAACCACGGATTACCTTGTTCTCCCCCCTCCCGCCCCCCTCCCCTTCCTCCCGGCCCACTCCCATTCCCATCTCCTCCAGGGCAAAGACTCCCCCAAGGATTGAGATCAACCTGGTGGACTCAGTCCAGGCAGGTCCAGTCCCCTCCTCCCAGGCTGAACCAAGCATCCCTGGCATAAGTCCCAGGTTTCAAACAGCCAACTCATGCACTGAGCACAGGACCCGGTCCCACTGCCTGGATGCCTCCCAAACAGATCAAGCCAATCAACTGTCTCACCTATTCAGAGGGCCTGATCCAGTTGGGGGCCCCTCAGCCATTGGTTCATAGTTCATGTGTTTCCATTCATTTGGCTATTTGTCCCTGTGCTTTATCCATCCTTGGTCTCAACAATTCTCGCTCATATAAACCCTCCTTTCTCCCGGAGCTCCACCTGGGGCCTGGCCGTGGATCTCTGCATCCAGTTCCCTCCCCCTTATCTTTAGGCCCCATAGCTCCCTGGAGAATCGGGCTTGCACAGAGGACAGCTCCTAGGCTGCCAGGCCCAATGAACTACTGCTCATGCAGGAAACAGGCTGCAGGTGACTATTTCCACCAACTGTCACAGGAAACATAGAGGAGGGAGGGGCCTCTGGGTGGCTTCTAGTATGATGTGGACTAGGGGCTAGTCTTACATTACAGATTGCTGGTGTTTAGGTGACTTTTTTTTCTCTTTAATTTAAGGTGAAGCATAGAGGAAGAAATTCTTTTTGATTTTTTTTCAACCAAGTTTAGAAATTAAAAAAATTGCACTAAGAAAATAGCTTCTTTGAGTTTGCCCATATAAACGGAAAACCATTTAGCCAGGATCCAAGAAGGTGAGGGTTCCCCTGCCTCCCTCCCTCCTAAAGATGCAGAAGATGCAAAGCCTCCTAGAGTTTTCAGGATGCCCTTAGCCACTGACCTGTACTCGTAGCCTGTGCTGTATTTCTTTCTTTTACAAATACATTGATTTCTGTTACTGTGTGGGGGTGCACATGCCATGGCACACGCATGGTGACGGTGAAAACAGCTCTGTAGAGTCTCTTCCTCCATCTTTGCGTCAGTTCCAGGGACCACTCAGGTTGCCAGGCTTACAGGACAAGGGCCATGACTTACTGAGTCATCTCCCCGACCCATTATTCACTTTCTATCCAAGTGAAGAAGTACAGGAAAGTATAACTTTAGGGAGGGGTTGTTGGTGAGCTCACCCCTAACTGTAAATTCTAGACAGGCACTTCACCAGCTGAACTATAGCTCTAGCCTCAGAAAAATACAATGGATTATCAAATGGCTTTAGTGCTGTGGTTTGGGGTGGCTAGGCTTTCTTTAAGAGGAATAAATGGCTAAAATGCCTGTGTACTGTTAAAGATGAAAAGGCCACCCTTCCCTACCCCATTCCTTTCAGTTCTGTAGCTCTTGATCTTCAGTGTCTGTCAGAATCATGGGGAAGATTCTCAAAACACAAAATGTTGTGCTCTACCCTTAGAAATGTAGATTTAGTACTTGAGTCAAGGAAGGACTTGATAATCCACATTGCTGACAAGTTCCTGGGTGCTCTTGGTACCTGGCTCTGGAAGAAACTCTAAAATAGGCAATCATCCTTGAAGGCGCGCAGAGGACAGAACTCTTGTCCAGTGAGTATCTACTGCCTCATAACAGGCAATGTGGGATCATGGTGCCGAGAACCCACAGATGTTGGTGATTAGGGAGCCAGGGGAATCAAGGGACTTGGGGTTGAGGGGATGGGGACAGGAGCCTGGTGGGACAGAAAGAGTAAGTTGGAATGAAGGTCCAGGCATTCAAGTGTGAGGTGAGGCCCCCCACAGGCCTCACTGTGTGGGGTGTGGTTGCTTTGTTAAGTTTGATGGCTGAGGTGGTGACAAGACCCTGAAGGCTTCTTGTGTTTCCTTCATGTTAAACAGCAGAGATGAGCAAGTCCTTTGAACTTTCATAACCATACTCATTTTCCTTGGCAGTGTGTATTAATTGCTGGATGGGAGCTCTTTCTGTTGGGCAAATCAAGGTTATAGTGATATTGTGTCAAGTAAATGGCTGCAATTCTTTGATTTTACCAAATGGTTGGAATCTAAGCTGGACATGAGAAGATATTCACGGACTAATCTTTAGAGTCTGAAAGCGTGAGTGAGTTTTGCTAAGTTCATATGGAAACATCGAGGTAGAAAATAATCAACTTCAATCCTATTTCTATTTTTTACGTTCCATTATAAACACATCATTTTGATTTTAAAAGTTCAAAGCTTGTCATCTACAGGCAGATTATACTTGGTTATGAAATCATCTTCCACTTATGGTCACTAACAAAATGATGCCCAAATCAGGTTTCTTTTGTAGGGCTGGGGCTTGAACCTAGGGCGTTATGCATGTTAGGCAAGTGCTGCATCTCTGAGCTATATTTCCAGCCCTGTGGAGACTATTTTAAAAAATTTAAAAATATCATTTAATTGAAGTAAGGCAAAAATAAGAATTGTGATTCCTCTTTCTAAGAAATGTTAATCATTAGAAATAATATGAAGGTTTCCAAAGGCTCCTATGACAGCAATATTCAGGACATATTTTATAGTAAACATTTTAATAAACAGCAGCATAAAATAATCAGTGTTTAATATCATCTCTGATGGTGAAATACATATGCATATATCCTCAATATAAAATAGTCTTTTGGTCATTACAAGTCCATGTTTTTCTATTTGGAATGCCCATAAGAACAAATCAAACATTGATACAGTGATTAAATGCATGCAGTGAGAATAAGGAAAGATATGGTAGTGTGAGCTATCTGAACATCACCATTATATATTTGAAGACAATCTACATTGAGTTAAAAACAAGCAAAGGAAATAAGGAAACAGACCAGATATAAAAATGCAGATATATTTTCACTTCTGTGATACAAACCATAAACAGTTTTGTGCAGAGAAATAAAAAAAGAAACACCTGAAAATAAAATTAGCTTACAAAACATTGTCAACAGAGTGAAAGATTTTTCAGCTTGTGAAAAAAGGTACCATTTAATACAAAAGAGGCTGCATGCTGCAGCATCACAGCACGGTTTTAATAATTATAGCAAGTGGTTTTGAAATTTCATTTGCTCACCTTAATGGCTTCAGTTATTATAAAAGGCTTAAAAATAAATGTTATAGTTCTTTATAAAAAACTAAGTTGAATTTATTTTTTTAACCATAATAATGACTTTCCAGAGAAGGTCTTTTACTGGCTCATGGAATGCTAATCCCCCTTTAGGGGACTCCTTGAAAACTCAGATTCACTGAGACTGTGTTTACTCAAAATAAATATCCTTGGAAAACAATTGATTGTCATATCATATACAAAATTGTGGTTTGAAGCGTCATCGTTATATAGTTGCATAGCAACAAAAGGATACAAATCTCCTCCTCTACTCAACTTCAAGAAATGTTACATAGAATCAGCTTATTCATGCCACAAAATAGCTCTTAATTTATTGTCCAGTAAATCTGAATATAGCCAACTCTTTTGAGTTCACAGTACCTATAAGTTCATGTTTATTCGGGAAAACGTAGGCACATTTTGGTAGACAGATTTCCTAGATTTCTTATGCAAATTCTACCTTAAAAGGCAGAAACATCAAGGTCTTCCTAATTTTCTTATATTCCCCTCAAAAAATATTTCTATCAATGAAGTAGTTCCAGGTTTTATTTTGCATTTTATAAGTCTGTAAGTCTCTATTCTATAGCTTTAAAATAAAAGCAAGACTTGCTGATATTTTTCTTAGGATAAAGGAGTTATTTTTTTTTAATAAGAGAAAAATCAAATTTAAAATTCCTTTTTTTGCAGAACTTGAATCTCACAAGAATTCTGAACTTGGTAAAAGGTAGTTGGCAAGTAAATGCCAGGATGGGCACACTTGATGTCACCCCCTAAGGAAGGCAAGAGGGTTGGATCAAATTGCTAGTTTGCCAAGTTAAGGAATCTGGAGTTTTGCAATCTTTGAGAGAACTCAGTATGCTTTTTTTTTTTTTTTTTAAAGACAACCTATAATGTTTTGCAAAATAGGATGTGTAGTCTTTGGATTCCAGCTAGCTCTATGAATAAATTGTTCAACTTCTTGGTGCTAGAATATAATCAGTGAACATCTCCAAGAAAAACAAGAAGAAAAAGTGAGAGTTTAAATTTGCTGGCCACTGGCATCATCACAGGGTTTCCTCTTGCTCACAGTCTATCAACAGTCTATCCCAAGACCTTGGCCAACTTGTACACAGGCTGCAAGGCATGGATGTGGGTGTGCCTACCTCTAGCATCACCTGTTTGCAGCATCAGTGGTCTGGGGACACTCCTATAGAGAAAGGCTGACCAAAGGAACAGTGCAATAACCCTGTCTCTCTCCCATGGATATTGATTCAGGCTGAGGGACCATTTTCTTGACTCTGCCTCCTTGGGGGCCCCATTCCTAAAGCAATAACCCAAATTGTAATCTACAGCCATTTCCAGCATCCACATCTACCTTCTTTAGGGCCTGTGTAAACACACTGTGGAAAAAGGGCCTGGAAAAGGCCTTCATGATGAGAAGAGGAAGTTCATATAAACACCCTACACCATCCCAGAGAAGCCTGACTACCGAGAGGACTTCTGTGGACATGACAAGTCTGGATGGCTCATTTCCATCCGAGATTCAAAATGTAGCCTCAAGATCCCTGTGTGGTGCTAAACACCACTTCCATTCAAACATGCTTAGAGTCTAAGTTGAATCAAAATAGTTCCTGAACATCTGTCCTGAAGTAGAGACAGCAGGTAGACAAACACTACAGTATATACATTTTGGGGGTAGATCAGCCATGGTGACCAAAGGCAAATACACAGAGCACCATTTGACTTTCTTTTTTGGTTTACTATGTAATTACAATGTTCTGTTTCTCTTCATTGGTTTTCAGTACTTGAAACGGTCTGTTCCCAACACACCATGATGGAGTGAAAATCCCACAATGCATTATTTTTTCCTGGCTAGTGTCTTTCCAGTAAGACACAGTTAAACTTCACAGAAGACACTGGTTGCAATGTCTGCTAAATGAGAACCTTCAATAAAAACATTTGAATATAAATCTTTTCTGCCACTTTTTAGTTTGTCTGGTAGAGAGTATTTACAAAAGTCACCCATTTTATACTTCTGCAGAAATCATAGATTCGGTGTGCCCATGAATATTGGAGTCTCCAAGCAAAGATGGTTGCTTTGAGTCTATTTTGTAGGGTTTTTGAGATTTGTTGCCAAAAACAGTGATACCCATTCCACCAGGGTGATTTGGAATTGACATGTGTGGTAGCAAAGGAACGTTTGCTTCCTGATTGGATCCTGATGAGGGCAAGCTGGCCACATGGCCAGTGCTGGTCGACCCACTGGCGCTGCTTGGGGACCGACTCTTGGGAGGTGGGCAGTGCTGAATCACCCTCGGAGGCCCTGCAGGCTGGTAGTGGGCCGCCGGAAAGGCTGCATATCCCGGAGGTATTGGGTATCCGTTGATGGGGATGAAGCGCTGGTTCTGAGGTATCGCTGGGCCAATGAAACCAGCAATCTGGCCCTGTGGTGTAATTCCCTGGCCCGGGAACATGTAATTGGGAAACCGGGGGTTGCTGAGGTTACTCACAGGGCTGGCACTGAGGGAGGTGGTCTGCGTGGTGGCATTTCCACCTGAGGGAGTGGTAGAGCTGGTGTGACTTGAGAGGCCCTCCCAGGATCGAAGCCGGACATGGATGTCTTTGAAGCGCGGTCTCCTGGAAGGAATCTCATTCCAGCACTCGGTCATGAGACTGTACATTCGCGGCGGGCAGTCTTCAGAACATGGTAACAGCTGTCGCTTCCGCACCATCTCGATCACTTCCTGATTGCTAAACCCATAATATGGCTGGAGTCCGAAGCTGAAAATCTCCCACAACACAACCCCAAAAGACCAGATATCAGAATCAGAGGAGAATTTGCCATACATGATGGCCTCCGGAGGCATCCAGCGAATGGGCAGGGAAGACTTACTCTGCACCCTGTAGTAATCGGCAGAGTAAATTTCTCTGGAAAGCCCAAGGTCCGAAATCTTTACATGCAGTTGCTCTCCAATTAAAATATTGCGAGCTGCAAGGTCCTTGTGCACGAAGAAGTGACTAGACAGGTATTCCATGCCAGCTGCAATCTGAATTGCGATGTGCAAGAAATCTCCATGGTCCAGACTAGATTTTACTGTCCCGTCTTCATCGCTGCTACAGCCGACATCCGAATGCGGGGATCGCATGATGAGGAACTCATGGAGATCTCCCTGGTTCATATACTCAAAGAGCATACACACAGGTTGTTCCTGGGTGACGGCACCGAGGAGGCATACAATATTGGGGTGGTGTAATTCCGCCATGAGAGAAGCTTCCTGTTGAAATTCTGTCCACTGCTGGGGGTTGTTATAGTCTTTCAAGGTCTTGATAGCCACCAACTGTGCATGGTCCATGCCTGGGAGGTAGAGATGGCCCTTGTAGATTTTTCCAAAGGTACATTCACCCAGTTCTTCCATGAAACGCACAGCAGAAAGAGGCAGCTCCTTAGCCTTGCTCTGTAAGAAAGGGAAAGTATGGGTTAAACTTTCTTAAAGCCAGACATCTTGGCATTGAAAGGAGAGGTGGGGCATATATCTAAGGTAAATAGGAGGGATACTTGGGCTGAATGTAAAGGGACTTGCAATTCCCTGCAGACCACGGTTATTTATATATTCTACCCGTTATAGTGCTGAAAGGACTCAAGGATCTCCCTAGAGGAGACTGATTGTAATAACTTTTGAAGAAGCTGGGTGTGGTGGCAGATGCATGTAATCCTAGCATTGTGGAGTCAGAGACAGGAAGATGGAGGCTATCTTAGGCTATCTTAGGCTACCCAGTGAGGTCCTATCTTAGAAAACAAAATCCCCCAAGATCACACAAACAAGTAAACAGAAAAGGGAGACAAACAAACAAACAAATAACAACAACAACAAGGCAGAGCATGCATGGTGGCATATGTCTGCAATCCTAGCACTCAGAAACAGAGGTGGAAATGTCAGGAGTTTGAGGCAAGCCTGAGCCAAAACCCAGTCTCAACAAGAGCTGGGAAGGTAGGTTGAGGGTTAAGAGTGCCTTCATAGCCAGGCGGTGGTGGCGCACGCCTTTAATCCCAGCACTTGGGAGGCAGAGCCAGGCGGATCTCTGTGAGTTCGAGGCCAGCCTGGACTACAGAGTGAGTTCCAGGAAAGGCACAAAGCTACACAGAGAAACCCTGTCTCAAAAAAAACAACCCCCCCCCCCAAAAGTGCCTTCATGTGCAAGCCCCTGAGTTTAACTCCTAGGCATAAAAAATGTATGTGTGTGTGTGTGGGGGGGGGTCTACTAAATAGAATATTGTAAAGTTGTGGAAGATAAGGAAGCTTTTTATGTGCAGGCATGGGATGGACTTTAAATTTCTACTGCTTTTAGTTCATAAAAAGCAGAGAAGCTAGTGCCATACATAAAGAGGAGCAATAGCCAGGCGGTGGTGGCACATGCCTTTAGTCCTAGCACTCAGGGAGGCAGAGGCAGGTGGATCTCTGTGAGCTCCCGAGGAAGCCTGGTCTACAGAGTGAGTTCCAGGACAGGCTCCAAAGCCTACATAGTGAAACCCCGTCTTGAAAAACCAGAGAGAGAGAGAGAGAGAGAGAGAGAGAGAGAGAGAGAAATAAACCTGTCCATATTTCCTTGTATATGCATAAGAAAATTTAGAAAGCCCAGAAAAGGAATCTCGGAACAGCAGTGGCTAGGAGGGAGTACAAAAGTGGGAATTAGAAAGAGAGGGGTGGAGGTAGAGATGCTTCATCTCAGCTTTTTTATTCATTAAACATTTTAGGATTAGGTTTAAAAAAACATTAACAGAGTCATCACATTTAAAAGCATATGTTAGTCTTTCCATCTGACTAATCAGGAATTTCTTTTCTGCCATTATAGGTCTCCCTACTGTTCTGCTTACATGATCTAGACCAGTGTTCTCAATCTGCTGTTCTAATAGAACCAGTGTTCTAATGCTGCTTTAATACAGTCGCTCATGTTGTGGTGACCCCCAACCATAAAATAATTTTCATCACTATTTCATTACTGCAATTTTGCTACTGTTATGAATCATAATCTAAATATCTGTATTTTTCCAATGGTTTTAGGAAACCCTTATAAAAGGGCCATTTGACCCCCAAGGGGGTCATAGCCCACAGGTTGAGAACCATTGATATAATAGGTAGAAAGTAATTGTAATTTTGCTACTGAGCTGTGTGTCAGTTCCTAAGACCATCAGAAATATGTGCTTTCCTATGGTCTCAACAGGTTGAGAACCATTGGTCTAGATTGATTCTGCCTTTTGGTTCAGGTGATTGAATCCAGGGCCTCATGCATGCTCCACACACACTCTACCACTGGACTCCATCCTCAACCCTTAGGGTAAGATTCTTGTGGGATCTTGATGGACTTCCTTTGGGAGAGAAGGTGTGAAAATGAGAAACATAATGAATTAAGCTGTTTTATTTTTCATATCATGGGAATGATCTTTTTTCTGATAAGAGTAACCCAAAATGAATCCCTCCTGCATGACGTTAAAATAAGGATTCCCATGATAGCTGATGGCAATTAAAAAATCTAAAGGAATCCAACAGATACCCTGGCCTTTTAAACAGTATGGTAAGTGTTAGTTGCTTTTTCATCTGAACAGGAGTTCTGGGTTTTGATGATAGAGAAGGGTAAGGGACTGAGCAGTAAAATCTCTCTTGGGAAAATGAGAAGTAGGAAATAAACCAATGGCCTACCAGACTGAGAATAAAGACTTATACCTGATGCTCTCCTACACCAAGTTAACCATTGGCAAAAAGGTGTAGTTCAAATCACTGAGTTTTGAATTGAAGCAAATCTGAGTTTACATCTTGGATCTGCTGTTTGCTACTGATACTAGTTCATTCCTGAACAACACGTAACAAATATTAACTGACAGCACAGGCCTGTGAGGTAGGTCCTGTGTGGTAGCTGTTAACCTTGAGTTTCTTCACTTCTGTGCAGCTATCTGGAAGTGGATTAAATTTTGTGAATGACTTAGATCTGCATCCAGCCTCAATTAGTCCTACAGAGTACTTTCAATTCCCTTTATTTTTTAAAAAAACGTGTTTTAAGTTTCTTTTCTAAGACTTCCTCTGGTTTGGTAGAGTTGTTCAGTTTCTTTAAAAAGTGTTTTTCCAACACTTTTTAATCCGAATTCATTCAGATCCGAGGGCAGGTCAGAAGTTGAGCAGCTGGAAGACTGCTGCTCTTTCGGGGATGTAGGGGTGGAGGTAGAGATCAGGTGGGAAAGAGACAAGAACAGGCCAGATTTCGGGGTACAGGAAGAGAAGAGGTGAGTAGGACCTTGGCAAGGGCTTGGCCTATGGCCCCAGTCTTTGGAAGTGCCCCTCCCTCCACTGAGTTAACAAGTTCCTTCTCTCACATCCACCTTTGCGAGAACTCCCTTCGACATTTTACAGGCGGAGGAGGAGGAAAGGGAAAGAAGAGAGAATGTTCAGGAAAGCTATTCTGAGGCTCTGGCCAGTCAGGCCAGTCTCAGCAATGGCTCTGGAGGCTGAGCAGGGCTCTGAGACTTGCCTGAATTGGAAGTAGGGAACGATGGTGGTGTACTCTAGGGTGTTATAAATAGTTCTTTCTTTCTATTTATGCACCCAAAAGGCTACATTTTGACCCAATTGCATCTTGTCATTTCTCATCAGCACCGGTAAATTAGACAGCACGGAGCTAAGTGTGTCTTCTCCGACTTATCTAAGGAGGGAAAGGTTTACAAGAGTCACCCTAATCCAAATTTGAGTGTTTGCTATGGGAATGAGTAGGGAAACACCTAAAATGGTGGAGTTCAGAAACGCTTTCCTTTAGAACACCTGTGCAGCAAGCCAGCCTAAAAATGCCCAGAAACCCATACTCCAAGCTTAGTTTCAGGGGAGCTATTTACACAGTGATTTGCATTTAAAAAATGCTCAAGTTACTTGGTACAAATGAGTCTTAACTACAGACTCATTTTCAAATTTTACATAAATCCTTAACTAGTTAAAAAATCATAAAACCCCTTAAAAGAAGCCGTCAGTAGACTGCTCGGAGATGGCAGGAAATTAGCTGTATTGTTAAGGAACAGATGGTTTACATTACACAAACCCTTTAGGCTAAACTTGTTTAGGTCTGGCATATTGTAAATTATATTTTAGTAATGAAAGTGAAATGACCTCTGCTTGACCCCAAGTGGGGTTTGTCTGTTTGAACCAACGCAGTGGAAACTACGAAAGAAAATGAAGTCAGAAAGTTCTGGCAGCTCAATTTTGGCTCATTTCAAGTTAAGGGGTTATAAATCTGTTTAGTTTTTGTTTGACAAGTATTTGTCATACAGGGATGTACAAAATGTAAAGAAGTGTAAAATACACATGAGGCACAGTGCCAAAGTAAACCAAGTACAAAGGCAGCCTGGGAAGAGCAGGGTCCCGGCCCTATCTCTCCATCACTCCCTCCATTAGTTGAATGACAAGATGGTCTGCGTTTATTATATGCTGTAAGGCAATTAAGTACCTTAAAACCGAAGCAGGCTTTCAGTTTAAATGTTAACATTTTTCCTTCTCAAAGTAAACACACATCTGCCTCAGTTCAGCTTTAAAAATTATATCATTTTTGGTGGGGGAGGGGAAAATTTGATGCAGAATGTATTGGCCAGGGTCGGATAGGGTTTCTTCCCCCAGTCATTGGGAGAACCACTGGGCTAGAGTGGAGATGAGCTCTTTGCAGAAGGGAAAGAACATGTAAGTTCGAGACCTATATGCATTTGTTCTAGGTCTGGTCGAGACACAGATCCTGAGGCCAGGATGATGATGGTGGCCTTTGACTGAGGGATGAACAGTAAGTAGGGATGTTCCTTTTCCTATCTCTTAATGTGCTATATGGAAATGATAAGCCATGGACAGAGCTTTAGAACAGTGTTCAGTATAGAGATGAGCACCGATGGGTAACAAGAGCCATCTCAATGACTCTTGCTCCTTTTACATAGGTGACTAGATCATCCTAGGAAGTGAGGTGAGATTCTGTGTGGCCCTGACCATTTGCAGTGCAAAGCCCCCTCTAAGACTTTCCTCTTCTCTGCATGGGAGGGTGCTACAGTGTAGTGTGGGAGGGCAAGAGAGCCTAGAGCTAGAGCGGGAAGGAGGCTCCAACAGCAGGTACTAATGGAAGACTGCTGAGGTTTATATCCACAAGGTCACCTTGAAGCTTCCCCCTGCAGCCCCTGGCATCCCTGTTACTCAAAGCAAAGTCACTTCCCATGTTTTGATGGCCAGGCCAACTGTGACCCTGTGGTGTTTGTTTTAAAAGCAGATTGTACCTGAACACAAGCATTTACAACGGCAGAGAAGGTTCCACATCATGACACTTGAGACAGACCCTGGCCCTACCAAAATGAGAGGTGTAGTTTTGGTAGTGGGATGTAGAAAGAGGGCATTTCCAGGTCAGCCATCTGGGTCCCCTGCTTCATTTGTGAAGAGTGATCACAGGGTAGCTGAAGAAGCTGGTGGAACAATTCTGATCCATAAGTGCTTAAAAAGATGCTTCGGGAATGCCAGGGGGAAGAAAAGAACAAGTTACCAACCAGTGAACAGCTCCCAGCTTATGTTCTGTGCTGTACTGTACTAATATGTCCTGAGGTATTAGTGAGAGTCAAGGTTGTTGAGATAGCTCAGCTACACCTTCAATGTAGAGCCACTTACTTAGGATATATCTTAATGGCTGGTTTCATCTGCCACACAACTAATCTAATCTATATTAATATACTGAGTCACATGATAACATAGATACTAATACTGTGGAATAGCCAGAGTTTACATACTGACTTGCATATGAGAAGAAACACAGCTTCTGCATTAATGTCATAAAGCCTTTAGCAGCCACATATTTGAATCCTTATCATGTGCTAAACATTAAGAGCATAAAATGGCTTTGTGTGTGTGTGTGTGTGTGTGTGTGTGTGTGTGTGTGTGTGTGTGTGTGTATGTATGTATGTGTGTGTATGTGTTCCTCATTGGCTAGTAGAGGCTTAATTCAGACTTCAGAAGCCCTTTACCAGGAACTCCACCATGCTTCCTTGTCCTTCTGTGATAAGCACTTTTTCCAAAACTCAGTTCAATCCTTATCATCATCCTGAGTTTCATCCTGTGATTTCTCCATTTCATGAATGAAGATAGTAAGGTTTTCAGCAGTTAACTAGTTGCTCTAGTTAAACAACTAGAGAAGCACAACCCTTAAATGGTGGAGCCAAGATTTAAATCTAAGTAAGTCTGATCTCAAAGTTTTAGTACTTCTCTGGAAAGGGCTGTGGAGTTTTCTCTTGATCCTTGGGGGGCTCTCCATCTTAAAACCATAGTGACTATTGGCAGGTGAATGGAATGTCCAAAGCTGAAGAATGTTCTGGTCTCTGAGCTTGCCCTTACACATTGACATTCTGTTGGATACTGGGTAAGTGAACAGAACCTGGGAGTGGCACTTTTGGCTGAAACAAACATGGGCCTGGGAAAGTATTTACATGGGGTGCCTTGGTGGGTGGACTGTGCTTGCCTCCAGAGCCCACTTTCCTTTTCTGTATATTTCATTGGTTCTTAGGTAAACAGTGTTAGGTTTGTGAAACAATTGACTCCACTCATAAAACAGAGATGGCTACATTCTAAAGGCTTAGCAGCCAGCCTTTGGATGGTTATGGATCGTTTCAGAGACCACACCTGAACTAAGAGGCTTCTGTCTCATGCAGTCAAATTCTAGAGGGAGGTCCAGACCTTCCTCATTTGATCAGAGATCAGCTGTACCTCTCTGAAAGGAATTTAACTTTAGAAGTGTTCATTTTCTCCACAGTGTAACTGTTTGATAGTGTGAGTGTTAGAATGGTTCTGTGGAGTTTCTTTATAATGTCCATGGGTACGTTTCTTTTCTGCTCAGAAATGCAACAGAACAGATGTGTGTGTGTGTGTGTGTGTGTGTGTGTGTGTGTGTGTATACATATGAGTGTAGGTACCTGTGTAGTTCAGAAGAGGGTGTATCCCTGGAATTGGAGTTAAAGGAAGTTATGAGCTGTCTAATGCAGGTGCTAGGAACTGAACTTCTGTCTTCTGCAGGAGAATACACGCTCCTAACTACCAAGCCATCTTTCCAGCCCCTAATGTCACTAATTTTGACAACAGATTGATTGCTCTGTGGTCCTGTGGGCTCATGTGTTTCAGCAAACATGAAAATTAAGGCAGTGGACTCAAAGCAAGTCTTTGGACCCTGCACCCATGCAGAACTGGTCAGAGGCTTGGCTTTGTTTCCTGCTGGCTGTGGGACTTTGGGAGAATATTCATCTCAAGCTTTAGTTTTTTCACACCAAACTTAGACTCAAGCAAGAATTTCCTTCCCCAGGAAGTTTTGCAACGTCTGTGGTGATACTGCAGCCACACGCCAGTAATGAAGTGTATCAGTCAGTCCACTCACGATCCCTGTTAACGAGGCTCATTCCCCAGAAGCAGTTTTGGAACAGGGGCTCTCCGGCTGAGATAAGGGAGTGGGTGACCTCAAAGCTGTCACTATCACACCCTCTCAAACCCTCATGCATTTTATCCTGGAACTGAGGCAGGGATTTACGCCATCAGGATGGGCACCAGCAGTACCAGGCTATGTAGAGTTAGGTCAACGTCTCAGCTCTGATTCCCTTGCTTGTCTGCCCCAAGTTGTGCTGGGGGCTGCTGAGGCCTGTTGTTTTCCTCTAAACAAATGCACACTGCCCCATTCAGAGCATCTGGCTTCAGAAAGGTTTGTAGTTATCAGCGGAACCAAAATAATAGGAATTTCTTGCTCTTTCTACCTGCAAGGTGCCAGACACACTACCTCAAAGCATCAAACACATCCTTCTTAAGTACTGTTTTTATCTTTCTTTCCCAGGTGAGAAAATAAAGGTTCAGAGAAGTGTTAAGTAAGTGGTTTGTTTAAGATCTCCTGCCAGTAGATAATGGAGCCAAGATCTGTAATCCAATCTTTCTACCTCTAAATCCTGGCTCTTTGAAGACTATCAAGACTACCTCCTAGCAATACACTGGGAGAAAAAATGTGGGTAGAACAGTTAGGCTCAGATCTTGGGGACTCTGGGCTACCAGCAGGAACTTTATAGCTTGAGACTGGTCCTTCCGAGTTGGTGAGTCATTTTACCCCGGGGGGAGCTCAGGCCCACCGGAGAATGGAGTGAGACAGAATAGAGAAGAGATGTTTCTCTCCAGGGAAGTGAAGAAGCAGTAGCAAAGGAAAGGAGGAGACAGGAGGAAAGCCCATGGGAAAAGGATCTCGAGATGGTGGTTAGGACGATCGGATGCTTTGGAGACATAAAAAGGATGGGAACCTGGAGAGGGTCAGTGCATTAAATCACACTGTCCGTGAGCCCCAGGAGCCCACATCAATAGGATGGTGAGCTCAGGAGCTGTGGGAGACTAAGTGGGAGAGGCTTGTCTTAAAAAACAAACAAATAAACAAAACATTGTGTATGGGTATTTTGCCTGCATGTATGTCCGTGCACCACAGGCATGCCCGGTGCCCATGGAAGCCGGAAAAGGGCATCAGATGCCTGGACCTGGAGTTACCAATGGTTGTGGGCTGCCATGTGGGTGCTGGGAATTGAAGCCAGCTCCACCGGAAGAGCAGCCAGTGCTCTTAAGGGCTGGACCATCTCTCCAGCCTCTGAGTGGGAAAGTTATTGAGGACAAAGTGATGTGACACCTGGGAAGGACAAGGTGTTCAAAAAGGGCAGTCAGACCATAGCAGGGCTTGGCAGACCTGGGAAAGGGATGGTACACATACAGGCATGCATAGACAAGGATGGATACACACACACACACACACACACACACACACACACACACACACACAATTTCAGTACCACCCTGGCTGAAAGACAGACGGAAGTGTAGCCTAGACGTTAAAAAAGAGAGCCAGCTGGTAAGCCATGAGGGTGGACTCATTCATTCAAAGCTACCGTCTTCAGAATGCCAGGGAGCTCTTCCCGTCAGCCAGGAGCTGTATGCAGGAGTCTGACCCTGTAGCTACTGGACTGTGACCTGCCTAGGCCCTACCCTCCTCTTCTTGTACCAATTCTCAAACTCCCCCACCTCTTAGCCTCTTTCCCTGCCTGCTAACCGTCGGTCAGGTAGGTGAGGAGATAGGAGGCTGAATGTCCTCTGTCCCTGCTGAGGGACATATTTCACAGACTGTCTCTCCACACACAAGATGCAATGGTCTGTTTTTGAGGACTGGGAGGGTTTGGGGAATCAGAGGCAGGGAAGGGAAGTGAGTTTCCAGGTCCCTCATTTTCTATAGTCCTACACCAAACCAAAGCACCCAAAGAAAGAGAACAACCGAAAAACTGTACAATTCACAATGCAATACAGAAAAGACTTGTTTAGTTTGGGCACCACTGGAAAACTCATTAAAAAATTAAGTAGCTTAAAATATTTTGCTGAAATTAAAAAACAAAATGGATAATAGACATCCAACATAGCCCTTCCCCCAGACAGTCTACTTCTTTGTCTGGAGGGCTGAGAAACTGGTGAAGGGCTTCTTAGGTGGCTCTGAGCCATGAGAGGGTGGCACGGTGAGAAAGGTCCACCTCCTGTCTGCTCACCCCTCTGCTAAGCCACCTCTCTGGTGAACTGGGACCCATCAGGAGCCGTTTTTTTTTGCAGCATCTCACCCTACTGCTGCGGGGCCCAGGCCCACCTTACAGCCAGCCTCTGCTGAGGCTGCTTACTGTCTTCTGGAAAAAGGGGTCAGTTTCTAATCTCCCGGAGAAGCCTCTCTTTAATCCAAACACTAAGGGGGAATGTTAGCAGTTCGACCACTGAGGAAAGACGGAAACAGATAGATTCCACCCTGAAAGGCACATTCAGTTGGATGAATACGGAACGTGGGGGTCTCTGGTTTTTTAATAGGACAAGGAAAAATTTAAGAAGGCCAGGGCAGGCCAGCGTCAACCCCTCAGTCCCTTTTTATTCCCGGCTCCAAAAGGCCCGGTTTGCATCTCATAGTGTGTTTGATCTTGGGCCTTTCCTCTTTCTTTCTTATTTGTGTCTCTTCCTTTTAGATTTTATAGGCACATGCAATATTTATGCGGCAGTGACCTTTCAAAGAAGTCTTAGAGATTGACTGTTTACATTTAGAAATTTTCTTGAAGGTCTCCAAAGCCCTTTGCGCTTCTTTCAGGAAAGGCACTTGGTAAGAACCAAAGCAAACAACTGGTAACTCAGAGCCGACTCCCTTAGGAGAGTGGGGGAGGGGGAGCCTTTGTTTTGTAGTTTCCTTCCCCCTCCCCCAACCCAGCACTTGAGCCAGCCCGACTTCCTGGCTTGATCCAGAAGAGCTTGTGAGCCATTTGTGGCTAAATTCCAAGTCCTGTATTGGAGAAATCTCCACACTGGGAACTTTTGGGAGGAATATGTCAAAAATTGGAAACAATGAAAACAATGTCTGCCCCATCCAGTCTCGGCCAATACCTCTTACATTCGTCTCTTTGATCGCAGAGGGTGGAGAAGGGTTATTACTTTGGCCAAATTTGACATGTTCCTCCCGGGGCTGGGGTACATCACTCAGGTTGTGACTGTAATCCTGGCCACGTCAAGCTTTCTGAGAAGCCAGGGGTGCCTCTGGCTCCCCAGCATAGATTGTCCAAGTGGATCCACCAGCTGCTTACTAATCCTTCTTCCCACTTTCGTGTGTGAATTACGTTGTAAAAACTTTGAGTTGGTGAGACCAAAGGTGTTATTGAGAACCAGAAAATCTTCTGCTCATATTTTATTCCATGGATTATTAAGCCTTTGATATTGACTGTGACTGTTCATCTGGTTTTTTTCAGGGGAGTCTAGGTTGCCCTACTTATACAACAGCATACTAGCATCTACTTTGTGTAATACCTATTAAGATAAAAGATGGCCAGGCGGTGGTAGCGCACGACTTTAATCCCAGCACTGGGGAGGCAGAGGCAGGCGGATCTCTGTGAGTTCGAGGCCAGCCTGGTCTACAAAGTGAGTTCCAGGAAAGGTGCAAAACTACACAGAGAAACCCTGTCTCAAAAAACCAAAAAAAAAAGATCAAATGTGATCATGGAAATAAAAGCTCCTGTCTTGGTACTCTATATTAATCAGTATGTACTAACGTTCTCTGTTTATGCCACAGAGGTCTCTGAATTCTTTATTTGAAAAACTGTTAATTCAAAGATCCCTGCCTGTTAGAGATCGTGTATTATAAGCAATCCTCCACTAAGAATGGAATTAAGATAATGAGCAAGGCTAAGCTTATATATATATAAAATCATTTTTTTTCCTGAATGGAAGTCACTATTCCATGGATTCCAGCACAGTAGTCAGGACTGATTTCCTAGGACAGTGGCTACTGTATGCTGTGTCCATTGCTACCAACTCAATGACACAGAAACGACAGGGAAAGAAACTCCCAGAACAATGGTTGTTGTACAGCAATCTTGAAGGCATAGTATATGTAAAAGTCCCCCAAAGCCCACTGACTCTCAGAATGTGCACTGATACCAGCCCCTTTTCTCTCCTCCACCCTTGCAGTAGTATGAAGTAGGAAGAATTGAGTGTGGCATAACATTAAATACTGTAATGCATTCAAACAAGCTAGCCAGAAGCTGGGGTTTCAAAAGCATGGAGCCCTCCTCTCAGCATCCCCAATCTATCTGACATGAGCTCACCTCTAGGATGTGCATTATTATTATTTTAAGTGGTAGAAATTCACACTTATCTAGTGAGCACTGGTTTGACTTAAGAAACAATATTTGAAAGTAAATTTTTGGCATTTAAAGAACCTGAAAACTTCACCCACAAATATGACTTTGTAACTGCAAATGTGTTTTGAAGACTTTAAAACAAAAGTCTAAAACATTAAGTGAAATAAAATAATATGAGGTGTGATAGTCTCCATAATTCCATTCTACTTAATAAGCAAGGAGACGAGTTCGTTTGAGTCTGAAGACATTGTTTTTCCTAAAAATCTTCTTATGAAGATCAAGAGAATAATACACAGGAAGGAGTCAAATAGATTTGTTGCATGCATAGTCTTCTAGATCGGAACAAGATGAAATGGTAAGCACTTGGAAGCAAGAATTTTGAGCTGTTGAAATGAGTCTCTGCAGAAGGGCCTTGGACTGAGATGCTGGCCATCCTGAGAGCTTGGGGACCACAGTGCTGGATCTAGAATAGTGGCTGCATTCAGAGCAAGGCCAGTGACCCTGGGATCCTCACCACGACCTTAAGCAACCGCCATGTTGAAAGACATGTAGGAAAAGCAACAAGAAAAAGGGTTGATTGGCAGAGAGGGGGAAGGCTCGGTGGACTACCATAGAATAGCTTCAAAGAGTGCCAGGAAGAAAACCTTTCTATTAAAAGGAACAACAACAACAACAAAAAGTAACAAAAAGCACATGACATATAATTTACCATTAGTCATTCAAAATTATATAGTATAGTATAACAGATTTCTATGTTTACATCATGTGCCATAAAACAGGCAAGTTTGTAAACAATGTTAGATCTCTTTTCTCTCACTTTGGTTAAAAGAGCACGGAATTCCCTTCTTTGAATTTGAAAACCAGTTCACACTCTGAGCCCTGTGAGCCTGGCAGAGAGCCCTTCTGGCCTGACCGCTCCAGTGCAAGGCTGTGGTCTGGCTTGCCCCACGTTGGGGCAGGTACAGCTGCTGAAAGGAAGCTTGAGCTGCTTCTGGCCAGGACAGAGGAGTTACAGGGTTAGTTTTGTTTGTTTGTTTCTCTGTGTTTGCTGAACTCTGCCTGTGTCTCCTCCGGTGTCAAGTGGGAGGGTCGCAGTGGTTTGCGCTCCCCTGAATTGCACCATTCATCCTACCTTGGGCTTGTATGCATTCAGCATGGACATCTCTACATTTTGTCCTCTAACGGGTTTTGGTTGCCTCTGGACGGGTGGTGATGACGACTTCTGGTTATTGCGGCAGACACAGATGAAGAAGAAGAGGAAGGCGATGGCCAGCGGAATGGCCACACTTGGCACCAGAATGTACAGGATTTCCATTTTATTCTTCTCTTTGGAATCTTTGGAATCTGGGTACAGAAAAAAAGGGCAAGAGTTACACTTGTTAAAACAAAGATGTCTAATATTACCTTGCAAAGTTTAATGATTTATTCTATACACACAAATTCACAGAGAAAAAAAGAATCTAATACTTATTACGATTTGTTTCTATCAAAACCGTGACATAGTTTATTGAAGTTTAAAAGTTGAAAGTTCAAATGTTTGAAAATCACAGAGGGACATTATGAAGGTTTAGGATGTGTGAGGGAACCTATGACGTTGCCCCTCTCCAGCAGCAGACCTGCATTTCCCTCACACCTTAAAAGTTAAGTGACATGTGAATGTGCTGTGTACATTGAAGCCTTAATGCAGACCACAGGGCTCTTCTCCACTAGCGGTCAGCCCAGGTCAACTGCTACAGCATGGTGCTCCTGAGTTCTAAGAGGCCTCAGCCTTGGGTGTTAGGGGCATGCAGGGCCAGGCCCAACCCTTCCAGGATCAACATGATGGTAGAATCCTGGTCCTGGTTTCAGAAGGCACTGCCTTTGGAATGCGGGGGCCTGCGGGCAGGCTGAGTTCAGTGTCTGGTAAGCTGTGCAACTCAAGCCAACCATTCAGCAATCTGGCCTCACTTTCTCTCATCTAGAAGGGAAGTAAATGTTCTGGAGGGTGTCTACAAGTCCTTCCAACACAGAAGCGCTGTATAACTTGACACTTTTTGAAACCCCAGAATTTGTCTTGAATGGTTTCATATGAACCCAGTAATTGTGAGTGCTAACACTTTGAAGTGTAGTTTTGAAATCTTATACATCCATTTTACCATCTCTTGGCAAGGAATATAATATGTATAGAAGGATATGAGGTATGCTTTTCTTTTTATTAATTTGAGCCTGACCAGTAAAGCCAAAAGCTTTGGGCATATGTCATCATCAATGAATTATTTGTCTGGTAAAATAAACACATGAATTATGGGATGGTAATTAGAGGGGTTATGAAAATGGCATACCCTGACCACCAAGATCAGCTGTCTGTCTTTAACAAAGCCCAAAGTGTGAACATTCTGAGTGACAGAAAATTCAGAGATGCTTATTTACTCTACAGAAGAATCAACACGCTTCCATCGGCTATCCTTCCACTCCTTCAGTGGGTCAACAATTGTGAGCCACTGTGGGCCAAGATCTGTTCTAGGAACTGGAGTGTAGAAGGAATTGCTGCATGCCCTTGTTTTTAGGAATCTCACAGTCTTATAAGGAAATGGAAAAGCTGTTATTACAATATGCTGTAATGCTGATGCACAACTATCAATAGAATGACAATGCAACCCAGAGGGAGTCCCTTTAAATAAGGAGGTCCCTCGGCATGTGTAAGTGAAAATAGTCTTTACTTTCCCACCTTCTTTGAGACACTTCCTTTAGGTGAGATGCCACAGTACTCAGCCGTACTTTGCCTTCTTCTCAAACACATTCAGTATGTAACCTTAAGGAGGAGCCCCCAAAACTGGATGTTGAGAACACTCTGTGTGTTGACGCTCCCAAGGGCTTGGGGAAGGGTTTACATTTGCTTACTGAGCTCAATTAAAAAAAATAGCATTTTTACTATTTATTTTTCTAGGCACAAAATTATGCTTGCTATCACTATTACTACTGGGTACTTTTCAAAATGAACTCACTTTGTGGTGACAACCCCAACAACTCCAGGGGAAAAGCAAAATGCACATCCCTATTTTTATAATGAGGAATCTGAAGGCCAGGGTAGCTAAGCCACTTGCTAGCCCGAGGACAGGCAGATGGCAGGTCAGAGGCTGGGTGTCTCCCAATCGGTTTTACTCCATGCCCCCAGCTCTAGCTGTGACCCTGTGCTACCAAGGGTTGAATGCTTGATCTTAGGTACCTCTCTTCTCATGGTGGGAGCTATGGGGGGCAGGGAACCTGCAAGGTAGTGAGTAGCACCAAAGTTTCCAGCTCTCCACTTTCCACTGTGATGTGTAAACAGCAAACCTAGGAACTGAGGGGGCTCACACAAACACTACAATCTCTCCAATAGTGATTATGTTTGCAATGTCTGGGGGTAGACAGAAAAGAATCAGGCAAGTGGAAGAATGCACACCACAGGCTCTAATGTGAGCACTCGTGCACACACACTGTGCACACAGGTTAGAGACAATATGGCCCAGTAAAGGAAGCATACATTTGAAAGTCAGACACTTGTGAATTCTGCTTTTATCATCTAGGTCAAGTTGAGCCAGTATTTGCCGTGCCAAACAAACTTGTATGCAAGATGAAAACCTCTGGATTTCACAGAGTTGCTATAAACACAGTAATATGGAAAGTACCTTTTCTAGTATCTGTTGCAACTCAGAGTTTTCCCTTAGAAGGGGATTCTGGGATAAACATTTGGAGCTGGAAAGTCCAAATAACCTTAAGCAAGACTCACCCTCTCTGATCTCCACCTTTTCCTGTATTCAACAGGAATAATAATAGCTAGTCTCCCAATCTTATTTGGTTCACGTGAGACTCAAATGGGATCAGGTTCATGAAAGAACCCTGGATAATTGAAAATTGCTGTTCAGTTGTTGGATGCTATATTATTAACATTATAGAATTTCTCGGTATGAGCAGGCTATCCTTGCTGTTATTCTTGGATTTTTCAGTGAAATCATTATGAGCGTAACGATTACAAAAGGAATGAGGCTAATTTACTACTAATGTAACGCTCGTTATTTTTCCAACCCAGAGTTTTAGCAACAAGAGAAAGTGGGGTCTCACCTGTCTGCCAACAAAGGAGTCTATTCTACATTCATTCCCTATCAAATTATGCACGGAAGGAAGGCCTTTTATTGTAAATGGGCGGTCTGGGAAAAATGCTCCTGTGGGTCTGTTGGAGAATAAACTTCAAGAGGCTAAATCCTTTTAACACACCCAGACTTGGCTCCTCCGCTTACACAGGATGGTGGGGGCACAGCAGGCAGAATTCCCTTGCCAAGTGAAACAGTCCCAAGGGACAGTAGGTGGTCATGTTGGGAGAAGAAAAGCTCAGGGTATCCCAAGACGTCATCGAGGCCATTCCTCTCCCATGCCACTGTCTGCTCTTGGCTAGAAGGGGGGTGGTGCATCTTCTGGCACAGCAGCAGCAGTAGCAACAACAACAACTACAACAAGAAGCCTTAAAAAAAGATGCTCCATAGAACAATGACCAGCCTTTATGAGAAATAAAACTAACTCCTGCCTGGGCATTAAATTAAAAGAAAAAGCATGTGATATGATATGTGTGTGTGTGGGGGGGTGTATTTATGCCACAGCATGCCTGAGGAGTCAGAAAACGTGAGGAAGCTGATTCTTTTTCCTTCCACCATGTGGATCCTGGGAATCAAACTCAGGTCCTCAGGCTTGACTGCAAGCGCCTTTACCCACTGATCCCTCTCACCTGCCCCTGTCTGGCTGTTACGGTTTACACATTTTCACTCCTCATTTTAACCTGGCACTTGGGCATGATCTCAGTTTACATGCAGAGACCTTGAAGCTGAGAAAGGATAAACTATTTGCCAAAGCTAGGCAGTAGCAGTGTCCTCCGACACCAACACTGCCACGCTTCCTAAATTAGGTCACAGATAGTTACCCACAGTACCGGATGGGATGCTTTTCATCATTTTGGATTCTAAGATTCCTTTTCAATGAGGACTCCTATCTGTGGGGATCACACTCGGCACGGACACATCACACTGGATCAAGCGCCATTGTTCTTGAAAAGGTATCAGAACATCAAATGCACTGCCAAGAAACTGGCTAGAGATTTTTAATACACTGGGACAACTTTGAAAGTTAAATGCACTTGTTAGTTATATCACGTAGAGTACTTGGGGTTTTGGGAACCAATAATGCAGTAAAGATCACATGATCAATTTCCTTTCAAAAATCAACAGCTTGATATCACACACCCTACATCCTGTTTTATTTTTACAAGGCTATTCAATACTTTGATTAGTGACTAAATACAATTCAGAAAATATTCTTTCTTATCCTGGGGCTTAAAGCAAGGAAAGCATGATTCATTTAAGAGGGACTTTAATAAGTGAAATTATCACCCGAGATGTTGTTCTTGAGTTCAAACAAAATGTGCTGATTTTAAACAGAAGAGGGAAGACATTTGACAGAACTTTAGAATGCAAAGGAAATGAAAAAAAAATCTTAAGACATCTGAAAAAGATGTAAAAAAAAAAACATAGAAAAGAGGAATGAATCCCTGTCACTTATCTGAAAACCATAGAATAAGTGAGTCTGTAGTATGCAGACTGATATTTTAATATAGGCCTAGAAGCCAAGGGAGGAAGAACCATAATTAGGTCTTCAGTTGGCAGATGTGCCCAGAATTTAAGCCCCTGGCTTGAGTCTAGAAACACCCAGAACACACTGTCTATTCTCAGATGAATTCTATGCTTAAAAGTGAAATAGCTCCTGTGAATGATGAAGTTGATTTCTCTGCAGTGAGTGTCTTAGTTACACTAAGGGCACACAGCACATTTGTGAGCAGCAGGGGAAAATCTTAGAATCTGTACACATTTACTAAAGCTAAACTCAGAGCTTCCTTCTCTTCCTCTGTGAAATGAAAAAAAAAAAAAAAAGGAGCGATCTTTCTTAATTAGGAAAAGATTTTTAATTTTAAAAATACATAGAATGAAACTGACCAATTTTAAGTATATAGCTTAATGACGCTAAATATATTTGTACTATGAGGCAAATGGCATAGGGAAATTTTTCATCTTGCAAAATTAAAACTTCTATCCATTTCTATTGCTCATTCTAACCCCACTCTAACAATTACCATTCTACTTTCTATTTTGACAAATTTGACCATTTTTGAGTCTCATGAAAATGGAATCACAGCATTTATTTTTGTGACTATCTTATCTTTGAATAATGTCCTCAGGGTTTATCATATTGTACTATATGACAGAATTTCCTTCTTTTTAAAACTAAACAATATTCTACAGCATGTATGTTCCCTCAGTTTGTCTTAGTTGGGGTTTCTATTGCTATGATAAAACACCAGGACCAAAAGCAACTTGAGGAAAGAGTTGATTTCACTTACAGCCTATAGACTGCCATCCAGGGAGGTCAGGGCAGGAACTGATGCAGAGGCCATGGGAGAACACTGCTTAGTGGCTTGCTCATGACTTGCTCAGACTGCTTTCTTACAGCATCTAGGACCACTAGCCTAGGGATGGCACCACCCACAGTGAGCTGGTCCCTCCCACATCAACCATAAACCATCAATCAAGAAAACACTCTACAGGTCTATCTGTATCAATTCCTCAGTTGAGGGTTCCTCCTCCCAAATGACTCTAATTTGTGTTAAGTTGACATAAAACTAGCCAAAAGCCATTCATTCACAAGTATTTGGGTTGCTGTAGTGAACATGAATGCTTAAATATCTCTTCAAGATCCTGCCTTCAATTCTTTTAGATAAGTACCCAAAAATGAGACTGGTGGATTATATGTGGGTTCTACTTTTACTTCTTTACTTTTAGTAGACCTATTTGAGAGTGGTAAATCCAATACATCCAAACTTCAGCAAAATATTTGACCAAGAATCTTGTCTGATGCATGTCATCCTTATGAGTGATATGGAGGGTGGGGTGGTAGCAGCATTGGGGGGTTAATAATTTGCCATATACCTTTGCCTAATATTGTTAAACAGCAAATCAAAATGAAATTATAGAGGGCTACACTTTAGCGAAACTGCCTGATTCACTTTGTCAGTGATGATTTCCTTATTCTTCTCGAAGAGGGCCAACCCTAGGACAAATCAGCAGCTGAAATTTGTAGACAAATACTAGAATTTGCATTCTAGCTGAAGAAAGACCTTGCTCATAAAATCCAGGATTTACAAAGTTCAAACAGGTAGTGATGTAACCCACTCCCTTCCCTTTGAAGGCAAGTTCAGGGTTCAAGTGGAGCACAGGCAGTATGATGGAAATGCCCTAAGGACATCATATATGGACTCCCAGCCAGCCACATAGCAGCTTCCATTGCCAATACTGGGAAATAACCAAGCATGACACGGACTACTTCAGCTTGGGCTGGTTACAAAACACGAAGTGATGTATTCTCCAAAGAGGTGTCTTCTAATTTGAAAAAGCAAGAACCATCCAGAGGCAGAGAATAGGTAAGGAAAAGGAGCCAAAGAGAAAGCCAAATTAGGATAAGACATTTTGATGAATCTGTAGTGCTGGGGGTGGGACCAGGGCCTGTGTATGCTTGCCAAGTACCCCAACTTTGCACTGTACCCTCAGCTTGTCAGTTTTGGCTTCTGTATTACAGAAGCTGACCTGGGAGTGCTGGGAACCACTCCACTTCAGAGGAGAGCAAGTGCTCCATCCCTGGGGAGTCTCATGGGTCCTCCCAAGGTTCTCTGATTTTATAAACTTGAGTGAACACAGCTAAGTTAGGGCCCTACAAAACTCTTGACGCCTACAAAGCAATGCCAAGTCAGTGAATCCCGAGTGTCCTCAGACAGCCATGTCCTAGTCTTTTTCTGTTTTGTTCACAGCTGACTTCTGTGGGCACTACCAATGGGAGCCCCTGATCTGTCTTCCAACAGCAGTGGGTGGATGCAGGGAAAGCGTGTGGGAGAGCAGCTTCTTCCTTCCCTGTCCTCGATAACACACCCCTTTAAACAATTATCCAAACTCTCTTTCTTCTGCTTGTGCTGTTTGTTTCCTGCCAGAAGCATGAATGGCTGCTATCAGGTCAACAGCAACCACCATTGTGGACTATCAGAAGTCTGTCATCAAAGAGAGGCGATGAGCAGTTCATATTGGCATGGGTCTGAAGAGTGATGAGTTTTCCCAAGTTTATTTCAAGAGCAGCTACACAGTGGGTCAACAACTGGGCATTTCATTGGCAGGTTGAAATTCAACAGGGACTGGAGACATAGCTCAGTGGTTAACATAGACTGCTCGTGCCGAAGACCTTAGTTCAGTCCCTAGCACCTGTGTGCAGTGGCTCACCACCATCTATAACTCCAGCTTCGGGGAATCTAATGCTGAATCTCTGAGACTCCATGGACACTTGCACTCACACATTACATATGCAGATCCATATGCATGTGTAGATTTACCTATAATTAAAAAATAAAACTAGTGTCTTCTTCAGCTGCACATATACTAAAATTAGATTGATACAGAGAAGATTAGCATGATCCCTGCACAAGGATAACATGCACATTCATAAAGCATTCCATATTTAAAACAAAACAAAATTTAAAAAAGCAACAAAAAACTAATCTTAAACTAAACCACCATCACCACTACCAACAGCAAAAACCACCTTGAAAGCACATTATTTTTTGGCTACAAATATAGCATGGCTGAGCAGTATATTTTGGTTCACTAATGCTCATTTCTTTGTTGCAAATAAAGACTAGAAACTAAAGTACATTTTGGAAATCTGCAGCACAAAAATAGCTCTTCCAGGACTCTGCAGACTACAAAAGGTTCGTCTCCATCCCTCGCCACCATCCGGCTCGCTGTAATGTTCAATTTTGGTTTAAAGAGATGGCTGAATGACAAATTGCCTCGCAACAGGTCTTCTGTGAAATACGGGAGAAGGCTGCTGACAGTGAGTTAGAAACTGCAGTGTTCGCAATCTGGAAAACATCTGCCCTGCCCAGAGTGGTAAACTACCACCCTGCAGAAAATGGTCTGTGACAAAGCAGAGCCCAAGAGGGTGTTTGGGAAGTGATGGGACAAGTCAAGGCTATTCAGGTACAGGACCCAACAATGTGCCCTTTGACAAATTGTTGCAAGCCGAGATGCCGGAGGACAAACCAAAGCCACGGGCCAGCTATATCCACTCCGAATGGAGCCACGTGGGCACTAGCAAAAGCCATCCTGCTGCTTAGGAGCTGGGCGGCTTTGGTAGAGGAGAGACCTTTACATAAGGAGAAATAGGAAACACACAGCAGGTGTCAGTGGGGGAGAACACTGACAAAACGTGTCCTTTTCAGTTCAGTTTCTGACGAGTTTCCACCTCACCCAAAGCTAGTGGCACAGTGATGGGCACTGGCTACCAGGGCTCACTGTGGTTCTGCCTTTCTCATTTGATCCCCTCACTAGATAGTATGTGTCCATAGGGTGTTGTCTAGCTCATTCAGAGTCTGACGCCTAGAAGCTCAAGGCACACTGGTCATTCAGTGAGTGACAGTCTTTCTCAGGTCAGAAGTGCCTGGGATATGAACGATAAACAGGAGGAATGAGAGGTGAGGCCTTGCTCATACTACTTTACGTCCTGAAAAAAGAGAAAAAAAAAAAAAAAAGCTTCCTCTAAGAATCCTTTAGGCACACGTACCTGATCCTGCCCAGGCAACTCCCAGAATTCTAAGTAGCTGTATTAGATTGAACTTAATTTTATATTCTATTCTAGAGTGAAAATTCACAGCTAAAACAATCGTCAGCAAACTTGGAGTGTGGGTATTTTAGAAAGCATAACCAATGCCAGTATTTTCTGCTTAAAACTTACACTATTTCTTTTAGACGGACTGAGTCAAAACTAAAACAAAAATTGTTGGTTGGAAAATGAGAAATCCCATGATAATTTTGAAATTTCCTTAGCTTTGACCAAACTAGAGAATGCAAGAACATTCCCTTGAAATTCTATCCTATTGAGATGGAGAAGGAAAGTGACTCATTTCCAATCTGCCCCACACCATACAGCTCATTGCAGGATGAAGTTACTACAATTTTTTCTTGTACTCTCTGTGTGTGTGTGTGTGTGTGTGTGTGTGTGTGTGTGTGTGTGTGTGTATACACACACATACCATGGCATGTATGTGGAGGTCAGAACACAACTTGCAGGAGTTCTTCCACCATGTGGGTACCAGGAATGGAAACTTGTGGCAGGAGCCTTTCCCTCTGTGAGATGCCTTGTGAGCTCAAGAGTTCTTAAAAGCTGTCTGCTTGTCTGTCTGTCTATCTATCTATCTATCTATCTATCTATCTATCTATCTATCTATCTATCTCCACATATGCTCACATGTACAAACCACACAATTTAGAAGTCTGACTGTAGGTTGATAAGTGGGTCTACTTCGTTTTAGCTATGTGACCTTGGACAAGGCATTAAACATCTCTGAATCTCAGCTTTCTTAAGAATGGGGGGAAAAGCCTCCTTACTCAGAGGTTATAGAATTACTTACTATATTTTTTGGCTTATTCTAATGACAATAAATGGCTAATGTATTACTATTTAATATTGTTATTCTCTAGTCTACAATTATACAGTATAGAGAAAGGTTCTTTATTCTGGCACTGGCATTGTTAATATCATTCTTTACGTGGCTATTTTTGGTATCTTAGGGCACCTAATAGCACCCCTGGCCTCTACCTAATATATACCAGTAACATTCTTCACCCATGACCACAATGATAACCAAAACACCTGCAGCCTTTGCCAAGTGTTCTTGGGTGGCAAACTGCCCCTGGTTGAGGAACACTGGTGTAGAACAATGATCAATGGTCCTAGATGAAGGAGACTTGGTTTCTGTTAACAATTGGTGAACGTGGGTGGGTCCTTTCACTGTTCTGAGCCTTGCTTCCTCAGAGGGTAAAATAGAACTGGAGTGTTATGGGGTAGGTCAGGCACAGAGTGCTTGCCCAGCCTGTCTGAGGCCCTGGGTTCGATGCTGAGGCCCTAGGAAAGGAAAGGAGACAGAGTGGGAGGGAACAGTGCTGGAGAGTCCTCCTTTGTCTTTTATGCTGTTTTGTGAGGATGAAACAAAAGCATTTTGGGTGCACTATAGCAGTTACAAAGTAGGGTCCCCTTGTGACCGCTCTCTTAGAGGTGGGCTGCTCAAGGGCTTCTGAGAAGCTTTGGCATTTGCTGGCTTTCTTCTGACTTCCACACTAGGGAGCCACTGCCTCTCAGCAGCTTTTTATTGGTTACACGTCAAGGATTCCCTGTTCTTTTAATCAATGTATATGTGGTTTGGCTTGAAGAGTTCAAGAGGTACTGTGTTCTTCCAAAATGAAAAACAAACAACAACAAAACTTTAAACAAAAAATCCTAAGTAGCAAAAACAGTCTGCTTCTAGATTTAATGTTCATGTAAATTTACTGTTCATATGACAAGAATTAACCAGTACCAAAAATTGTGACTAAGCTATCTGCAAGTTGATATCAAGAAAGAAACGCTGGGCGGTGATGGTGCATGTATTTAATCCCAGCACTTGGGAGGCAGAGCCAGGGGAATC
Source organism: Peromyscus eremicus (assembly GCF_949786415.1). Classification (NCBI taxonomy): domain Eukaryota; kingdom Metazoa; phylum Chordata; class Mammalia; order Rodentia; family Cricetidae; genus Peromyscus; species Peromyscus eremicus. The sequence goes on along the minus strand of NC_081417.1, from coordinate 114,787,693 downwards.
TCTGTGAGTTCGAGGCCAGCCTGGGCTACCAAGTGAGTTCCAGGAGAGGCGCAAAGCTACACAGAGAAACCCTGTCTCGAAAAACAAAAAAAAAAAAAAACAAAAAAAAAAAAAAAAAAGAAAAAAAGAAAAAAAAGAAATACTCTGGGTGGTAGTGGTGCACGCCTTTAATCTCACCACTCGGGGTCAGGGGCAGAAGCAGGTGGGTCTCTGTGAGTTCAAGGCCAGCCTGGTCTACAGAGTGAGTTCCAGGACAGCCAGGGCTACACAGAGAAACCCTATCTCAAAAAAACCTAAAGAAAAAAAGAAATACACTGTGCCCTTCCAGTATCACTAACTAATGCCACGAAATAATGAGATGCCACAGTCAGCAAAGTCTAGAAATAGCATGGTGGAGCCCAGAGATGGAGCCTCTTGTGGTTCTTGCATTTTTAAAAAATTATATTTGTCATAATACTTTTAGATTATGATGGAGGATGTCTGTCAGAAGAACACAACCTTTGGGTTGTCAGAGCTGCAAGCCGGAGACGAGTCCAGCTCTGTCAGGGTCTGGCTGTGGGATACAGGTAAGTCCTCTGACCCCTCTGAACCTCAGTGGCACACACCAATACCACTTTCTCCATATCCTGTTATGAGCTTTAAGTGGGGATGAGGTCACTGAGCAGCAGGCACCCTAAAGGCACACAGTAGCTGCTCTACAGATATGAGCCATCTGAAATATCATAACAGCACTTGAGTCCTTGAATTAGATCACAAACACATTTTGCAGTTTGGGCAAAGTGACTTTCCTACTTCTGAACAGCATTAGCTGGACGCTAAAGACCAGACATTCACGAGAGAATGTCCAGGTTGGCTGTGCGTGCTGCAAAATTCCCAGCACTCAAGAGATGAGGTAGGGGATTTCACGATTTCAAAGCCAGCATGGACTGCATAGCAAGACCCTGTCCTAAAAACAGAAAAGAATTCATCTGAAGGCATTATTCATCCAGATGGAACAAACCAAACGATGTATTTCTTATTAACAGTGTTTGGTCCAGGTCCCACCAAAATTCCTTTTCTGTGATTTTCTTCCTCTGTGCAAAAAGGCACCAAAGCCCAAAGCTCTGGATTCACCCTCGAGTCTTCTCTTGTATCCCACATCTGACCCACCAGTGACCCTATTATTGCTAGTTTCCAAATACACCCTGAACCTGCCCACAGGCCACTGCCTCCTCCGCCTCTCTTCCTGATAAAGTTGCTCTGTTTCAACATGTTGAGATGTCAGCCTTCTGCTCAGAACACTAATGTTTGCCCATGCCCTCAGCATCAGGCTTCCATCCCAGGACGCCTCCAGCTCACCAGCCTGCTGGGTCTGTTACCACTGGGACCTCGTCTATTCCTCCTCCTTGCTCTGGGACCCACTCCTTGTTCTTTGGGGATGTGCTAGGCCACTCTCAGGGCCTGCCTTTCCTCCTTCCCTGATAAGTGGGTTTACAATTAATGGCTTGGACTATCATCCATTCAGACACCCAGCTCCTTATGACCGTTATCTGTTTTCTGGGACCACTCATTTTGTTTGGTCCTACTCTGCAGCTGTGGCTCTGGCTTACTCAAGCAGTGACATCCCAGCTCACCCACTCACTGGGAAGCCCAGTCCATCTGGACACGAATACTAGGACCACAAAGTTGAACCAGCTCCAAAATAGCTCCAAACTCTAGGTTTTTCTCACATTTTCATCCCCTCTCTTACTCTATAATCATTCAGTAGAAGTGAACAAACTGACAGAAACTCCGTTTTTCTTCCAGAAATCTCTACCCTTCTGTACGGTTAGTAGTCAAGACAAAGATCACAGTGTAGTAGACTGCCCTGGGCGACTGAGCAATGACTGCAGATTCATCCTGCTTCATGGGTGATTTCAGTGAGACGGAAGAGTTTCCTCACCGCTTCCGAGACACCTGCGTGCCAAGAAGGTTCCCGTGTCTGTGGACATCCTGGGAAAACACCCTTTGCTACAGGAATGACTGTGATTGGCTATCTGACACGTGCCTCCGGAAAGCAGTCACCACAAGGCAAAGACTAAAGGTACTCCTCGAGAGGGGCACTGGTGCCTGTAGAGACAGCCAGGCTTCTGTATGATGGAGATGGTCTGTAATCACGAGTATGATCAACCAAATTCACTCTCCTAGGTCTATATTTGAAAGGTGGCAGAATACAGTAGAGCCAGTGACTTTTAATTACCGCATGCTGGGATGTCACACAGGTCAGACTTAAAGTTTTCGTCCAAGGTAAAGCACCAGGGAGCTTCCTTCTGGTTGCCAGGGTTACGGCAGTATGAGTGGCCTCCGTTGAGCTCTGGAAAGCGCAGGGCCGTGAAGCTGTGTGTGTGGGGGTACTGAGAATTCCACGGCTGGCACTGGCGTCCTGACTTGGTCACGCTGACCGTTCCCCGGTAGTCCACACCTGTGCTGTTGTAGCACTTGTGATCTGAAAAACATGAAAGAAAAGCCCAGACTGCTAGTCAGAAACAGAGGGGACCTCTCCTCCTTGGCAGCAGTTCGGGACCCTGCTGTCCCAGGTCTCCCTGCCATCCGGGAGCGGTGGGCCCTTCTCCCTGTTTGCTGGGCTCGGACTTGGCTTACCTTGTATTCACATTCCTGGGAGGATTTAAAGCTTACACTTGGGAAGAAAATGAGCCTGGCAGTGTTTTTAATGGGGAATACCAAAGAAATGGGCGTGGGGAGGGACCTGGGCACAGGAGGAGTTTCTTATGGTTCATGAGTGAGTGTCTCAAGGAAGATTCAAGGCAACCATTTTCTCCCATTCCAACTGGAGGTCGTAGAAACTGTGTGATTAATGAATTTAGGGGTAACTCACAGAACGTGTCATTTGGAGGACTAGAGGGGTGCAGTCTGTGTTTCAAGCAGAGTCGGGGCTGTTTGCGCTGATGGAATGGGCTGCCTGCCTGTGGGAAAGCAGGCTTTGGTATATGGTCCTTCAGGCCATAGACACTATCAAATAACCACAAAAATGGCATTAACCAACAAGAAAATTAATTCTAGATGAAAAGGACATGGGCAATGGGATAGCCTATTGTCTGGAGTGGTCAGAGACTAGGGGAAGGGAACGCACCTTCACAGGTATTTATCAAGTGTGGTACAGTATACACAGTATGAAACAGAACAAGGCACACTTGATACATTCCCAACTGTAGAGCTTTACAGCTTTCCTACTACTTTTTACAACATGCCTATCATCCCCAAAGCGAACTCCATATCCATCAGGCAGTCCCTCCCCCCACCACAGCCTTGAATCTGCTTCATGTCTCAACGAATCTGTCCATTCTGGACATTTCATATAACTGGGATCATGCAGTGGTTATGTGCTTAGTATTATTCTTTCAAGTTTCATCCAGTTATGAAATATGTCTGTATCTCATTCCTTTTAGGGATGATATTTCAATGTGTGCATATACCATCATGTGTTTTCATAATAAAAGGTTATTTTGGGGCAGGGCCTCTAGTATCCAAGGGTGGATTTGAACTCACAACCTCACAGTGTAGGGAAGGATGACTTCGAACTTCTGATCCTCATGGTCCCATCTCGAGTGCTGGGATAACTGACATACATCACCCAGTATACATAATGCTGGGAATGAATCCAGGGCTTTGTGCATGCTGACCTGTCACTCTACTAACTGACCTGCATCCTCAGCCTCTTTTGTGAGTAAGTCTATCATGAACATTCCTTTAAAAAGCATTTATTTTTATTTAATGTGTGTGTGTGTTTTGCCTGCATGTGTATGTGTGTACAACATTCATGCCTGGTACTTATGGAGCCAGAAGAGAACATTGGATCCCTCAGAACTGGAGTTAAAGATAGTTATGAGCTGCCATGTGGGTGCTGGGAACTGAACCCGGGTCCTCTGCAAGAGCAGCAAGCAAGTGCTCTTAACTGCTGATCATCTCTCCAGTATTGTGAACACACGTCTATGAGTTTACGTTTGAAGACCTGTTCCTAATTCTTCTGATGGAGTACTCAGGAGTGGAATTGCTGGGTCATCTGGTAATTCTGTGTTGAAGTTATTGAGGGAACCAGATCCTGCATTCTTCAATTGACTTCATGAAGCTTCTCTAAGGCAATTCTGTCTAACCTACCACAGAAGACTCAGGCATGGTATTCAGCTCCCTGGAAGGTCAGTGATCAGTGGGCACAGTCCCGACATGAACAGTTACTGTGTGTCAGAGCCCCCACTTACTTTTGTTTATAGGATCCGCCATGGGGATGCCGATCCGTATGCAGTTTGCAGCTTCTGGGCTCTCCGGCTGGGGAAGATCCTCACAGTTGGGCAACTTCAGCCTCATCAAAATCATGGGATTTGATCTGGCAAAAATGTACTCTGTCTGACACAGGACATTTTCCAGGACTTCACATTCATCACGACACAAGTCACGGGGCTTGGGGACAGATGAGGTTTCGTCACAGTATGGGAAGGCGTAGTGGCACAGGGAAGGGATGGCGAACTGGGAACACTTATCAGATAAATGGCTGGAGGTGCCAATCATGGTGAAGGCAGCTGAAAAGCAAACAGAGCTATTAACTCCCAAGGGCCAGGGTTTATCTCTGCCTTGATCCAGTCAACAGATACCAGGGAGAAACACACTGCGGGGAATCCGCTGGGCTCAAGCCCACAAGGCCAAGGCGAGGAGATTCATTTCAGATGTCTAAGCAGCTCACTTTCACTGGCTTGAAAAAATCATTTTGACTACAAAGTTAGAAAAACAGGATTGAATTACATATGTACCATTTCCTAATAAAAAGAATTAATTGGGTTAAAGTACAATATATTTTCCTTTTTCCCCCTACAAAGCAATAGAACTTTGTGTTTCACCCCATCCTCTTTATTAGTTTTGTGAGGTTCTAAGACATCCGAGAGCCCCAGCTCAGAGCTTGTTTTAGGATGGGCTTGAGCTGAGCATAGGACTGTGTTGCCAGGAGCTGCTGGGTGGCTTTGGACCACTTGCTTCATTTCATTGTGGCTTGAATACTTTCTATTCCATCTTCGGAAAATGAGGCAATGCACCGGAAGACCACAATTCAATTGTCCCAGAGTGCATCATAGGATCTCAGGGGTTTGTCAGCCTAACCTCACATACAGGGCATCTATGCCAAAAGGGGGACCAGCTCTGAAGGCTGCCCATGAGGCTGTTTACACTGTTTCCCAGAGTTCATTCCTAGGGACATTAAGCTGATAGCGTATTAACAGCTTCTGAGAAGCAAGGGCCACAGAGGCCAAATGAGTCTGGGAAATGTTGGGTCAAACAAAATAAAACTATAATACTTTCCAGCAAGCCAATACTCACTGAACATATCCAAAAGAGGGTTATTATACACCGATTACCAAATATTTATAGGAGAACAGCATTTATTTAATGTGTATTCTTATTTTAAAGTTTGTCCACGTGCTCTTGTACTGGGTGGAAACCCTGGGTTCAGCGTCTTCTCCCTGTTAGGTCTATGTCTGTTCTTGTTCTCAAAACCCCGAGGGCTTCCACAGAGGCAACTTCACCTTCCTGTCCTAGTTTCTGGTTCCACAGTTCCCCTGAGCTGCTTCTCAGTTCTGTCAAGCTGCTCGAAGAACAGTTTCTGGCCTTTTCTCTGTCTCATCATGGATTTCTCCATGTCTCTCTTAAATCCTCACATTTAAGGTAACAATTATGCATGCCCTTCAGAGGAACTTGTAGGATACAGTTATACTAAAATCAATTTGCCATTCATCTGGAATTCAGACGTAACTGGGTGCCCATGTCTGTATTTGCTAAATTTGGCAGCTTTTGTGAGAATCTCATGGAGGTCATTTTAACACATTGTCAAGGGCACAGCCACTGCACTCCCAAAAGGGGCATGAGACGGTTGTGACCACCATAACTAGGTGCAAAATGGTGGATGGTGGGCTGAGCCTCCCTCCCTCAGGTGTTAGGAAGTCCTTCACTGTGGTGTTCATGCAGAGCAGCAGTTTCCTGAAGTCTCTGTAACAACAGCTCTGGGATGAATGTTCTAGTCCAAGCTCGCTCCTTCTTAGTCTACGTCACATGGCTTCCAAATGCAAGCAAGCTCTGCGGAGGCAGAGCCATACCTGGCTCATTCACATTCTCCTATCCCCAGTGTCCAGTCTGGTCCCAGCACACTGAAAGCACTCAGTAATATTTATTGAGTGTTTGCATGAATGTGAGACTTCTTGAAGCTTCCTTTTCCTCCAAGACTAACCTCTAATAAATTATTTTAATGTAAATTCCAGAGCACAGACATCACATCTCATGCCTCTTTATGGTTCCACTCCCAACCCCCATGCTTAGCCTAATCCTCTGTCAGGAAAGGAGCCCAGAAAAACTTCTGGCGAGAAAAATAGTTATGTAAGTATCATTTCTTTGATGTTACCTACCTGTGATCTGATTTTCTATTTCCCCCTGCATATGCAAAGACTCCATATACACAGTGCGGTTGCCAATAAATCGTGCACATGCAATGCCTCTGTATGGTTGACAGAATCCATCTTCTTCATACTCATCTCTAAAAACAAAACACAGGGATTCTTAGCACAGAACTACCTAGGCACACCATCCATTCTGGTTGCGCAATGCCCAAAATGGCCACGAGGGGGCGCAGTTGGGCACCTTATAGTGAAGACCACACTTGGGGATTTTTTTTTTTTTTTTTTTAATTCAGCTCTCAAAACATCCTTTAAAACATCTGTTGGTCACGTTGGTCAAGTTTCCTACACCCCCAGAAAATCATCCTGAAGCGCAAAATCATTCTTAAATATGGGAAAGAACTTTTATTTTTGCAGCTGGTGGTGGGCTGGAAGATGATGTAGCCCTGAGAGGGAAGAGGAAGCGAGCTGGAAATCTGGGCACATGCTCTACAGTTTTTTTTTTTTCCTAAGTGCAGATTATTTCTGCTCCATTTGCTACAAAGGCGTGGACGCATCAGCCACAAGATTCACGACAACTGACATGTCAATTAGGAGATGCTCAGGATAGGCAGCTGATGCAGCTGCGAGTTAATGGGGACCCTTGAGTGTCACAGCTCCTCACTGGGTCAGACCTGTCCTGTCTACCTGGAAGAGAAGCCAAGCCAAGTTGTAGACCAAAGGACTTGAGATTAGCCACTAAATTCAAGGAACTCTACAGTGAACATCAGTGAAAATCGTATCTCTACAATCTGTAAAACTTTAAAAAAAGAAATAGCCACAAAAATTTTGGCTGCTTTTAAATCATAATAATAAATGATAAATAAAAATAATAAAAATAATAATCAATGATACCACACAGTGACAAGAATTCAAGACAGTGACCGGGATTCAAGATGGCCACTCCTTCCCGTAGAAGTCCTCAGTGGGGGTGTACACAGAGGGAAGAACCAGAGGTGGAACAACAGATTTGGCCACACTGAAGACTGCCTGCTACATTCTTGAGTTCACTTTGACACCAACTCTTCTCCTCTGGCTGTGGTCAACACCATCTCTACCCATTTGCCTTGTGTGGCTTCTTCTAAGTTAGAAGGCACGGTACCAAAACACCCTTCCTGTGTTCTTTTAGCAGGCTGGCTCAGACCTGTGCATCATGTGATCCTTGCCTTTAAAATAGAGGTAATGCTCACTGTCCTATAGGTATAAGCCATGGGACCCCATCAAGTAATAGAAAAGATTATTATTCGTGTGCTGATTTAGCAGTGCCGGTGACGGAACTAGGTCCTCATGTGCTAGGTAAGCACTTACCATTGAGCTATGTCCCCAGACAGGTTTATTTTGTTTTTGAGACCAGTCTTATTATGTTGTCCAGCCTGACTGTAACTTGTAATAGTCCTGCCTCAGTCTCTCAAGGGACTGGGAGCTACAGGTATGTACTACCATGACTGGCTGCTATACAAGTCCCTTGAGACTTCAGAGATGGTACATTATTGTCATTCAAGTATTTACAGTGGGTCCAGAGGCTACTCATTCAAAAAGGAGACATTGACTAAGCGCCTAATTTTTTTTTAACTATGGTTGGGAGCAGAACTGGACTTCCCCACCTACAAGTTTCACACCCCTAGGAGACTAAAAGGCTCAGGATAGCTGCCAATAAGTGTACAGCTATGGAATGGGACACTTGTCTTCTGCAGCATCCTCCATTCATTCTCTAAATGACTTGATTTGAAGGTAAAGATGGGCAAAGCATCTCTGCCTTCATCCTGAAATAGTTTGTACTGCACAGCCTTTGAAACCTAGCCTCAAATACACGATCAACCCGCACATCTACCTGGGAGAACGGCCTTGAGACTCCAGGGCTGCACAGTCCCTCACGTACCCCACGTGTTTACTTTCATAAATCCTACAGTAATGGTGAAGCCTTTTTGGCTTAGATCTTACCTGAGCTGTAAAATTAACCCCACTTTTATTGGGTAACTAATACCGTAAACCTATGGGGAGAAAAACGGCTCTGGATGACCTCAAGTTGGTTTCTGGAAACCTAAGTACAGAGACCAGAGTCCACCCCTGCACCCCCTACCACCACCCCTGCTAACCCAGGCCTTGCTTTTCTATCCTTCCACACTGGTGTCGTTGTGAGAACAGTTTCCCTCCCTATGTTAAACTCTCAAGGCCTCCATCTATTCTCTTGGGAAGATAAAACCTTGGAAATGCCTCCAGATATAAATCCTTAGCCCACTGGGAGTTCCCACAGTTTATGAGTGAGGCTTAGGCTAAACTTCTTACCACCTTTCCAGTCCCAGACTGCTACAAAGACCAAATAGCTCTTCTTCTTCAAACTAAAGCGAGACACGGCTCCTTGGCTGCCCATGTCTTACCAACTGCTCACAGTTGCAGGTGTACTGGGCTATTATTATCATTATTATTATTATCATTATGATGCCCAGAACTTCTGGGATTCTCTGGGGGACAGGGATTTTTAAAAATCCTAAACCAAAAGAGCCAAGTGAGTGTGTAATGCATCTGAACAACGTTTCAGCCTTGATGTTTCAGGCACACTGGAGGTGGCTCAGCTGGAAAAGGCACTTGCTACCCACAGCTGGGTCATCTGAGCTCTACCCTTGGGACCTTCCTGTCGCACCATGAAGGTAGAAGAAGAAAGTTGATCTTACAAAGTCATCATCTAACAAGAGGAATGTGGTTAGCCATGCACATCACATACACCCTAACAACAAAACAGGATTTTTTTTTTTTAAATCTCTTCTGGGAACTTGGAAAAGATCAGTGCTTGCCAGTGCTCAGGCCCTACCTCCCACCTGTGAGGTCAGACTGTCTGGGGCTGAACTTCTGGAAATGGCTTTTCTCCATCCAAGCAGTGCCTGCCCAGCTCCTTTCCTCAGAGAAGTTAAGTGTTTTGTTGCGATGTGCAAAGGCAGTAAGTGGTGCAGCCAGGTTTGAGGCTGTACTTTCAAGCCCAGGCTGCTTTCCTATGTTGTCAGGTCTGTAACAATTCTGTGCCTCGGGACTGCTGGGAATTCAGTCTACTCACAGATAAGATTTTATGGCAAGTTTTTGTTTTGTATGAGGCACTGCCGATTTCATACACTTATAAAATCGATATCAAGCCATTTAGTAGACAACAGGCTTATGAAGAGTGTAGAGATGTGAACGCTCCCATTTTGGAAAAGTGGGAGAGCTTAATGAGGGGCAGCTACGTACAGCCAGTTCCATGCTTGTCTGAACTGTGAACTTTGCAGTGTGAATAGCAGCTGTGGGGCCTGCAGGTCTCCTAAAATTCAAATCCCAGCCACCCTTTTCCTTTGCATTTAGTAGTAGGCTGTCTCCCAACATGCACTTCTCTTGATTGTGTCCCCTACTTAAAAACAGGCTGCGATCCATCAGGAAGCAAAGGACATTGGGAAAGGGTACCAGGAACCCACTGCTGCCACCTGGAATGCTGTCTGGATGCTGGGTGAGAGGTGCCCCGTGTCTTTCAAAGGTCCTTCAGATGCTGGGTCACCAGCTCTGGCCACCATCCCAATTCCTATGTGGGATCCAGCAAAGCAAGGGTCTACCATTCTCCAGTGTGAGATCGGATGGACATGGAAGGCACACAGAGGAAGAGGGCAGCGGGTGGACTTCCTCACCTGGATGCTCCAAGGCAAAGGAAGGTAAGCTGCTCTGAGATACAGATGGTACCAACCAGTGCTGGCTGGACTGCCTGCCCCGTCCCGCTCTGCCAGCTGGTCTTTGGTGCAAACTTTACTCTTGCAAGTCTCAAGCCACAGTAAGCTGGTTTGTTTAGGTGGTTTTGACCCTACGGCCTGAGATGTCTGTCCCCTTTCATCTTGTCGCCACCCAGGCGCATCCTCAGAACTCTCCTGGGAAAGTCGGGCACCTCCCACCTTCCACTAGCGCCTTGACCGAACCATCCCTGTGAGTTCTGACTGCATGTCACGGTCATCAGCAACAGTGCTCACCCGACCGGGACCCAGCAACAGGACTGCAGCAGACTGACCTTGACTGCCCACCCTGGAAACTCTTCAAATTGCAACTGATTTCTTCTTCATCACACTACAGGGGCAGGGGTGCATCTGACAGGCAGTTGCTGAATGGATTCTGGCTGATAAATTTCATTCTAAAAGTTGCTTTTTGGGGGAAACATGATCAGTTAAAACTCACAACTTTTCTTAGTGAGAAGAAAATGAATACAGAAGTACTTTGCTAACTCTAGAGCATAACCTAAGAGATTGAGAATTCATAAAGCCTTGTCCATACCGTTCACAGCAGCCAAAGGGTGGGGGACATCTCAGCGTTAATGAGCAGGTGAATGGATAGACAAAATGTCGTGGATACCTAGGGTGGAATAGTATTTAGCCGTATAAAGGAAACCTGCTATACTGTCACAGAGTCCATAGTATATGATTTATAGGGAACATTGGGAATAGGTAATTTCACAGGGACAGAAAATAGATTAGTAGTTGCCAGGGGCTGGGGAACTGGGGAATCCCTTACCTAGAGATGTCAAAGTCCTAGACCATTGAATGAAATTTCTCACTTCCAAATGGTTCGTTTTATGTTGTGTAAAGTTCACTGAAATTAGAAAACAATCTCATATGTATCAAGGTAGAGCATTGCCTGGGAGAAGGTGGTGGCTGGGATTTCCAAGGTCAAGTCAGAGGAGGCTTGACTGTGGACCTTTTCCAGGTTCATCTGACTGAGACCCTGGGTACAGAACACAGCTAGATGGGAGGAATAAGATCTAGTGTCCTCTTTCACAGTGGGTTGGCTCCAGCTAAGTGACTTCTTTTACAGTTCAGCATAGCTAGAAGAAAGCATTTTGAATATTCCCAATACAACACTGAAAATGATAAATGAGACCCAGGGTCTGGTCTGATTGATCACTGTACACCATCTACATGTATTAAAACAACATGGAACACCCCATAAATATGCATAATTATGTGTCAATTAAAATCTTTTTAGGAAGAGGGAAACATGATCCTACTAAGAGTCCAAGTGAAGGGTGCCAAACCCTTCCAGGGTAAACAGAAGCTTGCCAGAGACATGGACAGTCGCAGGACCAGTTATGATCAAATGTAGTTTCCAGAGTTACTGCCTGCCCTGAAATGTCTTGCAGTGTGGCATGTGCTTGGCAAGTGGGCAGCCAGGAGGACGTGGCACAGTGTAAGTCTTCTCATCTTTAATAGCACATGCTAGGGCACACGGCTTTTGGTGACGGGGCATCTGGACAGGTGTAGATGGAGAGTGAGCAGGTGGGACAGGGTGAGGGTCGGAAGTCTCAAGCGGGCTTTACCTTGGAATGGCTGCAGGAAGGTGATGGGTGAAATGTGTGTCTCCAGTTTCCCTCACAAACCCTGCTTGCTACAGACCAGGCTGAATGTGGGCATCAAAGAGAAGAAGGTGCTAACGTCCCTGACCCCTAAAGTCAATGTTCAAAGTGAGCCAATCAAGGCACGTCAGTTCAGAGAATGGATGACTCACACGAGAGACCTGTGGCTGGTAGGCTGGGGCTCTGCAAGTCCTAATGTTCCCCACGGGTCACTGGAATGCCACTGTGAGCACAAGAAGTTCTGAGGTGACTGTGTCAAGTGCTAGGAATGGCTCCCACCACTGGACACAGACAAATGAACATTTGTCCCCTTGTGAAGCTGGCCTGAGCTCCGTCTCACATCATGGTTTTTGCTTTAAAAAAAATTAAATCAGATTTCAAGGTTTTTTTCCTCCTCTTGGCTAGGAACCATTAAAACAAACAGAAGAATAGTGTTCTGCATAGTTCCCAGAAAAACATGTCACAGCGACGGTGTCCAACCCAGTGATGGGAAGGTACAGGCCGTGCTGCAGGGCGGGGCTGGGAATACAGGGCCTCGGCGTGCTTGGAAAGAGAACAGAATTCCCTGGGCTTGTAGCTCACAAATGTAATCTGAAGGAAAATGAGGCATGTAATGTATTTAGTTCCTATTTAAGGACACACTTGAAACCATAGGACCGCCCTGGCGCAGTAATAAAAGGTAGGGAGACGCTAATGGGAACGAGCGGGCTCTGCTTCTTCAGTTGACTGAGGTTTCCATGGTCGGGCGCACTTTGCCTTCTCAGATGATCTTGGATGTTTCTCGTTTTCCTGCTGTGAGGGGCTCCTTCACCTCTGAAGTCAGGCCAATACCAGGAAGCCAGAGGTGACAGCCGGAACCCCATCAAGCACAGGGTCCCTGAGTTCTATCAGAAATCCTTCATTCAAGCTTTGGTGTGTCTCCAACAACAAACAACCAAATCATCCCGTAAAACCTCCCACTGAGGAGAGCGGGATTTTGGAATATTACGCAACTCACATAAGCCCGTCTGGGCAGATTTCCTACCGCAAACATTACTAGGATTGATTTGATTTCCCCTGCTTTTTTCCTCTGTGTCTTTGGCTATGGACTGAAATATTTGGTTTGTGGAAAGAGTGGCATAGGGAACTCAGGGGCTTCTTAGAGTTTTAATGTCATCCTACCGCTCAGAAGTAGGGCAGAACCCACCCCCCAGTTTTATTTTCTTTTTGGTCTCAGCTTTTTCCCTCTCTTGCTGATCATAGATCCAAAAGGCTTCATACAAAGCAACAGAGAGCTGAATGCATATCCAGTCCCTGGATCCCCAGAAGGCAATAGAGAGGCCACATGAAACTTGAATGTTAGGAACTTTAAGCCTCTTCCTGGCAGCCTGGGGCGACCCTGGGAAATGGTTTGCTGCCCTCTTGACTCAGGACACCCCCCAAAAATCATGCAGCCAAGAGGTTCAGCTCTTTGTGCTCACTTGAAGACTACATGTAAAACTTGCCCAGGGTATGAGTATTCAAAGTGTTGCAACTGACTGAAAGATGTCACTACACTGTTAGAGTTGGATGGTGGACCTAAGCCAAGCAATGGGCCTGGATGTAGAGTTGGTGGCCTCAAAGCGGTGCTGGAAATTTGCTTAAGGGCAGTGCAGGCTGTGAGCTTCGGGGGTTAGATGTGACCTTTCTGGTCACTGAGCAAAGACCCCAAGCTGTGTTCCCTGTTTGTACCCGAGGTACCTGGCACACTTCAGATGATCCTCACCAGAAAGAGACCCAGAGAAGAGGTCACACAGAAGAAAAGCTATTCCATCAGACCCCGAAGAAGCAAAAACTCCCAGCACAGAAACAATTTCAGCACAAAATAAACCCAACTAAAGTAAAAATATTGGAAACGTTGAAATTAAAATAGGGGTTAGTTTGTGATGCACTGAGTGGGGGTGTTTTACATGAACAAACAGTGTCTGTTGGGCAAGGGGTCTCTGGGGGTGGGCTGTGAAATCTGAGGAGTTCCTTATTCCTTAGGAGAAATGAAGAGGGCTAGTTATGAAAGGTCTGTTAACTGGCTGGGGTGGGGGTGTGTGAGCAGGAGGCCTCTTGGTTCTCCGCATCCAGGTTCCAACAAGGGGCTCTGAACTTGGAAGAGAGGGAAGACACTCAGGGTGACAGACACAGCCTCTCCCATCTGCCCTGCCCCCACAGCATCTCCGTCCTTTTTCCTTTCCCACTCTCAGGGTTACTGAAGCCTGTTGCTGAGAATCCACTAGGATAGCTTTGGGAAGAGGTGTCAGTATCAAACAGAATAGGCACCACATGGCATGCTAGCCCAGAGGAAGCAGTGGCCAGTCAGCTGGTTTAATGGAAGTAATGGGAAAGGGGAAGGGAAATACGGCAGGGCCAAAATGCCAGGGGTGTGTGTGTGTGTGTGTGTGTTAGTTTGGGGTGTCTGAGGAATAGTGAGACTCAGTAATCCATATTTTCTTTGTGGATTTAAATATTCCTCTCAAATTCCTATGCAGACTTCTTTTACATAATCTTATTTTAAACTTGCTACTTCAAATGATAACAAGTGGATGAGGAGGCTAGATTTTGTCCTGACCATAAAGGGACAACCATGGGAGAAACAGTGTCCAAGATGATGGGGTCCCCTTGAGAGGAGAGGCCATGCTCCCCACTGGTGCTGGAGGGATGTTTGGAGCATGGGAAGATCCCATTATCTCACTGCAGAGCCAAACCATGAGGCAGGGGATGGTAAAGGTGTGGAAGGAGACAGAGGCCTGTGGTAGGCACATGCCCAGTCATTATCTCCTGGAGTCTCTCAGTTGGAAAGCTAGTATGTAGGGCTCTGGTTTAAACTTTGTAGTTAGCAGAACAGAGAAAAAGTAGCCGTGCGGTTCACCAAGCCCCCATGTGGTTAGACTGGAAAGACACTTTGTAGCTCTTTTGGCCTTGGGTTTCTCTGGCCCTTGTCTCTTCAGCCTTAAAACTGGTATGCTACAGAAAGGTATAATGTGTACAAAGAATTTGTCTGTGGCAGGTGCATGTGAAGTACAATGACTCTTTTGCTGCACCCCGGCTTGCCTGCTCTGTGCCAGACTAGGAAGAAGCTGGCACAGGCCTTCACCCCTGGACTGCTCCCATTCAGCTCACTTACTAGCGGATATTGAGTGTCAACAAGCTCTAGAACCAACCACGTAGGCATCAAGTCCCCTGGCGTGTCTGTGAAGGAGTTTCTAGACTAGGCTAACTCATGGGAGACGATCTGCCTTAAATGTGAGTGGCACCATTCCATGGGCTGGGAACCTGACTGAATAAAACAAAGGACGTGAGCTGAGCACCAGCCTTCCTTGTTCTTTGTTTTCTGACTGAATTCAGGAGGACGAGCCGCCTTATGCTTCTGCAGCCATGGTTTCCATGCCAACGATGGACTTCGCTCTCAAACTGAGAGCCCCTGTCACCCTTTCTCCTTGAAGTGGCTTTTGTCAAGTATCTTGTCACAGCAACGGAAAAAAGTCACCAACGCAGATGGTTATCTGGAGGCGCTGTCACTCTTGTCCTTTGTTACTTCGCCCTTCCCTGTCATTGTGTCAAAGACTGCCAGGCTTGAAGCTATGCGTGATCGTGAACTCTGGGCATGGGTTAGGGTCAGAAGCAGGCATGACCTACGAAGTCTGAAGGCCTTGGCCATAGGAAGGCCAAGTCTTAGTGGTCAGCATTTAAGAAGAAAGGGTGGATAAGTTGGTCATTTCTGTCCCATTTTTAGTCTGCTCTCACACTGGATGCCCTCTGTGCTCCACCCCACACCCCAACCTTGAGCTCTTGGACCCCACCCCTCTACCTACTCACAGACTTGTCCATTCCCCATCGTCCTTGTCATCAGTGAGCTGAAGCACCCCTTGTCTGAAAACAAACTCACCTGGTCCCTGCTCTGCTCGCCTATCTCTGACTTTTTAACAGCTTTCCATAGCAAAATTTCTCTTAAAGAAAATGCCCACCCCTTGTCTCTTTAGTTCTCCCGTTCAGCTTAGACAGTCTAGCTGAATGAGCTTGCCCTTGACCCCAGAGACCAGCAGCAGCCTTAAACTCAGCTGACCCTTCCTTTAGGAGACACTCTCTTCCCATTGGCTTCCAGGATACTCCTCTCTTTTCCTTCACTCAGTTCCTTTAATGGGTCAAGATCCCAGGCATGGAAGCTGGGCTCCAGGCTCAGGCTCTGCTGTCCTCACTCTCTGCTGCACTCCTTTTCCAGCTTTCAATGACCAGCTCTAGCTGATAACCCTATGTTGAGGACTCAAATTCCCATCTCCCGCAAACACCCCTCTTAACCTCAGCCTCCATTTGGATACCTGAATCAACTCAAGGACTCACATGTTTGAATGGGAATCTCTATTGCACTTGGAGACTAGAATTGAATGCTTCCTCATCCGGTGAATACCTCATCCCTTCTAATGTTCCTATCAAAACTTTCTCCTTCCCCTTGGCTCCACATTTCTCTAGGCCTGTACCCACACCATCAGCCTTTGCTTCCGCTCTCTACCCAGATCTGCATTCAGTGCTCTCTTCTGGTTTAGGAAGAGAGCCACTGTGTGTGTGTGTGTGTGTGTGTGTGTGTGTGTGTGTGTGTGTGTGTGTACACGTGCATATGCATGTGTCTGGACAAGGCAAGCTACACTCTTGATCAAGAGGGTGTGCTCAGGAGAGCGAATACCCCAAGGCACCAGGCACTGAGGCAGGAAGTGCACTTGGTTTTCCTTCTAACTCAGGTGGTGACTATGTCTTTTCCCCACTGGCTGACCTCAGAGTCTTCATTTAATTGGCTAGTCTGAAAAGAATTGGCACAGAGGAAGTGAAGGAGTAAGGGGTCACTACTCCAGGCTCTCAAATTCTTAGAATACAGCAATGGTCCTTTGTGTAAACGAAGGTTTTACTGGTGGTGGTGGAGGGTGGGGGGGGGAACATTTGTAGAAGTCTTACAATATGTGGGGAAGACATAAAAAGATTTGAATTCCTTGTTTTAAACACATATTTTATACTATTTGATAGAGAAGACTCCTGTTTGATATTTCTTAAACCCCCTCCTTTAAAAACACTTTTCTTCAAACTCACTAAGATGCTATTCTCTATTATTTTGTCTTATGTTGGAGTAAGAAACTACAGTTGGGAGGGTGCCTGTTTAGTAATATTGATGAGTAATCCTGAGCTAGGCCCCTATACAAAGAATGAATTATCCCATCTATTTCACCTGCATGGTTTATGGTGAGTTCACCTGAAGGGACTCTAGCCAGCCCGAGCATGGCAAACATGGCTCTGGCAGGCCTTGCCCTTCTCCCCCATTCCCTCTGCCTTGCTAAAATCCATTAGATTCCATTCCTAAAGCTAGTCACCAAGGTCTATTCCCTTATTTGGCCACTTCCTCCTCCTGAGGCTGACTATCTAGGTCCATTTATCAAAGCATTAAAGCCCAGCAATCAAAAGCCCCCCTTGGCTCACCTAATTAACATGCCCAATCAGAATATACCAGTGCATCCTAACTCATTCTAACACAGAATGACACCTGCAAGGTCATTTGCTACTGTTTTTCTGACTGAATCAGAAAGCTACCACTTTAACACCCCCCTCACTCTCCCCCACATAATAAAGAATCTCTATGTTCACAAATAGGTGTTTGGTGTAGTTTGTGCCTAATCTGGGATCTGGAAGCTGTGCAGGGGTCTCCTTTAACACCTTCCTAGGGTAGGGGGTAGTTGCTTGACCGCGTGGTTGACCTGGCTCCATTGGAATGTTAGGAAGGCCACCATTCTTGCTGCAAAGATCTCTCCAGAGGCCTTCCATCTGACCTCCTCCCTGCTTTCCTGGCACCTTCTTCAAGACCTCTGTCCCTCCTTGGTCTGTTCTCACACAGCAGTTGGAGGGGTCCTTTCAGGGCATTGTTCATGTTTTTGCTCAAAGGGTTCCCTTCCCAGGCTGTCTAAACTGCAGTCCTGAGTCTCCTGCCTCACCACTGCTGTCCTGAAGCCCCAGCACTTCTCACAGGCCTGGACTCAGCGATGAGCCAATGCCCAGCACCATCAGCCCCACTCTGAAAAGGTACATTGCTTACCATTCATGCCCACACCATGCAGACAGAAGTGTTGGCCACTGCTATCTTCCTACAAGTTGTTGATAGGAAACGATTATTTAATAAGTGAATTAAATCATCTGTCTGTGGGATTGAAGCAAAGCTCATTGAGAATCCTGCAATTCATAGTCTGTTTCTCTATGACCCCTGCCCCTGCCAGCTAGTTTTGTTTAACAGAGGCCGGGGCCCTGAAAAGTAGCAGAATTTTACCTATTATATTAGCATCCAAAGCACTTTTGGGATTTGTCTGCTTCTGGATCGAGTCCCCACCACCTCCAGTCTATGCATCACTGCTCAGCAAGGGAACTGTTCTCCTACTCTGTCCTCTAAAGGCCACCAAAGCGTCCTCTATAGCAGTAATCTGTGTCACCCAGACGTGGAAGCCTCCACAAAGCACACTTCTTGTTCTTAGGTGACATGAATGAATTTCCTAGCTCATTTAGTTTTCAAGTTAAAACAGACTCTTCCCTTCATTTCTTCTATGTCATAAGCTATCAACACATCCTTTGGTGCTCAGTAATACACTACACCTTTCTATACGTCAAAAACCTTCCACTTTTTATTTCAGATGTCCTTTGTAATCAGACCTAGGTATTTATGAAAATGATTTATTGTTCTTAACCAGAAACAAGCGTGAAAGCAAGTGAAAGCAGGCTACCAGGACCTTCTCAAGGTAAGAATATTGCTGTGGGATGTCTTTCTGTACACTGTGAATATGTGTTGCTCTGATTGGTTGATATAATAAAGCTGTTTGGCTTATGGTAGGGCAGGATGGAGCCAGGTGGGAAATCCAAGGGAGATAGTGAAAGGAGAAAGGAGAGGCAGAGGAGACGCCATCCCACTGTCCAGGGAGCAGCATATAATGGCACACAGGTAAAGCCACGGAACATGTGGCAACACAGATTAATAGAAATGGGCTGAGTTTAGTTGTAAGAGCTAGCTAGCAAGAAGCTTGAGCCATAAGCAATGGCCATATAGTTCGTAATTAATATAAGCCTCTGTGTGTTTATCTGAGCAACTGCGAGACTGGGTGGGATGAATTTTGCAAAATACAAATAGACTAGATATTGTAACTAATTATTGCTTGATAACTGTTCTATTATATTTAATTTTACTATGTTAAAGTTAAAACCTTACTTTTTGATTAGATAGAAAAGGGGAAGTGCTGTGGGATGTCCTTCTGTAAGCTGTGAATATGTGTTTCTCTGACTGGTTGATAAATAAGGATGTTTTGGCCTATGGTTAGGCAGCTTAGAGGCAGGCAGGAAATCCAGGACAGAGACAGGAAAGGAGAGGCACAGGAAGAGAAGAGACGCCAGTTGCCGCCAGGAAAAGCAAGATGTAAAGTACCAGTAAGTCACAGCCACATGGCAACTTATAGATGAACAGAAATGGGTTAATTTAAGTTATAAGAGCTAGCTACCACAAAGCCTGCCATATGGCATGCAACTGTTAATTAATAGCCTCTGAGTGATTATTTTATAAGTAGGCTGAGGGACCATGGGGCCAGGTGGGACCAGAGAAAACTTTCAACTACAAACTTCCAGCTACAGTATATAATCTACATTTCAAGTTTAAAGGATGCCTCATGCCAGGACCTTCTCAAGGTAAGTACATAATCTACATTTCATATGTAAAGGAACTGGGGTTCAGAAATCTTTAAGTCTTGCTCCAAATTTCCTAATGTTTCCATTTTAAGGAATATTATAAAGCTGACAAAAATATATGTGAAAATGTGCTCACATGTGATTTAGTGAAAAAGACAACACTTACAAATTACACTTTCACCCCTGGCTCTGTGTGTTTAGATAAGGAAAGAGTTCAGATGGGAAAGCTTTATTTTAGTAGATTCTTCAACCTCAAAATTGTCCAGGGGCACAGCAATGATATAGCATGTAGACATGGGAGCTGAGAAAACAAGATTAAGAATGGGCTAGCCTTTGCTAACCACGTGGTGTGTGCTCTTTCCTACTGCGGGCAGCTCAGACTCAGGAGGCGGAGAGGATTTGGTAGACAGATGATGGATGTTTTTCTGGAGGAGAAGTAGGTGAGAGTTGTAAAGGCAGACAGTGGGGGTGAGATTGGAGGGGAGAGAAAGGGAGAGTGAGAGAGAGAAGAGAGCGAGAGCATGCAGATATGGAAGGAAAGATCTACCCCGTGCAGGCTGGCTTGATTCGAAATCCTTACATTCAGGGAGGACTGTTCTCACTCCCAGATAATGACAGGAAAAATGCTGGCCAAATGAATCCCAAGCTTTTCCAGGGCATTACCTAACTGAAGCAGGATGCTTGTACTGAACTTGGCATTGCTGTGTGGAAAAGTCACTGGGCTGGAAATCAGAAGACCGTGGTCCTGCACTCACTTTGGCTGCCATCAACCTTGCTGAGGTCACTTAGCCCCCTTTGTCCTCAGCCACTTCATGTGTGTGCCCTGTAATCTGAACCACACATGTCCTTTCTGATTCCAATGTTCTTTCCAAGTCCAACATTTCATGGCTACTCTAGTTGAAAAGCTCAGCATATCCCAGCAAGATGGCCACAGCTGCCTCTGAGCTGGCCTTTCTACCTCCAGCCCTGGAAGTCCACCCATGTTCCGTGGTGTGGGAGAGGGGACACTTAGTATGCATAATCAGACCACTCATAACTGTTCCATGGCTATCCTCTGCAAACTCCCTTGGTGACAGACCACCACATCATAGTGATAACAAGGTCCAAGCCATATCTTCAGCACCCTTTAGGCCCTGGAATGCAAGAGTAGCTTGCAGTTACTAAATACACTGACTAGCACCTAGACTTTTGCATCAGCTGCTTCCTGTTAGGATGTCCACCCTTGCCTTCCTTCACCTGGCTTACTCCCCTCATCCTTTCAGTTACCATCCAGCTTTTCCTCCTTGAAGATGCTCTCCTGAGGCCACCAGTGGTCCATGAGAAGGGATGCACTCTCTAGCATCCCGAATAAACTTTGTTTTACTATGGTAACCTGTTGAGAGGTCCCAAACCAGGCAGAACATTCCTGAAAAGCAGTGGCTGTTCTTACCTTTCTCTGCAGTCCTAACCCACCCCCACCCCAGCCTCACTCTCCACAAAGCCTAGTACACACAGCCTACTTTATAGAAGGCACCAGTAAATGCATATGGAATTGCAGTCTGTGCCTCTCCAGTCACAGTTACAAAGGCCTCTACCCCTGCCAGACTCCAACATCATCAACCTTCAGCCAGCCCTCCTTTGAATACCGTCCCAAATGGGGGACTAAACAGAACCCAGCTCCAGTCCTTGAGTTCACTCAGCTAGGCCCCCATGAGTCCTGCACCCCCAAGTTGGTTCATTTCAGAATTGGCAGGTTAAACACAGTCTCCCTGCTCCTCATCCCCTCCCACTGATTTTTCTAACTAGAAGTGAAAGGACTCCCCTGTCCCTGGGGTCCAGGTTGCTGTTGTATGGGGCTTGTAGCACAGAGTCATAGCTGACTCCATGTGGATATTTTGTTAAGCATTACTAAACACCCCTAACCTATCAACCCCTGCCTTTGGAGTCATTTCCAGTTGGAATGTTTTTCGGCTGAAAGAGACAGGTTTTTGAAAAGACATAAACATCTATGGTGAGAGGTGACATATGTTTTCTCCTAGTGAAAGCAAGGGACTCCCGTAGATTCTGCAGTTTTTGGACAGTGCATAAAATCCATCTCATAGGCAATTAATCTCCTGGCAGGCTTTGAGTGAAGCAATTACCCCATGTTTTCCTTTGTCATTGTTCAGAAGTTTAGCAGTGCATCTATCTACTGGCTTCCTGTCTGGAGAGCCAACGGCTGCCTTAAAACCTCCGCAGCAAGCACATGTAAAAACACTCAGTGTTCACACGTTTGATTTAAATATCGACACATTTTTTCATTAGAACATTAAATCCTTAGCTTTAGTCATCTTAAATGCTTTCCAGGAGAGTGACTTCCCCACAAGAACGGCTCCTAGTAACTCAACACAAACTGCGAGCCGTCGAACCTCGGCCGTGGCGGGCTATTGTACTCTTCTTCTGTGGTGAGGCAGCTGTGACTGGTTAGGAACCAGTGCTGGAAACAGTATGCGGAGTGTTCTTGGCAGATTTCTTACATCGTTATTCAATATGAACTGCAAATCATATGCTCATAGTTATGAGAATGTCAGGAAACTCTAGCGTTCATGCTTTGTTTGACAAAGCGATTGGGGTAGGTGCTGGAAGGCAGAGGCATCCAGTGCTTGCAACGGAGAAGAACAGAACCCTCCCACAGCCAGCAGGTTTGGAGAAGCTGGTAATTCAGTCATCTATGACAAGAGCCCAGCTCTGCACTGATATACGTGCAACTCGCGGGCTTGATTAGTCCAGGCTGTGTGGCAAGGAGAGCAGAGGTCTGGGAGGCGATGCTAGAAGTCTCTGCAGTTCTTGCTCACTTCAGCTCAACCGAGCTTCAGAGCAGGTTCAGCAAACTGTTTACATTTATTTATTTGTATGTGTGTGAGTGCCCGAGCATATGTGTGTATGTGTCTGTGTCTGTGTTTAGGTCAAAGGACAACCTTCAGGGATTCAGTTTTCTCCTTTGATCAAATGAATCAAACTCAGGTCATCAGGTTTAGTGGTAAGTGCTTTTACCTGCTGGGCACGCCCTCTCTCTCTCTCCTTTATTCTCCTTTCCTTCTTTTCCCCTCTTTCTCTCTTTCTTTCCCCCATTTTCCCTCTCTCTTTTCTGTTTTGTTTTTAGTGGTTATATTTAATATTTAGGTTGGATCCAACTTTACATTGTTTATAAAAAACATTGAGATAAATGTCCTTGCATATCTTTATATATAGCTATGATTATTCTCTAGGTTGAAAACAAGTCAGTGGAATTATTTCCTTAGGTAAAATAAAACATAAGTAAAATATACTTGCAGATAGCTACCTAGTGTCTTAGTTAGGGTTTCTGTTGCTGTTATGAATACTATGACCCATAACAAAAAGGCTTTTTTTTTTTCAGTTAGTTCCATATCACAGTCCATCATGGAACGAAGTCAGGGTAGGAACGCAAGATAAGAACTGAAGCAGCGACTACGGAGAAATGCTGCTAACTTGTTTGCTCCTCATGGTTTTCTCAGCCTGCTTTCCTATACGACCTAGGACCACCTGCCCAAGGGTGACACCACCCATAGTGAGCTGGGCCTTCTCCTATCAATAATTAGTCAAGGAAATGCCATATATATTTGCCAACAGGCCAATCCTAATGAAGCATTTTCTCAGTTGAAGTTCCTTTTTCCCCAGATGTCCAGGTTTGTGTCAAGTTGACAAAATCCACTCAGCACACCTAAGAAAATTATCCTACTATATCTACATCTATCACTGACAGATGATAATATAAATTTTTCAGTATTCACTGTTGATAAGTACCTGCTCAATGTGATCACTTTTAAAGTTCATGTATCACTTTTTATTCTAGGTAGAGTTAAATGTTTTCTTCATATGTCCGTAAAACTTTTGCATTATTTGCATGTACACAGTATGTAGGTTTATGCATTTTCTATGTCCATTCTACTGTTAGCATTATTCTTTAGCAGACATTTTAAGAGACTAATGGATCTACCCATGAGTGCACAACCAGATAACTGACAAAATAAGATTCAAATTTGGGTTTTGCAAGTCAGTTTCATATTGGGACAGGCACATGACACAAAGATTCTAAATCGCAGTGGTAATAATATCTTTAAATCCAACATATTAGAAATAAGCTCACTGAACACAAAAATAAAATTAACATTTTCACTGGAACAAGAAGGCAGGTGCCCCTGCATAGAGAATTCCAGTTCCCGTTTTGGTCTTTGATTATGCTTACCACACTATGCTTTGAGGATTTCAGGGATACAACAGTAATCTAATAACCCCGTTTATAATGTGCCTATCTGAATGGTTTCCGGTGTCTCCCTGTGACCGGCAGAGCTATAAAATCTATAGGGAGAGATGATGGAGGAGTAGGAGAAAGGGGTCTTCTTCCTGCATGTGGGAATGTTATCATGGTTCACAGACCTCTCTACTGCAGTGGTTCTTAACCTTCCTAATACTGCGACCTGTTAACACAGTTCCTCATGTTGTGGTGACCCCCAACCATAAAATCATTTTGTTGCTACTTCATTACCATAATTTTGCTACTGTTATGAATCGTGATGTAAATATTTTTGGAGACAGAAGTTTGGTAAAGGGTCGAGACCCACAGGTTGAGAACCACTGCTCTATTGGATCATTGAGGATGGATAGTATCAAAAAAGCTCAGTGATAAGGACATTCATGCCTCCAAACGTCTTTGTTGAAGAGGCAGGAGCCACCTGCCTTCAGCTCCACTTGACTGAGTTCACCTGAACATCGGGCAATAAGCTGGAAAGTAGCTGCTACAAGGGCTTTATAAACTGTCATTCACTGTCATCAAAGACACCTGGTCACTGAGAACTAAAGTCATGTCAGAGCAGAGTGACTGATGGAACTAGAGGTATGACTGGACAATGGATGACTCCAGACAGGATGACAACATTCCTCTCAAAGCCTCGAAGGACAGCCCCATGCTCCCCTCAAGCTCGCTCTTCTCCCATTGTCTTCGGTGTCCTGGCACATGGGATTTACCGGGAGACTAATGTGCTGTTCACATTCTGGGAGACACATAAATGGACAAAACAGAACCACTGTCTTAGGACTCACATTCAACCCAACTGCTGGACATCTAAATGAATGAGTCAAAGAATAACCATCAAAATGGGGAACAGGAGGAATATACAGCCAGAGGAGTCCATCAATGGCTCCTCAGGAATTGGGAGGAAGATGAGGCGACGTCAGTGGCCTCACAGCTGAGGGCAGAAGGGTTGAGGAGAAAAGTCCAGCTAGCCCTTTCCTCTTACCAGTTCCTGTATCACTAAGTCATGTGGTTAGTTAAAGCTCCACCAAGTTAAATGATGCTATGATTCCTATTGCTTTTAAGACGGTATGAATTCCACAATATAACCTAACCTCTTAGGAAGTTTATCCATTGAGACTAGTTTTTCCAGCTACACCTAGAGAGTCAGATGGAAAATTCCTGCTTGGAGTCAGCTGGTGCATACAAGGGACAGCTGTGCAAGGTGGCCTTGGTGATCTTTACTTTTTCCTTGATTCGAGCATCCTTAATGGAGTACCTGGTCTCTGGCGGGTGGTGGCAGATGGTACAGGTTCTGACCTCCAAGGACCCCAGGCTTAAGGAAAGAGGAATGGTCAACACAAGAGATGGCTGTTCATGAGGTCTCCCTCCTCAGAATTCCCTCCTACAAGGAAGTAGCAGGAAGGGCGGCAGTTACAGACCAGCCTGCTCATCCTACAGGTACTGAGTGGTCACTGTAACTAGCCATCATTCTAGGTGTTACACAGAGGACTTTTACACAGGGCTCAGTGGTATAGCAAGGCCTAGGCATAGGGCAGGGGAGACTCATTCAGGCAATGACAGGGACAGAGTCTGGAAGAACTGAAACATGAACAAAACAATTAGACACAGGTCCCTGTTGCTTAGCTCTGTACTACTGTGATAAAATATTAAAGATAAACAACCTAAAAAGAGGATAGATTCATTTGGACTCAGTTTCAGAAGTCTCAGCTCATGTTTGGACAGCACATTGCTTCCGGGCCTGTGGCATGAACACATGGTGGAACAAGGCTGCTCACCTCCCGGCAGTCAGGAAATGGAGTTGAAGAGAGTTGAAGAGCGCCAAAGGTGCAAGGCTTTCTTCAAGGCCATGTTCCTAGTAATTTCCCTTCCTCCCAAGTTCTACCAGTTCTCAAACAGTGCCATCAGCTAGGGACCAAGCCATTAACAGAAAAGACTTGGGAAGACATGATTCAAACCTAGAGTGCATGTTTCTATTGCCCTGACTTTTGTATACCACTGCTGCTCTATGACAGTGAAGAAAACATCCCAGATACCTGGATTGTAGACTTGATGTCCCAGGCAGGACAATGGTAGAGATATCTAACTGTCTACCTGGGTCTGTTTTTTCCTTTCAACTTTTTGTTTGTTTGTTTGGTTTTTTGAGACAGGGTTTCTTTGTGTAACAGTCCTGGAACTTGCTTTGTAGAACAGGCTGGCTTTGAACTCACAAAGATCTGCCTGCCTCTGCCTCCTAGTTTAGGGATTAACAACTTGTGCCACCACGCCTGGTTTTTCTTTCCAACTTTAATAGAACTGCTCACATTGGCTGACCAGTGTCTCTAGCAGCCAGAGACCACAGGTAAATGTGGTCATATGTTCTGGTCAAAGAGATCAGAGCAAAGTGAAGCACATCACTGATGAGACAAGACCTTGTGTCAAAAAGAAAGATGAAAAGAGGTAAAAGAGAGGATGGCGGGATTTGTTAGCTTAAAAAAGAAAATAAAGGGTGTTCCACTGACTGGTGCATAACCATTAAGAGTGATGTTGAAGAAGTCACGTGAGACAAGATAAACTCAAAACTATAGAAGGCTAGTCAAATCGACCAGGTCTGAGTCTCAGGGTGAGCTCAGGGAACAGAGCTGTTCTTTCAGTCCTGGACAGCCTCCTCTGGACTCAAGAGAAGTCTATTTCTATCTTGCTTAAGGCTCTATCTATCTGTCTATCTGTCTATCTATCCATCCACCATCTATCTATCTATCTATCTATCTGTCTATCTATCTATCTTCATCATCATCACCTATCACCATCTATATATTGTACCAGCTTAGACTATAATTTAGTTAATTCTGAGAGGCAGACTCTAAATCAAGAAAATAGAGAGCTTGTCAGGTGATAAGTTTGATAAGTAGAAGACTAGCACAAAGGAGTGGGAGAGGGAGTGTTGGTGGGCAGGGGATACCACAATATCACCAGGATATTAGATCTGAGGACCCCAGATAGTATCTGCCAGTCACATGTGCATTTCTGCATACGAACGTTGAAGGGCTGAGCTAAGGTGGTAGTGAGTATAAAATATGCTCGATTTCAAGGCAGACTTAGCATACCTTTCCCTAAAAAGTGAAATATTTCAGTATTATTTTTAATATTGATTACATACAGAAGTAATTACATTTGGAGTCTATTGTACTAAAACACCACCGGTTTTATTTTTAAGATTGGCTCTTAGGAACCTTAAGGTTATGAATGCAGCTACCATTCATAGCTTGCACGTCATTTCCATGGGGCAGTGCTACTAGGGTCCCCCTAGCAACTGCATAACATCCCCACCATGCTCTGCCTCAAGTTGCATCCTCCCCTGGGCTACTGTCTCCACATTCTACTCGGGTCCCAGTCCTCTCATGGTCCAGCTGTCTGGATGTAAGGCTCTACTGGGAATAATGGTGATTGCTCAGCAGAATGCTTTCACAACCCATGGCCGGAATCATCAACTTTGGAGAATAGTCAAGAAGTAACAAAAGGCTTTGCCTCTCAAAAGTACACATCAGTGTTCACTTGGCTTGACATAACTCATAGCCTTCCACCTTTAAAGTCTGCTTTTATCTTAAGAGCTCTCCCCACCCCCAGGCTCTTATTAAATAATTTGAGAAACGACAGTGCCCAGGACAGACAAACAAGCCCTAGCTACCAAGCCTGCACTCTGGCCTGTGAGTTCATCTCTCCCTTTCCAGAACCAGGATGCTATGATGCACGCAGGCCTTCTCTGATACTCCGTGGATCTAATTATCTCTGGGACTGTGGACTTCAGTGCCTCACCCCATCACTCCCGAGTAGCTCTCAGATTCAGTAAGAATGAAAAAAAAATGACTACAGGGCTAGGACTCCCCTTTCCTTCCACTGCCTCATAGAAAAATTCTGCCAAAGGGGAATGTGCTGGGAGAAGCAGTAAAGGAAGCTACATTCTCTCAGTGAGCAAGCAATAAATGCCAACATTCCTATCCTGCTTGGGCAGTGTTCTACCTGGAGGCTAAGTGGGGTCAGGGACATGCCTGAAAAAAAAAAAACCTCCCCTGAAATGTCTTTGCAAGGAAAGAAACAAGTAGCCTCATGGCAACCTCAGGGAGCTACCCTTTTCTTCTGGTCCTGGGATACAATGGCCCATCAAGGCAATGCTGGTTGGAGCTAGAAGAGGTGTTTCGTTAACATTGTCAAACCTGGACCACACTGGCCTGCAGGCTTCACCCAGGCACAAATCTTCTTTTAATTTCCACAAACAGGAGCAGTAAACACACCCACAGTTCCCACCAATGAGTTGGGAGGGGAGCGGGGCTTCATGTGCCTTACACTGTTCATTCCGACCCAGACCTGTGCCAGTGAGTTACGCTAAGTATGGTCCACCAGTGCTCGAAAGGGCTTCCCAGTTTCCCCTGACCTGGTGAGGACCCAAGGGAGAGAGAGACTCGGCTCCATCTATTCTTAACCACCCTGTTGTGCAATGAAAAATCAATCACATTTCTTAGGGAACACTGGAGATTTACAAGCGTGATGGAATTTTAGCTTGACCGCTTTAGTGATTTTTATGGAGACAAAATTCTGGTAAGCTATGTCCTTGACTAGAAAGCAGGCTGAGTCTGTATTTATGGTGGAAATAACTTGGGAGGGAGTGCCTGGAATAGGAGCCCGGGACAGTTAATGTGGTACTGTGGACAGAGGACAGACAAGGGAGGAGCCACTACAGACCTGCTAGGGCAACTCTGGGGCATTTGCACACTCCAAGTCTCAGTTGCTCCTCAGTGATTTGTGTGGCTCCACATTGCTTGTATCACAGGATAGTTTGTGTGTGGCAAGCAAAACCCACATGATTACAATAGACCCATCGGTTGTGTGGCCCACCATGGTCAAGCTGCTCTGAGAAAAGGGCAAACACCAAGAGATCTCAGTTCTTCCACAATCCTAAGCAGTTTTGGAAAATGTGATTTCTATACCTTTCTCCCATCCCTTGTTAGTTTGAGAGAAGAAAATAATCCTTTTTTTCCCCCTGACCCAAACCAAATTGAAAGTTGAAGTAGTGGATAACACTGAGAATAGCTTCTTGTATACACAGCATTTGCCAAGTATTATCTCATTGAGTCTTAGGGTCATGCTAAACAGTGAACATTTTAAGGATTAGGAATAGGCAGGGGAACAGATCAAGGAACCTCTGCTTAATAAGCAGCTATTGGCTGGCAAGGTGGGGGGGGGCTCCATGCCAGAGGTGCCGAGACACATTCTTCTTCCCCCAGTTTCCTCGTAATTGAATCTCCAGGCTCTTGCCCTTTATATTTTATGTCTCCCAAGATGATTTAGCAGATGATAACTTAGGTGCACTTACCAACAGAGCCATGGCTGACTGTGTTGGTTATTAAGGCCAACAACAAGGACACACTTACCATCAAGCACTGTCCTGTACCTCACTCAAAGAAAGAGTCAAAACATGGCTTGACTTGACCTCTACCTTCAGGGAGTATATCATCTTTTCAGAGTGAAAAAGATATGAAATATTGGGATAACCAGAGAGGGTGTCTGTTAAAGCCTGTAGCCTGGAATCTAGATATCTAAAACATAGCACAGGAAACTCCCTCACAGGCCGGGGTTTTCCTGAGTGAGGAGGACCTGGAGATTTCTCTCAGTTACAGCAGAATGGAGATCAGAGGCCAGATCCCGAGTCCAGCCAATGGTTCTTTATATTACACAGACTGAGTCCAAAGGGAGGGTAGTTTACATATTTAAAATGTCCTTTAACTGTAAGCACATATGTACATGAATGCATGTATGTATGGGGTGTGTGTGTGTGTGTGTGTGTGTCTGTGTCTGTGTGTGTCTGTGTGTCTATGTGTCTGTGCATACACTACTGTGCTCGCTTGCTGGATAGCATTCCTGGCAAGAGAGGACATCTGTGAATGTTTTTCAGTTAGGGGTTCAGTCACATGTTGGAGAAATGACACCACAATGTCAGTAATAGCATGGAGGACGAGCCTGCAACATGCCATACTGCTTTTGTATTCTTTCTGAGGTAATACTCATTTTCAAAATGGCATTCTTTCATGTGGCTTCCCTAAAAATGTAGCCTGGCAATTTAAAGAGCTCAAGCAGTAAAGCTGCCCGTCTGGAAGCCTCCTTTATGTCTCCCACGTGCAGCTCCAGCAGGCACAACACTTAGAAGTCGTGACACAAGGCCCTTGCTCCATCCTTTCAAGCTGGAAACAGCCAGTTCACTGCTCAGGATCACTGTTCCCAGAGAGACCTTTTGATCTGAGGGGATATGAAACACAGTCACCCCCACAGCTGGAAGTGGGGGTCCTGCAGGGGAGCGTGGATTACTTGAAAATGCAGTGGAATGGATGGGCTTGTTTCCTCAGTGATTGAGAGCTCATGAGAAACAGTCACTTGTCCCAGCACACTGTAAATCTGTGTCCACTGTGCCCAACTGTGTCTGGAACAGAAGCAGCCCTCATGAGATAAGTGTGGAGTGAATGGAGGCTGACGATTCCTAGTGCTACACTTCTAGTACTTTCGGAGGCCTTATCATCGTTCTGGAGTCCATAATTATACTGACCACTAACTGGCACATGTGTACGTACAAACATTCCCTGTATATCATATTTATACCACATAAGTGTCACACAAGTGGACATTACTACTTTTATGTTAGTGGTTTTTTTTTTTTTCTGTTGCTGGTGACAAAGTACTTGAGAAAACATCTTAAAAGAGTGTCCTAGGGTTTCAGCTGCTGTGAAGAGACGCCAGGACTGCAGCAACTCTTATAAAGGAAAACATTTAATTGGGGTGGCTTACAGTTTCAGAGGTTTACTCCATGGTCATCGTGGCGGGAAACATGGTAGCATGTAGGCAGACATGGTACTAGAGAGGTAGCTGAGAGTTCTACATCTTGACCCTCAGGCAACAGGAAGTGAACCGTGACACTGGGGTTGGCTTTTGCCTAGGAGACCTCAAAGCCCACCTCCGCAGTGATACACTTCCTCCAACAAGGCCACACCTAATTGTGCCACTCCCTCTGGGGGCCATTTTCTTTTAAGTCGTCACAAGGAGGAAGGATTTATTTTGGCTCTTGGGCTTAGAGGTAACAGTCCATCACAGTGGGCAGGGTGTGGTGGAGGAGAGTCACTCAGATCACAGTGACCAGGAAGCCGAGAGCAGTGTCTTCCCTGGCTGGCTCTCTCCTTTCCTCCTGTTATTCCATGGGACTCTATCCCAGGGCTTGGTACCACCCACATTGGAGATCTGTCTTCTGCCTTGGCTAATCCTTTCTAGAAATGCCCACACAGACTCACCCAGAAATACACTTTACTAATTTCCTAGGTGCTTCTCAAACCAATCAGATTGATAATCAGGGTTAATTAGCACAACTTCTGTTTTGTAAGAAATGCGGCGATCTCGCTATGTTCACACCCAGGTCCTCACAAAGCCAACGGCCATGCTGCCAACCTTAATATGGCTCAAGTGAGAACAGAGGTAGAGAGAAAGGAGAGGATGGCAGGACCGCTGGACATACATTTAATCTTCACGACAAACCTCAGAAGTAAGTTCTCATTGCCCCCCTTATGCAGATGAGCAAACTGAGACCTATATAAGAATTTTAAGAATGTGTCCAGAGTCTTTCCATTAAATGGTAGAACAAGGTATCAGCTATGAATGTATACATGCTGTTTACAGTTAAGGAATCCTAACCATTTTATTTTAACCTAATTTACCCTTACTATACCAAGAGAAGAGGCAAGCATTTCTAGTTAACCAAATACTGGAGCTGATGGGAAACTTGTCACATATCCCATAATGTCCTGAGCCTCAATTTTATTTTATTTTATTTTATTTTTTTGTGAAGAGAGGAAGGGGAAGATGTTTCATGGTCCCTGCCAACAGTTCACCTGGATGGCTCTGTAATGCCATCATTCACCATTTTCTCAGTGGTACTGGAAGGCAGTTGATGACCATTTTAATTGTGTCAGTCAGAAAAGACAATATGACAGTTTTGCTAATGCCATCCTTAACAATTTCTGTCAACACCGCGGGCCCTATAACAGAGCAGTAAAGACCACTGAAGTGGGTCTCCTGCATCCTTTGTTTGGGGTGCTACAAGGCACTGTGTCAGGACTGACTCTCTAAGGAAGCAGCTGTCTCTTCACACCTGCCACAACACCTTTGCACTCTTCAGAGTGAATGCCTTTCCATTAGTCACTCCTTTGGCAAAGGCTCCCTCCCTCCAGCTAAGCCTTTAAGCTTCTGTGTCTCAACATTTCACACAGATAGCATCAAATGGGTGTCGGCTGTCTAACAATTGGCATTCGACTGCAGGATGCTGATGGCCTAATCTCGGTGACCCAACTGTCAGTCAGTCATAGCGCGCACTGGGAACGGCCTGGAGCCGCCCACATGGCAGTGTGCAAAAAGCAAGCAGCTCGTGCTTCACACCTTCGGCTATGGTTTAGTCTTTTCTCTTTCCTCCAGGTAGCTGCGTCTCATCCCAGGCCCCAGCTCACTGTCATGGTGGCACACTTGGGGACAAGTAAAAGCAGAGGCATAGTTTAGGGACACAAGAAGAAAATGGGTTGGCCTACCTACACCAGGAGCCATGCCATGCGCTGCTAAACTTGCCCTTTGAACCTACATGTCCCATGAGGAAGAGTGCTCTCTTTATTTTACAGATGAAAGGAGGCTGGCTGTTGGATGCTGAGGCTGCCTTTGTGTGTACCAGTTCTATCAGGTCCCAAGGGAATGATCCTTGGATCTTACAAGCTCTGAGTTGTTTTTTTTTTTTTTTTTTTCTTTTGGAAGTGGCAGCCTGTAGCATCCCTGAAAGTGTGGTGTCTTGGTCTCTTCCAGCACAAGTGAGCCACGCCCAGGAGCTGCAAGCAGGGCCCCTGAAGTAACATGGACGTTCGGTGAGTGATTGTGACATGTCGGGTACCCAATCAGAACGGTTTGTAACTGATCAAACGGAAGTGCCCTTTAAGGCCCGTTCTCACCCATGTTGACCAGGTTGCATGACGGAGGGTTGATTGGTCTTCAAGTTTAGAATCTTAGGAATGACTCTCTCACTTACAAGAAGTGACTGCTCACAGTAAAATGGGACATGGGAGGCTGCATCCTGCTTCTTTTCCATACTGCGGGGAACAGCAATGTGTGTATGAAAGCAGACCGCAGATGCTTCGGCCAATTCTTTTTTTACTTTGATAGCTATGATCTCTCTCTCTCTCTCTCTCTCTCTCTCTCTCTCTCTCTCTCTCTCTCCCTCTCTCTCTCCCTCTCTCCCTCTCCCTCCTTCTGCCTATGTGTGAAAATCATAGTGTTAGGCTATTTGTTGAACATAGGTGAAGAAAACACGATCCCACTTCTAAAGTGTGTACATTATTGAGAAGACACTGACATGAGTACCATTTTAAAAGTAAAAGAAAATCAGGAGTACCAGAACAAAGACAGATGCAAGACTCCATGTGACCTGAAGGAAAAGCTTGTGTGGGAATTTCGGGGAGATGGAAGACGACAGCTTAGTGAAAGATGATCTGGAAGGTGAGACCCACACAATGTGGCAGATGCTTCACTGAGATTTGCAGTTTTTAATGTCTTAGCCGTCCATTACAGGCCTATTATGTGCTGGCTACTGTACATGTTACTAGGACAACCTGGTCAGGTAGGATGAGTGAGGCTGGCAGGCTGGCCATGGTACAATTCCCAGTGCGGAGCTAAAAGGCAGGCCTGAAGTTCAGGAAGAATCTGGGGTGGCTGGACACGATGGGGTGGATGAGCTTGCCCAAATACACAAGCGAGACGAAGTCAGAGGTAAAACAGGAAGGCAGTCAGAAATGCACACAGAGAAAGCCTATGTGAGAGGTGCAGTGCAGGGGAGGTAGCCGGGCCGGCCATTTATGGAGTCCACCCACAAGCGAGTAGAAAACACCGCACTTAGCCACCAGGGGACTTTTAGTGCCCCAACACAGCTTTCTCTCGTGCACCATAAGCTTCCTGGTCTCTGGTAACCATGATAGAAACTGAGGCAAGGATCCCAGCAATGCTACTCACGAGCCCTACGACTTGCGTAACTGACCCTTTCTTTCTGGGCATACTTGGGGCTGCCACTTGTCCTGCCTCACAGCTTATTTTGAGGATTTGATAAACTCACCACATAGCATGCATGATGACCCTTAGAAAAGGCCCTCAGAGCTAGCTACCCCATGTAGGCCAGTCCACTTGGAAAGGACCTTTTTTTTTTTAATTTATTTTTTTAAAACAACTTATGATCTCTTGAGCGGAGGAGCCACAGAGTAGTCCAGGCCCCCTGTCCCATCGCTGGGCTCCCAGGCTCCATTCACACAGGACATTCTCTGTGGGGTAGTGGAGCTCAAGCTCTGGGGGTGGGGACAAGAATGGCACATCCTAAGAGTCAACACTCTTCAGTTCTGTTGCTGTGAATCTGACCTGGTTTGGGAACTATAGAGACGTTTCATTGATGAGCTTTGGATAAACCCTGTAAACAAGTTTTAAAACCCAACACATGTGACTGGTTTGTAAGTTGTCCAAAGTGATCCCAGATCTAACACATGGCAACAAGAGAGAAAAACACAGGATGATTGTGTTACTTTTAATCATATGTTTTTATTCCATGGGGTTTCTCTTAATGGATTCAAAGAATTCAATTCCATGTTCCCCTCGGTGTGGTACCTTGTTTGTTCCAGGTTCCACAGATAAAGATGAGGAAATGTGGGCTGACTTGCCCTGGCCTGCCTTCTCAAAGCCCACTCCAGGCCTCACCACAGCATCTTTGTGGGTAAAGGACTACGTGCCAAGCATTCTGGCCCACGAACTGTATGCAGGCTTTGTGATGGACCAGAAGCCCTGGTAAAATGTTTGGGCACCCACGCCCTGAATTGTTCTTGGGAGTTGTAGGAAGATCAGATTTGCCTTTGAGTCAGTTCAGATGCAGGAACAGGAACTGAGGGAAGCTGAGTGGGCCATGAGTTATTTTGCTCATGGTAAACTCCGGTTTGGGAAACGCTATCTTCAGAAGAGCGGCTGGGCTACAGACCGTGCTGTCCAGCTTGGATGCATCTTGGCATATAATAGCTATTATCCCTGCAGAAATGGAAGCTTCCTCAAGTCCTGCCAGATGCCAGGACTAACAAGATCATAACCGAATGTACTTTTCCACTTGTAAAGTACACAAGCCTGGTTCAAAACAAAACAAAACAAAACCCAACCATTCCCTTGTAGGAGGTGCTTTAATAAACACCCAATAGGACTGCTGGGGAGACCTCCAGAGAACACCAGGAGCTAACACCAGAGCATGGCTCGCAGAAAGACACAGGATTAGGACCAAGTTTCTGAATGGCAGAATCGTTCCCTCAAGCCTTTCTCTAAGTATTTTACCAGCCACTTTGGAAGAAAGGTTTAGTAAAATAAATGATCTAAGTTCACAAAAATATGGTGTGAAAGTGTTTCTGTTAAACTGGTTTTAAGTTGAGGTCTTTCCGGATTCCTCCTCACACGTTCCTTAATTCCTATCTCCTAACGGCTCTGCCAACACTTCCCTCTACCCTATGCTCTGCTTCCAAGACCCAGGGCCTGCCAAAGAACTTGTGAGAATTCGCAAACTCCCTGCTTGGTGGTTTCTCTCCATAACATGAGAGCCACCACCAAAGCCTTCCTCTCGGAAGCAGACTACTCTTTCCCATTAAGATACCTTAAACTGAAAACAAAAGCAACCCTCTCTCGTTCTCCCTTTCTGAGACAGAGAGCAGTAAGGGTGAGAATGGGGACTAGAGGAAGCCGGCTCTAATCTCAGCTCAGATAGTTCCTAGCTGTCTGCCCACAGGGTTCACATTTAGACCTGGATTCTAAGCCCACTTCTATTCTGAACAGGCTGTGTGACCTTCAGAAAGGTGCTGGCTGTCTTCAACTTTCCGGTTCCTCATCACACGGATAAGGAAGTGCTTGTCTCTAACGGTGTCTCTTCCCACGTTACAGTGTTTTTATACATAAAGTCAGTTAGATAGACAACACGGAGAAGATGAACAAGCCTAGCTTGACTTTTCCTCAGGAATAAGGCATGCCTTCGCTTCTTTGGATGTTTATCCTCCGATTCCCATGCACTTGCTCACGCACTCATCCATCCATTCCGCGAATGCTTTTAAGTTCCTATTGCCCATATGAACATATTTGGTCTCATGGCATAGGCTGTCCCATGTGTCACGGACAAAGCCAGAAAGCCAGATCATACAGAGGAGGTTTTGTGACCTTGAAGGAAGAGGATTTTCAAAGGAAGTGTTATCCAAACAGCTCTGCTCAGTTACACTGACCCGTAGGGCTCAAGTGATAAGCTCTCCCAAGCGCTGACATTACACACATAGGTTACTACACCCAGATCAACACATTTTTCTAAAGTGCCATGGTGTACACACTGCAGTTCTGTGACGCCTGTTAGGTCCCAGCTCCCCAGGTCAGCTCTGGCATTGAGGAGTGGTGTGTGGTTTGATAGTCATGTTGCCTGGTAAGTTCAGCTTCCTTGTCTGTAGAACACAAACAGTGACATTTTCCACGTGGGTTTCTGAGAGAGATGTGCATTTTCTTTTGATAAGCAGGTCAATGAGGTTTAATAGTACCCATGTGTCTACAGTGGGGGATGTTCAGAACAGTTGCACTGAGGTGTCCTGGGTTCTCTCTGACTCTGAATGTGGGAAACTCTTCTCCAGTGCTAAGGTGACATCCTCCTGCTGTTCTGTAAGTCTGTTTTTATATCGTTCAAGCTTCAGCAGAAAATGAGACCAGCTGCTCACGAGGAGAGCTTCATTCTTGGAGACTTGGTGCTTGTAAGGAGAACCAGGTGTGACGGGGACTTCCTTTTCTGGACAAATGATTCTCAGCAGGGGTGATTCTCTACCTCATGGGACACCCGGGAAGGTTTGGAGATATTTTTGCTTGTTGAAACTGAGGACAGAGTTTAACAGTGTCTAGTGTGTAGAACAGCCACATCAAGAGATCCCACAATGCACAGCGCAGTTCCCTACAGTAAACAGTCATGCTGGGTTCATGGTTCTGAGGTAAATTTAGCAGAATAATGAGCAAGCTATTTTGTTAGTAAGTAAATGAAACCTAGTTTCTTGGGTTTGAGATCCACACTACATTGCTTAGGAAGCCTTTTCTAACCTGACCATGACAAACCTCTAGGGATGCCCCCATCACAGATCTTCCACAAGCAGCACAATGCTGGCATACACTGGACGCATAATAAAGACAGGTAGCTAAAAGCAGAGTTATGAGATCCAGCAATGGTGCTCTGGGCTTCCTCACCTCCCTCACTGGACACATCGAGCCAAAGAAAGCCTGAGAGACACCAAAGGGCATCTCTGCAGAAAGAAGGGGAGTCAGTGTGAAGGAGCCTGATTCTCGCTCCACTCTTCCACTGTCTACACCAAGTTTTGGAGTTTATTTTCCTTCTTTGCCTCACATTGACAGGAATATAGATTTGGTTTCACTTAACCGCCTGAAATGTAAAAATGGAACAAACAGATCCAATTCCAGACCTTCCATACCGCTAAGTAGAGCTATTAAAACAAACAGGAGAAACACGGAGGTCGGGCTCTGCTACCTACCGGGAGAAGCATTAGCTCTTCAAGTGTGTCTCCCGTGCTCTACAAACCTAACCCAGTCCTATCCTGGGTCTCCCTTGCTGCCAGAGAAGTAAAATGGTTATGTTCAGGTTCCAGCTCTTCATCACTGTTTGGAAACTATGTAGTCAACACCTAAGTGCAGGGCTTCCCACAAATTACTAGGAGGTGGCAGTTGACCTTGAAGTTTTTCCTAGTCTATTCCTAAGATTCCTTGACTTGTTTTTCTCAGTCCTGCAGCCTCAGTTCCTAGGACAGCAGCAGGCTCATGGTCGGTACCAAGCATGCTTCTGCTAACAAGCTTCTTTCCTGCTGGCTGCCCCCTTGTCTGGAATATGCTTTCTCTCTTGGATAGCCCCACTGCTCACTCTCCTACCTCACTCAAGCTTTGCCCAATGGTGTCTTCTCTATCAACGTCTGCATAGCAGCTGCAATCCAGCATGCCATTCTATTCCCTTTCATTTTTCTGTCTCTTCTCAGTCATGGTTTCTCTTCAGAACTATGGGCGCTTCTCCTTCAAGCAACAGACTAAGACCTTGGCCTGTTTCTTGCACTCTTGCCTCCTCAGTCCTTAGAAAGGTGGCTGGCTCAAAGTAGGCGCTCAGTAAATATGTGCAGGCTGAGTGACAAACAGTTTCATGGCCTATCTTGATAAGAAACTTGCTCCTTTCCTCTCCACTGCATCACTCAGAGTATTAGATAGTCCTTGTAATCAACCCCACATTCTCATATCTAGCTATTACCCAGTATTTGTCAAGGAAGCTTAACTATGGGCTCAATAGGAATGGGGTAAAGTCATGGTAGGCAGCTACTCAGTCCTCATACCATCACTATCACTCTGTTCACATCAGCAGGGGCAGGGTCCCAAGTCCTGGATCAAGGGCTTTCCTGTGCTCTGGAGGGAAGCTCCCACTTCATTCTGTACACAGAGAAGCTGAACTATTTTGTTCCCCCAAACCAGCATACAAGGTAAAAATGGAACTTTCTATCTACAAAATACCCTTATGGCTTCTTCTGTGACCCTGAACCTTCCCTTTCTCCCACTAAACTCCTTTTATTTCAAGAAAAGAATGCAGTATGCACCGTCATCTGGCTTGTAAAAATAAACACAGTGACTGCTTTTCCCAAATAACTTGGCCTAACCGTGGACTGCCCCCAGAAGCCTGCCTCCTGAGATGTACAATCTGACGGGAGATCTATGCTGTGGCCCAGGCCTCAGGGAGGCCTGCTGAGGTCGAGTTTCAGACCAGACAGGGTCTGGGTTGGGAACAAGGCATGCCTCTGGATTCTGTAGAATCAGATGAATCCTTGTGGCCAATGAACTGTCAGTACAGGCAGGCTCGTGGGAGAACATTCATCAGCAGGAATTTTGCTATTTTTCTATACTAATCTTACAAGTTTATTAAACACCAGAAAGAGATAGAGTGCTCACGTTTATCAAAATTAAATGATGCCAATCTGAAATAACTGGATACCAACTATCTATAAATCAAGCCATCAATTAATAATATTTGGAGATACTGACACTTCTCTCTTTCATTAAGTGAACAAAGCCAGAGTCAACAGAATTAAATACATTTTAAGCCTATTATGTATTAGTAACAATTTCTGTCTACTGTGATAAAATTTCAACATTTAATAGTATTTGTTTATTTTACTCTTCTTGTGTTAGGGATTGAATCCAAGGCCCCAACATGCTAGCAAAGTGCTTCTCCATTGAGTTTAATTCCAGCCCTCTTCATGCTTTCCAACAGCCAATTAGCTACACAACAAAATTCAATTATTTGGTCTTTATTTTCAGTAACAAACCCACAAACTTACTTTAGCAACATCAGCATGTATTACTTGAAATTTAGTTATTTTGTAAATAAGCATTAACTAGATTTATTACAGGAGAAATATTGCTCAACATGCAAACTTCAAAACACTGAGACAACTAACTTATGTTAATCACTATTCCACTGCTTACAGCCAATTAGAACGTATAAACAGTTTGCATTTGCTGTCATGTTTTCAGTTAGAAGGTAGCTGGAGCAGAGTGTCCCTTCTGCGGCCTTAGATGGGTCCAGATGCGCCTATGGTGTTCCTCATTTCTTCAGGCCGACGCGACCATGGTGACAGCAGCTGTTACTCACTGTACACTTAGTAGCTCTCACTTCTCACAGACGACACCCCCCGGGCCACACGCTGTGCTTTCTAACAAAGCCAGGCTATGAACCTCAAACACATGGAACTGTATGGAAGGGTTGCAGTATCAGGAAAGTTGAGAACCACTGGCCTAGAAGAAACTCAAACTCAAAACCCAAGCTGTGGGCTTGGTAAGCCTCAGTGCCCATCCTGTGCCTGCCTTGTAGGGGCTATGTGTGACTGACTTCATGTACCGTGCAAAGAGTCTAGCCCAGGAGCAGGCAAGAGGGTGTTCACTTCCACGGGCAAGCTTGCCATTTGCTCCCTCAGCCGGCCTACTGTGTTGTTGCGCAAGTGTGGTGGCTCAGTGGGAATGCAGCCTTGCTTTGCTTTACCCAGCCTCGGACCCTGGGGTTCATAGTGATGACTTCTGCATGAAGCGCCTAACACACACGAGTGTGCTTTGTGGACGGTAAACCAGGCCTCCGTATCATTTCCTCAAATGTTTCCTCAGCAGTCTATGCTGCCACAGGATCATTCTTTCTTACATTTTATTGGGGAAATGATTACTGAGAGGAGACTATTTGGGGCTCATAGAGTCTTAAAGTAAAATAAGGGTGACCTCAGTTCTGCATCAACAACCACCTGCTCCACATACAGCTGCGACCCAGGAACATAAGGTATGCAGTAGGTTTACGAACAGAGAGACTCTCTGCTAATGGAATGATCTAGAACAGTGGTTCTCAACCTGCGGGCTGCAACCCCTTTGTCAAACCTGTCTCCAATTAAATGAATCATGATTCATAACAGTAGCAAAATTACAGTTATGAAATAGCAACAAAAGTAATTTTATGGCCGGGCGGTGGTGGCGCACGCCTTTAATCCCAGCACTCGGGAGGCAGAGCCAGGCGGATCTCTGTGAGTTCGAGGCCAGCCTGGACTACCAAGTGAGTTCCAGGAAAGGCGCAAGGCTACACAGAGAAACCCTGTCTCAAAAAAAACCAAAAAAAAAAAAAAAAAAAAAAGTAATTTTATGGTTGGGGGGTCAGCACAGCACGAGGAACTGTATGGAAGGGTTGCAGTATCAGGAAAGTTGAGAACCACTGGCCTAGAAGAAACTCAAACTCCAGACCTGCTATTCTCATGAACATGGAGGTATATGGTCACTGTGTGGAAACCTAGACAACTCATCGGGGCATAATAAATAGAACCAGGTCTGCACCTAGCAAAATGTCTTTACTTCCTGCTCTCACTTTTAAAAAATAGCCTGGAATTCCTCGTTATACTAGAGCTCCCTAGATTTGAGAATCATAACAGGGGTGGTGTGTGCACGTGCATGCATGTGTGCGTGCATGCGTGCGTGTGTGTGTGTGTGTGTGTGTGTGTGTGTGTGCGTGTGTGTGTGTGTGTGTGTGTGTGTGTGTCTGTGTGTGTGTGTGTGTGTCTGTGTCTGTGTGTGTGCATGCATGCACGTGTGTGTGATGGTAGTAGAAATGAGCCCTGCTAAAAGTGTCTCAGCCAGTGACCAGACTCTGACTTTGGGGAAGTCTTTCTTCTTAGTCCTGACAAAGCAGAGGTCTTGGGCTTCTTGAGCTGCAGTAAATGAAAGCCAAAATCTTCTCCCCAGTTTCAAGGGGATTAGGGAATGAGAAGGCAGAGAGGCTGACTCCTGGCAAAGGCATTGGATGTTGGCGGTAAGGGCCTTCTGCCTAGGCCCCAGCCTTGAGGACTGCTCTCCCACAGCACGCCCACACAGCCAGTGACTCAAGGCTTAATTTTATTTCATCACTGCTCTGGAGTCCCACACCCTACCCAAGCCTGCTCTGGAATAAATCTTCAAGGCCTGAAGCATCCTAGAGTGAGAGAAATACTTCTTTGTGATGAGACCAGGAGCCAGGCCGAGGGGTGAGCACGGGGGAGAGAGGCAGAGCACTTGTGACAACCGACGGCGAACGGGAGGCCTTTGCAAACACGGCTTCACAGAGT
Source organism: Peromyscus eremicus (assembly GCF_949786415.1). NCBI lineage: Eukaryota > Metazoa > Chordata > Mammalia > Rodentia > Cricetidae > Peromyscus > Peromyscus eremicus. The sequence goes on along the minus strand of NC_081417.1, from coordinate 114,746,149 downwards.
AGCAATTAGCGTCCACCACCTGCCAATTTTCCTATCTTGAATGCTTTAACCTTTGAAATAAAAACCACTTGAATTCTCACATTGCCCATATAGCTCAGCCACAAGAGGGTCTGGGTTTAGAGTAAAGTTTTCCACTGAATGGGAACACAGGCAGGGGACTGAGAATCTGACCACTATTCCCAGGCTGTTCCTTCACCAGCTATGGAAATAGAGGTAATCGCTTCTCCTTACACTTAATCCTCAACCCTTGCTAAATGGTTATCCCCGCACCTAGAAAAAAGCAACTTCATGCTAAGTAACAACTTCAGCATTGTCTTGAGGCTTAACAAGGAAAATTTAGGTAAACATACTTTAGAAATACTTAAATGCAACTCTATCTGTAGTAAACAGAGGAAATCTACCCCTAAAGATGTGCACGGCTCTAATCCCTGGAGCCTCTGGATAGATTTAGGCGGCAAGGGGAATTTATGGTCACCAGTAGAATCAGGGCTGGCAATCAGTGATCAGGGATTACGTGGGTGGATCTAACATAATCACAAGTACCCTTTAAATAGTGGAGAGAGAGGCAAAAAGTCAATACCTTGGCTGAAGGCGGAAGAGAGTCACCAGCCAAGGAATGCAGTGGGAAAAGCACAGAAAATCTAGCCCAATGAGGCTCATCCTGACTTCTAACTTTTCATCTTGAGGTAGTAAATCTGTTTCAGATACTCAATTTGTGGTACTTTAGCAGTTAGGAAACTAATTTAGCCAATTAGGCAACTAGCATTCTGTTCAAAAGATGGCATTATTGTCGTCAGTGGTAACATCACTGGCAAACTCATGGTCCTCTTTAAAGACTTTTTCAAATCCACCCTGGGAAGATGCCTACCCATGAGTCATTTTGCCAGAATTCTCAGAAAACAAACCAGATGGCCATCTCCTGGACCGTCTCAGAGGGATTTTATCTTTCAGAGTGCTATCATCAGATGGCTTCTATGCAAACACTGACCGCATTGTTCACTTTGTTTATTTTACAAACCCTTTGTTCCTCGGACAAAAGCACACTTCAGAGGTAACTGACAGCTGGCATAAGAAGCTTATTTAAAATATCTTTGTTAACACAGCTAAAATATATAAAACCTAATCATGGCTCATCCAATTATAAGTGGCATGATTTATAGCCTATCATTGTACTTGGTTCTGGTCTCAGAAAAAATATTTTGTACTGAGCTAGATATTGCCTTAGATTTGTTCAAGTCTTAAGTATGTTGAATTTAATTTTGCTTTGTTTTGTTTTTTGTTTTTTTTTGAGATAGGGTTTCTTTGTGTATCCCTGGCTGTCCTGGAACTCACTCTGTAGACCAGGCTAGCCTGAACTCAGAGATCCACCTGCTTCTGCCTCCGAAGCACTGGAAATAAAGGCATGTGCCACCACTGCCGGCTTTAATTTCTTATTTGATATACATTATATGACCCAGAAGTAAGTGTTTTTTGCCTACTATCTAGTAAGTTAGACATTTGCGCATAAGCTTTTAGAGTTTAAGAAAAATACAGATGCATAAATGATAACTATGCCAATGAGAGAGCTCCATGGACTTTTACAAAATGGTTGTGCCTATGGGACCTAAATAAAGAATGTCATTGCCCTAAAAAACCTTCCGCTGTTCTTCTGCTGGTCTCTTTCAAAAAAACCATTATTCTGAGTCCTGCGGTTTTATGTTAGTTTGTCAGTTTTGAAGATTTGTTTTTAACATCTTAATTACATAGTTATGTAATTTGTGCTCCTTGTACGTGGCTTCTCTCATCATGGCAGTTGTAGGATTCATTCTCAATGGCTTCCTGTAGTCAGAATTCAGAAGTTTTTATCGCATACACTATGAATGTTTAACATCATATTTCTCTATTTTACTCTTATTGGGTACTAGAGATTATAATAACAGGGACTTTGCTTCAAAAAAAATTTTTTTTTGTAAAATGTAAAGCATTTTATGCTGTTTCATTGAACTTGGTTCAATAGCTAAGTTGGTGTTAATATGCATAGTTCACATTTTCTGTCCAGAAGGGAGAAAGTCAACAGGGCCACACACTACACCTTCAGTGCACACAACAGGATTTTAGTCATTTGTTTCTGTGTGAGCAAAGAAGACTGAAAGTTGCTAAGGCCTCTCATAAAAACAGATGCATATGCTAAAAAAAAAAAAAGGTGGGGGCTGGTGACTTCAGAAAGGTGACTAGAGCCCACCTGTGTGAGCCTCAGAAACTGAATTTCGTAGTGTAGCCAGTAGGGCAGAAACCCAAAGCTCCAGGAAGTGCCAGGAAGTGGAATTTGGCAGAATTCTCCCTATCTCTTCTCTCCTTTGATCTGTTTTATAAATAGAAACATAATTTGTTTTGAGAGAAATAGGTTTGATGCTTGAGAAATGACAGAGCATCTTAAACATAATGCCAGTTGAGATCCCGTCTCCCGGATGTCTTTCGCTCTAAACCACAAGGCCCTACCCTAAAGAAGCTGAACTGCCCCCAAAGCCAGTAGCAGCCTGGGCATTCTCAGCAGCCCATTAAGTCGTCTGTCTTGGGGCAGAACAAACAAACAAACAAACAAACAAACAAACAAACACAACAAAGAGCCCCAGTTGACACACAGATTAATCCAACTTGTCCAGAAGATAACCAAGTATACACGCACTCTCACAAGGATGCTTAGGGCAGCTTAGGGAATGACCCAGGATCATACAGATGTCTCTAAGTGGATGGACAACCTGTGCTTTGCATGGTTAATGGTTTCTGGCTGCCCAGCTGTGGCAAGGCCTTTTTGAACTCCGAGCTGTACTGAGCAGTTACTCTTATCAAGACAGCTTGCTCAAGGCAGAAGCTGTGAAAATATGAGCATCTTTCCTGAGCTCCAGCAGTGAAGGAAGAGGATCAACAGAATGTATTCACAGGGGAAACAGGCCTGCTCTGTGTGCTTTATATGCTATTGAACCAGGTGGGAGGAGGGTGTAAGGATTGATTTCTTGACAAGAAACTCATGCTTAGAGCAACATGACAAAATAAAGTCCCCATTCCTTCTGTCAGTGAAGACCATAAACAGGTAATACTGAAATCAGATATGCTGGAAAGCACGTTTGAGGCACTTAGTGATTTTTAACCTTTTTATGAGTAGGTTTTCTGGTAGAGGCTTAAAAAATGGGATACATTGCCAGACTGTGGTGGTGCATATCTTTAATCCCAGTACTCAGATGGCAGAGGCAGGTGGATCTCTGTGAGTTTGAGGCCAGCCTGGTTGACACAGGGAGTTCCAGGATAGCCAGGGCCTTTATACAGAGAAAGCCTGTCTTTAAAAACATGCCAGACCATTTATTCTGGTTACAGTAGGGATGGGGGATTAAGCCCACATAGTTTATACAAGCTTGTCCTCCTCTACCATGCCATCCCCCTTAGGACAGATGCTAAGATCATGCCGTGAGTCCCCAGGGTTTGCAGAACAGTGTGTAGCACAGTGGCTTCTCCAGCCTTCCTCATTTGCAGATGTCAATATAGGTGACTTCCCAAACATTCTGGAAAGGAAGGTCAGGGCCTAAATCAGGGTTCCTAATAATCAGCCCAGCGTCTTTGCTATAATGTAACACAGAGCCATGCTGACGAGATATTCGAAGTCAGCAGCAATTCTTCTCTTTGGAGACACATCAGCTACAAATTGCTTAGTCTCAAGGACAAGTCTTTCTTGGTGTCTTAGTTAGGTTATGTAAAAGGAGAGGAGGAAGGGAGGTAGGAGGAAGTCTCAGACTCAAGAGCATGGCCACCACCCCAACCTCCATGAAATCCCATCCTAACTTGTAATAAGTAATTGTAAAAGGAGAAAAAAAAAACGTTGCTATAGTGATTATAATCAATAATTTCAATGACTCTTGAAAGAGCTATAGGGTCAAAGATCCCAGGCATCCAAGTAGATACTGCTCATAACTCGATTCAGAGGTCAATGAGCCCAGGTTTTGGGAATCTCAGTTTTGAGAAGCAAAGTCGCAGCCTGATGATGAGTTTTATGTTGGGAACAGAGTAGGGTCATCTTCCATTTTGCCCTGCCCGTTGTTCGGTCAGAGAAGCACACTGCTGTCCTGTGGTTTGTCACGCCAGGATTTATATTTCAGAAGGATCTTCCTTACTGACCTGGGTGTGCTGCAGCACGATTGGATGGGGTGTGGAAGAAGCAACTCCAGCTCTGCCTGTGACAATCTTCTCTCAACCAGCACGTGGGTGTAGAAACAGCACCAGAACAGGGGTGGGGAGTGGGAGGGGTGAATGGATGGGAGGTGGGAGGGTTGGATGGGAAGAAGGTGGAAGGTGGGAAGGGTGGATGGGAAGAAGGTGGGAGGTGGAAGGGGTGGATGGGAAGAAGGTGGGAGGTGGAAGGGGTGGATGGGAAGGAGGTGGGAGGTGGGAGGGGTGGATGGGTAGGAGGTGGAAGGGGTGGATGGGAAGAAGGTGGAAGGTGGGAGGGGTGGATGGGAAGGAGGTGGGAGGTGGGAGGGGTGGATGGGTAGGAGGTGGGAGGGGTGGATGGGTAGGAGGTAGGAGGGGTGGATGGGTAGGAGGTAGGAGGGGTGGATGGGAAGGAGGTAGGAGGGGTGGATGGGAAGGAGGTGGGAGGTGGGAGGGTGGAGGGGTAGGAGGTGGGAGGGTTGGATGGGAAAGAGGTAGGAGGTGGGAAGGGTAGATGGGGGGAGGTGGGAGGTGGGAGGGGTGGATGGGGAGAGGTAGGAGAGGTGGATTTGGGGGAGGTGGCATATCACAGCTGCCCCAGGCTTCAGACCCAGGTCAACTGGACTTCGAGTCTTAGTTGCCTCTAGTCATCTTCAGAAAAGGTATTTAACTTTTCCAGGGATGATACTAAACATGCCAAACTATTAGGGCTGCTCACCAGAATTAGGCATAATGTCTATTATTGCCGTAACTAGACTGAGAATTCTCCTGTGGAATCAAACAGAAATCTCCACCGGGAGAGATCAGGGCACACTACTGATACCAGCAGCCAAAGAGCAGCTCTGCAGGCCTGCAGTTAAGACTTCTTATAGATCTTCACGGAGGAAGTCCACCATTTGCATCTCAACAGGACAACACCCCCCGACCCCGACCCCCATCCCTTTCTTCCTCTCTATGATCAAGTGCAAACAAAATCCAGACGGTGGTCTGTAGCAATGACCATACCAGGTGGGAATTGATTTCCTCTTATAAAACAATTCCAGCACACTGAGTTTCTGGGTCATCGCCTTGCACTTCGGTGACAGCAGAGTCCAACTTATTTATTCACTCATCTTTGACTGTTGCTCTCTCCACGCCTGACAGTGGTCACAGGTGCTTAAGTATTGACTAAACAGAGCCTTCAGTGGTCTCACTTCAGCAGCACGGCAAGAGGGATATTAGATGTAATTAGTGTTTCGGTGAATCAATTAAAGTATATCAAGCCCTATTTTTGAGACCCTGTTTTGGTACACATTTATGAACATGGTTATTTCTCCCCTAAAGATGCCCTCTGTCCCTTGTCTACAGGTGATCCTTTAATGAGCTAAGAGGTCTCTGGACTTGGGGTGAATGTGCTTGATCTGGATAGTAGGAGCACAAGAGGCTTCCGCTCTTCGCTCTGCAGGAGACTGAGTGGCAGATGTTGTCCTGTAAATTTGGGCCAAACTTTCACACACTTCCCTTACTTACAAGAAGTGTCAATAGAAATGCAGAGGCACATCCCACTTTGCTACTAACATTCTCAGAGGTCAGACATGAGTCCAGTGAGGGCATTCAGTCCACTTCATCCTCCAGTTAATGTCCCTCAGGGAAGCTTGCCCACACCAACACTTCACAAGCCACCGGTTTGGTTTTCTTTCTTTCTTTCTTTCTTTCTTTCTTTCTTTCTTTCTTTCTTTCTTTCTTTCTTTCTTTCTTTCTTTCTTTTCTTTCTTTCCTTCTTCTTCTTCTTCTTTAAAATTGTTTATTTTTATGTGTATGTATGTTTTGCTTCCATTATGTCTGTGAACCACAGGCATGCCTGGTCCCACAGAGGCCAGAAGAGGGAGCTGGGTCTCCTGGATCTGGAGTTACACATAGCTGTGAGCTGGTTTGTGGGTGTTAGGAATCAAACCCAGGTTCTCTGGAGGAGCAGCAGCTGCCTAACTGCTGAGCCATCTCTCTGACCCTGGTTTGGTTTTGTTAACTACCACTATCGAGTATAGCTAAGCATTAACACAGGACATACAGTGTTTCAAAGGCGAAATGGTCAACAATTTTGAGGACAATCATTTCCGAATGTCGCATAGAAGCGCATTTGAAAATACCAATAAAATCCTTATACTGGTGAGTAATGGCATTGAAAATGTATTAGAAGGCATATCAACCCTGCTATGGAGCCAGGCATAGTGGCTCTTGCCTGTAATCCCAACACTCAGGAGGCTGAGGCAGGAGGCTTCCTATGAGTACTAGGCATTTCTAAAAATGTCATTTAAGTCTTATCCAAATGCTTTTCCTAATTGTCAGATCATTGAGGGCCATATTTCTCTGGGCCTGCTCCAATCATTTGTATCACTCAGGGTTCTTGGCTGGAAATGATAGAAGTCTAAATCTAGTTTAAAGAAAGAAGGGAATTTTTTTTTAACTGATTTACTTGCCAATACATGAGCAAAGTGGGTGTGAAGCTGGCCCAGGGAACTTACATTCAAAGAACCCTGATAATTCCGTCTTTCTCTCACTCCAGGATCTTGGTTTTATGGCCACGGCCATTTGCAGACTTATAATTACACATTCAAGAGAGAAAGGCAAGGTCTTTTGACAGGTTCCAACTAGAAGAAGTTTTGTAGAAGGGTTAGAATTGGCCTGGCTTGGGTCACCTTCCAACCCAGCCTGTTTTTTGTTCTCTTAGGCAAGAGTGCAAGAGTGTGGCTGGCATCCTAGCAGGACTCTAGGGAGAGGAAGGTGGGAGCTGTTCTTCACACACAAAACAGCACATGGCAACGATCCCTTCAGGAGAACGGGTAGTACTTCTCCATCCTGCCTCTCTGGACTGTTCCTTAGAGTGTCCCAGTCTACAACACTGAGTAGTAGCAGCTATTGTCCCATTCTTTGGATCAGAGATGTAACTGAAATGTGCTTACATGAAAAAGACGACGGATTTCAACTTGACATGCATTTTAAGGAAAATGGTCTCAAAAGCACGATTGCTTGGCAAGATGTCACCCCTCCAGCAATGCCCAGTGACAGTAGGAGACCTCCATCAACTAAGTAGGCACGGCCAGGAGACCCAGTCTACTGGCCTGTGCTGTGCTATCATGTACCAGAAGTCATTTCCACATGCAGAAACTGAACAGAACCTAGTTACACGCAAAACTCCTTTGTCCCCCCAGTCTTCACACTCACATTTTCAGGTGCTTGTTAGCAGATGAAGTGATAAAAATTCCAAATAGGTTAGGATTCAGTCTTTGAATTTTGTTCCCATTTGACTAAACTGTGGGCTTCGGGTCTCTTCTAACTATATTTTTGTATCTTTTCATCCAGGCTCTGGAATCTGCCTGTAGCTGCTGGATGAGCCGCGATCTCACAGTGTTACTGCTTAAGACAGCCAAAAATAAATACATTTCGGCGTAGACTGAAGACTGTAAACGGAGATTACATCCACATTACCTAAAGGAGAAACTATTCCACCAGAACTGATAGAAAGGGCTGGCTCTGTGTTCCCAAGACCCCTGGTGATTCCAGCTGGCCTGGGTCTTCTACCAGTTGACCCGTGCCCTGGGTGTGGCCCCACCCTGCCTCAGAAATGCTGACTGCTCATGTACTGTTCTGTCCACATGATTCTTAAGAAACAACTATCACAAACAGATGTGGATCTATCTTCTACTGTCTGACTCTAGACAATCTGTGACTTGTCACCTTTCTAGGAGTGCAGGGATTCCTTTGAAAATTACTGGGGGAGGGGGCCTTTGAAAGGACCACAAAATGAAGGGCGGAGCAGTCAAAATGACCTTTGCCATAAAGGTCAGAGTAGCTGATTGCATCTCTCGCTGGTGGACTGAAAGTGACCCTAGCTGGCACATTTCACCTTATCTGCCACGTATGCCACAGAATAGAACAGTCTAGCCAGGCATGCTGGTGTGTGCCTTTAATCTTAGCACTTGGGAGGCAGAGACAGGAGGATCTCTATGAGTTCAAGACCAGCCTGGTTTACAGAACAGTCTCCATAGTCTCTGTGTATTTCAGGTGCCAAAGATTCCTTCACAACTTAGCTTCAGGTATACAATTTACAGAAATGGATTTCTGAGTTCCTGGCTGCTGTCAGATTCCCAGCTCTGCTTCACACCCATTGTAAGAACTTGAGCAAGACTCACTGGACACCGCTTTCATAGATGCCAAGTAAGGCTTATGGGTGTGGTTGTTTTAGCATTAATGAGACAATCGATATAAGCATATCATCTACCACAGTGTTCCTGTAATGAAAGCAGGGATAATTCTAAATAAAACTTGGAGTCATAAGAGTGCTGTAGGGTAGTGTGGAATGTCTTCCAGGGGTGTGTGTGTGTGTGTGTGTGTGTATGTGTGTGTGTGTGTGTGTGTGTGAAGCTTGGTCCCTGACATGTGGTGTTCTTGAAAGGTGGAGAGGTCTTTACAAGATGGGGCAGAGGGAGGGAAGTTAGATCCTGGAGGCTGGCCATCCTTGAAGGAGATTTTGGGACCTCTCCCCCAGTACATTCCTTTCTCTCTGTTTTGGTTGCTGTGAGGCAAACGGGCATTCCCTACCACGTGCTCGGCCATGTTGGTCTGTGTAAAGCAGCAGGGCAAACAACCACGTACTGAAAACTCTGAAACTGTGAGCCCAAATAGACCTCCCTAAATTATTTATCTTCGTGTGGGAGTTTGAATGTAACTGGCCCCCAGAATCTCATAGGGAGTGCCACTATTAGAGGGTATGGCCTTGTTGGAGGAAGTGTGTCACTGTGGGGTGGGTTTTGAGGCTTCCTATGCTCAGGATATTGCCCAGTGTCTCAGTTGACTTCCTGGTGCCTGCAAGATGTAGGACTCTCAGCTACCACTCCAGCACCACATCTGTCTGCATGCTGCCATACTGTCCTCCATGATGATAATAGATGCAAGCGAGCCACCCCAATGAGATGTTTTCATTTCTAAGAGTTGTTGTGGTCATGGTGTCTCTTCACAGCAATAAAAATCCTAACTAAGACACTTGAGTACTATGTCATAGCCATGGAGAGCTGGCTAATGCCAAGAATGATGACATTTTTTTTCTAGCAGAGAAAAGGCTAGGGGCTCTTCAAGTCTCAAGCTGTAAGTGGAGCATTAAAAAGAGAAGCACCAGACAGCTGTGACTTCATAGGGCCTGATATCTGACTAGGAGAGCTGAGGTAACCCATGTGTACAGTACTAACCCCAAAGGAAAAGGGTGAAATTAAAGATGCTGTTCATGAATGTGAAAGTATTACGTATGTTTCTGAAAGCTAGCTTAAGATGCTCCAAACTACAGGCTCCATATGGGCAGGAGTATTGTCAGCACACTGTCCCATCTCCAACATCCAGGCCAGTGTCTGGCTCTTAGTGGATGTCAGTAAATGCCCGTGGGGTGAATAGACAAGTGGGCTATCCAAATAACTAGACCTGCATTTGGACCTCTGCGTAACGGTTCTGGAATGGCGGCAGCTTTCCTTAACCTCTCTGATGGCCAGTGCCTTTCTCTGTCAAACAGCGCTGGTCCTTGCCTATGGCTTTTGGTTGTTATATGAATAAACAACACAGTCGATCTGAAAGGAACTGACCCACAGACGGTCTGTGAGAAATGACAGTAAACATGGAGCCACAAGAACTGGAGCTTGAGGATGGGTACAGACTGCGGCAGGTGGATGAACGGTATGGCATCCATCTGTCTGCCCCTTAACTCGGGCTGCAAACCCAATCACAGTGCCCATGAAAGTAGGATGAATGGATACTTTTATTTCCTGCCATAGTAACCCATGGCACATGCTCCATTGCTGTTAACAAGATCAATAAACTTGCCACATTCAGAAATAGACAATTAACCCCTTTTACAACATTTAAAGTCACAGGCCCCTCTATTTTATATGGCCAAGAAGGCTGCTGAACACATGGTTTTTATTATTACCCACCCTACCCTCCTGAAAAACACCAGCACTAATAATTTAGCACCTTCTAGATGCTGTCTGTTCTTAGCGGTTTTGCAGGGAAGCGCTGCATGGCAGCCATCTACCCAAGGGCCACCTCCGGGCCCGTTCTCAGTCTGCTTGGTGGAGCGCTGCTGTCCACCGTGCTGCATGTTTTATGGTTTACAGCTGTGGTGAAAAGCATTCTGGGGCCAGCCCAGATTTATTCCCATTTTTAATGTTTTTACTAGGCTGAATAAACACATCCTCAAAGAATGAAGGCACCAGCCATGTTGGGAATAGGAAGAGCTGAGCCCTGCTCAGGAATGGGAACTTTCTCGTAACCGACACTTAGTTGTAACAACGAGCGCCATTGTCAGATCCAACGGTGACTGTGGGGTCAGAAGCCCTTCAGTGGGTTCCATGGCACCCAACCCAAGAGCTCTGTCATGACCCTACCGAAAGCCACCTTCCTCCTTGCGGCATTCATTAACACCTGTAGCAAAGCCCTGCCTTTACCACTGCGGACAGTGTGGAGTTTGGGAACGCACAAATGATGCTGTCTGCCCGCTTTTACATCTTGCACGTGCTCATTTAAATGTTTTTGGCAAATGAGTTCAGATAAAGCAAGTCTTTCTCCCAAATTCAAGCCAACGCGTAATTTTTTTACAAGCTTTATAAAACTTCAGCAAAATGATTTCTTTAAAAGGGAAAAACTTATTTCCTTAAGCTTGCTCACTTGGTTGATTTTGGCTAAGGCTTCTCAGAGAATGACTAGCTCGCTATGAGAAAGATTATTCATACAGTGATTTGGAACTGGGAGGGATCAGAAAGTATTATAAATCTCTTCTCACGACATTCCTGCAAACTTGGCCATCCCTGGAATAAAACAAGTTTGGAAGCCAACACCTGCACAGCCCACTGCAGGGGGAGGGGTGTTGGATGGCCCGTCTCCAAGTTATACGTCAAAGTCAGTGGCATACAGAGCTTTGTTTGGTTGGAGGATGTTGAGGTGATTAGTGAGTATAAGCAATGCTTGTAGACATAAATTAACAGCTTTTGGAAACTGACATGCTTGGCTCATCCTTACCCAGTTTCAGTGTCTCCCTGAGCACTGGCTCCCAGAGTCACCTCTGTAATGCTAGGGAGCACTTGGCCTTTGTCATTTTTGTGATTTCAGTCACTGGCCTCTGTTCTGCTTGTTCTAATTCTGCGGTCCCTTTCCTAAGATGCTGGAAGGTTGCACATATTGTATTTTGACAGCAATTATTTTAGTGGAAAAAAAATACTTGGGAGCTAGGCACCTTCAGACTTAAAAAAAATTTTTTTTTTGTAGGAATGCCAGTAATAACGGTTTCCTTCAAAACTGTAAGTGCTGAGGGATGAGTACAGGGTGAGTGTGCCATTGCCTGTCTGGTACTAGGTCAGCCTGTGCGCATGTCAAGCCTGGGCTCTGAGAAGTCACACATCTTTTCCAGGCACCAAGTTGACCTGCAGAGCAGTGTGCAAACAAACATCTTAATCATCTTTATCTCTCACTGTTACAAAAGAGGACAATGCCACTCAAATAAGGGAGACGGGTGTTCACATACAAGATCACATACCATGAGTGACAATGACATAAAGTAGAGGTCACAATGCCATCCCTTTTCTTTGAGTAAGGAAATTTCAAGCTAGAGGAGACAGGCCTTTTTCTTTCTTGGTGATTAGGGTCCTAGTTCTTTGGGCCAGTGACCTCACTGCAAACATTCAAGGTTTGTCTTTTTACCTCACATTGATTAAGGGACAACTTAGTAGGCACCCCAACTGTGCTTCCCAGCTCCTCTGGATCATCTCCATCCTGTGAACATTTTCCTGTGCCGTATTCTTGTTCTCAGAAGGGCTTGTGTGACGTGTAGTTGGAAGAAATGCTGAATGAGTCATTCTTCATTTCAACCTCTTATCTGTCACTCTGGCTCTCCATTCTTCTCCAAGTACCCCCAAAGAGGTTTCTCTCTTCCTCTTGGAGTTGAATCCCTCTTCTTGGGCCCAGGAGCTTTGATCTTCTCACTGACTCTATGATTTTAACTCCATAAGGATTGTTTCTCTCTCTCTCTCTCTCTCTCTCTCTCTCTCTCTCTCTCTCTCTCTCTCTCTCTCTCCCCCTTAATAGTCTCTTCCAGAGGTATTCAGGTCTTGTAGACAGACAGACAGATACACATACACGTGTTTGCACAAAGCATCTTGTACATGACTACTTCTGCTTAGCTCAATGTCCTTCTCCCATGCACAGTCAAATGTAGTAAATTCAGGCCTATCCTCTTCTCCTTGGTACCTCCCAGGTGATTGGCCATGTCAAGATGAAGCTGAATTTCACCCTCCAAGCCACTTTGGCTGTCAAAACTCATTGAAGCAGATGATGAATGAAAGTTTCACACTTTCTATGAGAAGCACATGGCCATAGACGTAGCTACTGATGATTTGGGTGAAGAGTGGAAGGGTTACGTGGTCCAGATCAGTGATGGGCATGACAAACAATGTTTTCCCATGAAGCAAGATGTCTTGACCCATGGCAGAATGTGCCTGCTGTTGAGTACGGGGTATTATTGTTATGGACTGAGGAGAACTGGAGAGAGGAAGTTCAAGTCTGTTCTAGATGCACTGTGGATGCCAATCTGTGTGTTTTCAACTTGCTTATTGTGAAAATGGAGAGAAGGATATTCCTGGTCTAACAGATACTACTGTGCCTAGTTGGTTGGGGTCCCAAAGACCTAGCAGAATCCAAAACCTTTTCAATCTCTCTAAAGAAGATGACGTCTGCCAATAAGTTGTTAAAAAGCTCTTAAGAAGGTCAGAAGCCTAGGACCAAAGCACCCAAGATTCAACTTCTTGTTACTCACATGACCTGCAAGACAAACGCTGACATACTGAAGAACTACAAGGACAAGGCTGCAGAATATGCTAAACTTTTGGCCAAGAGAATGAGGGAAGCCAAAGGAACACACCAGGAACAGATTGCCGAGAGACATAGGCTGTCCTTGCTGAGAACGTCTACTTCTGAGCCAGTCAAAACTAAGTCTTTAAGAGTAACAGTAGATGAAAGCCGGGCGGTGGTGGCGCACGCCTTTAATCCCAGCACTCGGGAGGCAGAGCCAGGCGGATCTCTGTGAGTTTGAGGCCAGCCTGGGCTACCAAGTGAGTTCCAGGAAAGGCGCAAAGCTACACAGAGAAACCCTGTCTCGAAAAACCGAAAAAAAAAAAAAAGAGAGTAACAGTAGATGATCAGATCTGGAAGACAGAATATGGGCCTATTGTTATCACCTCCAGGTCTTTCCCACTAAAGTTCAGCTCAATTCCTGCATTTTTGGGCACTATTCCTCTTTTTTCCCTGAAAAGGTCAGACACAAGTCTCTGGATAAGAGGCACAGTTTCTGTATTTAATATCCCAGTCAATAAGATTTTCTTCTGGAGTGTCTGACACAATTATCACCCAGCCCTAACAATGTACTCTGTCTTGATGGCTTTGATGATCCTGATGAAATGTTTTAGTTTTCCTTCTACATATCAATAACCCTCTTGTCTTCTGTCTGGAGTTATCTTCCTAATTCTGAGCATTACCTGCGCTTCAATCTTCAGGCATCCTTGTATGCCACTGGGAAAGCTCTAAAGATTCCATTATTCCTTAATTCTCATGCTTTCCAGACTGGACAATTTCCTTGCAAAGTCATCCTACTAGGCTATGCACATACAGCCATCACGTGTGCTGGTGTTGGTCCTGTGGAAACTAGATGCTGAAAGGGAATTTCAAGCACACTGGAGACAATGCTGATGCAGAGTAAGCAGAGAGAGAGAACAGAGGAGGGAGAGAACCCACAGATCCTGACACACTGTGATATCTGAGAAGGGAGAGTGCAAAGAGAGGATGATTGGGCAGGCACAGGTGAGGGTATCCTTCAGCTCTAGAGCAGGCTCCACCCTCAGTTCAAAGTCACGGGCAAAGACTATGAAAGCAGCTTCAACACGGGACAGAAGGGCTCAACTCTTTTTTTTTATAAAAGAGCATCCTCTGATACTTTCATACGTATGTAAATTGAGTTTTCATCCCTTCTCCAAGATCCAGGCTCCTTGTCCTCTTTTCCTGCCGAAATCATTCTTTCCAGTAAGCACTCTCCTACTTTGCTATCTTTTTTCCTTACCTCCTGAGTTTCATCATGGTTACCTGCATGAGCATGACTAGGGGGTTACTGACTGGCACTTGGGAAACTTTTCAGTACCTACATCACTGAGATGACACCTCCTTCTCCAGCACCCATCAACTGACCAGAGACCCTCAGTGAGAGGTGAGGCATCATGAGCCCACAGCCTGGACGGGATGAAATGGTGTAGGCCCCACAGCTACAGTGGGTTTGTATGGGCAATGGCTATGGCCTCTCTAGAGGACACCATTTCCCAGCACTCTTCTCTAATCTCCGGCTCACAATTTCTGCTCCTCTTCCATAATGCTCCCTGAGCCTTGTAGAGGATACAGAGTCCTATTTGGGACCAGGACTCAGTTATTATGCCTCTTCTAAGCTCAGCCACTGGCATAGAGCTGTCTGGGCAGAGTGTGCCCTCGGCTTGTAGGTCAAGGCACATGTCAAAGGGCTGTGGCTGGAGACTGCCTGAAAGCCACACTTCTTACAGCATGTTGGCTGAGAAGGGAGATCTCAGACAAGTCATAGGAAACAGCCTAACATCTCCCACCACATGAGCCTCCCTTTCACTGATCCCTCCTGTCTTGTGGGAATCAGCATCTCTCCATTTTCTAAAAACTCCAAGTAGCCTTGGGCTTTTCCATGACCCTCTTTCCCCATGATGCCTAACTCTTAATTTCTTTTAAAATGCTTCCTTATTGATTCTGTCTTCTTGCTTCCCAATGCCATTGTCTAAATCCATATAATTATTGTCTCATATGGATTGCTGCCATGAGCATATTCTCTTCTCTGGCTTCTCTTCCTTACCATTCATCAAATGCTGGGTTTCCCAGTCCTTGGGTTTCATCTCTTTCCATATTACAGTTTCATTGTACAAGACCCTCCCCATAAATTAATCACTACTAGAAACAAAATGACTCCAAAGTGTTATTCCTAGCCCTTTCTTCTCTCAAGTTGAATTTTTCAGGTTCTTCATCACGGAGAATGAAATACGACTAATATAATATTTGATATTAAATAGTCAAGCCAGAGTTGGAGAGATGGCTCAGTGGTTAAGAGTACTTGCTGCTCTTCCAGAAGACCTGAATTCAGTCACCAGCACCCACCTCAAGTGGCTCATGACTGACTGTAACTCCAGCTTCAAAGGAGCTGAATCTTTTGGTTTCTGCAGGCACCTGCATTCCATGTGCACATATTCACATGTATACACATACACACACACACACACACACACACCACCTTGACACATAATTAAAAATAGTAAATCTTTGGGAAAAAATAGTTAAGTAGTAAAAACGACTTTGTTCATAAACATTTTCCTGCATTTGGTGTTTTTCACCAATAGATTTCCAGAAAGGACAAAGGTAGCTGTCTTCATTGCAGAGATGAGGAAATCTAAGGTCTGTCACTTAGCCATTTCATTGAGATCAACTGGCAACAATTGAGGGTCTAAGAATTTGAATGAATCCCCTAAGGCTGCCCAGCCTGTAGATATAAGACACGAGAAGGGGAGCTTCACCCCGGGCTGTGTGTACCCGACAGACCACCTCTCGATGCTGAGCCCTGACACACTACCAGGGAGCTCTGCTAGGCTGCCTCATGGGTGGAAGATTTAGTGTGAGCACCAAAGGGTAACAAATGATCTAACAACAAGACCTTGGCCTCGTTGGGGACAAAGAAAGGCAAAACAAGGGTATGGAGAGATGGCTCAGCGGTTAAGAGCACTGGCTGTTCTTCCAGAGGTCCTGAGTTCAATTCCCAGCAACCACATGGTGGCTCACAACCATCAGTAATGATATCTGGTGCCCTCTTCTGGCATGCAGGCAGAACACTGTATACATAATAAATAAATCTTAAAAAAAAAAAAAAAGGCAAAATAAGTGGCATGTGTTTTGTGTGACTTCTCAGAAGTCCAGGAGAAACCTAGCCAGAGTTTGAGCTGAAGTAGCATGCAAGTTATAGTCCTGGTCTCATTGTGGCTTGGAAAGGAAGCACGAACCCTTCATGGTTGAGTGCCGTTGTCCAAGTCTTTAAAGACCTTACTCAAAAGCAAGTAAAGGGTACACACAGATGCATCTGGAGCTTATCCTCCACCAGTTCCTTGGCCCAGGGCTGTTGCCATGAGGAAATGCCCTGTGCTGTTTCTCAGCAAGTTGTGACATCTCTGCCTTCACCCAAGGAGAGGTCTGGTTCTTGTTTGGACCTCAACCAAGAAGCGGTTTTTCTGGCCAATGAGAGTTTAAAATGTCCCTTATTGCTACAGCATGAAAAGAGGAGTGGGTGCATATGGAGTTCAAAGAGGCAGAACAGCCAGGCAACAATTCTTAAATTAGGAAATAAAAGGAGGCATCCAAGGTTTTATAGAATGTATTGATGGCAGCTGATTGCTAAGGGAGACAAAAATAGACCGCCTTGCAGTCTGAGAAATAGTGACAATTTGGGCCTGATAATTCTTTGTTGTGAAGGGCTGTCCTCTAAGTCAGACTTTGAGCAGTATCCTGGTCCTCCACCCACCAGATGCCAGCAACACCCCCATTCCAGGCATGACAATCAAGATGACTCTGGACACTGTCAAATATGCTGAGAGGCAAAACCATCTCCAAATGAGAACCACCAAAATAGAATCTCAGGTTCCCTGAGAGAAAGCAGCTAATTCCCATGCAGGAAGCAAAAGACAAGAAGACACAGAACATGAGGGATGCTCATGGATACAGAACACAGAAGGGGCCTCTACATCCTCTGAGAACAGAGGATCCTCTAGTCACCCAGCCAGGGGCTGCTCCTAATCCATATTGAGGGAACATGGCATGAACGCAGAAAGAAGCCCTCTTTAGAGTGAGCATACACACACTCACATCCTGTCTGCTACGTACATCATGGGCCTTGCTCTCAAACTATTGTGTGACTTCTGCCAATCCTGACGAGAATTCTTTCAAACATAAAAACATTGTTTGCACAGTGGCTGACCCTCATAGATCTCATTGAAAATTACAATCAGGATTCTCATGTCACATGTGCGAGACCCTGTGAGAAGGCTGAGACTGGCTTTCTTCTGGGTTGACACTTCATACATTGCATGCTTACAAAACCTTAGTGTCAGGAGGGACTGAAGAAGCCATCCCATGAAGCATTCCACATTTCCCACAGAACATCCTTGGCAGGTGGTGGAAACCAACAAGGGTGAGATCCTATTGCAGGACAGTGCTAGTTACTGAGAAGTTTCCATGCAGGGGGAGATCTCCCAGCCGAACTAGGACCCAGTTCTATCCTCTGAAACAATGTGGAACAGGTCTACTTCTTCACTGAAATGTCTAAAGTCTCTTTCAGCCACCTGTTCATCACTGTTCTCACTCTAACCAGGCATTTCCAGTACTCCAAGTCACTGTTCACATGAACACTCCTTCCTTAGAATGAGACACGATCGTGTGCTAAGCAACTTACTGTACCCACAGTCACTGTTCACATGAACATTCCTTCTTCAGGATGAGACACAATGGTGTGTGCGCTCAGCACCTTACTGTCCTCAACAATGATCCCAAGACTTTTCTGCTTCTATTAGGGTCTCTAAGATATTTCTCTACCTTCATCTTCTTTGACAGACTTGTCCATATCCTCAGAAACACAACAGTCCACTCTTCCCTCTTTATCCCTTCCCTATGTCTCTGTTCTTAATACTTCCTCTTCCAAACTCCTTCCTCTCCCAACATCCACTGAATGTAGGAATTGTTGGAGCATGTGAAAGGGAAGAACCTGCAGATCCAAAACAGCAGGATCTCCATGACACAGGACAACAACAGGATATCCATGAGGAACCCCAGTGAGAGCCCATTTTTGTGGTGTAGCAGAAACCAGAGGCCTCAAGCTGGACCAATGACTCATAATGAACACTTTTGATGAAACATGAATGGACTAAAGGGTAAACTGTGCATCTCAATGGGCCACACTACAGCTTCCACCACAAGATACTTCTTTTTTTGTTTTGTTTCATTTCTTTGTTTTGTTTTGTTTTTTAAACTTGGTTTGATTTGGGGAAGGCGGTTGCAAGGGCAGAGGGAAGATTCAAGGAGACACAAGGAGATAAGTGGGATCAGAATGCATGATATGAAATCTACCAAGAATCAATAAAAGATAAAAAAAAAAAAAAGAAAGAAAGAAAGAAAAGAAAAGAACCAAACTCATTCCTCAGGTCTTTTCTTAATTTCCCCAGTAGGCTGGGGGTGAGGAACTGTCTCCACAAGTCACTCTCTGTCTTGTGTTCTTAGTTGCTCCCCTCTTTTCACTTATTCACTGGATCTTAAAAACCAATTAACAGACACAGCCACCTTGCCTTCAAGCCACTGCTATGGCCCAGTTTCCTTCCGTATCTTAGCTTTGCTGCAGATGTGGTGACATTTGAAAGTGTCACATTTGAATCCATCTTTTCATGTGTCCCTTTTGCTCTTTGGGGTCTACCTTCCTCATCCAGTTGGAAATCCCTTTATTTCTTTTTATAATATCAGAGGCTATTTTCTTAGCCTGGCTTTCCTGGGAAAGAGGGGGTCGGGGAGAATCGGGCCAATTCCATATCCGTTCTTCAAGAACGAAAGGAGATAGAATGCAGTATGTGGGGCTGGTGACACGGCTTAGCAGTAAAATGTTTGCCAGGCGAGCGTGAGGACCTGAGTTCCAACTCCTTAACACCCACAAAGCAGAAGAGCACAGTGGTGCGTGTCTGTAGTCCCAGCACAGGGCAGAAAGGAGAATGCCTGAGGCTTGGTGACCACCTAGTTGTACCCAGCTAGTCATGCCTAGTCAGTGAGCTTCCACCTCCGTGAGAGACCCTGTCTCAAAACAAGTAGAGAAAGGCAAAGGCAGACACTCCATGTTGACCTCTGGTCTCATATCCATGCACGCATGTGCACACATGTAAAAAGACTCACATGAACATACACGTCTATATACTATGGACACACACACTGAGCACAACGTGCTAAGCTCGTTGTGTGACCCTTCTACACTGCAGCTATCAGCACCTTTTTTGTTTGTCATAGTGGGTGCCACTTTCTTCTCCAGCCCATGGTAGTTAAGGACATGGGACTTCCTCTTCTCATCTGTATGCCTAGTGGGAATTCAGTGTCCTATGAACGATCCCATGACTTCAGAAATAGAAGGTAACACTTGTGTCCTATAATTAAAAAGGAACTTAGAATTCTACACCAGTGGCTTGGGCCTTTTTGGCAACAATATTGCATTTCAAACCATCTCTCTTCAACAAACTGGAAATGACTTTAGAAGGCCCAAGGGAGAGCCATGGGTATCCCCCAAGACATTTCCCCAGGGAGAGGGCCGTTGTGCTGGAGCTTGTGGGGACAGGTGGGGGGGGGGGGTCTCAGCCTGGCACTGACTGCCTTCTTAGGTCAAGGTCACCCCATACAGTCACGTGGGTTCAGCTGTGGGCCAGACACAGGAGGTGGAGCAAAGGAAACACGGATGCTGCCATTCACAGAGCGGGCCCGTGGGCAAGGGTCAGGGGGCCCGTAGGCAGCTTTACTCCATGACAGTCTCATCTACTCGACTGCCCCCAGGGTCCAGGGGTGCCACAGCCACACAGGTTCAGGGGACGGGATCTGTCGCACCAGCCTGTTCACTAAGTTTACATCTTATGCTGACGACTTTTTTTGTTTTGGTCCAATATTAAAATTTGCAGTTTTATTGGGGGGGGGGAAATACTTGTGCTGAGATCTTACTATGTTTCAGGTACCATGTTGCCATGCCATGAGCTCTTTGGCATCTTATAACAATCCTCTAGGACAGGCGTATTATTCCTATTTTATAAAGAAGGGGCAGGGGCTCAGGTACTTTAACTCACTTTCTTCCACATACCGTCTGAATAACCCATCAGTGGTTTATCAGCTGGCTCGAGCTTTGAAGATGATCTCTGGAAGCTAAGTGAAAAGGTAACCCTTCCCCTGGTGTTTCAAAAATACAAGGTAACCAAAGTCCTTCAAAGCATAGCACATAGGGCCAATGAGACTGTCCGGCAGGTAAAGCACTTGCTTCTCACGCCTGACCTGAGTGTGATCCCCAGAACCCAGGTAAAGGGGGAAAGAAGGAACTGACGCCTCAAAGTTGTGTTCTGGCACAGTGACACACCTGCACACCTCAATCATATATAAACAAATTATAATAAATTAAAAAATTAAAAATATTAACCTACATCAAATCATAACTGCTAGTAATGCTTCTAAGAGTCGCGAGGATGAGAAAAGTTGATGTTTCATGATGTGATTTGAGGCAAAGACAAAGAAATATGTTACTCAGCCATTCTGTGCTGTTTTTCACTGTTTTGGTGCCAAGGATTGAGCCCAGAGCCTTGCAGCAAGCACTCTACCTGTGAACTGTGCCCCTACTTTTGAAAAGGTAACTACATAGCTAACCATAGAATTTCTGAGACAGGACAAACGGACTTCCTCCACTGCCCCCAAGTGCTCACAATGTCGGACCCCTTTAGAGGGCATTAGTATTGGCAACTACTCTTCAGGTAGCACACACATGGCTGAGTGGCCCCGTTGGCTTAGTGTCTTTTCTTTCTCAAGGAGGCCTGTTGAGGTCTTTCCTTTGACCTGGCTGCTTATCTGGAGAAAACACAGCTTGAGGATTTCCTGCGGCTGTTGGAATGATCCGTGAAGGGGCCAATCATAGGGATTTCAAAGGGATTGTAGGACCTAGAGAAGAAATGAAAACCTCACCTTTGCCCTTAGCTTTGTGCATCTGTCAACCAGGGAACCTGTGGGCCAGCTCACTGCTGTCTCCAGGTGTGTTCAAGAGTGTCCAATTTCAAAGAACTCCGGGAACTCTTACTCTAAGTCCCAAACAAAAGGCTGGGCTTTGATTTGAAACAGATAGACAACTCAGACTGTTCTGAAGAGCCCACTAGATAAGATCCAGCAAGACAAGGGAAATGATTTCCAGCCATAATGAGCAGGGATTCTACTTGGCCAAGGGCAGGGAGATGCAGATGACAGGAAGGCCCCAAATGAAGCCACCAGAAAGATGAGGCCTGGACTAACGCATGGGAGGGTACGGACGCAGGGACAATAACAGTTCTTTCTTTTGGCGATCCATCAAACTAGCAGACCCACAGTCTGTCACAGGCTTTTGCTAACATTCCTGTCATGCATTCTCCCCACTTTCTGGGAAGGTGTGGGTAG
Organism: Peromyscus eremicus; assembly: GCF_949786415.1. Taxonomy (NCBI): domain Eukaryota; kingdom Metazoa; phylum Chordata; class Mammalia; order Rodentia; family Cricetidae; genus Peromyscus; species Peromyscus eremicus. The sequence continues at coordinate 114,724,660 of NC_081417.1, read as the reverse complement.
AACCATAACACAAATCCAAACAGACAGATGCATGGAAGCCAGCTCTCAGAAGCACAAGCATGAGACGAGAAATGCAGTATTAGCTACACTTGGCTCCTCAAACCCAACCAAAGGCCATTTGGGAATGTGATTTTAGGAGAACATGAATATTTGTAATGAGAGATAGGTAGTGAATTTAGAGAGAGAGAAAAAAAAAGGGAAAAAAAAACCTAAAACATCTAACACACAATGTGAATGAAGGAAGGGAGAGATTACTCCCGGATAGTTACTGTAGCCATGTGGGAAGGCATGAGGGTAGTCCTGGAATACATTAACATATACCAGCATCTGCTGAATGCACATTCTATCTGTGTGCTTCAAAGAGCATGAATAATCTCACTAAAGTCAGGGAAGATGCATCTACCAACATTCCACAGGAACGGCTGGGAAGACTAAGGCGGAGAGAAGGGAAAGGAATCTCTCTTGGGGTTAGCTGATGGCCTTGGTGGCAAGGACAGCTACTCCCTCTGCATTAGGAAAACATGCTGGTGTTGGAGGTGGGAAATTTAGGCACTTTTTTTTCAATCTTATAATTGAGTCTCTAAATGTTTTCAAGTGTGAATGATTAAAGACCTCACATGGACTGATAGAACTAATTATGTGAAAATGAACATCCCATCAAAAGCAATTTGTAGATTCAATACAATCCCAATAAGAATTCTGATGACATAACCAGAAAGAAAAATCCCTAAAATTCATATGGAAGTATGCAAGTGTGCATGCACACACAAACACAAGCTCATGCACACCCACCCCAAAACAATCTTGAGCAAAAAAAGAAATTGTCAGAGAGATCATATCAGATTCCAAGCTATAGTACAGAGTTACAGCAGGAAAACCAGTCATGTATATCAAGGGATGAAATATAAGATATAAATAAGAGTTCACCTAATTATAGCCATCGGATACTTGACAAGGAGGCCAAAACACACACCTGGGAAAGACAGCATCTTCAGCAAACGGTGATGGCAAAATGGATGTTTATATGTAAAGGAATAAAATTAGACCCACATCTATCACCCTTCACAAAAGTCAGCTCCAAAGTGAGCAAAGACCACAACATGAAATTTGAAAGCTGAAACTCCTGGAAGAAACATAGTCAGCACTGCTTAGACACATGTTCAGGAAAGGATTTTCTGGGGAGAACTGCATTTGCTCAGGGATTAAGGTCAACAACTGACAAGTGAGACTCATCAAACTAAAAAGCGTCTGTAGAGCAAAGGAAACAGCCAATCGCGTGAACAGGAAGCCCACAGGTTGGGAGAGAATCCTTGTCAGCTACATAGCTGATAGAGGATTAACATTCAGCATATGTAAAGAACTCCAAAACAAAGAATCAAGAAAAATGTCAAATCCATTTAAAAAATGGGCTACAGATCTGGATAGAATTCTTAAAAGAAGAAGTAAAACTGGCCAAGAAAGACCCTAAAAAGTGTTCAATATTCAGTGATTAGAAAATTCAAATTAAAACTATTTTGAGATTTCATCTTACCCCAGCAAGAATGTCTGAGATCAAGAAAGCACCTGAAAACAAACGCTGGCCAGGGTGCTTCATTCTCTGTTGATGGGATTGCAAACTGGTACGGCCACTATGGAAATCAGGATGGCGAATCTGCAGAAAACTGAAAGCTGCCATAGGATCCCATGATACCATGCATTGACATTTAGCCCAGTGATCTGATAGCCTGCAGAGATACTTGTTCATACATGTTCATAGCTGTTCTATCCACCATAACCAGGAAATGGAAGCAGCCTGGCTGTCCATCAACTGATAAATAGATAATGATAATGTGCTACACATAAACAATGGAATTCTATTGGAAAGAAAAAGGGAATCATGGTATTTTCAGGTATGGATAGAACTAGAAAATATAGAGTGAGGGAACCCACAGTCAGAAAGACAAATACTGCATGCTCTCTCTATTTGGGAATCCTAGCTCTGAGTCTTTAGATGTGAGTATATAACCCGAAGTAACCACAGAATCCAGGAAAGTAGAAAAGGATCACGGGGGATGAGGGGAGAAGCAGCTCTCGAGAGGGGGATCATAAGACACAGGCTCTATGAAAGGTGGAAGGAGAAACCAGGAGGAAACTTTAACTGGGGAGGAGGGAGAGGAACAGAGGAAGGGGGAGAGAGAAGAGATGGGCTCCACAAAAAGAACTCAAATATTCAGAGAATGTGCTCAGATCTAACTGGACTGCAAGGCCCATCGCTGGGTCAGGCACAGGATGTCCCCAAGTCAGAGTCCGCAAGCATTTCAGAAAGCTGGGAGCATAAACTGAGGTTAGGCATGCCGGTGCTTAGCTGCTCAGCTCAGTGCCCTGGGACACTGACAGAAGCTTGGCAGATATTACCTCCACTCTACCACATGCCAGGGACTATCCTGAGAACCCACGTACAAGCCAAACACGGTGCTTGCCACAACCACCTACAGTCCTGAGAGGCCAACTCCCCTGCTGTCAACCACGGGCACAGCTGCTTTCAGGGGACTCTCCCCTGCCTTCGCCTCATCCAACTTCTTAACACAGACAAAGCATGGCCGTGTGTTCCAGCGTGTACAGGTAGCACGATCCGGTGTGGTCCTCCCTAACCCCGTGTAAGAGCCCACCCAGAAGAACTAAGCAGGGAAATGGTAACATCCTCATCCTGGCATTCCAAGGACTTACCCCACCTCACCTGCAAAAGCATTCCATTTCTTGTTTACAGGAAGCAACCAGTTCTCCTAAGGCTTTGACCATTGTTTATTATTATTATTACTATTTTTTTGAGATATGATCTGTGTAGCCCAGACTGGCCTCAAACACATGATTCTCTCGCCTCACCTCCTGAGTGTAGGATTAGAAGAGTGAACCACCATGGTGAGGAGCACTGCCTTGCTCATCTAATCCTTTCTACCTTTGGAACTCGGTTCAAGTCCAGCCTCTATCGGGAAACCCACACACATCCACTCTGCCCCATTGACCGCTACCTCACAGAATTACATTTAATCCTTCAACTGGTTAATACCTAGTTTATCTAGCAGTACCTAAAATAGTCAAATGTGGGAGAGGAGAGAACAGATGTCTATGGGTTCCTGTGATTGAACAGTCCAGGGGCTTTAAGGGCAAAGGCTGGATCTTTAACTACACCATAGGGGCCAGCTTGGTCACGCAGCCACTCTTATTTGGCTAAGAGTGACCATGTCACAGCTTCCTTTCCACCTTCAGAAAAGGCAAGCTGTTCTTGTCCAAAGAACAACGGATGCTGGAGATGTGCTCAATGGTAGAGTGCCTGTCTAGTATGTACAAGGCCTGGGCCTCATCTCCCAAACTGCAAAGGAAATCAACCACCTCAGCAATAACAAAAGACCCAAACTAAAGACAGACTGAACAAGCCAGGACAGCTGGTGCGCTTCACCTTCCTGAATCAAGTCCCTTGCACTGGAAGACAGCTGCCCTGTACTGGTCAGGCAGCAGGCACCAACAGAACTAGAACTCCTATTATCCCGACTTCTAGAAGGGAGCCCAACCTGGGGGCAGGGCTACAAAGGGGAGCTCTCTACTCTGACACAGCATTTTCATCCCAAAGGATGTCTTCCATTCCTGCATGTCCATGAACCCTCTGGGAATGGGGGAGCCCATGGGACAGCTCATTGGAAACTTTCCTTCAGATCCTTCAAAGAAGCCCTGTCATTTGCCAATATGATCTTTCTTAATATTGTACAGATGACAGGCTGATCCATCTTCGGATGATCTAACTGCATTGAACTTTCTCTTATGAAACACTTTGTGGAGTTGCAATGTCTTAAATGTGGGGTGAGTGCTGAATGTCTTCAAGAGTACTAAGCCAAATACTCCCACCGAGCCAAGCATTCCCACTGACGTGGGGAACTTCCAGTGGAAATGTTCGTGGTGGGGAAACTGGGAGGTGAGTGCGAAAAGACTCAGCAAGTCCAGTTCTTCGAGCCCAATGTTGATAAACATACAGTTCTGTCTCAACTCATGGCTGAGAATTTCCATTCAGGGCTGTGGAGGGTCTCCCGGGCCTTGAAAACATCACAAGTCCTCTTCCCATAAAGAGAACAAGAAAGGCACAAGGGCAGTGGGAGAGGGAAGGACCATCAGAGGAGAGGTTTGGGAAGCCCAAGCTGGCTGAGACTCCAAGCAAATAGTATTTTCTTGGTGTTCTTCCGTCCTGCTGCTCTCCTTAACCTGTAAAGCTTTACAAACCTTGAACACACAGAGTTCAAGGAAGTAAGGAAGTAAGTTGAGCCACGTGGGTGCAAGGCTGGAGGGGGATCTGGTCTGCAGCTTCTGGAATGGGTAAGAAGGCACCTTGGTCTGCAGCGCTCCTGAGTTGGTAAGAAGGCAGGGGGCACACAGAGCTTAGTGCAAAAGAACACGGGCTCTTTAACTCCGTGGTGCCTTTAAATGTTGCTGATGCTGATTACTGGGCACAAATACCCTGAGGTCATCTTCTGAATTCACATTTGGGAAAGCCTAGACTCTCGGTGGAAGCCGGAGTGTAGCCATCTGAGATCTGGACTTGGTTCATTCCTGACTCCTAGGTGGACACCATACACCAAACCTCTCCATCCCCTAGCTATACCAAGAGGTTATTTAGGGGCTAGGTCACAAACATGGTGCCACAACCCCCAAGATTTTTGGTATGAGAGGTACAGGTTACCCTGGGTCCCCGTTCTTTGGCAGGCCTGGGGGACCCACCATTTTTTTTTTAAACTGGGATCAAATCTTATTTCAAACACTAACATGGCTTCTGTCAACATCTGACTTTGAGGCCTTTGTCCTTCCCTCTCCACAAACATACTGATATTGGCTCCTGTTAACAGCATCCTACCTCGCATTCACATACACAATCCCTTATGCCTCCTCGGGGAAACCAGAGCAGGAACACAGGCTGTAAAAACCAAGGTCAGCCTAGAGTATTTGATTAAGATCACCTTGGGGTCCCTGATGATTATAAGAATTGTCAGGGTTGGTCCAGACTCTGCACCAGAACCTCTTCTCTTGGAAATTGGTCATATTCCTTCAGCAAACTAGGACCCCAGAGAACCTCTGGGAACCATTTGCATACAGTAATGCAAAGAGAAGCCACAGAAAGCAGAGCCCTAAGAGGAGGTGAGACAGAAACCTCTTTGAAAGGCTTGCTGTGGCCCAGGGACCTTGCTCCGTGGATGATAGCTGTCATCCAGCCTGCACAATCCTGGAGTCGATGCTATTACTGTCTAAGAAAAGCACCTCACTTCCAAGGTTCTTTACTCTTAGCTGGGGTCTGGCCTTGTCCTCCAGTTACTTACCCAGGGCTTGGGTATTAACCCACTGCCCTCCTTGCAGGAGGAGGGAGGGAGCATAAAGATTACAAATGAAGGGTCCTGCGTCAAGAACTAAGTGCTGGACTGAAACCCAGTATGAAATGGGAAGGGCCGTGTGGCAGGTGAGAGGGGGAAGGGCATTCCCTGCAGACTGGGCCCTGGCACACAACGGGAGAGAACTCCCTCTCATTGCCATCTCCACCCCCTCCAGGGCCAGTTCTACTCTGTCAAAAATAGGCAAGCCCAGAGAGAGAGAAAGCCTGCTAGTGTTTGGTGAGAAGAGGGGAGCATCTACTAAGTGGAGACAGGTTTCTTCCTGGAGTAAGCAGATAGTTAAAGCCTGCCTGTCAATGAGCTGTGCATTGGGAAACGGTCAAAAGGACGAATTTTATGTGTACTATCTATAATAGTGATAATAATGATAAAATACGGAGGATTTCTCTGAACAGCCAGACAACAGAATTACTTAGACCTGGAGCCTGGCTCCTTTGCAGTGTTGGCTGTGGAAGTATGAACTAGGCTCCTAGCATCGGCCCCTGTCAGAGACCCCAGGATCTCTGGCTGCATCAGTAGACTATTTTGAAATGAACCTTAATCTAAAAGAATAACAGTTGACTTTGCAACTTCATGTGTTTCTCTTTGCAATTTGCCCCTTCTTTTTAATCTGGATGGTCACCCAAACAATCATATGTGTCGGTGCATGTGCGCACACACGCACACGTATGTGTGTTTAATTCCAGAGGAAATGGAGCCTGGTGACTACGGCTTTGATCCTGTCAGACTACCACTCCTGCTTTCTGAATGTCTATTTTTAGCTCTGGACAGAAAGCTGATTGAAACACACACTCTTCTGGAGAAGCCATGAGGTCTGCAGTGTTTGAACTAAGGGAAGTCTCTGAGGGGCAGGACTGTGTTGGAAAAAAGAATTTGGAATAAAGTATGCCACAAAATTCATGATGAATGTCAACTGAGCGGGGCCACACATATAAATCTTGTATGCTATATTTAAATAAAAAAACTAAACTAAAAATAATGAAGTGAATAATATTGAAGAAGCTTTTCCAGCAGTGACATAAGTGGTTTTGCTTTTAAAATGTTCCCTTAGCAGTAGTGCAAAAAGAATGAAACCAGAATTAAATGCCCTAGAGGAAAAACATTTGTATGCGATTTTAATATGACCTGGGCATGTAAGTTTCAACAGTTTTAAGAACAATGAAGGGGAGGGTATAGAGTCTCATGCAGCCCAGATCGGCCTTGGACTTGCTATACAGCTGAAGATGAGCTCACAGCCCCTCTCTCATGAGTGCTAGGACTGAAGATACTTGAAGTCACGCTGGGGCTAAAGCCAGAGCTTCATCCACAGCCTACAACTTGAGCCCCTATACAGCCATTTTAAAGCAGACAAATGTTAAGAAAAGAATACTATTTTACGCACAGATAGACTATTAAGTCTTTCTTACAAAATCAAAGGACAGCTGATTTGAAATTTGAAAAGTTGTGGGTAATTATTTTTTAGATGAGACATGAGATATCAGGAAAATTGGCATATTAGTATTTCAGGTTATGTTTTACCACAAGGAAATTTCAAATTTACAAGAAATATCAATTTACAGCCTGTGAAATTGAACTTCAGAGTGGGCATTGTTTCATCTTTTATATCTATCAAAGGATTTCAGTTTGGTATGACAAAAAGCTTATACTCTAATGCATAGTACTCCAGCCACTAGGTCAACATCTAGGCTTAGTGAAATTTAATAAGCCAATACCAATGGTTTTCTTATTGTTTTGACCTACTTTAGATATGTATTGGTAATATCTGTGCTCCAGAAATCGCGAGAGTAGCCAACCAATGTCTGATTTGACATATGGCCTACTCCATGAGAGGGAACCCATGCCCAACACTGCTTGGGTAACCAAGAACTAGAGACAAGATAGCCCAGAGACCTAGAGTGAAACTAAATACTCATGGTCTTGAAAGAAAAAAGTATCAATAAAATGATTCCTAATGATATTCTGCTATACTCACAGATCAGTGCCTTATCCAGTCATCATCAGAGAGGCTCTCTCTGGCAGCAGATGGGAACAGATGCTGAGGCCCACAGCCAGATATTATGTGGAGAGTCAAAAGAGGTCTCCATCAAATCCCTTCAGAGCTCAAGGAATCCCAGGGAAGAGACGATGGAAAGATTGTAAGAGCCAGAGTGGATAAAGGACATCAGGAGAACCAAGTTCTCTAAAACAACTGAACAAGGCTCACAGAGAAGAAAGCAGCAAGCACAGGGCCTACATGGGTCTTCCCCCAAGCCCTCTGTGTATATATTATAGCTACTAACTTAGTATTTTTATGGGACGCCTGACCGTGAAAGCGAGTTGAGTTCTGACTCTTGTGCCTGCTCTTGGGACTCTTTTCCTCTTATTAGGTTGCTGTCAATGCTGATATGATAGTTTTTACTTCATCTTATTATATTTTGTCATGTTTGGTGGTTATCTTTTAGAAGCCTTTTTTTTTTGTTTTTGTTTTTTTTTTCCTAATGAGAGACAGAAAATGAGTGAATCCAGAAGGGAAGAGAGATGGGGAAGAACTGGGAGGAGTAGAGGGAGGGAAAACTATAATCAGGATATACTGTGTAAGAAAAGAATCTAGTTTCAATAAAAGGAAAAAATAGAAAAACAAAAGAAAATATTTATGCTCAAGTTTTCTGAAGTTGACTTTGGAAAACATGATAGGATAGAGCTGCTCCAACCATTTCAGATATATGAGCAAAAACAATCACTGCCAGTGTTTTGAGGCATGGAGAGAGACCACAGGCAATGGAAATGTTCATCACCGGGGCATGCTGACTAGTCACTGAGGAGTCTCACAAAGGTAAACTCTACTGTTGATTCCGACGTATGCCACCAAAAGCTCAATAGTCAAGGGCCCAAAATGGCACATGTTCTCACTGTTACCACATTGTTACACCTTCTCATGGCTATCACACTGTATGAACCAGCTGACTTCAGAGCTTTAATGAAAGGAGAAACTCACCATTACCCAGCAAGGCAGGTACAGAATGTGTGCTTAACTGTGGCTTTTTGCATTACACATCTACAATTGCTGAATTTATATATTTAATGAGAATTATTCTGCAGATATTAACTGTAACTGACAGTACTTCTTGAACTTGCTACAAAAACTACAAGAAAATTTTTGAAGAATGCTTTATTGATATCGATAAATTGAGTATTGCTTTTCAATTTTTGTACTATAACTTTGAATTTGATATAAATGGCACTAAGTTGCTACAAGATTTAGAAAATTTATTTAATTTGAATAGACATAGAGGGGAAATTAATAAATTGTTGTTCAATGTCAAATCAACTCTTGAAAAATGATGAACCAGGTTTATCAGTGTTGGTAGGAATATTAAACAAATGGTGATTTGGTAGTCAACTTAGTTACCAGAAAACTTTGTATTTGCAGTAACTTGACAATATAGATCTGTGTTTTTTTGAATAGTTAATCTTATTAAACCAATTATTTCTGATAAAAATTTAGCATCAAAAGGTATGTTATCAATATAAAATATACACTGGACATTGAAGACTTATAAAAAAGAATGTAGGACATTTCATTATAAAATAGTAAAGTAACTCAAATGTAAATTCTTGCTATTGGAGTTAGAAATGCCCTAGGAATAATTAATAGCTAGCATGGGTCAGTCATCAATCACCTTTTAATATATTGCTATACCAAATATCACGTGCTATAAATGTATGTATAGGTGTGTGACTTATTAAGGAATAATTGATTAGTCAAATTTATATTTGTTCAGTTTCAGAAAATGAGTGGAGGGTAGGGCCATTGGAGGTAATAAATATATTAGGCCTGCTGTTGAGGTGATTGATGCCTGACTCATGATAACTAATAAATTAATTCTAGGGCACTTCTAACACCAATGGCAAGAATCTGCATTTGTGTTACTGTACTGCTTTTCAAGGTCTAGGAGTGTGTTCCTAAATTTATATAGGAGCAAGGCCAACAGTGTCAGGTAATCTCAGTTGGCCTGACCTATTGCTAATTAAACTTTGGAAGCAGTGACCACTGGCAGTAACTATGGAGTATTCATAGAAAAAATAGTGACATACTTTATTTTAGTATGTATATTTATCATAGTAATGACACTCTGTAAAAGTGAGTGGTTTAGGGTAAGAAGTATTAGGTGATTGACATTATTTAATAACAAGGAATAGATTTATGACTTTCATGTAGCTTTAGGGAAGTCTTGGAGTTTCATTTAAGGTGTGCTATAAAGCTGGAAATGAACCTCTGTGAACTGGTCTCTATAAGAGGCCTCAGCTGTGAACTACCTTTGGCCTTCTTAGAATTCAAGTTCTTCACATCCATGCCAGTGAAGTTTGAGATCTGCAGAGAAAGGGGGTACTATGTGATCCAGTGTTGGTAGGACAAAAGCTCTCACTCAAGATCTCTGAGCACCCACCATTATACACTCATTTCCTGCTATTCCTAGAGTATATTTCTTTGCCTGTACTAAAATTGTTTCATGAATATAAATCACTGGAATGTTGTGAGTTCTTTTAGCTATGAAGTGTTTAAGATGACCAAATATGTAGTTCCTGTAAGTATTCTTGATTACCTCCTTCAACAAGAGGAGGGGATACACCAGTGTAAGCTCTGTAATCTACTCTTGTGTCTATACAGTGAAAACGGCTGATGTCTGTCCCCAGATTTCAAGGAGGCCAAGTATGATAGTTAATCCTGTCAACTTGACTAAATTTAGAGCCACCACAGAAACATTCCTCTGAGTGTGATCATGAGGGTGTTTTCTAGGACTGACTAACTGAGGATGGAAGGTTTACCCTGAAAATAGGCAACATTCTCCCATGGCCGGCATAGGGCAGAGCTTCATGTCTATCCCTGGCATAGAGTAGAGGCTGGTGTCTACCCCAGCTTCCAAATATAGTCATAGAGTCCCAGGAAGCAAATTTAAAGGAGCTTCCTGTTTTAAGTCTCTTCTTCTAGCAGTTTCTTCAGAATCTTAGAGTGTGTTCTTAGGGGCCATTTTCTATAAATCTTTCTTACTGATTCAACATACCCAGACAGGGTCTTGTTTAGAATGGGCAGAACGTTCACGACAGAAAAGAGAACTTCTGACATCTCAGAGTAGAGAAAAAGAACCTAGGAGCTGATGGCACAGAATTCAAAATCTCGATGAAGTTTTATAATAATAGAGGAAATAATATAGTGAGTTTTAATTAGTTATCAAATTCAGTTGGAAGAAAACTTAGGAGACCTTGAGCCCAAGTTCTTCAGTGCACAAAAGAGAAACTTAGAGGCCAGGGAAGGTAAGCTTTTTGCCTAAGGTCACTGGCTAGTGAGTGACAGAGAAAGGTTAGAACCCAGGCCCCTTCTCTTCACGTGTTTGTTTCCCAAGGTGTGTGAGCCAGTAGTACCCCCGAGCCCTAAGAGCACGTTAGAAACGCAGAGCCGCCTCCTTTCCAACTTAACACACACTTGCTGACTTGCTACCACACTCTGCACACCAGGTACTGTGGGAGGTGTGGAGACAGGCTCAGGTAATGCAAGGAACAAGAAGCTCACAGCTTAGCCGACGAGCTTCCAGAAAATGTCTGCCTAGAAGGCGAGGATTCTTCCCTTTTTGGACGTGTCCAGCACACAAAGGCGATCTTCATAAGTGTCATCTGAATGGGAGCTTTCCACACCCTGTTCATAGGGGTTGCTGAGTGACAAGGGTGGCTGTGACACAGGAGGCTGGCTTCTCAACCTTCTGTACTCTTGGGCCTGTCCCCCTGGGGTTGGAAATTCTTCTTGTCTAATCTCCCCACATTCCCGCCATCTGTCCTTGCTCTGAGGAATGCAAAGTCTAAGATGGTTTTGATGAGGACACTGTGCTTAGCCGGCTTCCCTGGAATGGTGTCCCTCTGTGGTCTGGCCCAGCTGCTGAGTGACTTTCTGCTCTCCTCTCTACAGGACATCACATCTCCGAACTGCCTGAGTAGCTGTGTTGAAAGATCTCCTTGAGTTTATCTTGAGTTGAAAGTTATATTATCACTTCCTGGGGTGGGCCAGCACCCAGCTTTACTTTTTCACTATGCCTGAGACTTGGAAACAGATAAAAGGAGAGGGGAAAAAAAATCAGTAAAAGCTACTTGTCTTTACTTGTCTTTTTTTTTTTTTTTTGGTCGTTGAAAGGGATATCAGCCAAAAGCTGATGAGAGAAAAGGAAATAAAGGTCTCAAGGTCTCTGGCTGAGGGTCACAGCAGGAAAGATAGTCCACAGGAGGACTCTGCCTGTAAAGAAGCTCTAACCTCTTTGTTCAGACAGTAGTGATGACAATGATAATGTTAGCTAGCGTTATTCAACTCCTAACATGTGCCAGGCAAACTCCTACCTCTGACATATGAAGCATTTTATTGGTTCAACTAATCTTCAACATCCTGGTGACATAGATCCTGTGTTGACTGGTTTTATGTCAACTTGACACAACACTGAGGCACTTGGGGAGAGGAAACCTTGGGGGAAAAAATGCTTCTGTGAGATTTGCCTAGAGGCAAATCTTTTGGGCATTTTCTTGTTAATGATTTATGTGGGAGGGCTAGCCCACTCTGGGCAGTGCCATTCCTGAGTAGGTGGTCCTGAGCTGTATAAGAAAGAAGGCTGAACAAGCCATGAGAAGCAAGCCAGTGAACAACACTCCTCCACGATCTCTGCTTCAGTTCCTGCCCCCAGGTTCCTGCCCTGAATTCCAGCCCCAATCCCCATCAGTGATGAAGTGTGACCTGAGATTTGTAAGGTAAATGAACCCTTTCTTTCCCAAGTTGCTTTTGCTCATGGTGTTTTATCACAGCAACAGAAACCCTAACTATGATGGATACTTTTCAAATAACACAGCCTTTAAACAGAAAGAACTGAAGAAGACCCCAGAGGATGAAAGAAAAAAATACATATGGAGTGTATGGTAAATGCCATATGGTCGCTCATGTGTTAAGTGAGAGGGTACATAGAAAACACAAAAGCTGAACTTTGTTAGACACAGAGTCCTGTGGTGTTTTTCAACTTGCCCTGGCCTCTTTTCCAACATTCTTTATAGCCCTGTGAAATGGCCATCCCTGGGGAAGGCAGGATGGGTCTTGAATGCCCCCAAAGCCTGATCTCCAGACAACTGGCATGACTTGACCTGTTGGAAACTCTCTTTAAAAGTCCCACTCATAAGCTTGTCCTCACTTGACTAGTCATGTAGTTTCAACAGTGGCAAAGTTCTGTTCCCATGATACTGGTTAAGAAAAAATGACTACATTTGCCTGTAGAAATTCCAGCTGGGAGAAACAAGAGGGCGGCCACATAGTTCAAAGGCATCTAAGCAAAAAGATGTCCACTGGCCTCTGAATCCTCTGACACAGGGATAAAGGGTATTTGCAGGAGAGGAGCTGTGTACATGTCCAAGAAAGCAAGGCCCTGTGTCTTCCTTCTGTTACTCTATGAGGCACAACACCAGCAGATCATGAAGCTGAGGCCCAAGTGTCAGCTGCTGGAGTGCTGAAGGAAGCCCAACACACTCACGGAGGCCCTTGGCAAACAGTAGCAGAGATTCCTGCTCTAAGGACCCCTCTGGCTAATCACAGAGGGAGCATGCTCACAGTGCACTGACTTCTGTGGTTGTATTGTCAGAGAATGAAGGCTCTGTACACTTAGTCCAGGAAATTCTCTGGACAAATCAGAAGGATGCCACCCTGCAATTTCACAAGGGAGGCAAGCTGATATCCAGAACAGCCGTATTACATCATTTGAATTATTTAAGTTTTTTTTTTTAAAAAAAAAAAAGACCAACAAATGCTTGGCTAGCTACTCTGACTGAGAAAATGATACAAGCTACTAAAATCAAGAATGAAATGAAAGATGCCATTACTAATGTCACAGAAATGAAAAGAACAACATGGGAATAATACTGCAGACAACTATATGCCAACAACCTGGGAAATCTAAACAGAATGGACAAACTTCATGGAAGACACAGGCTATCCAAACTGACTAGGAAGAAAAAAATTTAAGTCTATCCATAACAAGTAAAGAAGTTGAACTAGTAATTTTAAAACTTTTCAAGTAGATTTCATGGTGAATTATATCAACATCTGCGTGAATGAACAGAATTCCCTCATAGGGTTCCTAAACAAGGAAATGCTTCCCAATCTATCTGAAGACTTTTGTATTCAGATGTATTTTGTATAGTTCTACTAGAACTATAAAAGATAATACAAGAAGTCTAGAGATTAATGCCCTTTATAAACACAGAAAACAAAGCTTTCAATTAAATGCCAGCAAACCAAACAAAAGCGGTCGATGAGACGGCTCAGCAGGTAAAGGTATTTGATTTCCAGGACCCACATGGTGGAAGGAGGAGACTGACTCCTGCAAATTGTCCTCTGACTTCCATATGTGCATGTCTCAAAATATATATTTTTAAGATTTATTTATTTATTATTATAGATGGTTGTAAGCCACCGTGTGGTTGCTGGAAATTGAACTCAGGACTTCTTAACCTCTGAGCCATCTCTCAGTCCCCTCAAATATATATAATTTAAAGAATTCAAATATTTTAAAAGAATGTAAGTAACATACATAAAGGATCTTCATATTGTAACCAAGTAGAATATATTCTATGAATAACTGTTTGATCAATCAGTGTAATACCCTACACTAAGGACTAACAAAATCCCATGATCATCTCAATGGATGCAGAGACATTATTTGGCAAAGCCCAATATCTTCACATAATGAAAACCACACGTGAAGAGAGGAATAAAGAGACGACTTTTTCTCAACCTCATACAGGGCATCTATGAAAAACCCATAGCTGCCATCAAATTCAATGGCGAAACACTGAAAGTGTTCCCCTTCAGATGAGGGAAAAGGACAGGACCTGCCCTTTCACCACGTCTACTCAACATTGTGTGGTCAAGTCCAGCTAGGGCCAATGGGTGGGAGACAGAAATAAAAGGCATCCATGATGAGGAGGAAGAAGCTCAAGAACCTGACATTGCAGATAACATCATCTTATGGATGGAGAGTCATAGGGAATATACAAACACACACACAGACACAGACACACACACACAGATACACATATACAGAATATGCACACATATGGATGTACACAGAAACACATATACATACACACAGAGACACATACACAGGGCTATGGAACAAGCTCATGTCTGTATCTCACAAAGTCCACAGGACATAGGATCTGTTTATAGAAATGAACTGTATCTTTATAGAGTAGAATGAATAATCTGAAATGAAACCAAAGCCATAGAATTAATATAAAATAACTAAATATATAAAAGTATATATATATATATATATTATTTCTAAAAAGGGAGCTGGAATTGTAGAACAAAATCTAAAAAACTATGTAGGGAAATTAAATAAATGGAATGATATACTCACGTTCACAGAACAGAAGATTTAATATTGTTTAGATGGGAATACTCCCCAAATCAATTAAAAGACTGATACAGTCAATGTATTTTTCAAAACCCCACATGTTTTTCATCACTATTAAGAAGACTAATTTTAAGATACACTTGGAAATGTAAGGGACCCAGAACACAGGGAAAGTCTTGAACAAAGAACAACATTGAAGATATGATGGCCAATTGTTATTTGTCATGTTGTCAAGGTATGGTTCCTAACTACTCAGTCATATCCTAGACTAGCTGTTGCTCTGACAGTACTTACTGACTGACTATGGAGGTTGTCCTTGGTATTTGAATGGGCCTGACCCAGTTAGCTTTAGGGCCTGTAAGAGCAAAATTGAGGCTTCCCACCTGAAGATTACAGCCAGAGAAACAGCCCCATGGCTCGAGCTCACCTTAGCAACCTACTCCACAGATTCTGAACTTGACAGCCCACATACTCACATAGCCAATTTCTTGCAATATCTATCTATCTATCTATCTATCTATCTATCTCTCTCTCTCTCTCTCTCTCTCTCTCTCTCTCTCTCTCTCTATCTATCTATCTATCTACCTACCTACCTATCTATTTACTAATCAATCATCTACCTATGTATATTCTACTGTTTCTGTTATCTAATGAAACACCGATCAGTACAGAGAACTCACTTCCTGACTTTAAAACTCACTACAAATCCCATGAAACTGTAGTAAAGCATATTCCATGAAACTGACACCAGCAAGAAGCACAGATCAATGGAGTAGAATTCCAGAAACAGGCACATATATTTATGGTCAATAGGATTTTTTTTTTTTTTTGGTTTTTCGAGACAGAGTTTCTCTGTGTAGCTTTGCACCTTTCCTGGATCTCGCTCTGTAGACCAGGCTGACCTTGAACTCACAAAGATCTGCCTGCCTCTGCCTCCCAAGTGCTGGGATTAAAGGCGTGTGCCACCACCGCCCGGCGGTCAATAGGTTTTAAGAGCACAACACAAAGAGTAAAGAATTGTCTTTTCAAGAAGAAAATGGTACTGGAACTGTTGGAATGGATATGGAGAATGACTCTATACTCTTAATGGCATACCATATATGAGAATCAACTCAAAACAAAATAAAATCTAAACGTAAGATCTAAAACTATGAACTAACACTATGAGAAGGAAAGATAGAAGAAAAATTGTGTGAGCTTGTGTTAGGCAATGCTTTCTCAAAAGTATAAATAACCAAACCTGAGGATGGATTATACTTTGTCAATTAAAAAAAAATGTGCTTTAAAGAACACTACCAAGAAAATGTAAGGATAATGCAGAGAATGACAGGAACATGTGAAGTCATATATCTGAGAAGGATACATTTGTAAACTATATAGAGAACCCTGGTAAGCAAAGAATGAAGAGAAAAAAATTCTCAAATGATTTACAGGGAATTTTAAATGATATTTCCCAGAGATACACAAATATCCAATAAGTACATAAAAGATACTCAATATCATTAGTCCCTAGAAAAATGAAAATTAAAGCACTATAAAGGACCAAAGACACCAGGATAGCTGAGGAAGATCGGAGATAGATAGATGGACGATTGATAGATGGACAGATAGATGATACATGGATAGACAAATAAAACTTTTAGAATAGAATCAAGTGTCAGAGCACACGTGGAGAAATTTAAATCCTTTTGCCTTGTTGTTGTTGTTGTTTATTTGTTAATATAAAATTGTGCAGCTCCTTTAGAAAACAGCTTTGCCATTCTGCAAAAGTTTAAACACATAATCTTCATATGTTCCAAGAATTACTCCTTCATGTACATACCCAAGAAGCTGAAAACACACCCCTCGCCCCCCCAAAAAACCCCTTGCACATAGCATTATGCTAAATAGGCAAAACGCAGAAGCAACCCAAGTGTCCAACAGATAAGAAATAAAAAAAAAAATGAGACTTAATCACATAGTGGAATACCACTCACCCACAAAAACAACGAAGCAATGGATGCTATAAGGTGGTCGAACCCCTAACTATTATACTAAAGTCAAATAAGCCAAACACAAAAGCACAGGTATTGTGCTGTAGTAACAAGGATTGCACAACTCTGACTATACCAACACTGAGCTGTACACTTGAAAATGATCAATAAAATGGTTATGCAGAAAGAGAGGAAGTGGGGAGAGAAAGCAAGAACTCACCCCATGCTCACATTAAAAAACAAATAAGAAATGAATTTAATAAAAGTTAAAGAGTCCACATGGGCCCTTCTGTGTCTTGAGACTCAGCACTCCAGGCCGGCACAGTATGAACAGAACCTTAAATGTTGCTCATGAGATCAGCGTGGTTCTGGCCAGAAGTTGACAGTGATGGGCAGTTTGTGGGTATTGGGCTTCTGTCAGGGCCAGAGATGCTGCCTTATATATGGGAAGGACAGCAGTGACAGAAGCATTTCAGTAGGAGAAAAGAAAAATCAGTCACCTGGCCACTAGTTTCCTCTCAGTGTGGCTGTAAGATTTTTTGCACAACAGACTGATGGGGATGTCTTTCTGTATGCTGTGAATGTGTTGCTCTGATGGATTGATAAATAAAATGCTGATTGGCCAGTAGCCAGGATAAGCAGAGAGGAGAATTCTGGGAAGTGGAAGGCTGAGTCAGGAGATGCTGCCAGCTGCCGCCATCATGAGAAGCAAAAATGTAAAGTACTGGTAAGCCACAAGCCAAGTGGCAACTTATAGATGAATAGAAATGGGTTAATTTAAGATATAAAAACTAGATAGCAAGAAGCTTGCCACAACCATACAGTTTATAAGTAATATAAGTCTCTGTATGTTTACTTGGGTCTGAGTGGCTGCGGGCCCCGGCGGGACTGGAGAAAACTCCAATTACAATAGACAGCATTCTGAATATTACCTAGGATCCATAACCTTTTTTTCTCATTATCCAATAATTACTTGTGAAGATTCTCATACTTTGGAGAAATATACTTGGCCAGTGTATCCTGAGCAAGATTTTGCACTCTTAAGAATTATCTGTTGAACTGTGTCCTCTCTACAAATTAGAATAAGGAGGCTCTATCCCCCAGAAACACAGAATGCAATCTTAGCCCTAGCATAGTACTACTAATGCTTTTTACAAAAGAGGATCATTTAAAGAACGTTTCGGGGAGAACACCACAGAGCATCAAGCCCAAACTGAAGTAATGCGTCCATGAGCCAATGAATGTCATCAAGTTCTGGTAAGCCCCAGGAGAATATAGAAATCCTCCTTTGCAATGCTTAGGATGAGCCAACTGTACAGATGCCTTGCTATTAGAATTCTAGCTCCCAGAGCTGTATGATACATGTCTTAGCTATGCAGTTTATATCACTTGGAGATAGATGACATATGCCATTCATTGTTATTTAGCGTGCACATCTAAAATGTTTATTACAAATATGCTATGTGAGGCTGTCAGCAGCCCACGCATTTTTTATTTTCTGTGTGTCTTGATTCCATCGGAAGTCACGTCAAGCGACTGACTTACACTATCTAGATTTAAGTAAATACACTCTTAGATGCACAATGACAAAGTTGTCTAATGACACTTTTGCCCAGATACATCTCCACTGATGAGTGGCATGTGACCACACTCTTCAGTTTATACATGCTGAGGCAATGGGTGCATTTAAGACTAACATGCATGATGGGATTATAAAATCAATAGCATATTCTATAATGATGATTATCGGATATGATCCCATATGTGTGCTTGAACATGGTACACAAAATTCTCTGAAGTTAAGTCCATTTGGACAATGGAGGAAAAATAATTTTATAGCCTTAACATATAAAATTATATACATTATATGTGTGTCTGGCCTGTGAGCAGAATACTCAGTTGTACAAAATAATGTTAAAACTGTAAATTTTTATAGTCTGGACTTTCAATTATAGAACACCAATTTTATACACATATTTTATATTTGGAGTATGAAGGTGAATTTGTCAATGTGGGTAGGTGGAGCATTGTCACTTGGCAGTTTTGCTTGCTTGATTTAGACCTTTTACATCCTTAGACAGGATGAGGCTCCACTGTGCTCATGCTCCAGGGCTTGTAACTGCCAGGGGTGGTCTAGCAAACACAGCAGCACTAAAGCCTGATGTTATAAACAGAGCCATCTAAAAACCTCAAACTCACTCTTATTCTCAGCCAAACAACCATCCCGAAGCTGTTTTGTGAAAACTAGCATTGGTTTGTCCCTCAGAAGGAGGGACGAGAGCCGTCCTGGGCCGAAGTCTCAGGGCCTGGCTTTGCCTGGTTTCTGCCTCCTGCATCCCACTCATCTGATGTTCTGGATGCTAGGACAGTGTCTTGGATGCTCATTTTATTTTATTTTTAGTGACTCTGACTGTGCTACTTACAAGTAAACTTGTAAACTTCATGCCACTTCTATTTTTGGGAAAAAGCAGATCTCAAAGAAGGCCATTCGTGTTATTCTTAATGCTGTGATGTCCCTACAGCTCTCGTGTTGCTCATTTCTGACCTGCTTCTGGGTTTGCCTGCTCCCTGGGGGCGCTGAAGCCACAGATGGGAACTGCCACCCTCTCTGGAAGTTTATCTTAGGAACTCTTAGAGACAGAGTGAGCACTGGCAGTCAGGAAAGGAGGCAATGCCATGGGCTCTTAAGGGAAAGAAGTACTGGGGCTGGTAGATGGCTCAGTGGGCAACAGAGCTTGCTGGACAATCGTGAGGGGTGGAGTTCAAGTCTTCTGAAGTCACACAAAATGCCGAGTATGGTTGTGGGTGGCTGGAACCCCAGTACTGGGGGCAGGGGTAAAGGAGACAGGATAACTCTTGGGACTGGCTGGTCAGCAGCCTAACTTTGGGTTCAGTGAGAGATCCTATCTCAGGGGATGAAAGCAGAGGCTGACAGAGGAGGACACACTCTTCGGGCGTCAGCACACGCACTTGCACACACTAAGTTAAGAAAACAAGAGTATCACAATGACAACGAGGAATGCCAAAATGGTAGAAATTGAGCGGGAAAAGGCCCTGGGAAGTTTCCAACTGGGGTTGATGGTTTTTAGGTGAATCAACACGGTTGACCTAAGCAAACACGGCAGCTCTACACAGTGTGCTGTTGCTGCCTAAACTGAGACAGCAAACGTGAAACACAAATGTCTAATGTCAACAGATCCCTTCAGCTGCGGTTAGGTATCATTAATGAACTTCAGTCTCCTCTTCAAGTGTATCAACTCACAAAGCTTCTAGATTATCTCGATACAATTATATCACCAGAAAGATGGCCATCAAGAAAAAGCCAACACATACAGAAAGGAGGACGTGTTAGTATTTAAAAACCATTGGGATTATAAAGAACTACCTTTCTCATGCAAAGTCAGCAGACAGAAAGTCAATAGCCCTGGGCTGAACCGTAAAGGAAAGTTAGTGAACCGCAAAAGCGGCCTGTGACCGGATTACCAGCCACATTAGAGACACAGATTAATATGAACGAATAAGGGACCTGTGTGGGAAGTGGTTTTAAGGCATGTAACAAAAGTTTTAATCTTTGTTTAAATAAGACTTCAAAAGAATTCCATAAACAATGGAATTGTTGAGACAACTGAAAAAAAAAAAAAAAAAAAAAAAAAAAAACAAAGTTAGCTTCAAGAGATGCGCGGCTGGGTGGGCAAACTTCCGAGTGTCCTGAGATCAAGCAATAGTTGAGATCTCAGTAGGTAGAATGCAATTAGCACTCGGCGATTTTAAAGATCCTTTCACAGTTGCCTTTAACTGGCTGATGAAACAGCAGAGCAGTGTGGCTGAAGGCCAATGTTTATTTTTACCCAGTACCTATTTTATTAATGGGATTGCGGGCCACTGGGCCTCCAGGTACACACCAATGCACTAAAATACCCCACTCTGTAATTAAGTGGCCCAGAGGGGATTAGAGCAGGCTAAGTGGCTGCTACTTTTCACCCTGGTGTGGTCCAAGCCAGGCATGCGGAGGCCCTCATGGCAGACCTGGTGAATTCTACCTCATAAGACTACAGAATGCGGAGGGGTGGTGTGGGGGACTGCAAAGCCATGTTTGAATAAATGGGTCTTTCTCTCCAAATAAAAATATACATGAAGAGAGAAAAAAAATACCTTCTCAAGTAGATGTTTCTAGAGTGCAAGATGAGGATCCCTCGGCCAGAATAATAAACGCATCAACAATAGCATCATTTAAAGAAATGGAATCCTTAAACCCCCATTATCAAGGGACTTGGAAGGAATCTAACTTCCAGGGGACTCTCATTCCGAGATGGGGCTCACCCTCCTCTTTGTGAGTTACAACTTCAGCTGCTGAGTTCTTTGAGAGGAATAAAAAATAAAGTGATCAGCTAATGTTGCCCTGTGCAATAACTCAAAGCATCAAAAATGCTTGCAGAATGTAAAACAGACCCTGTTAGCAGGAGGAAAAGTTCCTAAGCCAGCACTCTATCATTTTTTCTGTTTGATTTGACCAAATCCACTGTTGCTGCTAACTGTTAGATTCATTTAAAAATAGTAAATGTAGGAAGAGGTTTGCTTTGATCAGTCGGAGTCCTGATTGCCAGGCTAGAGATTACTGCCAGGGCTGCGCTCCTGTGGGGCTTCACATCAGAGAGAAAGCAAAGGCAAAGGCATCTGGAAACACAGTGTTCTGGCCCCAGCACAGGACAACATTGCCTCTGCCCAGAAACCTACCGGAGAAATGCCTAGGAACGACAGAGCATACAGATGTGGAGTACTTACGAGGATCCTGGACTTGCAGTAGGAGCAGGCCCTGAAAAATGAGAACAACAAAGGGAACAGTCTGGGTAACTGGAGGGTGGGGGAGAGTGCCCACCAATGACAGCTCAAGTTCCCACCCTTACTGATTTTCCTTGGATTCACTCTTTTGCCTTTAGTTGTCCCCCAATCACCTCTATGAATCAAAGCATATCAGTGAGAACGCGCCTACCTCCCACAGCACAGGGGCTGAAAAAACGCTCAGACAAATGCAAAGCACTATTAACAGAGTATCCCCTGCCCCTCTAGGAGGCTTAGTGACTGCCTGTGGGCAGGCATTCACATTCCCCACACCTGGGGGTGGGAGTCCCTGTGCTGAGATCTACAGGACACAAGGGTTTGGAGTCGGGGAAGTGAGGTCAGAGAGAAGCGGCCTCCCCTATTCCTCTTTTGTTCTTTCGGAACTGGGTCACCCCGACCATGGGAATTCCCCACTGGGCTGTGGATTACTTCTTTATAAATTAAATACTCCGGCTGTGGGGCTCAATAAGTGCTCTTATGGACTCTGGTTGTCCTGACACAATGGACTGATGGCCTCTGGCCAAACCCCTTGAAGGCTGCTTACCAAACTTGACAAACAGGACTCCAGTGGTGGAAACCACTTTCTTGCCATTTGATGCCACACACTGGAAGTAACCAGTGTCTGTGGTGTCAAGGTTTCTAATCCGCAGCCGAGAGCCATAGTTAGTTGCCCGGAAGGAAATTCTACGAGGTTCCTGGACCACAGGTGCATCATTCTTGAACCAGCGGATAGTGGGAGGTGGATTCCCAGACACTTTGCAGTGCAGTTCAGCAGTCTGCCCCAGGGACGTGGTGATGT
Source organism: Peromyscus eremicus (assembly GCF_949786415.1). Taxonomy (NCBI): domain Eukaryota; kingdom Metazoa; phylum Chordata; class Mammalia; order Rodentia; family Cricetidae; genus Peromyscus; species Peromyscus eremicus. The sequence goes on along the minus strand of NC_081417.1, from coordinate 114,702,231 downwards.
TATTCATTGGTTCATCAAGGGTTAAGTAAGAATCTGTGGACAAGAGAAGAGAGGCAATGAGAGGAATACACAGCTGAAGAAGATCCTTAAGCAAACCCAGGATGTTACAGTGTATCCCTAGCATCACAGTGAGATAGATCAGTATATGGAAATAGACAAGGAATGAGGTAGCAGCACTTTACTAAGATCCCATGGCTACTAATACACCCCACAGAGCCTGATGCTGGGACAGAAGAGTGTTGACTGGTCAGAATAAGACCCAAGTATTCACATGAATTGCACTCATGGGTAGCCATGCTCTCTCAGCCAAGGAAGGACAACTTTTTGAACTTCAGATTACAAAGAGATTAGAAATTAATACATTTTCATTATTGCAAATAATAATACAGCAAAGAAGAGGAGGAGATGGAGACAAAGGAGCAGTAAAATTGCAGTTTACTAGAATCTTTCACCTCTAAATGACACCATTCTCAACTTCTGACAGCCTTCCTGTTTGTCTACTTTGGATAAGAAAGAATCAAACACAGGAAAAAGCAAGAGCAACCCAATTATTTCCACACCACACAAGATCAGGAAGTGTACCCCAAAGCTTCTTATTGGCAGCATGATGTTCATGGAGAACAACAGATCACTACCAGAAAAAGGGACAGTGGACACTTTCATAATATCATTCATGTGAGCCAGAACAAGTTGGGTTGTGTCATCCATCCATCCACCCACCCATCCATCCACCTACCCATCCATCCATCCTTCATCTGTCACCTACCTATCTACCTAACCTATCACATATTGATTCAGCGTGTCATTTTAACTGAGATGTAATTTGCTTTTGTGTCACGTACTGAACTCAAAGGTCCCACACGTACTGACAAATGCATGCACCTGTGGAACCAGTGTCCTATCCAGGTAGATCAGTGCCTCCGAAACTGCTCCCGAATCCTTTGTAGTTGGTCCCAGCTCCCAAACCTTGCCTCCCACCCCTCCCCCAGGCAACCACTGTTCTGATTTCTATCATCATAGAAGCAATTTTGCTGATGCCAGACTTTCACATAAGTAGAATTATCATGTGATTTCATTTGCATCTGGCTTCTTTTGAGATTTGCTACATTAAAAATTTTAATGAAATCAGTTTTAAGTTTGCTCTTTAATAGTGTTTAGAAAACAATAAATATTAGTTGTGAAATTCAGTTAAATAAGTAAGTTATTTTTAAAAATTAAGTTCAATATCTGAAGACAGCTATTTGTCTATATGAAATTTTCTTCAGTTTCACTTTTCCCTAGGTAGGTTATCCCCTGGCCAACATCCTCTCTGCTGTCTGTCCTTCCTTAGTCCTTGTAGAATTCTGTGCTCTGAATAGAACACTCACTACCATCTTCATCAGAGCAACTATGATTACCCACAAGAAATCCTAAGGTCAGGTCAAAGAAAAAGGGAATGGAGAGAATCCTTAGGCCCTCCCCTGAGATTCCAGCTGCCTCTCCCCATACCTTGGCTGTGCCTTGATGCCTGCCTCTAGCTGAATTTGTAAAATTAAATTACTACATGTGGTCAGTAGCTACTATATTGGACACCACAGAATACAGTAAATTTGTTGAATTTAATGGAATTTTATTGGGAAATAACTTTTTGTTTCTTGAGATATTTAACTGGATAATTTAATTACCCAAAAGCCTATAAAAGAGACTCATAAAAAGAAATGATTATTTCTTTTTCAGTTTGCACAGGGAGATTGGGGTAGGGTGTGCTGCTAGTCTCTGCAGCCTCACAGGACCATGCTGTCCAAGTGAATGACATTCATCACACTTGTAGTAGGACAAAGTTCACCATTCGCTGTTACTCTAATCAGACTTTTCATCTCAAGCTGGCAGTACTCTGTCCAACAGGATCAGGAGTCCATCAGTGATTGTGCTAAAGCTTTGGTTTTAACATGCATATTCTGATCTCTATCTTGGAGTATGTTTCTGTACCCTGTTTATGAGCTATGTATCTATCAATCCATCCATACCTGTGCCCGAGTATAGACACATATGTTCCTAAGATGTTTGATAGATGCCCAGGAGGTAGGAAGGACTAATTAAGAGCTCTGTGGAGTACCATAGCTTAACAACCTCAGTGGATTACTATATACACTTTATAGACAGAAACTTGGAAAAGCAATCATACCATGCCCTTATAAGCCTAGCAACTAATACTCTATTAGGTTCTGGAATCTGATTGGCTGGGTTTGAATATTCAGGTGTTCTGCCTGCTCCCATGCTTATCTGTATAACCTAGGGCAAGCGACTTAAGCTTTTTGTACCTTGTTATAACTAAAAAACTTAACAGTAAATAGGTGCCACCTGGCAAAGCTGTTAGAAGAAGATTAAAATGAAATTGAGTGATGCATGTGCAGTACTTAAGTCAGGGTTTGCTGAAACCCAAGAACTGAAATGTTATTTAATAGTGCCGTTGCGGGTTTTACGATAGGGACTTCTGTGAGAGGCTTTCTAGGTTACACAGAACTTTCCTTCCTCTATCTCCTCCAGCACTGTAACATCTGGGTAGGTGGGAAAGGCACGTTAATCACAGCGCCCCATTGAAGAAGAGGGAATTCTGAACCAGATGTTAGCTCACTAGCCCTTGCTCACACAGATGGCTTCCCAGCATATCAGCAGTCATGGCCTTCAAGCCTCAGGCTCAGCAAGCACTACCTGAAGTCCAATGGCAGCAGTCACAGATTGAAGTCTGTAAGTCGAGAATTTTCAGTTGTGTTCACCCTCTCACCTTCTCTTCAAGGAAGGAACATGGTCTCTCCCTTACTAGGGAGAGCTCTAGGGTCACAGAGGTCAAATGACTTGCCTAAGGCCTGTGGCCATACTGGGTCCAAGTCATAGTCCTCTAGCCCCCACCCTTAGCCCCTCCACTCCATCACCTGCCTGGAGAGCAGAACCCACTGAGGCTGGACACACACACTCCTGGTTGGCCAAGCCCTTCCTCAGCTCCAGGAGAACTGTCTGGGAAAGGGTTCAGGCTGAGTCTGGTGTTTCAATTTTCCTGGGAGGCCAAGCCTATGCCTGACTGCTCTGCATGCTATCTAGTCACAGATACAATCTCCAACAGATCACCTCTCTCTGAAAGCACCAGAGGGCCACAGGACATCTTGAGGTCAGTATTTCTCCAGAGACACAAAAAGGACCCCAATGCATCTCAATGCTCACTGACCAGAGCCTTGCTCAAAGGATAAGACACAGATTGGTTTGTGACTAGGTAACTACTCACCTGAGGCACAAAGCAGACTGAGCAGCTGAGTTTAGCCAAGGACAGAAGTGTCAGGATGGCATTTCAATTAAGTGACACAAAAGCATTCTGACAGTCATAAAATGATAAGGCATGTCTGCACCCCTCTGTCTTTCTTACATTTACTTAGTGTGTGTGTGTGTGTGTGTGTGTGTGTGTGTGTGTGTGTGTGTGTGTGTGAAAATAGAGCCTGCCTCAGCATGTGGGTTCTATGCGTCAAACTCGGGGTCACCTGGTTTGACAGCAGGTGCCTCTACCCACTGGGCCATCTCACCAGTCCTCCGTCTTCTTTCTGACCAAGCCCCTGCCTGGGGTCTATTCTCTTCCCAGAATGCTCTGTGGCTTCATGTGTCATGCTAGGGGACCTAAGTCTGGGCTATGCATGCAAAGCTTGAGGGATCACTGCAGGCTCTTCCTCCGCAAGTGGCTGGAAAAGAAGTTGATCAGCTCATAGGATCAAGGGCTGGTTCTTCCACTAAGAGCCATGAGGATTAAGTTGTCACTGGAATACCACTCTCAGGGATTTTATTTTCTTCTCTTTTATCTGGGCCCTTGGGGTATCGTCTGCTTGGGACAGTGTATGTTTCCGTAGGACAGACAGACACACAGCCACTGCTGAACTTGAATAGCAGACACCACCACCATTTGTCTCCTACACTTTCCCTGGCTTGTTGCACTTTGGTGGCTGGAGTCTGTGTCCCTGACAGTGCATGTACGGACAATGGGACATGTCTCACTCTTTCCCCTTCTTCCCCAGACTGCCAATGCTCAGATGGGCAGGGGAGTAGAAGGTGGGGATAACTGGCCTTGAGAAAGAAGAAAATTCCAGTTCCATTGACTCCACCTCTCTGTGTGAGCAAACCTGGGTGATGATGACGATGATGATGATGATGATGATGATGATGATGATGATGCATCTCTAATGGCGAACACCTACCTAGTACTTGCTGTCCTGACAGGTGTGGTTATGAGCATCCTACTCATGAGACACATAAGGCACAGAGAGGTAAGAGGGCTGTTCAGGACCACAAGACAATAAACAGAAATTGATATTTAAAACAAATGAAGCTCTAGGGCAGAAGTTCTCACACACAGGAGTTAGCAGGTGGTTTGGTCATAGAATGCATTTATGTATAAAATAAAAATAATAAATACAGAAATCTCAAACCTCTTGTTCTCTGTTATATACTGTTCAGAATATTAAGGACTTCAAGGAGGTTTTTTTATTTTTGCAATTTGTTGAAAACTAAAAGAATCTAGTAATCAATGTAAATGTTTTAATGAAAAAGAAGTATATTCTAGAGATACACAAAATAGTGAAGAGTGTCATCATTATATCTTGCTGCTAATGCATTATTTAAGATTATTACTTAAGATCAGGGCTGCCTCTTGTTTTAGCATTTACTCTGTTGAGGTGCACTATATGGGGTACGGACAGTCTGGCTTCATGTGAGTCTGAACATCTTCTTTGACATTACTCCAAAATCAAGCAACAGGTACTTTCTCTAGTTCCAGTGTGAATAACAAAACCATGGCAATGAACTTTCCTAACCTGTTACATGAAAAAGGATTGATTGGTCTCCTACATTCAACCCACACACAGTTTCTTAAGAGTGTCACATAGAAAACACTGATTCGATGAGCAAGATACATCTTCTACACATGGCCACACCCCACATCTCCCTTTTAAAGACAGGCTACGTACTCTCCCTGTGTAACCCTAGCTAGCCTAGAACTCACTATGTATACCAGGCTGGCCTTGAACTCATAGAGATCTACCTGTCTTTGTCACTGCCTCCTAAGGGCTGGGATTAAAGGCCTGCACAACCACATCTGGTCACTGGATAAACTTTAAATACCATCTACATTTCTGTCACTTTCAATGAGAGAGGATCAAGTGCAAGGTGTTGGCTCAATGTTTTCAAACTTCTACTTTCTGTTTGCAAATTCACATTTTGCTACTGGCAACTAAAACTGGTCTCCCATTTCCTTAAGTAGCAAGCTCATTTACTCCAATCCTGAGAACACTCAAGTGGCTAACCAGTTCTCTGGCTCCTTCCAGAAGTGGTGAGCTCAGCCTGGAGCGCAAGCGTTTTTTGGGAGACGTGCTGTCCAGGACCAGAACCTTGGTCTCTGGTTCTCAGGAGGCATGATTTACGCAGACATCCCATTTCGTCACATGGAACATGAAAGGTTTGGACTCCAGAGTCAAGATTTATTGAAGCATCCCTGCTGCCTTGTGGAAGCCATTCTTGAGTGCGATTGGCTTTTCCCTAACTGTGCAGAAGGCAGTGGCACTGTCTGCTACTACTGTCTTATCACATGCTAAAGCCGCGGCTCTGCGTTTTCAGCCATGGTAAACTGAGGTTCGAGGACAGAAAGACACAGGTCATAACTAATAACAGCTAGGATTGGGACTCAGGCCCAGTGTCTCATCACACTTCCTGGCTGCCCTTCCTTGCCTGCACGTCCTCGTCCTCTGGGAAGGTCTCTTGGCAGGTTCTCAGGACACTGGTTTAGCTTTAGCCTTGAGCTCCCTAAGTCAGAGAGCAGGGAGTGGCTGCAAGAACATGCATGACCTATGACGTCAGGTAACTGAATGTAGAGGTCATAAAAAAAGCTGGCGACAGTAAAAGGTTTCCAAGCATGTAACGACCAAAAGTTAATTCAAAATCAAACATAAAACGAATCTGAGGTATTTCTGGCAGCCCTTGTCAGGCCGCATTGTGTAACCTCTCTGCACCTTGTTTCTGAGCACACAGCATGTGCACTCTGCACTGGGCATGCTAGCACACCACATCACTCCAGGGAGCGCCACCTGAAAACCGTGGCTCATTACAACTGTCAGTACGTGGACTGCAGAGCTTTCAGTCTATGTGCCAAGTGGTCTGCTCTTATTGAAACATACGGTTTAATTATGTAAAACAAAGACTATTAATGTTTTCTTAGTGTCATTCCTCAGCATGCAAGGACCAATTTAGTATGTCTTTGGACTGTTTTATGTTCGAATGCTGTTCTGAAAACTTGCTGTGATGTCAGTGTCCCATTTATGACTGAGTTGCCTACGGTCACCTGCTCTCTTCACTGTGAGCAGCTGTGAGTCTTTACTGTTGTCCTCTGCACAAAGACACTGGTAAGGACCAAGAGCTGCACTAGTCTGAAGGGATAGAGATACATATTTAGAAGGTCATTTGATATTATGTTCATTTAGCAAAATAATGCCCTAGTGCCCATGAGTTCTCTAGCTAAAGGTTCTGATCCAGAGTTAAAGTAACAGGCTTGTGTTTTTTCCTGTGGAATGTGTCTCAAATACAAGCAGAAAGTGATTGGTTATCTCCATATTACTCATGCTACTGCTGTTGCACACATGAATATATCTTGGATGTTATTGTCCTTTTCGAGGTTCACAGTCAGGTAAAAGTATTGAAGACTCATCTCCCCAGCATCCTACACAGTACCTTCCAGTAATATGAGAGCTAGCCCGCAGGGAAGAAGCTAGGCCAATACCCAGTCTGATTTCCTCAAGTCCTATCACTGAAGTGTGTGGCATCTTCAGTAATTAATAGCATCTTACCTTCAAGTTCTGGTGGGTACCGAAGAGCAATGGCATTAGTCAGGGCTGTTTTGAGGGGGGTTGTCTTTGAAATCACCTCTAACCAACAACTCAAGGGAAGGTATCCCACACCCAGCACTGGGCTTTGTGCTTGGGAACGTGTGGCTTCTGGGATGAGCATTATCCCCTGTGTAAAGAAATTCCAATCTAAAGCTACTGTGTGTGTATATATCCATATTTATATATGAAGTTTAACTCTCTCCAAACCTGCTTCTCTTTCCTACCCTCTCATCTCTCTGTACCAAACGTCCTCCCACAAAGAGAGGGAGGGAACCAAACAGTATATTCTAGACATGATAGGACCATTGTACTTATGAACTCACAATTGCTATGGCTGTCTCCGTAAGACCTGCACAAGATCAACCCAGTCAACATTCCAGCATGCAGTAGGAAATGGCTTATGAGTTCCTACTGCTAGCTGAGGAGCTATTGACAGCTGATGGCTGCTAGGGGAGGGAGAATCAGTTTTCTTTATGAGTGTGGTCTCTCACAGGTTGACCAAGCACCAGTGGATGACCTCATACTCACTCATATATAGGCAAGACTAGTACTCAGCTGGTTACCTAAAATGGGATGGAAGGAAGGTAAGAGGGAGGGAGGAAGGAAGGAAACAAAGAAAGAAAGAAAGGAAGGAAGGGAGGAAGGAAGAAAAGAAGAAAGGAAGAGACATGAAGTTTGAAGGGCTGTGTCAGGGTGGGGATTCCAGAAGAGGTGGAGGGAGAAACAGGGAGGGGTGAATATGATGACTATACATTGTGTGTATGTATGACATCCTCAAAGAATAAAAGTATTATGTTAAAATAAATATTATCTGTCTTAGTAACTGTTCTATTGCTGTGAAGAGACACCATGAGCAAGGCAACTCATAAAAGAAAGAATTTAATTGTGGGCTTGCTTACAGTTTCAAAAGTTTAGCCTATTGTCATCATTGCAGGCATATGGTGGCACTCAGGACACTGAAGTAGTCACTGAGAGCTATATCCTGATCTGCTGAGAGAGTCAGAGAAAGAGACAGACTGGAGGGAATCCTGGCATTGGCTTTTGAAATCTCAAAGCCTACCCCTAGGAACACACTTCTTCAACAAGGCCACACCTTCTCTAATAAAGCCATACCCCCTAATCCTTCCAATCCTTTTAAATAGTTCCACTCCCTGGTGATTAGGCATTCAAATATATGAGCCTAAGGTGGCCATTGTCATTCAAATCACCACACTATTCATAAAAATTGTTGTTTAAGTCCTTGACTTGAGTTTTGTTTTAAAAAAATCTTTAAAAAAAAATTGTTCAGTGAATTTTGACATGGGACCAGGATAAAATTTCCAGCACTTTCTAAACTGGCACTAAACAGAATTCTGCCATTTTGTACTATATATTTAATTAAAGCAGCATCATTAGCACTGACAATCATTGCATCAAAATCTCAATCAACTGTGAACTGTTGAAGATACTCTACATCCTGCAGCATCAAATATCCAGCCAAGATTGAATTCTTTTTCTACAAATAAATAAGCTCACCCATCTTGCTAATTAGCAAATGGTAAAATTACATGTATTCACAAAATTGTCTTAAATTTCTTTACAGCTTATTATCAGTCAATGTCTAACTTGTACACATATTCTACCTACTAATATACAAAGGGTCATACCAAACTTTCTTGGGTAAAAAGGACTGTGGGTAGGGAAAGTTCAAGATGCCCTGCTCGACACCAGCAGCTGAAAAGTCATGGGACAATCCATCCCAAATGACTGCTGTGTCTAGGCAAAAGTTTGGGGTTGGGATTTTTTTATGACTCTTTTTTTTTGTTTTTGTTTTTTTGATAATGTAGGAAAGAAAGTGCCAATGTCTTTTTAGTGCCACTGGTTCCCATTACCTGTAGAAAGTGACAACCTTTTAGTTTTTTTAAACATCTATATGGCATCACCCACTGTTTAGAGCATTATACACATGGAGTTATTTAAACTTGAAATAATTCTAAGAGCCAGACACGATAATTACCCTTAGTTTAGACATAAGGAAGCTAAGGGACAGAAAGGCTAAGTAATTGCCCAAAGTCACACGGCCAGATAGTAGCAAAACTACTCTGGACACTGGAAACCATTGGAGGCCCCATTTCCAGCCAACTCAGACAATCCTTCCCCATTCTGTCCATGACTATTACCAGGAATCAGTGTCCTTGTACCTTTTGAGACCATCCAGGCCAGGCAATCGCCACTGGCCCTGCGAACAAATGAGCCAACACTAGCTTCTTCCTCTGCGACTAGATGGAGGACTTGAGCGGGCAGCCAAGGCCCTTTCCCTGGGACTTAATCAACCTAAAAAGTGAAGTGCAAGAAAAAGGAGGGGCTTTATGGGCTCTCTGGGAGTTGAGGCTCCACTTCCTTCCTTCCCGTTCTGTCCTCCTCCTGGCCCTGCCCGTGTTCCTGAGAATTTCACAGGTATTTAATAAACGTGGGTTGATTAAGTAAATGGAAGGCTCCAGGGACTTTCAGGCAAACTAGCTCTGGAGACACTCCATTTATTACCAACTGCTTGACAAGATGTCACATCCACAGGTCCACAAATCCCTCCCAGCATTTATGGCTTCATTTTCAAGTGCCCGCCCACCTCTCCACAGGGAGGCAAGGCCAAGAGTTACGCTCACATTCTGACAGGTGAGAGAGACTGAGATATGAAATGTTTCCCAGCTCTTTGCCATGGCAACCCAGCCATGGCTTGGAAGCAGGTCACCATCAGGACCAGCCTCAGCATAAGAAGAGGTCCCAGCCAAAGACTCTTCTGTGGAGGAGGGAGGGGTTCCCAACATGAAATAAAATGCTTAGCTAGACACAGAGGGCGGCTGCCAAACACGGTTAGGTCACTGCACCAGCTGAGCTTGTGCTCTGTTCAAACTCTCAACCCGCAGCCGCTCTCCCCACACTCCACCATAAATACTCCTGACTCACTATCTCAGAAAATAGTTTTTATCTTAATAAACTCAATGCAAAGCGTAATCTAAATCAGCTTGCACATTCTTGAGTTGGAGCCACAAGCTGGATTTAATAAATGTCAGACCCAATAGCTGGGAACTTCCGAATACCTATGACCAGTTACCTGGGAAATGGAACACAGGTCTGGGCAGGCTGAGCAGGAAGTGCCAAAGAGGAAGGCAGGAGGGATGAGAGCCACACTGCGGGTAGAGGTGGGTGGGCACTACTCATAAGCAACTGTTGAAACAAGGCCTTGGAGGCGGAGAACTTGGTTCCATACCTAAGTACCACCTCTTCCTTTCTGTCACTCACTCTCAGCCTCTATTTGTTCAGCTGTAAAATGGGCCAATGACTATCCACAAGAGAACTGTGAGGGTTGAGTGAAATAAACATTAAAAAATTTTTTAAAAAAATGGCAGGTGTGTTCTACTCCCAGAGATTATAATTTAATTGACCCAAGGTACAGTCTCAAAAGGAGCAAAATGGCCCCATACAATTCTCTTCAGCAGGTTAATAGGAAGGAGTACACAGTAAAAACAGTCACTATTTTCCGGCCTGAGATTCCAGCCTTGCTTTTTGCTAAGCCTTGAAATTACTTGATTCCACAACAATCTCTAGAAGAATTTCCCACTATGATCTCTATAGTTCAAATGAGGAAAACAAAAAAATCCAGGGCTAAGGCAAATACGGTGCCTCGGGTCCCACAACAGAGTGAAAGCAGGTTCCCAGCAGGACTTTGGTTGGCCCGGATTCTGTGTGTGAGTTGTCTCCGCCTAGGTACAGAGTGGGTAAGATGCAGCTGAGCATCTCTGGCTGAGCAGAGCTGCTGATGGCCGGAGGACAGACCACTGAAGACAGACGGGGATGCTCTGCCTGGCCACTCACATTTGCTTGGGACCACAAGTATGATGGATCAAAGGCTGCTGGGGCTGAGGATCTTGGAGTGTCTCTTGGAGTGGAAGTGTGTCTGTCCACTGGACCAAAGTCAACACATGGTCAAGGAGGCAGGGAGGGAACACACATCAGAAAAAAAAAAAACCACACAACGTTTTTAAAACATATGCCCAGACCCTATATACCTCGGCAGGTGGGAGAGATGGTGCTTATGTCTCCTTCCGAGCCCAGCAAATTCAGACAACTCAAAGGGGCTTAAGAAAGTATGGCTACCTAGAGAACTGCTTTAAGGAGTGGGTTATTTTCACATGTAGGACAGTTGTATGGAAACAGACTCTCCAGCACTCAGGAAACTACTTTTTCCTCTTGCTTATTGTAGTGAAGGTCTGTGCAGAATTGCAGTAGAGTGTTTTGTGTCTAGTTAGGATCCATAGAGGCGTGAGGGGGAGGGGCCGTGGGGCTCATGCTAATTTCCTCAGGCTCTTCAGCCATGCAACTGTGCTTTATGTTCAGCCCGGCCCTGTGATGTATGTGGGTTCCTATCCTGCTTTAGACAAGATTCCCAGGTTTCAGAAGTTTTTCCTGGTGGCAGTGATGGGAACTCCCTTCTATCAGGATTCTCATGTCTGTGTTGTCAACTTTCCCCACCCAACCTCTGCTTTATGCTCTCTTGCTGCCAGGAACTCCATCTACTGTTAACTAGTCCAAGGGTCTCCCGATGAAGCCTTCCCACACCGGACTGTGGCCTTCGCCTTCAGTGTTTACTTCCTCCCCGCTACCCACTAAAATTCACATGGTGAAATCCTATCTCAGTGTGATGGCATCAGGGGGTGAGGCCTTAGGGGTGGTCAGGTCACATGAGGGGTGGTCAGGTCACATGAGTACAGCCCTCATGAATGAGATTTGTATCCTCATCCTAAAAAAGGGATCCCCTGCCTCACCCACTGTAAGAGGACACAGAAGTCACATACATACATGCTAGGATGAGGAACTTCACTAGAACTAGAGATGGTTGTGTCTTGATCATAGCCTTCCAGATCACAAAACTGTGACAAATGAATGTCTGTCGTTTATAAGTTACCCAGTGGTGAAGGAGACTTACAGACAGTAGACCTTGGTGCTATAATATCCAGTTGAGTTTCTCTCTCTCTCTCTCTCTCTCTCTCTCCCTCCCTCCCTCCCTCTCTGGCCAGTATTTTTCCATGTGTATATGTATGTGGTATCCATGCATGCTTGTGTAAGCATGTTTGCATGGGTGCACATGCATGTGTGCTTGAGTGCACATGGAGGCCTGAGGTTGATCTTGAGACTCTTCCTCAGTTGCTCTTCCAGCTTATTTCTTGATGCAGGGTCTCTCGATCAAAACCAGAGCTCCTCAATCAATATGGGTAGTGTCACTAGCCAGCTTGCTTCAGGATGACCTGTCTCTGCCTTCTGAGGCTAGAGTTACAAGCGAGCCACCAACCATACCTCCTCTGCAATTTATGTGGATTCTGGGGATGGATCTCTGGCCCTTACCCTTGCTTGGCAAGCATTTTAACCACTGAGACATCTGCTCAGCACCACTGAACATTTTTATATGTAAGTAGGGGTACTGTCTTGTTACTTCATGTTTATGAGGTGTGGCATTTCATTTAAATATTAAAATAATAGGAATATTTATCAAAACACACAAGCAGAAACATAGTTAACCCCAAGCCTGGTATCTTCATTTTGATACATAATTAAACTCTCCAACTGCAAATTTGAACACAGGCTGTGGGCTTGAGAATTGCTCCCCTTGTTTTGGAGAGATGTTGACAGCCTTGTCTCTGACCTTTCCCACCCATCTAACTTTAAAATGGACCTTCAAATATGCGCATATCCCAGGAACTTTATGACTGATCGTTTTCCTTAGTCTTTCGAACACCAAACTAAAAATAACAAAACCACGAGCTAGTCTTATGGTTCACTATCCCCCAGTAAGAATCCAACTTAAAAATGGGAGGGGGAATCAAAGTTTTAGATTCCTAGGTATAGGTCCTACATGGCAAGCTGAGCTCTGAAAGTGGCAATCTCCTCCCTTATGGTTGAATTATAAACCTTTGAAAAATGCTGACAGACCTTAACTGGAGCAGGACAGGATGAGTGGCTCTGGGTAACGAACCTCTAAATGCCTGGAGATAGCATCTAGAAGGCCAGGCCTGAAATACATTTCTGGTTTGGGCTCTAGGCCAATGTAAACAGAACACATCGTAAGTCAGGCCTGTGCTTTGAGTACCTTGAACAGGAGGCATGCTTCGGCATCGGCTTGGTGTGTAGTCCTCTCTGTGTGAGCCTGTGGCTAGGTCTATGCCATGCGAAGGTCACAGCTGTGCTTTCTCGCCAGGAACCCTGAGCAAGGCACAACCAGGACACATCCAGGGCCTTGCTCAAAGACAGTGTGTTGTTTTGTTGCCCTGGTCAGTCTGAGGCAGCAGCCTACCCCATCATAATGCATTCTCAAGCCGCTCACGGCTCCAAGTGGAGCCTGGGTGGTTTTCAAAACAAAACTGTGTCATTCTGGCCAATGAATTTCTATTCCTATGGGGACCACGTGGTTAGAGCATCTCAGTTTTCCAGTCCTATCTTGATTGAACAGAACCTGAATCCCTCTGGTGTCAGTCAATATTCCAACCAGATTCCACAGAGATTGACAATCTACCTTCAGGTTTTCCCAGAATGTAAACTTCTGGGACCATGGAAGAGCACACAGACCAGCTCTCCCACCCTCCTTCTCAACTTGCTTCATATTCTGAAAGAATCTGCTGACTTGGCCACAGCTCAGGTTTCTAGCTAAGTGTGTGTCACCTGGATGGTCTCTTTTATCAATGGGGTGGTTTTCCCTTAAAATTTTGAAGTAACTTCTTCAACAATCTGACATTATCTTCTCTAGAGCTTTTGCCAAAAAACCAAAACAAACATTGGGCAATCTGGAGATAAAAACTAGGAGAGTGGCTGGGGAGCTGGCTCAGCGGCTAGTATGATTGCTGTGTAAGCATGAGGATTTGCATAAGATCGTCAGAACCCACAGAAAGGACTGGGCATGGTCACCTGTGTCTGAAACCCCAGTGCTGGGGTTAGGAATCCAAGGATCTTGGGATTTACTGGCTAGCTAGTGTGGCTGAAATAGCAAGCGCCACCCGGTGAGAGACCATCTCAGACTGTAAGGTGGAAAAGCATCCGAGAAAGACATCTATGTCAGCCTTTGGCTTCCACAGGAGCCTGACAAGGCAAGTGCATTCATACACTTGAACACTCATGCACACATCAAACAAGCAAACTACAGCACTAATTACACAGCGGCAAGAGGGGAAAAATCAATTGAATGCAGAAAACTGTGAAGTTTAGAGGTCTAATCAGGCCTTTCTCATTATAGTAGCTTAGTCAGACTAACACAAGATTGCTATGGGCAGCTGGGTAAAAATGTCCCATAAGCAGATGAACATGTTGAGTTAAGAGTCTGTGTTCAATAGTTCTTACCCTGGCTAGAGCCAAACCAGTATACTCTCCATAATGACAGAGTGTGATCTGAGTCACGCAGGGTGGCCAAAGCCCTTGATGGGAGAAACAACCCATTTTATAGGTCAGGAATGTCAAAAGGGTCTTCAAAGAAAGCCACTTTTAGCAACTGTGGAGTTTCCATAAGGGAGGCGATATGGGCTATATCCTTCAGCTCCTGACGGAAGGAGGGGAGAAGGACTCCAGAGAACTGATAGGAAAGAACAAGTCAGGGTGAGCTGAGGTACCAGTAGGAGGTCAAGAAGTTGGATGCTAAAGGAGTTGGGAGAGAAGGAGATCGATACAGGCGAGGTTACTGAGTAATCATAAAACAGACGTTCTCAGCCTGTAGTTTGTGATCCCATTGGGGACTCAAATGACCCTTTCACAGGAGTCACCTAAGACCATTGGGAAACACAGCCATTTACATTATGGTTTATAACAGTAGCAAAATTACAGTTATAAAGTAGCAGTGAAAATTTATGGTTGAGGGTCACCACAACATGAATAACTGTATTAATGGGTTGTAGCATTAGGAAGGTTGAGAACCACTATAATATCAGGCAAAGGATGAGAGAACTGAATTAAGTAAAAAAAAAAAAAAACATAAAAATGATGAGAATAAGGGAAGAGGAATGGAAAGGACCATTTTGTGCTCAGAGAGTGGGCATGTCCAGCCTAGGAGAAGAGGGTGGAGCCAGTTGGGGGCTGTAGGGTCAAGAACCGCGCAGTTGTTAGGGAAAACAAGGCACACAAGATGGAGGACAGACTTGGCAACCTCTGCCCTAGCCTATAGCACCCTCTCCACTGTTTCCCTGAAAGAATACCAGTGACATTTTTGATGAGAAGTTCTTCTTCATGGAGGACCGCCACCATGGCAGGTCTTTCACATGACAAACCCCTGCTTGATAAATATCAAACCTGTGCCATAGTGAAGTTTTTATGACAACTAACAACTTGCATCCAACTACCTGAGGCGCCAGCCCTGAGACATGTTTACAACCTGGTCTCAATAACCGCCTTGCTCACACACCACATTTAAACAGGGAACCTGTCTTTGGAGATGTGATTGCAGAAGCTCCCAGCCCGGCCCTCTGGTACCTTTCCATTTGTTCACTCTGCTTGGAGTGGGAGGCGAGATGTTGTCCATGGGATAAAGAATAGCCACATGAAGGCCCAGAGGTGTGACAGTCCGGAGTGGGTGGGTGTAGCTAGAGTTTTCCTGCCTGGCCCACAGTCAGGGCAAATCTCTCTCACCTGCCAGTCCCACAGCTGCTCAGACCTGATCAAGTAAACACAGAGACTTATATTGGTTACAAACTGTATGGCCGTGGCAGGCTTCTTGCTAACTGTTCTTACAGCTTAAATTAATCCATTTCTATAAATCTATACCTTGCCACATGGCTCGTGGCTTACCGGCATCTTCACATGCTGTTTGTCATCGTGGCGGCTGGCAGTGTCTCTCTGACTCAGCCTTCCACTTCCCAGCTTTATTCTCCTCCTTGTCCTGCCTACACTTCCTGCCTAGCCAATGGCCAATCAGTGTTTTATTTATTGACTAATTAGCAACACATTTGCCATACAGAACATCCCACGGCAGGTGGGAGCAGCTGGGAATCAATAACCACTCTTCCTTGAGGGAAGGCTATTGATGAAGGTGTAGGAAGGCAGGAAAGAGGGACAAATAGGTCTGGCCAAGGCAAATGAAAGACTGGAAGAGATGATAAATGCACTCCTCTGACCAAAACACAAGGCTGAGCAGGACTCCAGGAAGCTCAGCTGACCAGGGTGACCATAAACTGGGAACATTCTTCTTCAACATTTTCAGCTACTTAAGGACAAACTTGTACTTTCAAGCATGAGTCACATATAGCAGAAGCTTGCTCAGTTTCCTTATGCTAGACAGATGGATGAAGAGGCATTTGCAGGTGTCCTGATCTTACTTCTTCTTCCTCCATACACATGACCACATAAATATAGGGAGAGGTAAACACAGGTCCCTGAAGTGGAGTACCCTCAGAAGGTGCAACAAAAGGTCCTCAGTAGCTGAGTGAGTGGTTAGATTCCTGTCTTACTGTTAAGTTTTAAAGATGTAAAAAGCTTTATTTGTAATTTTGGGGTGTGTGTCTGTATCTGTGTGTAAGTTGTGCATGGGAGTTGAAGTGCCCTCGGAGGCCAGAAGCATCCGATCATCGTGGAGTTATACACACAGGCACTTGTGAGGCACCAGACATGGGTGCTGAGAGCTGGTCTCAGGTTCTCTGGAAAAGCAGTAAATGTTCGTAACCACTGAGCCAACTCTCCAGTCTTTACACACATTTTAATGTACATCTTTATGCTTAAACCTCTTTCTCCCTTTGCAATATTTCCTTAGGTTATGTTTCTGGAAGCTTCTTTCATTCTTTCTTAGCAGGACCCAAGTGTATTTTCTGTCTACTTCTGCAGACTAAGGAATTCTTGGCATAAAGCTGTACGATAAAAGACCCTTGCCCCAATCCACTTGTCCAGACTCAGTCCTAGCCACTGATTTCACAGTTAGAACTCTGTGAGTGAGTGGATAAAAGAAGCATGTCTTAGTTAGGGTTACTACTGCTGTGAAGACACCGTGACCACGGCAAGTCTTATCAAGGAAAACCTTTAATTGGGGCTGGCTTACAGTTCAGAGGTGTAGTCCATTATTATCATGGTAGGAAGCATGGCAGCATGCAGGCAGACATGGTCCTAAAGAGGTAGCTGAGAGTTCTACATCTGGATCAGTGGGCAGCAGGAAGAGAGAACCAGACACTGGGACTGGCTTGAGCACTTGAGACTGCAAAGCCTATCTCTAGTGACACACTTTCTCCAACAAGGCCACACCTATTCCAACAAGGCCATCCCTACTAATGGTTCCACTCCCTGTGACCCTCTGAGGACCATTTTCATTCAAACCACCACAAAGTGAGTCAATTATAGTGTATGTCACTGTTACTAAAGCCCGAAACTAACAGTTGTCTGGAAATGAGGGAGAGCTTCCAACTCAAAACAAGAGCTCCATGCAGTGTGGATGGTGTTTGTTTCCTTCCTATCACCCATAAGTGGGAAGTGGAAAGCAGGCAAATTCACTGACATTCTTTCCATCAAACAAGACATCCCTGCTCCTTTTCTTGTACCCCGGAAGCCAAAGTGACTCTGGGCAAGTGAATTCAGGGGCCAGGTTAGAAGAGGGTTGTGGTAGTCATTTGGGGAACCTTCAGCTATCAGATACCTGTAATCCACCTCAGAAAGGGTAGTCTTTGGGAGCCCCAGCTGCCCCAGGTCCTAGCTGACAGTCCTCTTAGCCCAGTCACCAGACACTGAATAGTGAAACCTCCAGGGTGACTGGAGCAGCAGCCACAGGAGAGACTCTGAGCAAGAAGCACTCAACTGACATTGGCCAATGCCCAGAAGAGCCAAGGGAGGCAACATTAATAGATAGTGTGTTGTTACTTAACAATAGGTCCCTGATGCACAGTGCCCATTTTAGATTTTAAAGTGAAGTTAATTTTCTAGAACTATAGACATATTCAAGATCTATATTATATTAGATAGGAAGTGAAGGTGAGGAGCCCACACAGTCAGAATGTTCCAGTAGCTCCCAGGAAGCCTGCTTGACCCAGAGTACTTTCTTTACACCCACTGTCTTTAGTTTCCTCAGCTATATCACGAGAGGATAAAACTAAGCTATCTGAAGCTTGTTCTCAACTTCAGCCTTCTAGGGTACCACAGAATTCCTATGAACATCTTTAGGTGCTGTTATATACTGGAGACAGAAGACAACCTGTCCTAAGACCTGTGATAGAATGTAACAGGAACTAACAAGGCTGACAAGAAGGTGAGAGGCAAGATGACAAGATGAAGTGATGGAGACTCAAGGACTCAAGGGGCTCTGGTAGAACCCTGGCAATGACTCTGTCTGGGCCTCAGGAGAAAGAGGAACTCAGAACTAGAAAGGTTCTCTGGCAGGACCCTCCCTCCAGCTCTGACATCTGATTTTTCATGAATCTGCTTCCATCTCTTCTTGTAGGCCAGCTTTTTTATTTCTCTGAACACATGGGAAATGATCACCACCACCACCACCACCACCACCACCACCACCACCCCCGACTCAATACATACAAGTCACAAATACTAACAAGCTGTAGCTGAGAATGAAGTCCACATTTCCAGGAAAGATCATCCGATTGGTCTCTCCTGGGTCAGGGGCCCTCAGTCTGGCCAATAATTTTCACCAGTGGGACAAGATTATGAAATACAATTACAGCTGCTGGGAGCTTCCCACGGTGACTCAAAGGGGCAGCCACCAGATGGTAGAGGGTATAGGTGGGCAGCCTCCCTGAACGATATTGAATATAGAGTCCAGTAAGACATACTCATGATTTTTAATGTGGCCTGTTGGTGAAGACTGAAAACTCTCTAACTCTAGCTTGTTCCTCAAACACACTGGGTTATTTTCCAAAGCCACTTTAGAAACGGGGGCAATTTCAGGAAAAATAGTCAATTTTCAAACTCCTCAGGGCTCTGCACAGCATTGCAGCTTCTTGGTGTCTGTGGGATTTATGAGCAATCAGAGTCACACAGGCTCACGCAAGGTCTGCAGCGAAGTCCCCAGCACTCACACTGGCTAGGGCCTCCTTTCTCTCCACCTTAGTCAAAAGATGTAAACACATGCCTCCACTGAACTAGATGCCAACCACCAAAGGCCACTGAGGCCTTGAGCGTCAGGTTGGAAGTCACTGTATTTGGGAATGGCCCAGTAAGGTCAGCAAACCAAGATGCTTTGAGGTCATCTTACAGAAAGTCGGGTGCCTCGAGGTCATTCCTATTGATCCAAGAAAATGCAGCTACTGTTGAAATTTTGACAATCTTTTAGGGTATAGTTTTTATCAGTCTCCTTTTTGTCTGTTAAAGAGATTTATTTGTTTGTTTGTTTGTTAAAAATGTCAGGAAATTTGGAACAGAAGCTTACAATAAAAGACATCCTCTGACTTTATGATCTACGAATCTTCCAAATAAACAAAAATACCCAGGGAAGCCTAGAGAATGCATTTCTTCCTATTTGTTCCACAGCAAGCATCATATTGGTCATTTAGCAAGTGCTTGAGGAGAAAGGGAGTAAATGGAAAGCTTGGGAGAAAACAGGAGACTAAGTGTGTGTGTGTGTGTGTGTGTGTGTGTGTGTGTGTGTGTGTGTGTGTGTGTGTGTTTGTGTGTGTACCCACGGGAAAGAGAGAGAAAGACTCCATAATTCATTATTCATGACAGAGCTTTAAGATCTTACAGATGACAAACAGGACACCCACTTTCATATTTTTTTCTCCAATCTTTCCACCCTGCAAGCTACACTATTCACAAATGAGACATTCAAGAAACACAAATTCTGAAACAGAAGTGTGCACACCACCAGTGGAAAAGCAAACAAAAGCAGCTAATGTACTGTGGCTAAAAAAATTTTCAAACAAAGTGGCAGTAATTTACTGCCCTTGCTCTTAGCAGGACCCCAGGAACATAATCAGAACCCCCAGGACTGATGGGAGAGGGTGATTTACAGTAAGTCTCAGGATAATAAAAGAAAACGAAAAGGCAAATTGCGCATGAACATGAAAGCTGTATTTCAGCGCTTTCAGCAACTGAGTCAAATTTCTAGCCAGAATTTCTGGGTGAAATTTAGAAGTCCCTCAAGAAGTGGACTATGAGCCAACCAGTGTCCATCCCTGGACACTACCCCAGCCATGCAGATGACATCATCAATACTGAGAGTTGACAGTGGATCAAAAGACACACACTGTGCAACTGAAGCAGCAGCAAAGCAGTGGGGAGACCTGGGTTCAAATCCTGCTCATTTCACTTGTCTCCTCAGACAGGCAAATTCTTTTGGATGTTCAGCTCTTGTAGGCTCTGTTGCCTCAGACTGACGTGTGGGTTATATGGCATGAAGTATGTTAAGCACATGGAGGGTGGTTAGCACATGCTGAGGCAGGCTAGAGGAATGGGGAAAACCATGGAGACGAGAGAAGGGAAGAGAGCCTTTCACCCCAGAATATGCTTGGAGCCTCTCATCAGCTGAAAAGCAAGAATTCCAACAGAATTCACATTTGCTGCCTACACAGAGTTACTGTCCCTTTTTACAGAGATACTTAATGTTAAAGGAGCATAACTCAGGCTTAAGGCTGGAATGTACAGGACCCTGGGGAGAACCTCATTCTTTCCTAGATATCACCTGAGGATCTCATTTAAACTGATACCTCCCTGGATCCCTGTGGGCTAGACTTTTAACTGATCAGTTGAAATCCTATTAGGTGTCCCTCAGGAACTACCAAGTGACCTCCACTAGGTTTCCTAGGAACCTCTTAAATATAATAACTTCAAATCCTATACAACTACTATAAAACAAAACAAACATACAAACAATGAGCTGCGAAGGTCCCTTTGGGAACCCATGCCCACACTTGGGTATGTCTCATGCCTCTCTTCTTTTAGATACACGTATTTGTGTTCGTAGGATGTCATGTCTTTTCTTTTGAGTATCTTTCTCTTGACCTTCATGCTTACATCAATAACCACTTTTCTTCAACTCCTTCTCTGATTCGTAAGCTGGATGGACGTGAAATTCTCTTCTGTATTAAAGCCACAAATCCTGATTTGAGCTGAGTCAAGGTCCTTAAAAATTGAGGGAAACTCCCCAGGCAAGTGACAGTGGAGAGCTGTGCCTCCTGTGTCCCCCAATGCTGACACTCCTACCCTCGATTAATGGAAATATGTCTTCTAAGTAAAAAGGAAGTAATTTGTTCTGATAAATGGGTTACCAGAGCGATGGCACCTAGAACAGTTCCTCATAAATGATAAAGTCTAGGAAGTTCTTGCCATGGTCCTGACCATGTAGTAAAACCCCAGTTAACCTGTGTTTAGATAATGAGGTGATAAAATTAATTTGTGTTCAAAATATTCAAATCAAGTCAGAGTTGGAAATTCTAAAATTTCTTTCCAAATGCCCTGTCTGTGTCCAAGTTAACAAGTATAAATGTTAGGCATTGATTTAAAATGTTTGCATTGGGTCTTGTTTGACTTTGAGAACGCCATTCTTGGGTTCTAGAAGCAACCTTGTTAACTACAGCTGTTTAACTTTGGGGCTGAGTTTATTCATTTGTAAAATGGTGCTAAGGAGGCCAGCAATGCTTTTCTCCATATTTTGCAATGACAAGTGTGAGATCATTTTGAAAACAAACAAACAAACAAAAACACAAGACAACTAAAAAAAATCAGCTTTGTTATTAGTCTACTTCAGGGCACCCGGGGCCTTAATGGTGAGGTAGGTAGAAAGGGCACTGGAGATTCCAAATTCCATGAAGGAAACTGTACGTTCTTCTTACTATGATCAAAACTCATAACAGCATCTTACTTAAAACCATTGAAAGAGAACAGTTCTGTGGCATCAAGTACACTCACAGCACTCTGTGGCATCACGGTACTCTGTGGCCATCACAGAACTGTGGTTCTCAACACTGTGGCATCACAGTACTCTTCAGGTATCACAGCACTCTACAGCATCAAAGCACTCTGTTACATCACAGCACTCTACAGCATCATGCTGCAGCAACAGCACTCTGTGGCAAAAGAACTATGTGTCATCACAGCACTGTGCAGCCACAGCACTCTGCTGCAACAGTACTCTGCCACAACTGCACTCGGTGGCATCACAACACTCTGGAACATCATGGTACTCTGTGGCAACAGCACTCTGTGGCATCACAGTACTCTACAAGCATCATAGTACTCTACAGTTATCACAGTACTCTACAACATCACAGTACTCTACAGTCAACATCACAGTACTCTAGAGTCATCACAGTACTCTAGAGTCATCACAGTACTCTAGAGTCATCACAGTACTCTAGAGTCATCACAGTACTCTAGAGTCATCACAGCACTCTAGAGTCATCACAGCACTCTAGAGTCATCACAGTACTCTACAGTCATCACAGTACTCTACAGTCATCACAGTACTCTACAGTCATCACAGTACTCTCTACAGTCATCACAGTACTCTCTACAGTCATCACAATACTCTACAGCATCATAGTACTCTAGAGTCATCACAGTACTCTAGAGTCATCACAGTACTCTAGAGTCATCACAGTACTCTAGAGTCATCACAGTACTCTACAGCATCACAGTACTCTACAGCATCACAGTACTCTACAGTCATCACAGTACTCTACAGCCATCACAGTACTCTACAGTCATCACAGTACTCTAGAGTCATCACAGTACTCTACAGTCATCACAGTACTCTAGAGACATCACAGTACTCTACAGTCATCACAGTACTCTACAGTCATCACAGTACTCTAGAGTCATCACAGTACTCTAGAGTCATCACAGTACTCTACAGTCATCACAGTACTCAACAGTCGTCATCACAGTACTCAACAGTCGTCATCACAGTACTCAACAGTCGTCATCACAGTACTCTAGAGTCATCACAGTACTCTACAGTCATCACAGTACTCTACAGCATCACAGTACTCTAGAGTCATCACAGTACTCTAGAGTCATCACAGTACTCTACAGTCATCACAGTACTCTACAGTCATCACAGTACTCTACAGTCATCACAGTACTCTATCAGCATCACAGTACTCTACCAGCATCACAGTACTCTGCAGTATCATAGTACTCTACAGTCATCACAGTACTCTACAGTCATCACAGTACTCTATGGTCATCACAGTACTCTACACCAGCCACATCTAGACATTTTTCATACTCTTAAACTAAACCCCTCACTCAGAAAATATTTTCCTCTTTCCCTTCCTTTCAGCTCATGGAAACCACCTTTCTATTTTCCCTTTCTATGATTTTGAACATTCTAGGTTCCATTGAAAGCATAAATTTTAAACTATGGAAAGATGAGGACTGGAGAGATAGATGAGCATTTCAGAGCACTTACTGCTCTTCTAGAGGACCCAGATTCTATTTCACATACCCATTTCTTGCAGTTCACAACTGCTTATAACTTCTGCTCTAGGCATACCCAACACCTCTGGCCTCCAAGGGCACCCACACTCATGAGCACATATACCCTCCCCCCAACTAAAAATAGCAAAATTTTAGTATGGATAAATGATAGCACCATACAGAGTAAGGTTTTCAAATAAAACCCATTTGATTTTTTTTCATCCTTATTTTTAAAATTGAAAGCAAAGAACAATGGCGGCTAACTGAGAATTTCACCTTGAGGTTTCCAAAGGACTGTTGTGGTTGATATATTGTGTACCCTAATAAATTTATCTGGGGGTCAGAGAACAGAACAGCCACTAGATTAAACACAGAGGCCAGAAAATGGTGGCACACACGCCTTTAATCCTCTCAGTTAGGAGGCAGAGTTAGTCTGAATCTCTGTGAGTTCAAGGCCACACTGGGAACAGAGCCAGGCATGGTGGCACACACCTTTAATCCTAGCACTTGAGATCTCATGTCTTTGCTTGGGAAGGACACACTTTTTTTTTTCTTAATCCCAGGAAGTAATGGCAGGAAGCAGAAAGGTATATAAGGCCTGAGGACCAGGAACTAGAGACTTTTAGCAGCAGTTCAGCTGAGATCCATTCTAGTGAGGACTCAGAAGCCTTCAGTCTGAGGATTTGTGGGAACAGGATCAGATGAGGAGTTGTCAAGGTGAGGTTGGTTGTGGCTTGTTCTGCTTCTCTGATCTTTCAGAATTTGCCCCAATATTTGGCTCTGGGTTTTTTATTAATAAGACAATTTAGCGATTCATCTTACAGACTGTGGCCAAGCTAATGCTGCCTTGATAGTCTCCCCTGAAACCTGATGGGTTGGTCCTTAGCCCTGAGAATCTGTGCAGTTAGGACTGATATGTTCCTACTTCTGCCACAAAAATCCTGGTTGTGTGGTTCATTATTCTTTCTGGGTGATGTCTGTTAAACACAGGTCAGACTGGGCTAAATGATCCCCAAGAAATGTCAAACTCATATTCACATTTTGATGACATTTCTACCTGCTGTAAAAATATCACTCCCTACCCAAGTCTTACTCAGAAACAACATATTTTGCATAATAGAAATATGAGTGAAGAAGCATGTCTATTTTTTCTGGGAAAAGAAGACAGGAGGAAAGGAAAAAAAAGGACTCCTTTTGAATGTTGCTGGTGGTTGATTCTGTACTGGCGTCTCTTATCTAACAAGGGGGAAAAAACTCAAGAGCAGAGAAGAATTAGATAGCAATGATCTGAATGTTACCCATATCACCAGCACCACATACATGGATAGAGCCTTATGCTCAAATTCAAGGCTTCATAATGGATGATAGGTACACTGAGCTAAACCATTTGGATTGTGAGACAGAGATTCATGGCCATTCTAAATTTATCTGTGATGTAATATGAAAACTTACATAAGCTCACATGTAAGGCCCAGTTCTGTTAACTAAAACTAATGTAGCCAAATACGAGATACTATAGACTAAGAGGGTTACGTATTAGGATGGGACAACCATCCTTCACGTCTTTAAACTTTCCAACTGGGATGCATTTACATGAGCAAACACTTCTGGGATGATAAGAGCCGTGCTCTGGGAAGAGCATGATGGCCCACATTCTTATGGGGGAGACACTTTCACACATGAATCACCCAAGGAAAATGGCAGCTGCTTCAGGATGTTGGCTGCCTGCCCCAGGAGCTGACGCTGAGGGAGCAGTCTACAGGGACCCACCTTCAGCATGGAATGTCATCAGGATAGTGGAGCTAAGTACCCCCATCACTCTGACTTTCAGAGTCCGGTGACAACTCTGGTATATTTTCTTTCTCTTCCCAGACAGCTCAGACTTTGCTTGAAAAACACTGCTCCTATTGTCCAAAACCAAGTCAATTTTTATTAGAAAAGACATTCCCAAAGCAGTGCCCTCCAGACAGTCTTATACATATGACAGGAAAACAATGCATGAAATGATTTAATGATAATTTGTAATAATCTCAGTAAGAGTTTTATAATAAATCTTTTTCATAAAATGATGGAAAAGGGAGGATTTATGAGTCTGTTTCCATTAAACTCATGTCAAGGACATGCCAAGAATTCCCAAGGTATACAATTTTTAAAAGTGGAAGAAAACTGCAAAATTAGTCAAAGAATGTCCCCAGCTCTGGTCTAGATTTTAAATGTCCTCTGAAGGTCATGCATTAAAGGCTTGGTCTCAGCCTGTGGTGTTCCTCAGAGATGATGAAATCTCTAAGGGGCATGGCCTAATGGGTTGATCTTAGGTCACTGAGGCATGGCCTTGAGTGGGTAGCAGGACCCCAGGCCCTAGCCCTCTGAAGGGAGATGCTTGGCTCCACTACGCCCTCCCTTATCTATGATCTGCCTAACCACAGACCCAAAAGCAGTGGAACAAAATACACTGTCCCTATTCTGTAGTCAACTTGGCACAACCTATCACCTGGGAAAAAGAGTACCAATGATGGATTGTTTATACTGGATTGGTCTGTGAAGAGGTCTATAGAATGTTTTAAGTTAACTGATGTGAGAAGACCAAATCCACCTGTGGGCAGCACCGTTCCCTAGGCAGAGGAATCTGAACTGTATGAGCCAAGAAACTGAGCTGACGGCAAGCAGGCTACTGAGGGTGTATGTTTTCTTATTCTCTGTTCTTAACTATGAATGTGATGTCTCAAGCTCCTGATGTTGTGACTTCCCTCTAGTAATGGACTATAACCTAGAATTGTGAGCCAAAATAAAGCCCCTTTCCCCTAAGCTGCTTTTGGTTAGGGTATTTTATCATAGCAGCAGAAATGAAACAGAGATGTTTAGGTCTCTCTAAGCTCTAGCTTCCTGGTAACAAGTAGAAATAGATCATTTGCATAAGGCACTATATAGGTTGTGGAAGCTACCCTATAATTATTAGGAATTATTGCTATATTCTATTACTATGTTGTTATAATCAATGTCGATAACAAAGCTGATTCTGTGGTAAAACATAAGAGGATACACGCTGTTTGATGATATAAATACTTCTTACAAGCTTCTTCTAACTAAGAGATTGTACACATTCATCCTTTTCATATTCTGGGATGGCAATTATGTGTTGTAGAATGACAAGAGCAGAAACCTAATTCTGAATAAGAAAATATTGTTTGAAAAAAAAATCCAGGAAGAATTGTGTGAGAAAACGGACATGCAATTTTGGCTTTCATTTGGGCAGAGGAGAAGAGAAGCGGGGCATGGCCAGATGTGTTCCTTTGTCTCATATTTCTTCTCCATCCTATAATACTCAGCTCCAGAGTTGCCATCCCCATTGAGTTGTATGAAGCGCATTACCCACTCACCTATCATGTACTGTGGTAGTTTGAATATAATTGGTACCCATAATCTCATAGGGAGTGGCAGTATTAGGGGGTGTGGCTTTGTTGGGGGTGGGTATGGCCTTGTTTGAGGAAGTGTGTCCCTGAATGGAGGCCTAATAGACAGGCCAATGCATGAAGCTGTGAAGTGAAGCCTGAATTGCCTTGGAGAACCCAATATGTTAGGTATGCCAGGGTCCTGAGATACCTGCAG
The DNA here is from genome assembly GCF_949786415.1 of Peromyscus eremicus. Lineage (NCBI taxonomy): Eukaryota > Metazoa > Chordata > Mammalia > Rodentia > Cricetidae > Peromyscus > Peromyscus eremicus. The sequence continues at coordinate 114,675,382 of NC_081417.1, read as the reverse complement.
AGGAGAGCTGCTAACAGGGAGTGGAACCAGCCCAAGAGAAAGAAGTGTTTTCCAGTCGACAAAGTTGAAAGGAGTTGGAGATCTGAAGAGTGTTTTAACATGAGACATGAAGATGCAGAGTTTGGACTTTGCCCAGCTTGTTTTTGATCATGCTTTGGTCCAGTATGTTCTCATTATGCTCCTTTCCCTGCATTTTGTAATGGTAATGCATATCTTGTATTGGATATGCATTATCCAATAATGGTAATGCATTATCATATATTGGAAGTATGTGATCTGCTTTTTTATTTCGATTGTTACAGGTGATTACAGTTAAGAGATTGTATGAATCTCAGAAGAGACTTTGAACTTTGGACTTTAAAACATTGTTGAGACTGTGATAGACTATGAGGACTTTCAAAGTTGGACTAAATGAGTTTTGCATTACAATATTGTTGCAATCTTGTAGGTGCCATGGAGTCGAATGTGGTAGTTTGAATATAATTGCCTCCCATAATTTTATAGGAAGTGACATTATTAGGAGGTGTGGCTTTGTTGGGATGGGTATGGCCTTGTTGGAGGAAGAGTTTCACTGTGGGAGGCAGGCTTTGTGGTTTTCTATGCTGCAGATATAGCCCAGTGTCTCAGTCAACTTCTTGTTGCCTGAAAGATGTAGGACTCAGAGCTTCCTCTCCAGTACCATGTCTGCCTGCATGTCACCATGGTCCCTGTCATGATGATAATGGACTGAACCTCTGAAACGGTAAGCTGCCACCACAATTAAATGTGTTCTTTGTAAAGAGTTGCTATGGTCATGGTGTCTTTTCACAGCAATAGAAACCCAAACTAAGGCATGTACCCACTTTACTTTCTTTCTTTCTCTTACTAGACTTTTAGCATCTTAGAGAGGAATGCATGTTATTAATTTTGTTATCCAGTGCTTACCATCACAGGGAAATGGACCAGAGAGGATAAGTGGCTGACACTATCTCTGGTGGTGTTAACACAGTAAGGAGCATGCAAGGAAACAACAGACACGTGTGAGATGACATAAGGGGAAATAGGAAAAACAAGAAGATGCCAAATTTGATCTGTAGAGTCTTTAAGAACAAGATCTGAACTACTTAAAACTGTAAAAGAGGTAGTTGACCACACTAACAAAAGGACAAGCTGTTGTTCTGAACAGGGTTCAGTCTACATCCTTTTCCTGCTTTTAAAATAAAAATCACACAAATTCCTTAGGACCAGACTAACATAATATACAAAGTTATAAATATACTAAATCACATAACTCCTATAATAAATCTAATGAACCAGAATATAATAGAAATAGCTTACAGTGGGTACTGAGGCACAACATTCTGGCTTTGCTTTTTATTAGCTGAGTTACTTTGCTCTGACTTGTTTTCCTATCCATAAAATGGACACAGCAAGCCTGGCAGTGGTGGCGCACGCCTTTAATCCCAGCACTCAGGAAGAAGAGCTAGGTGAAGCTCTGTGAGTTCAAGGCTAGCCTGGTTTACAAAGCAAGACCCAGGACAGGAACAAAAACTACAGAGAGAAACCATGTCTTGAAAAACAAAAACAAACAAACAAAAAAATGGACACAGCAGTGTCTACCTAGGGTTTTGATGGTAGTGAGCAGGAACCATTCAGAAAGTGTTAGCATAGCATCTAGGATTCACTAACTAACCCGCCCAACCTTCCCCCTCCCCCAAAGTGGGGACTTGGATGTTTTCACTAACTGTTTTACCTCTGTGTGGTCCTGACATGTAGTTAGTACGTGTAACTACTTAGTGAATGAGTGGATATAATTTGGGGGAGTAATGTTGATGTGAAAGAACTGGAAAAGGTACTTTAGAAGAACCCCTCCTTCCAAGTCCAGAAGATAATCAAAGGTCACCGACAAGACATCCTTACAAGTTGGTCTGAACCCTACACTAGCATATTCCAGAGGCCGAAGATGGTCAGGTGTAACCTAGGGCCCATAAAAATGGACTCATTTGAAAAAAAAAAAAAAGTAAGAGTGCTGTGGCATGGTCTGTATGTCAAATGTGTTGCTGATTGGTCAATAAATAAATCACTGATTGGCCAGTGGCCAGGCAGGAAGTATAGGCTGGACTAACAGAGAGGAGAATTGAGAGAACAGGAAGCTGGGTGAGGGAGACACTGCCAGCCGCCACCATGACAAGCCACATGTGAAGATGCCGGTAAGCCACGAGCCGTGTGGCAAGGTATAGATTAATAGAAATGGAATAATTTAAGCTGTAAGAACAGTTAGCAAGAAGCCTGCCACGGCCATACAGTTTGTATCCAATATAAGTCTCTGTGTTTACTTGGTCGGGTCTGAGCGGCTGTGGGTCTGGCAGGTGAGAGAGATTTGTCCTGAGGTGGGCCAGGCAGGAAAACTCTAGCTACATAAGAGTGAATCAGCCTTCCTTGTGACAACTGGAAGCAGAGCCAAGACCCCCTGAGACACGCGGGGGCCTGAACATCCTACTCTGTTCAGGCAACAGGCTATGGGTAGTTTCTCCGAGCACGTGAGCATCGATGCAACATGACCAGGCAGAGTGATGTTGAAGCACGAGCTCTTGGTGAGAGCTGTTCTGAAACAACACTGGCCAGAATGAAGGGTAATTAGGGAGTTCCTCACAGCCCTCCAGGAAATCTGGCCTGGCGCAGGAATGCCAAATTTTTCAACCTTGTCTGAAGAAATCCTCCCACACCCCACGGCCTCTTGATGATGTCTGTAATGGGTTGCAGAGCTCGCATATGGGGAAGCATTACTGCCTTCTTTTGTGGGTCTCTATCCTCAGAGATTCGTTTCATAGTGGACTGACGTCCACAAGCTCCAGAGGGCTGAGGCACAGTTTGAAGCATTCAAACTCATGGGAATAGACCAGAGAGGATACACAGTAGACCCTACCTCCGCCGGCTTTTAGTTGGGCCTACCAAGGAGCATGCAAGAATTGTTTGTTTGTTTGTTTTTAGAATAAAATCTTGTGATTTTATACTCCTCCTTTGTAACACCCATCACTGTTGGATTGCAATGATTTTGAGTACATCTATGAAGGTAAAAGTAATTGTTTAAAGTTTCTCCCACTGAACTGAAGGATGTCTGTGTTAATTACTTTCCTCATCTCTAGGGTATCAGAATGAAGAGCTTCCTTAGGAGAGGAAGGATTTATCTAGGCTCATGGTTGTTGGAGCCCTCTTGGAGAGATGGGAGGAAAAGGCACAGCAGGGGTGGAGACACATGTCAATCAGGAAAGAGAGACCTGGGCAAGAAATGATGTAATGCCGACGAGGCTGCTGGTGATCTATTTAGTCCTCCAGTTTGGCTCCACCTTCTAAAGGTTCCACAACCTTCCAAAACAGTGCCAACAGCTGGCAACCCAAGAGCCTATGGGGTATTTCATAATCCAGCCACTAACACCATCCAACTGAATGAGTTTGTTGAATAGAAAGGTGTAGTGGGTAGCCATTTTAGCTTTGTTTTGGAAGTTCCAACTTCCATTGAGACTTCGGCAACTGTCATCTATGCTCTATACTTCTCTGGATTTTAATATGTGTTTCTTGCTTGATATTGTTTGCATTGGTTGTAGTTCCATCTTATCTAGGTCATTATCCCTCATTATTCCTGGACAATATTTGATAACCATTCCTTTGTATATAGTCTTGTATTAGGTTAGAACCTTCTTATTTAGACAAAAAGGGGGAGATGTAGTGGGTAGCCATTCCAGCTTTGTTCTGGAAGTTCCAACCCCCATTGAGACTTCGGCAACTGTCACGCCTACAAGGCGGGGCCAAGGGAGGCGCCTGGGGACCCGAGATCCGGATCGGCGAACGCTCTCTTGGTTCCAGGACGCTGGATGGTGGAGGTAGACAGAGGAGAGCTCCAGAGAACACCGCTGGACTGCAATACACCTTCCCCAGACCCCGCGACCTACCTATCCCTTAATTTGTAAGTTACGCCATTAAATAAATCTCCTTTTAACTACGTGGAGTGGCCTAAATAATTTCACCAACAGAAAGGACCAGCACAAGTCTCAGAGAAAGCTGCTACTGGAGGGCAGCTGCTTCTAGGCCAGTAGCATGTTTCTTTAAGAAGGGTTGTCTTAAAAACCATTCAGACGGACAGAAAAAGGGCAAGTGCAAGCAGACCCCGGGGAGAGGCAAGGGCAGTGCAAGCTGCCCTCCATCAGCAAAGAGCTTGGCTTTCCAGAGGTGATGAAGGAAGCCAGTATGGTCAGTGCAGAGCTAGCACAGGGCACAGGGCAAGGTGAAGTTCAAAATAAAAACACAGTGGTGGATCACTAAGCCACTGTGCATGGACCAACCATTACCCGCAAGTTAAGATTCTCTGGTTTGTTCTATGGTTCCACTGCTGGCCACCGTGTAAACAGGAGTAGATGTTGCTAAGGCTCAAAGGCTCAACTTGGGAATCTTAGTCACAATGTGGCAATCCCCGAGATTTGATGAGAAAGTCCTTCAGTTAGATGCCAGTTTTGAAGACAGAACACAAAATGGAGTAAGCTCTCCAAGACCCAAGTTCCAGAAGGACTGTCAGCACGCTAAGTGTCAAGGTACCTTGTCACCTTTAACCCCTGCCATTGTTCCAAATTTATATAATTAGGAGCACAATACAATGACTCTGCCTCCTCATTTGGTCTAGCCGATAATGGCTCTCCAAGCTATAGGTCACCTGATACAATTAACACAGACTACTTGTGTGTCGAGGATGAATCAAGCCACAAAGGGTGGCAACTACCCCTGAGCTAGGGACTTGCCATGGCTCTTGATGATGAAGCTCTGGGTTAAGGTGCCAAGTCAAGATCTGTACATTGTCATGTGCACGTAGCCATCCTAGCTCTGCAAAGACAGACAAGCCACAGGTGTTCTTCTTGGCCAAGAAAACAGCCTTAGACCAAAGGAAGCCAGGACTCACGGTACAGTCCAGAGCTCATACTAGTCAGAACCAGTGTCTCTATAACGCATAAAGTTCCAAGCTGGGAAAGAAAGCCAGGTCTCCATTAAACAATATTCCCAAACCCACTTGTGACCACAGAGACCTATTTAGAGTTGGAGGTGGGCCTTACAATTTCTTGTAGCCTAGGCCCCCTTCCTTTCTGCTCCCTACAGGTGCCATTTCCAGTCATTTTCTCCAAAAGAAACATCTGGCTTCTGTAAAGACCCTCTGAGGCCTCCTGTCATTGAGCCTGTGAATGGCATGGGGCTCTCAACACGTTTACTACAACACTCCGTGTTGGTCCTGAGGCGAGCCCCTGAACACCAATTCACTTTAGACGGTATTTCCTTCTGAAGCAGTCATTTTCAGAAACTATCCCCACGACCCGTCAGAAGCAGCTTTCAAGGTGAGGCTGTGGAGGCCAGGTGGAATGGATGGGTGAGAAGGAAGGCATTGTAGTGTACCCAGCAGGGGCTTTTCTTTCACTGCTCCTTCCTGTGGCTGCAGGGAGAAAGTGTACTCAGCTGCCTTGCTGGGCAGAAAGGCCTGGAGACCATGGCTGGGGTCCTGGTACCACCCTAAGAATCACATGTACTTCCCATATGCCCACAGGACCTTCAGCTTATCTCCTCATCACTGATCTTCGCTAAAGCACCTAGTACTGTCTTAACTTCTAAAACCCAGTCATTCCTCCTTTTGTGGGCCATCCTGACAGTAGATTTTATTTTTATCTCCACCAGCTTGCTTATAGGCTTAGGGAATATGCTCCACCTGCCATAGCTCCATCTCTGAAAGTAACCCAAAGGCTTTAATTATATATTTGAGTATCTCTATGTGCATTGAAAGCTCCAAGTTCATGGAACAGGGAACAGGATCCCTTTCCTGACTCATCTATGGATTCTAAGTTTTCAAATGCTACCCAGGAAAGAAATCAATAAAGATTTAAGCAACTAATAAATAAGTGGCTTAAGCAGCTCTCTTTCTAATTCTAAATGGGAACTATAGACTAGTCTCCATTAATCATATAGCAAAACATGACGTAAGAATCTCTAGAAAGCTCCCATGTTTTCTGGAAGGCTCTTCTGAACAAATGAAAGACCCTGGGTGGTTTTTCTCCTGTCCACTACCCACAGGCTCACCACCATACCATTTACTTCTCAAAAGGCAACTGTCAATGCAAACAGTGCTGGTGAGGAGATTGCAAGCCGGGCAGGCCGAGTTCTCGCCCAGCAGCCTCGTGGCCTGTCTCGCCCACACAGGCTTCTTGTTAGGGAGAACGAGAGGCTATGATCCACATGTAGTAGATCATGATGTGATAAGTCTGTTGGTGCCACAAGGAGCTTGCACAGTTGAGTTCACACATTTAAAGCATCTACCACAGCAGCTGTCACAGGACAGGCACTAAGCAAATGTCTGGTGGTCTTTATCTCCTCTTCCCATTAAAAATATCCCATAAACATACATTAGAAATCTACTGCCTCCTAGGACTTGTGCTGGTACCTGATATGAAGAAAAATAATGGATAATACCATTTTGAAAAATCTAGATCGAATTCAATGCTAGAAAAAAATACGAGCGCTCTCTCTCTCTCTCTCTCTCTCTCTCTCTCTCTCTCTCTCTCTCTCTCTCTCTCCTGCTGGCATTCTGAAATGCCTAATGAAGTCCCACCAGTCAAACTGTGACATCTACTGTGCTCTTCTATGATGCAATCTCTCCTCGGACAGGAAACACGTTCCCAGTGAGGACTTCAGTGACAGGAGAGCTGATCACAAAAGGAAACTTTGGAAGTGACTTTTGAGCTGTTAATGGTTTGAACAGGTTCACGTGTTTGAATGCTTGGTTCCCAGCTGGTGGCACTGTTTGGGGGAGGCTGTAGAACTTTTAGGAGGCAGGATGTAGCTAGAAGTAGGAGGTCTCTCTGAGGAGTGGCCTTATGGGTTATTGCCATGTCCAAGTTCCAGCCTGACTTCTCTGTCCCCGGGTCGGCAAGCAGCCTCACAATCCCACTGCCGCAGCTGTGAGCCACCAGGAACTCTGCCATGCCTTCCCCGCCATGATCAACTATACCCTCACAAACCGTGATCCTGGATAAAGCCCCTCCTTCCCTTCAGATATTTTATCACGGTGATAAGAAAAGGGTGCAAACTCTTTTTACCACTGCAGTCTCAGAACCCAGAACCACACCTAAGCTAAAGAAGAAACTCAGTAAGTTGTTGGAGATGAGTATTTGTACACCTGAAGTATCAAAATATTGTCTTGCATTGTACGGTGGATTCATCATTTTATTCACATTTATTTGGGGATTTAACATGGACCAGAATCCATGCCATACCACCACCAAATAACAAGATAGACTTGTAGAAATATCTCTCCCAGCCTTAGGGGAAGATGGGTGTTTAATGTACTGAGTTAGTTAAGAGAAGACTATACACAAAAGATATCAGTTTCCTGGATCCTAATTCTACAAATAGTACCCAGAGAAGAAAGTAATAAGAATTTAAGCAATGTATCACTGGGTGAACGAATGAATGAATGAATGAGGAGACAGAAGTTTCAAGGAGAGAGAGGGTGCTTCCTACAAGGGACTGAAGAAGCCTGTGAATGCCATAGAGCTTGTGTTCAGTCTTGGAAGGGAAAGAATTAGCTCCTTGCAGAAGGTGGAGGGTGGGTATTAGCAAAGAAAAAAAACAAAAACAAAAACAAAAGACAAAAAACAGAAGGACAAGCCAGATTGAAAAACCGGAACTACTAGAAGAACCAGGAATCCACTTAGAGACACAGAGACAAGACAAAGGGGACTAAATAGAAATGAGGCTCAAGGCAGATAGAGCCAAACACCTGGGCCTTGTCATGCCCAGGCCATAGGATCTCCTCAGACTAACCAAAGCACATGGCAGGCCTTAATTAATGCAAAGCCACAACTCCATGGTGGGAACATGCTTCCCACGTGCACATAGGAAGCTGCTGTCTGCACACACAGGCAATTACAAGCATCCCAAAATGCTGGGTCCTGAACCCCGCAAGCACATCAAATGCTTGTCCAGAAAGGTCACCCAGCCAACGGCTCTCATCAGTCCTGGCTTAGGCTGGATCAAATCCCCGAAATGAGATGCACTAGATGCAGAGGCAGGAAGGTCAGGAATGGCCCCGCTTCACATCTTGAAGCATTTTAACCATGTGGAACATGTTAGAGGAAGAAGAGAAAAAGAAAAGAAAAGGGAAAAAAAAAAGACTTCTTCAGAAATAATTCCAAATAATTAAATGTTAAGTCATCACAATGTGAGCTGGGGTTTTCTTTCAGCCTCCTCCTCTTAATGATGTGGACAGAGGTTCATTTGAAGGAAGAGCAGGCCAAGGCTTATGGGTGAGCTTTGTCTCCTCCTTCCTCCCCCGCCAGTGTTTCCCCTCCAGGTACCTTTGTCGATTTCACTTGAAATGTTCCAGGATGAGGTAGGCACCAGCTCAGCAGTGACTGATAACTCTGTTTCTGGAACGAGAAAGAAGGGGGGGCGGGCAGGGCATTAGTCAATAACGTCACTTCCAGGCTGGTAGAAGTATTCCATCCTCAGGGTTTTCCTTCAGGGACAGACTGTCAAGGTACTGTGGCTTAGTGTACATGAGACAGCTCCAGCGGCCAGCAGCAGCCCACATCTCAGAATCCCCCCAAGCCAGCCAAGCTGTAGGCTAGACCTTTAACATTAACCCTGAGGGTTAAAAGGGAAAGAACAGAAAGCCCCGGCAGAGACAACCACGTTTTATCCAAGTATTCTTGCCAGAAGACCAGCCTTGGACTAATGCATTCAAAAGTCCTATGGGGTGGAAATGGACAAGGTTGTCCTGCTCGCTGCTTTCATCCACTGAGTTCAATGACTCTATGACTCTCAACACTGGCTCTTCAAGTCAAGGCAAACGAAAGCCCAGCATTTGAATGCTCAGAGTCATTTCTGGTGACCACATTTACACAGTTATTTTCAAAGCCACCGTGATTTAAAGCAAATATGCAAATCAACCATCTGAAGGACATAATGTGCTACGAAGATTTAAAAACTTTTCAGTAATAGACTTGCTACACATAGGATGGTTTTGCTGTTTCTGAAAAGTCAAGCCATGGCGTCATTTTACTAACATATTTTAAATAGGGTTGTTGTAACTTTCCCTTGGGCTATGTACAAACAACACACATACAGTATTACAGAACCTTAGTGCTGGGTAGGATCTGAGGGAGACCAAGGTCATCAGATACTCCACGTATGATGTCACCCCATCTTCAATAGCTTGCAAACATCATGGATCTATTACGACTCTTTTTGCATATTAAGCTTGGCATCTGCGCTACAGTCTTCTCAAGATAGGGTATTTTAAGTAGCCACTAAAAACAGGTCTGAATTGGAAAGCAAGCTGAACTTTAATAAGTAGAAGACCTGGAGCACAGTGCCTGACTCCACAAGCCTCCCAGTGGCCTGGGCTGCCTAGTACCAAAGGCTATGAGACCCATCTTATCTCTGGATTTTACTTTTTCAGAAATAATCACTTTCGCTATTTCCTTATTACTGTTGGGCATCCACCAAATGTCTAGAAATAACACATGTCCTTGCCCTTTTTGCCAGGGCCTAATGTGTGCCCATGGAAACCTTGCAAAGATCACTTCCAGTCTGTATGCTTACCACACACTGCTGAAACACATGGGCTACTCGGCAGACTGGCTTCCCTGTCCTAGAACATATGGGAAGGAAAAGAGACACATGCCACACACCCTGCCCAGGATCCTGGTCTGCTCCTTCACCCTGAGTCTAGATTATTTAAGGGGAACTGAAGTCAGATGATCAGTATATCTAACAGCATGTTATACAATGAACTACGATACCCCAAAGAAAGATGGACCCAAGTAGAAAATCGCTTATCATGAATCCAGAGGGAGGTGGTACTTCTCCTAACTTCTGCCCAAGGATGGGCATCTTGTACAGGGGCATATACCAGAGAGAGTTAATACACATTGAGTCTCCACTGCACCCTGACTAACGTTCCTTTGTGTGTGTGTGTGTGTGTGTGTGTGTGTGTGTGTGTGTGTGTGTGTTTTGAATATCTACTATTATCTGTGGAGGGAGAATCACTGACTTCATGCAAAATATTCAGCCTGTCTTTTTTAAAATGAGACTAAAGTTACCTTTTTAAAGTATCACTTTTCAGGGCTGGAAGATCCACCCAGTGGTTAACAGCTCTTGCAGCTCACCTGAGTTTGGTTCCCAACATGCACACTGGGTGGTACACAATTGCCTGTCACTCGAGCTCCAGGGGGTTCAGTGCCCTCTTCTGGCCTCCATGGATACCGTCACACAAGTGGCACATGTACACATGCTCACACACACACACACACACACACACACACACACACACACTCAAAGAAATAGTAAAAACCAGTCTTACAGACAATATGTCTCGCGCAGTTACGATTTTTATATATATATATATATATATATATATATATATATATATATATATATATATATATTTTGCTTTTTCGAGACAGGGTTTCTCTGTGTAGCTTTGCGCCTTTCCTGGATCTCGCTCTGTAGACCAGGCTGGCCTCGAACTCACAAAGATCCGCCTGCCTCTGCCTCCCGAGTGCTGGGATTAAAGGCGTGCACCACCACCGCCCGGCTACGATTTATATTTTAAAATATCTGTTTTAGTTATTACTTTCTCTAAGATGCTGAACATCTGAAAGAAAAAATCTGACTTTTGAGACTGAGAAATACTCCTCAGAATCAGCCTAATTAAGTAATGAGCTTTAATACTCAAATTACCTTTGCCATTGCCCAAGAAGTGAGTAGTAATTAGTGTCCAGGGACACCTGGGGAACAGTTTCATTGTTAATAGTACCAGGAATCCATACTTTTATTATGTGTCCCAAATTAAAAACAATCAGCAATTCAAACTCAGGTTGGAAACACAGTCACATAGAACTTACTTTCTATGGAGCTGATGCTGTAAAAGGAATCCTGGATTCCTGGCAGCTTAAGCTAAAGCAGTAAGATAAAGCTTTGGAAATAGTTCATGTAAATGCCGTCAAAGTCTGTCTTAGTCCCGCCATTCTCTCAGCCTTTGCTCCTTGTCCATATTGCCACCCCAGCTGGCTGGCATGCTTCTGTTCCCAGGCTCCCTGGTCTGGGGGTTGGAGTGCTTTTTATCAGTGAGCCATAGCAGTCTGTCCTATAGCCAAAGGAACTGTCAGGGTAGAAGGAGCCAGAGTGGGTGACAGCCACTCCCTGCTCCCCATGCCTGTCCTCCGGCAAACACTCATCTCCTCTATCTCTATGGCTCTGTTGCTTCAAGAATATTATAGAAGTAAATTTGTGCAGCATGGGGCCCTTTGTGACCAGCTTTTGTTTCACTTAGCACAATGCTCTTCAGATCCGTCCAATCTGTTGCCTGTGTCAATGGTCTGTTCTCTTTCACTGATGAGTAATAATCCATGGCATGAGGTTATATACATTGCTTACCCATTCACCTCTGGCATCCAGGGGTTTTCCATTTCTATCTCATACAAATAAAATGGTTATAAAAACACTTGCAGGTTTCTATGCTACATTAGCTAGTTATTTCAGTCAAAGGGAAATGGGATTTAAAGAGTTGGATGCAGGAAGTGATAATAAGTCAATCGATTGGATATGTTCTGGCATTTAAAAATAGGATTTGGTCCTAAGATTAAACATGTAGTAAGATAGATACAGGGCGATAAGACAGCACAAAGGAAGAATATAGACCCCACTGGGGGAAAGGGAATGCTAAACAACAAGGGGGTGGGCCTTGGAAAGACAACTCAAAGCCAAGAGAGAGCCTGGGCACTAGAAAGGCAATGGTACCTGAGGCTAGTGCTCAGAAAGCAGTCAGTGAACTTTCTTATCCACAACTCCAATAGGCTTTCCAGGGAGAGGCTTCTAGGTTTTTCCTGGTTATCAGCCTATCTATTTTTGGGGGGCAGCGGGAAAGGGGGAAAGCAATTTTCTTCAAGACAAAAATACAGCATCTAGCCTGTTCCTGAGGAGGCAGGATCTCTTGGAGGACAGTGCAAAGTTCCAAGGGAATTTCAAAATGGGCTAATGTTGATCTCACCCGAGGAAGAGGCTCACGGGAGTAAAGCAATGTTAGTCATCTCTCGCCAGCCCTTGAGGCCACAAGGTGAGGAATGGATGCTTGGTACAGCAACAGATTAGTTTGTTTCTGGTCACAGCAAGCCGGCAAAGACAGAGTGGGAAGAAAAGAAGCATGCTGGAAAACGCTTGCTCGGAAACTGGTCTTCTCTCTCTCCGGAGGCTCCACTTCCCTTCCTCCTGGCTGCGGGAGACACCTCGAGGTCTAACAACATCAACACACCTCACTCTTTGGTTTCTGTCATCATGTGACTTTCCATTCCATGTTCTTCCCCTAGAAGGCGCCTCCTGGCCACACCTCCTTTTCCCCCATCCTTCTGTCTTTAGCCATGGTGTTATCCATCTCTTTTTCTGCTTTGCCCGGCCCACATACAGCCCCATTTCATATGCTACAGCCCATCTTATAGTAGAAGTACACATAGCCAGGCCACTGGCCATTCAAACAAGAGTAAGAGATTCAGGAAGGCAGTCTTTAGCACTGCTGTTCCAACACTGCCTGACAATGTATTCTTGAGTTTTACTAAATAAATGAGACCTTGGTTAAGTCCTATACACAAGGGATGGAATTAAATTGTACTGACTGTTCCCTAAACCCACAGTACATATAGTAGCTGTTTGGAAGATGAATGATCAGAAGGAATGAAAAGGCCTTTTTTTTTTTCCCACCCAGAGTTTAATGCCTCTAAGTTCACTTGTTCATTGATCCAATGCCTATCCATCCATCTAGCCATTCAACAAATATTTACTAAGCTCTGACCCAGACAAGCTCAGCAGTAGTGAACAAACTGAAGGCAGTGTTTGCTTCACAGAGCTCATGGTCTGAAGTGGACATAGGAAAATAATGAATTTAAACAGAATGAAATAATGCCATGAGGGGCGGTGGCAGGGAAGGGTGAGCAGAATCTCAGAGGAGCGAGTCCCGACCCAAAATGCTGCTGCCTAGCCTCCTGTGGTTTAGGGCAACTTCAGTCTTTAGAATGGTACACTCTCCATCTTCTGGATGTCCTCTCTGAAGGTTTGCTAGGAGTAAACAACTGCAAAGACCCAGTGAAGCCAGCACATCCTACAGAGACCCTTGTTGCCAGAGGAAGGGCAGTCATCAGTGGCGTCTCTGTCCCTAGCACAGATCTGTCTTTACCTGCACAGCTTGGGCCCTTGAGAGAGCCTTCTGTTAGAAACAGAGTCTGTCCCAGGTTATCTACCCTTGGTAGATTTTCAACCAGCATGGAGTCCTATGTGCTTTCATCTCCCTAGCAACGTTAGCACTTGCTGAGGTTGGAAGGCTGACCTAACACATTTACACCAGTGCAGTCAGTTCTCAGCTTTCACTCCCTTCTACCTTTTCATTTCTACTTAGTCACTAAGAGACAGAAAAGCCATTGCTCATTCAGCATGACACTATGAAAAGTCTGATGATTTCTGCTCTCATCTGCCTGTGTAGAGATCAGTGATAAAACACAATACAGAAAAGTGGGTTTTTTTTGAGGGATTGGTGCTGGGGGGTCTTACCATGGAAGACTTAAATTGGTGGGTTAGCATTCTGAGCCACAAGCACTACAACATTTTGTTGGTGTTGATTTTGGAGATGGGGCACTGCAAGGTAGTAGAGGATGACCTTGAGGTCACTATCTTCCTACCTCAGCCTCCCAGGTACTGAGCTTACATATGGTAAAATTATAAACACACGTGTTTGTATGCATGGCATGCAAGGATGCATATATGTGGGTTTGTATGTGGGTGCAAGTGTGTAGAGGTGCAAATGTGTAGGAATGTATGCATGTGGATGTGGAAGTCAGAGTTTGACATTGGGTGGCCCCCTAAATAACTGTCTGCTTTCCTTACTGAAGCAGGGTAAACACAGCCTAACACAAAGCTGGCTGACTCAGACCATCTAGCTAGCTGGCTTGCCCAAAGAGTCCCCAGGTTCCTCCTGAAAGCCAGGATTACAAGTGAGACACCATGCCTGCACAGCTTTTTGACATGGGTTCTGGGGACCGAGACTCTAGTCCTCATACTTTCGTGGCAAGTGCTTTATCTACTGAGCCATTTCCCTAACTCCAAAGAGTATATCTCAAAACATAAAATTCCACCTCTGTGAACAAATGTCATCATGACATCAATAAAATCTTTCTCATGTTAGAGCCTCAAACAGAATAGTTCTACTTCATGAAGCTTAACTCACAATGGAACAACCATGCAATTCAATAGGAAAAACAAAATAAACATGGTGACTCAGTGATGTTCAGTTTACTACTGAACAGACAAAACCAACACTGGAAGTGTCTAACCTTTCTACTTTACACTCTTCTCTCACTTTTACATCCCTCTGGTCATCCATGAGTGCTCTCCCCTTCATCCTGATTAGACTATAAATATCTTGGGAGCAAGGATCAGGACTCTGGCATCCTCTGGGCCCTCCCTGACTTTAGACAGCTCAAGGAAGTGTCACTGCGAGGTGAGTGCAGCAGGAGACAAGGGATTGGTTTCTAAGTTGAACGTGTTCACATTCTGGCTCTGCCACAACCTGGCCATGACGGAGGAAGAGTTGCTTCAGTCCCTAGTGCCTCACTTGTTAACTGGGCCTAATTGTAATGATCACATACTGTTCTTGGGACTCTCTGGAGATGGGTCAGATGAGTCAGCCTTGAGCAAAGTAGCTCTGATGACTGTGGATAAAGACTTTTACTAACCACAGACACCGCCGTAGGGTGTTCAACTCAGCAACTCCCAAACCCAGGTGGGGAGTGTGTCAACCAATAGAGATAACTGGACTGTGCTTTCTCAACCCTTGAATCTCACTGGGTGAGTCTGACATATTTCATAGTCCAGCACTGGTCATTTATGAACCACTCTTGTGACAAGCTCAAATATTGATTTGTATTCTAAGTGAATAAGAAAATGAACAAGTGAATTGAGAACTTCAAAGTGATTTCAAAATCAGAGGGAAAGGGAACTGGAAGATTATTTGGGTAGTTCCTTCAGTATTGAGATAGATTCATGGTTATTAACCAAGAAACAAACTGGTACTTCTAGAGAGTCTTTCAAAGCCAAATGCTATTCTCAATTTGAAGACCCCCTAATTGTTTGGCCATTAGTTTTGACACATAGATTTTAGGGTGACCATGTCAAGAGCAAAACAGAACTGTCTTAACCATTTTCTGAGTTACACAGGCTCTCAATTTGTTTGTGGAGCCCTTTGTTAGAACGGCAAATTGGGCATACCCTAAAAGCAAGCATAATCCTACTTAAGGCCCAGAAGGCGAGAGACACAAAACCCCTTTCAGCCTTGACTCCCAGCCACTTTGAGCACTTCCAGAGAGAAGTCCACTTTGGATGCAATTGAGACAGCTATTAAGATCCCAAGCACCTTCGAGTGAGACAAGTACCTTGTATTTAGGTCTTACTTTTCCTTTCAAGAAAGTCAGTTCACAGAACAGGCATTATTAACTCATGGCTCCATGTGGGAAGGCCCAAGGCCTAAGATTATCGCAATCTGATTAGATTTGAAGAAACCCAGAGCTAGGCAGAAAGCTTGCCTGAGGTCCCCTGACATGTCATCAGCTGTCACAGAACATAGCCATGCCTTCCCCTTCCCCAGCTCTGCCTCAGCCCGGCTGCTTCCAGCACTGGCCGTGAGCTCTCACGCCCCTTCAGAATTAAGGGGTGTTTCTTTCTTTGTTGTTTGCTTCCCTTAAACTCTATATTCTCAATTTAATTCTCTGAACTTTCCAAAGTGTGAGAAAAAAAAAGTGGTGGTGGGAGCAGGGGAGACTTCAGGGGTGAAAAAATATACTGAAAGGGTAATTTGTACCTTCTGGCCGCCCCTGAAAATCACATTTAAGTGAATGGCATTGAGGGTTCCTAGAATTAGTGCAAATCCATTTTAATCTGAGAAGTAAATTCAAGAGGGTGGCCATCCCCAGGCAGGATGTAAATGCTCTCCTCCAGCCGCATCAGCCTGGGCATGTTATATCAGGCTAGCTGGTAATTTTCAGATTCTTAATTTGCCTCAGATTGTTCCAGTTTCAAAGTTTCATCAGTCTGGACTGGGTTTCCTGTACTGAGTCTTTATTGAAAGCCTAGGGAGATCAATAATGAGAATAAAACACAGGGAAACGTTAAGCAGAGCCCGAGGTGAGGCCAGAAGCCCTCACAGGACATCCTTTGCAACAGCACAGCATTCTGTCTCCTGCTCCAGTGAGACACTTTGCACTTGTAAGGTGACCAGAAGGTTTTTGAGTGTTCTGTTTTGTCACTAAGATAATATGCTTCTTGAGGCTGGGAATAAGTCACCAGCCAGCAAATGTGTCCCAAAAGCACAGTGATATGATCCCTGTGCACTCCACATGCCTGGCCAGCCTCTGGGAGATGTCACAGACAGGCAAAGCATTTATTTCTCCAAGGTAGTGTGGTTGGCTGTGACACTGACCTTAGGCAAAGTCTGTGCCCGAGTCTGGGTTTCTTCATGTCCAGCCGGGACACAGTTGTATTGTTTTTACATTTGGGCTGGTGGTTTCAGAGGGATTTGAATCTAGCATGGTGAGGAAATCATGCTGGGGCAGGTTGTTTCATTAATGGCTACAGGAACTTGAGGAGAGACTTTGTCAAGGGGCAACTAAGCCGGGATCAAGGGTGGATACAGTTATGGGCAACCATCACTTACAGATAAAGGCAATAAGGCTTAGTAAGCCTGGAAGTAGTCTAAAGCTAGAAACCCTGAGAATCGGTGAGCACACTGTAAAGGGCAGGATAGAACTGGGTGTTACAGTTCAAAAACTCTCAGTCTTCGTCTTTCCCCTTTAAGACAAACAAACAAAAAAGACCAGGCTTAAGGTGCTTGCGCATGCTCCGAGCTAAGTTTGAGGTTCTAAAGTAAAAGCCTAAGGGAAGCATCTCCGGCAATGATGTCAAATGCTAGAGAGAACATCTGGGGACAGGAAGTCACCCCAGTCCGGGAAGACTACGCGTTGAGAACTCCTGTGGTCACATATGAGGCAAAGGCAGACTCTCAAACAATGATGTGGGAAGAGGGATCTTCTTATTTGTACGAATATGGAACTCAGCCACCAGCAATATCTAGTCAAACTTGGTGGCGTGGCCATTTCCTTGGTCAGCAGGCTTTACATCACATCCTCATGAGATGAAAGATGGCTCTCCATGTAATCAACGTTTGACTCTTCATTTCCATTGGCCAGGCATCTGCCCAGGCTATTTTGGGGTCTAACAAAAAGCAAATCGCTATTTGCACTGGAAATGAAAGGCAGCTGTACCATGGCTGTTATGCACATTAGGTCTGGAGCTGGAGGCTTGGGAACTTTTAGCAAACATGCAAGGCCATGCTTCAGATGTGCCAAAGAGTCACTTGTTTTTGAAAAGGGAAGGCTCTTCCTGCCACAGAGTTGTCACAAGCAGCATTTCAGGGACCTTGTTAGTCAACAGCCATGAACGGGAATGGCCAGAGCTACTATGTACATGATGGATGAGGAAGCCTGTTTGTTCATGTCTATCACCTACAAGATGGGCAACTTGATCTCCTGTGGATAAGAGAGTGACTTCAACAGTTCCTATGCTGACAGAAGTATGTCCTCCCCTTCTGGAACATGCTCATCTATTTTCAGTGAGAGAGGACCAGAATGTTGAGGGCATTTCCTGTGGGTGGTAGAACCCCTTAGGAGGGTCTCTATCTGTCCCTCACTTCACAACCAGAGTTCCACTGGGAGCAAGCCACTTGCTTAGACTTTACCCACAAGACCTATAGCCTGTCCTCACCTTTGCCAACCTGTTGTCATCAAGCAGGTGTACATTCAGGATGTGGGGAGAAATTAAGTTTGACACAGTATCCAAACACCACGGAAAGAAAGGTGATAAACGAGAGGACATTAAAAGGATCCTACAGGACAAAACAAAACCTGAACACGACATACGGTAAACTAGGAGAAAAATATTCTGGAAGCTCAAAGGGCAGAGGACTAACTGCAAGAGCACAGAGCACAGGATTTTCTACACAGCAACATGCAGAAGGAAATTAGAGAGCGCAGCAGACAAGTGGGCAAAGAGAATGAGCTGGTAGATCGTAGGTAAGGAGTGGCAAGGGTTTTGGAAGAGATGAGAGGGAGCAACAGACAAGTGGGCGATGGGAATGAGCTGACAGTCTGTAGGAAAGAAGATGAAATGGCCTCAGACATGCACAGACATGCTGCACTCATTGATAAAAAAAATACAAAATATTGGAACTTCCATATGAAGAGTCAGAGAGATGGCTCAATGGTTAAGAACACTTGCTAATCTCCTTGAGGACTGGAGTTCAAGTCCCAGCACATACATGTTTGGCTCACAACCACTTATAACTAGCCCCTGGGATCCAGTGCTTCTGCAGGCACATGAACATATGTGTGCACATAGGCCCACAAACACCCACAAGTCAGATTGGAAATATAAAACTGGTTTGATGATGCACTGCCCTGAGAAGGCAATGAAGAAATAAACACTGGGGCATGGGAGGAGTATGAATCAGTTGAACTTAGTGGTTTCTATGGAAACATAAAAGGCCCTGCTGTGTGAGCAGCAGCTTCCCTTCCAGGTATGCAGCCTGCAGGTGCACTCTAACACGGATGAAGTGACACTTGACAGGGCTGCAGGATGCTGTCTGGAAGGGAAAAGGGGTGGGAATCACCTGTTTCTCCAACAGCAGGACCTGCTGAATAATTAGAGCCATCCAAAGGTCTCAAGAGAACAAGGGGCAGGTCTGTATGTCTTGGTTGAAATAATCACAAAATATACCATTAGGTAAAAAAACAAAAAGCATGCCTAGAAAAAATAATTATAAAACCAAGCTATGTATGGTTAGGTTTTTGAGTTATATACACTCATGTGTAACATGTGTCTACATTCTTACACATATAAATCTACATCCTCATGAAATAGGTATAAAGGGAGATATCCAAAAATTAAGAACAATGTCTACATCTGAGAAGGGGGACAGTTAATAGGCCAGGTGCAAGAAGATTTACTTTTCATTGTACGTTTTTAAAGTTTATAAAAATGTTATATACTTTATATGTGTAAAATGGGGAGACTATAAAAGGAGTTGTTGGTGTCTCTGTGCCAATGTGTTATAGGACACTAGAGAATACCTCACCAGAGCATGTAGGAAAGAAACAGCCATGGCCAACAAGGTTGGCAAGGGATGTTAGCTTTTGCCTTGAGTTTTGAAGGATAAGTAGGAATGCAAAACTGACATACGGCCTCCCACACCAGGGAGCCGGGGGAACTGGGGAAACTACTGGATGTTCACTTGGTGTCTGAATTTTAATCTTTCTATGTAATATTTGGTGAACTTGAGATGGTACAGGAGAGAAATACAGGCCCCACCCCAATGGCTCACAGATATAAAAAGCAGGCCTGGCATAATGTACAGGGGGATGAGGAAGAAGAGAAGGCAAGGACGTCATCAAACAAATTAGTAAAACACTCAGAGTAATACAGTTCCTACATCTACTATAGCTCATAAAGCAAAACTATAATTTCTCCATCAGGGATGACAAAACCAGAGTTATAGAGTGCTCTGACAAATGTCGCTGAGACCTGAACCCATGGTTCTTTCCTTGCACTGTGAGGTTTCTGGTGACATTGTCCCAGAAATTCTATTAGGGTGAGCTCATGTGGTTCCTCTCTTTCAGCACAAATGTCCTGACAGAGGTGCATGTTATAATCAATCTACTGCATTGAAGTTTGCTTCATGCTCGTCATTTTATGTATAAGTGGGATGTGGGCTTTTTCTTTCAAGTTTGCAAAACAAACAGGACAAAACTATCAAAAGGATTCTCTATGAAAGTTACAATGTCAAAGTCTAAGCCAGGAAACTTGGACACAGCAAACAGACATTACCAGTTGGTTCTCACTTCCTACTGTCATACCGTGTTTTCCACACTGAAGTCTAAAAACGCGAGTGGCACAGTTAGCCAGGTGAAAAGGGCAGGGAAGGAGATGGGTCATCACCTCTCAACAACCCTGTGGAGGTGTTGACTGGCAACACCTCGAAGACTTAATAGCAGCCTTCTTTGTTGCAAACATACTCCTACACATCACTCTTCAACTAAAAGAAACTCAAATTATTTAGTCCTAATGTTTTCCAATTTCCCCAAGAGCCAGACCAAAAGCCACGTGTTCATACAAGCATACCAGCCTCAGCCATAGACGACCATGGGAGTCCCCTGGTGAAGAAGACCTGCCTCTTGCTTTGCCTGGTTATTGGCCGGTTGTCTACACCATCAGGTACAGTAATTTGTCTTTTGAGGTCTACACTACTTATGTCAACCATGATCTGAAAATACTAAATGAAAAATTCTAAAAGTGACCAATTGGTAAGTTTTTAGCTGCACACCATATTTAGTATGAAGAGATTCACACCAGCTCACCCCTTCCACCTTGGTTATTAAGAATATCTCTGCTATCTACAGACTACCAATTGTTTACTCTCAGTAGCCATCTTGATTATCAGACCGATTATTGCCATATTTCAGGACCTGTGTTCAAGCAACCCTAGGCTACTATTATGGAAACATGATGTCACAAGACAGCCACCGTTCAACTCATGTCAGGTCATTAGGTAGGGGTCTTAGAGTATAACCTCCATGCTTTGGGGAGACTGTTGTAATGTCTGTGCTGGGGGCCTCATCCCAAGGGAGTGTGACTTCATTCCATATACACACGTGGCAAACTGGTAAATTAGTTACCACTTTGCCAAGTACGGCCTGAATGTTAGCATTCTGCATGTTCGATATCTCAAATGGCTATGAACTCTAGATAAATATCATTCTTGGTGGTTAAAGTAGAAGTTACAAAAGCCCTTGCCACAAAGCTTGGCCATGTCAACTGTAAGGGAGTCCTACAGTCCTTTACAGGACAAATAAATAAATAAATAAATTAATTAATTAATTAATTAATTAAGAAAAAACCAAAGGTGCGCGCTTTTCACCTGTCTCTCAATGCTAACAGCGCTTCATATAAAAAATGCCGAGACAGTGAGCCCCTCCTTCATTTCTCTTTTGTTTTTAAAGTCAGGAAGAGAATCTGGCTTTTTCCTTTCCCTCTGTCAACATGTGATATGCCTGAGAGGCTAACAGTCAGGGAAGTGTATTTTCAAACACTCAGCTAAGGCGAGGGAAGAGAAGGCCGCTGGAACACTTCATCTTTGACAAAGTTACAACTTCCCTTCTCAGGAAAAAAAACAGGTTGGAGATTTTAATTTTAAGGGTAAAAAGGTTCATAGTAAAATTGAAACATTTCACGGATGTCAAAGAGCTCATAAAGAAAAAAAGTTTAGGTGAGTTAGACATGTAACTAAAAGCAAGCTGAAGTCTTGGGAGCTTTTAGGGGTAACCCTGGTATTTCCAAGGTGCTCCATTTTCCCTCCTGAGGGCAAATGTGGAAACTTGCAATTTGACTTGGCATTGGAGAGTCAGTGAATTACAGGACCAGGTGGAGTAGAACAAGACCCTCCCTGGACTTTCATGTTTGAAGACTCAGGTTCAAATTGCTCCTTAAAGTTACAGCCAAAATACCCTCCCACCCAACCTCTCTTCCCGGGCAAGTCTCTAGGTGTTCATTCAACAATGGGAAAGGCTCAGACTGCAGACAGCACCTTCTATGAGACCCGTGACAGTTCTGTGCCAAAATTACAACCAAATTTTATTTCAAAGAAGAGTCCTTGTGTCCACTTGGCATCAGTGGACACGAGGAAGGTCCACAGGAGCAGGTAGTCTTGGCCCCACTTAAGGAGATAACAAAAGATAGCAAACAAAAGAGAGAACAATATGAAAGGCTACAAGTTGAATAAAGGCGAGTGTGCGAGCCATGCAGAATCTTAGCCATAAGAAAAAAGAGAGATTGGAAAGGAATAAAAGACAGGGCACGATGGGCCCTGAGTCTGTTAAAAAGTCTCACTGACATCCACACATCTATTCTTTCCTGTTGGTGCCTCTGATAGGGAAGAAGGCCAACAGAATGGAGACAGTAGGATTTCTGGTTACTCAATCTCATGGCCCACTACGGTCCAGAATGGCTGATACCATGACGACCTCTAGATACTATCATTTCATGAAGTATTGGGCAGACACATTAATCACTCAGCTGGCAATGGTGCTTGTCTAGCACACATAAAACCCCATGTTTGATCCCTGGAACAGCATATGCTGGGTAGGATGGTACATGCCTGTATGTACTGTTAGCACTTGGAGAGGAGGTAGAAGGATCAAGAGGGCAAGTCATCCTCAGCTACATAGAGAGTTCTAGGCCACCCTGGGATAAGTGAAACATTGACCAAAGCAAAAGAAGACTAATGAATGACTGAGGGCTGATATCAGACAGATGACATGTGTAAGGAGCTGCTATTTATTTTGTGACTCAGAAAAGTCCAAAATTAAGACTGATGAATTGAAGACCATTATCCATTATTGAAGTTTCACCAAAGTCATTTTTAAAAATTATTATTATTACTAATATACATTTATTACTAATATGTGTGACTATGCATGATGCAGTGGGGTGAGGGATTTGCCATCCTGTACATGTGTAGGTCAAAGGACAGCTTTGCAGAGCCAGTTCTCACCTTCCATCTTTATGCGGGTTCTGGGGATCAAGTTCAGGTCATCAGACTTGCATCACTGAGAGGCAAGCACCTCCACCCACTGAGCCATCTCATTGGCCCCATCGATTTTAATTCACCCAAAAGAAGACAACCCAACAATCAAGAATGTCCCAAAACAATGGACCAACCAATGACTCCAGAATCCCAAAACAGTCATCAAGAGCCTATTATTTTGAGACACTAAATAAAGTATCTTATACTAATTTTCATTCCATTTTTCTAATTATATAGTTAGTATCATCTTCTTTGTTACTCACACTTTACATAAACAGATAAAACATCTCTGAGACTTGGAAAGATAAAATATTTGACTCAAATTCAAATAACTAATATAAAGCACAGCCAAGTTTCAAAACCGAAGTGTATACTTTTACAACTATATGATACTATTTCGAGAAAATCATTTTTAAAACCCAGAGACACACTTTGGTAGGGCTGTAGAAAGTGAAGAACAAAGCTAGCAGTTATTAGAACGGTGGAAGTACCTTGACAAACAGTAGTAAAACAGGTCCATTCAAAACTGAAAGCCATACTTTCCCTATGAATCAACAATTTTATTTCTATCATTAATTTGGGGGATATACTTCTAGAAAATTGAAAACAAGAACTCAAACACGCATATCGATGCTCACAGAGACATTTATGATAGACAAAGGGTGGGTGCAGCCTAAACGTATGTTGATGGATAAATGAATAAAGTAGATGGGTATATTCCTATAGTATGGTGTAATGCAGCCTTAAAAAAGAAATGGGAGTCTAGAACATGATCCAACAAGAATGAACCATATAGACAGTGCACTAACTGAAATAAGCCAGTCAGTCACAGAAGGACAAGTATGGTATGACTCAATTATCTGAGGTACACAAACAGGCAAATTTATTACATCAACAAGTAGACTTGGGGCTCGGGAGATAGCTCAGTGGTTAAAAGCACTTGCTGCTCTTCCAGAGGACTGGAGTTTGGTTCCCAGCATCCAGTCACACTCAAGCTCTAGGAGATTGATGCTCTCCTCTAGCCTCTGCAGGATTTCCCCAAAACAAGGCAAACACACAGACACATAAATATATGTATAAATAAAAATTAATATTTTAAAGGCATACTACTGGTCACCAGGACATGTAGTGGGGGGACTGATCACCAGGCTGTCACCAGGAGATGTGATGTGGGGAATGGCCACTAGGGGATGTGTGTATGTGGGGTTGGTCACCAGAATATGTGGTGGGAGGGACTGGTCACCAGGAGAGGTGGCAGTAGGGACTGGTCACCAGGGGATATGGTGGTGGGGACTGGTCATCAGGGGATGTGGTGGGGGACTGGCTATCAGAAGATATAGTGGTTGGGACTTGTCACCTGGGGATATGGGAGGGTGCTGGTCACTAGGAGATGTGTGGGTGGGGCTGGCAGTTTTTAAACCAATACAGAACTTAGTTTTAGCCAATGAAAAGTGTGTAGGATGGGCAGTGACAATGATTGTACAGAGCTGTGAAATGTATTGAATGCCATTAAACTATGTACACCGAATGGCTAAAATGGTCATTTTATATCATGTATGATCACACAAATCTCATGGGAGTAAGCTTCACATGGCTTGAAGTGCCCGTTTGTCAGAGACCCAAGGAGGTGGCTATTATTCTGAATAGGGGCTCCATTAGATGAACTCTGAGAACTTCCAACTCGAAGTTTGTAAGGCAGAATAAACACTTCATCAATTACAGAAGTAAAACAAGTTTTTTATTTTTCCATACAAATACAGACTACCTTTTATCCTGGACTGTCCCCGCCTGGCCACTGAGAAAAGGGGGTTCTGGAGGGGATTTACAATAGGATTCTCTCATTGTTTGTAAAGCACACTACCAGAAAACCATCGCCAGCTTGCTTTAATGAGGACCAATTTGTTAATATTATTATTATTATTTTGAAGCTTCTAACTTCCACTGCTTCAGAAAAGATACAAGAGAAGACAGTCTAGGTCTCACAGTTCAAAAATTAATGAAGGCCCTGAAACAATTATGCCTTAAATATACAGAGGTCTCCTTAATGTAAATAGAGTGTATTTCACAGCAGGTCTTAGAACAAGGGATCCATTTCAGCGTGGCAGAGTGGGCAATGGAGCAGGGTTGCAGTCTGCACTCAATTTGAGATTTTACTTCTGTTGACATTGACTAATGCACAAATAGCCCGGCTTAAAGGATCTGAAAAACACTGGGTCACAGTGTGAAATATATGCTAATATAGAACAATTTATATAAAAATGGGGGAATGTAAATAGCTAACTGAATCCAGTGCTAGTGGCTGTAGCCAAATGGGGCCAGGGAATACTGAGAACGCAAAGAGAATGCTATTCTACTGAAGGTCTCTGTGAACCCTACCCTTGGGTTTTTTCCCAGCTCAGATGCAGTGAGAAATTAAAAGCTGGATTTCTGCTTTCTGAAAACGCATGTGTCTCCGCCTTAGCACTCAGAGCAACCTGTAGAAATAACCTCAGTTCAAAGACAGTAGGACACCGAGTCGCCAAGGTCGAGGGCCTGCAGTCTAGAGGCGAGAAGCTGAGCACACAGTCCCGAAGAAGCAGTGTGATTGGTTTGCAGGTGGCACCAGCAGATTTGCATGAGCGTAGTTAGGAACAGTGAGATGCAGTGCTCATGGACCAGGCGTGAGAATAGGCCTGACCCACATTCATGGTCACATTTAACCCTCAGGGTGTGACTAAAGAACCACTATGGCATGAGGCATAGTTTAACTGTTAATATCAGTGACATCATTTCACAGGGAAAATATGGCTGTGGCAGCTACCAGTTATTCCCTAGTCCGGTAGCTTCTAGAACTTACTACACATTTTGACTTCTTGAAACTGCTATAAATTTAAGGGAAAGAAGAGAGGCAGACACCTTAGAAAGGCTGCTGATGGATTCTGGGTAACTGAGATAGGATCCCAAAAATGGAAGGGTGGAGAGAGAAGCTGAAATTACATTACATTTTCCATGTGTACTTTGGGGTTCCTCTGTGGCTGACTGCTTTGGGTGCCACAATTCACCCACTGTAAGGACTGCACTTCCCTAAGCTGCCCTTGGGGAGAACATCCTATGGCATCTCTAACAAGAGAGAAACATTAACTCACCAGCAGAGCTTGAAGGATTTCTGCAGCCTGACCCACTTTCCAGCCAGGTTGAGTTATAGCTCACCTTCTAGCCACACTGCCCTTTCTCATTCTCTTCACTGGGATACATATTTCCTTCCCTCAGCTCCTCCACAACTTCATTCTCTGATATTCAAATGAGAAGAAGCATCAGACCTGACTCCTCCTCTACTGCCATCTGAGTGAAAGAATACAGTTGGTGCTGAATACATGTTTATTCTGTGTAGAAATAAGAGAACTGCAGAAAGACCTACAGGAAGAGATAAAAAGAATGGAGTCTTCTTTTTCTCTCTGTTAGCCTTCTAAGCAGATAGCATTCTCTTCTATGAGATATGAAGAACACCGTAGTACCCTTCACACTACTTTCTAACTTTACTTTATCTACACATTTCCCCCAACTAGACATTCAGCATCCTAAGGGCAGGGGTAGTGTAGGAAAAGAAGTCCACGTTTAGTTCAGTGCCAGGCAGAAAGAAAAAAATTATTGAATGGATCCTTTTGAATGCCTTATAAAATCTCCTTTAAAAAAAAAAAAGCTCACAAGTAGTAGTGACTGATAGGTTGCTCTCGACATTGGGATGAGTTCCTGGGCTCAAATATGGCAGCTAGGTTAACAAGTTTCTGACAGAATAGTGGCAAAGCCAGGATGCCTTAGGTTTTGACAGGCCTACTCAGAAGGGTGCTCCGGAGTTCACTAGACCCTGGTGGGTCCTATCGGGCAACACCTTCAGTAACTCAGTGGTGAGCATGCAATAGTGTGAGAAAGGGTCTGTCAGGGAAGACAGAGACCTGTGGGCAATCCACCAAAAATGATTTCTGTTCAACAACAGACTGTCTGGCATTTCTAGTTTGTTGGGAAATCCACTTAAGTAAAGACTTAAAGAGCCAACACTGCCAGATAAATAGTGTTACTATACAAACCAGAGACTTCTTACTTTGTATCTATTCATTTTCAGTTATCCAACACATGGAAAAGAACCAAAAGAAACATCACAAGAAAAATGCATATTGAGGCAAGATCTTAAATGCCATTCCAGGAGATAGTGCATTCTTGTGTATTCCTGAGCCAATTTTTCAAGGGTGTGTGACCCACCAAGGGCTCTCTGCACAGGAACTCCTATAGGAACCTTATGTTTGACACAAAGAAGTCAACATGAAGCCAACAGAGGCTTCCACACACATATTTACAGGACTAGGACCCTGATGGAATTAGCTGGGCACAATTCTGTCTGAGCCCCCAAAGCAATCACTATGCATACAATTTAATCCTCTTCCATGTGGCACACCTCCAAGGATGCACAAATGGTTAGCCACTAGATGTGACTGGTCAGGGTCTGGCTGGGGTTCGGATGACCAATATTTAATTTAGGGAAGTCATGATGCAGGCCCATATCTCTGTTAATGAACGACCAATTCCAAATCTGAGATTCCCAAGGAAATTTGGTGGCGCCTTGTAAGAAAACACTACCAACACTCTCTTTATCTGCCACTCTGTCACCTTCATTCATATTGTCCCAAGCATTAATTAAGTTAGGCAATATGGCATAAATGATCTCATTGCTGTGCCCAAACTGAAAATGACATGCTCCAGTGTGGTCTCTGTGAACTATAGGGCATGAACACACAGGCAAATGTGCATACCCATGTATACAGGAAGGGTGAAATCTGTTTAGGAAGGGTTACATGCACTTTGCTAAGCGAAAGGAAGATAATTACTTTCTGGTACTTAGGTTCTATGAGCTACAGGTGCCACGTATTTGCATCTTTCTTATTTGATCATTACAGCGGCTAGCAAGGAAGTATCATTTAGTAAGTATGGAAACGGTGGTTCTGAGAAATTAACTTCCACTGAAAATCACAGTCACTTAATGACAGATTTGGACCCGGATCTGTGAGACTTTGGAAGCCACACTTGTAATCTATGGGTCCTGAAGGACTCGAATTTGTTCTCCAGAGCAACAGAGCGCTAAGGAAAGCTTTACTACCACAGAGCAGGTGATGTCATCCACATCAGCCCAGCTGCAGACAGGACCCCTGATGGATTGCGCAATGCCAGCGCCATTCCTCTGCCACACTGATTATTTCTTTAAAAGCTGATGCAAAGCACTTCCATCAGGTGGAGTAATCATTGATGAGTTCCAGAACCCTGAAAGGTGTGGAAAGCCAGGCTCAGTGGTCCTAGGCATTGCTTCGAGGGGCCTCTCTCCCCTTGCAGCCTGTCTCTTGGTAGAGTGGCAGTGTGTTGGACACTGAACATCCTCCCTATTTTCAGTAGCACATCCATGGATGGAGGACCTGTAATTAGTCACTGAGTTTTAGGAGTTTGGGGGAAAGGTAAAGAAAAGGAAAATTTTGAGAACAATTCACATCATCACACAGTCTCTGGACTTCAGTGTCTCTACCTGTGACCAAGTCTTCTATTGCTAAGATGAGAAGACAAAGCTGTCAGGGAGAGATGGCCTCTGAACGGAAGCTTTGCCTCCTGGAGGGAGGCTCATGAGGTTCAGCAGCAAACAGTATCCCACATTGTAGAGAGCTGTAACTCAAGGTAATAGAATCAGAAAACAGCTACAGGGTGTGTGGGAGTGAGGGTAGGAGGTGGGGGTGGGCTGAGACTCTCCAACACTTTGCCAGTGCTCTTGGAAGCAACCCCAGTAAATTCACGGCTTCACGAAGTTGGACTTTGGTGGAATCCTCGCTTTGGTCTGCTGCTGGTTCCCTATCTGAGGCGAGCCCACAGTTGTTCACATGTCCACAGGAAAAGTCACACAACAAATGCATCGTGAGCTTGGAGCACTTGCATTGCGCATGCAAGGCCCTGAATTATTTCAGCTGAGTTGGGCAGTACCATTCAATTCTTGTGTCACTCAGGGATATTTTGCATGCTGTGTAAAGCATAACCAGAGCATGAAAAATAACTTTGACCAGAGCTTTGTGATATGCCAGGCTCAGTTCTAATGACTCAGTGGATCGCTACAAATGCCTTATCGGGTAGATGCTATTTTTATCTCTATTTGCCAATAAAAAAACCAGGGCACAGAAAGATGGATTTAGCCATTTACTCAGGTTCCAAAAATCCAGAAGTCTGATCAGACAGCCAATGCTCCCACTTTCCTGTGCTGAAAACTACTGTCGTCATTTGACATCATTGTTATACCTCCTGTTAGTGCCAACAGGATCCCCATTCACCACTTGAAAGACTCTCCCAGGAACCGTCTAACTTATCAAAAGTTGTATATTTTCAACTCCCAGAGTCCATGAAAGAGCATTTAATTCTCTGACACTAAACGCTTCTCTTCATTTTAACTTCCTGACTGTTTAAAGACTTCTTGAGCTGGCTCCAAGTTTGCTGAGCCTACCCAGAAAACAAAACCTTCCTAATGGCTTGGGTTTTGTGGACTTCATAAACATTCTTTCAATGATAAAAGGCTCACATGTGGTGTTATCTTATTGAATAATGGGCTGGTGTGCCTTCTCTTAAATGCAATGCTTGCACAGTGTTTTTGTAGGCCAGTGATACATTAGAATAATACCATATATTTATATAGTGCTTTGCAATTTCTAAAGTGCTTTCCCAATTACTGTCTCATTTGATCCTCGCCGCAGGCCTGCAAAGCCAGCCTCGCAACTGCTGTTACCATCCCCGTTTTATAGGCAATGTGGTCAAGTAGAAGGAATCTGCAGCTTTGAAGGGAAACAGAGTAGGGTTCTGTTCCCTGCTCCCCACTGTTCTAGCTGTGTGACCTTGAGTTTTCTCAACCTTTCCGAGCTTCGTCTTCTTCATTGGCCAATGGAGGGCCATAATTTAGGTTCTGCAGAGCATCAGTGGGGATGATCCATGACAAGCAACTAAAAGGGTGTTTACCACTGGTTACTGGTATTGTTATTTGCCTCACATTTTAATTGCTGATTTTATAGTTTAGTTTTAGTTGCTACTATGACAAGATCTCTTTACAAAGAGAAAATCCAAAAGGTGGCAGTGGGATCCAAATACTTAGACCGCAGCAGGCAAAGTCTGCTTTTGTTCAGGGCACAGCTTTCAAAGGAAGGGAGGGCGGGTGTGTGTGACCCAAACCGAACTGGCAGCTAGGTGCACTGGAGCACGGAACTCAGCATGAGTCTCCCATGGCCAAGGAGCCCCCCCGCCCCTTCCATGCCGAGGACCTTTGCTCTCCAACACAAGCCTAACCCTGATGGCTGGAATCAGCCCTTGCCTGCCATCATGTCTTTCAATTCCTGTGGACCAGAAGAGGCTCCGAGTCTAGACAAAGGGATGCAGGACAACTGGCCTTTAAGAAATGGCGTCAACTCTCTAGCACAGTCCACTTCCGGTGCATGTGAACGCTGTAACTCCCTTCTCACCAAGTGTTCTTTTCAGAATATGGCCCAGGATCCCTCTCCAAGCAAGGAAATATAACAACTTGGCTATAGGGAGATGCCGCTTAGCCTTTCCTGGGGAACCTCAACCTTCTCTGAACTTTCACACCACCCCCGCTTCTCTCAGGACACTGAAGGCATCAGAACTGTAGTAAATCATCTGTGAGAAGCTGACGGAGGCAGGCTGCCAATCAGGCCTGGTCTTCAGTGTTCCAGAGGGCCCATGCCAAACATTTCCTCACTAGCCTGTGATGCTATTATGGGAACCTTTAGGAGGTGGGACCTAGTGAAATGGAGTGACGCCATCAGGGGTGGGCCTTTGAAGGGGATATCGGGACCCCACTTATGACCTTCTGCTTCCCAGCCTCCACAAGATGGGCAGCTCTGCTCTGCTCCACATTCTGCACCATGAGCTATAAACCTAAATATAGTGAAGCTGACTGACGGTGGAGCAAAGTCTCTGAAACCGTGACCAAAATGAACTTCCCTCCAGGGAAGTTGTTTATCTCGGGGATCTTGTCAAGGTGACAGAGAGCTGGCTAACACACAGGCTGGTGGACCTGGGTCGTCATTCAGCACCACTCTAGGGCGAGCTGCTTCAAATGTATGACTTGGGTCTCTATGGCTGCAAAATACAAGGAAACCACTAGGATGAAATGCCACAATGGCCATGAACCATCAGGCTCTGCCTCCATCAGAGCAAGTGAACAAAAGGTAGGGGTGGATTTCACCTCTGCTATTGTGGAATGACAATTCCTGATGCGGCCAGTTTGGGACCAGAAGTGTCTCAGATTTCTTCAGACTGTACAATGCACTACTAACAAATATACACAGAATCATCGCGAGGATGGAATACAGGTGAAAACAGGAAATCTGTCTGTTTCACGTAGACCTTACACACATAGCCTGGAGGCAATTTCACCTAATATTTTTGGAGCACCTGCATTTCAGCCATAACATGCCACTTGAGGTTAAGTGTTAAGACTTCACACATGTGGAGTCATGTCAGTGGTCAGAAAGTTTAGAATCTTGGAGTTATTAGTTTTGCATACACATGCTCAAGCAGTGGTAGTATCATGATAATTTATACTACATCAGTTAAGGTTTTTCCAATCTGGATTATTTATATGACTCAAACAAGTATCTATTTTTTTCCTCCAATTAATTCCCATTATCTGCTGGGCTTGATGGCATAAGCCTGTAATTCTAATTCCAGCTGAAGTGACCAGGAGATGATGACAGAGTCCCTTTCTGACCATTCCCAGGACCCAAGATGATATCACTTAGGGGCTTTGACCAGTCTTAGTTATTATTAGGTCATTGGTACTCCTCTCAAAGTCCTCAATCTCTGAAGGCTGGACATGAATATCTAGAGCTTTACCCTTGCCATTAGGCAAGAGCAGGAAACTGGTACAGGTCTTAAACACTGCCATGAGTCAAGTATCTCAGTAAGTACAGGGCTGGCCGCAGGCTCCCCAGGAAGGCTCACATTAAGAATTCCCCATCCCTGGATTTCTCATTTCCTCATGGGATCTCTCATATTCTCCATAAGCCAGAGGAGTGTTCTCAAATCCTTCAGGTTTAAGACCCCCTCATTCACATGATGGAAAACTCAGCTCTGACCAAGTTTTATCCTTATGTTTCAAAAGCTAGGTTTTCGTGGCAGAGTTGAGCTAATCACTGGCCTCTGTTCATGGCACATTTATCATCCACTTTATGGTCCATGAAATGGCACCCCCCCATTCGTGTCCTCTGTCCTCTGCTTCAAGCAGCCATTATAGTGTTCCACATGCAGATTTTTGTCCCTAGATTCTCCTACACATAGGCACAGCTGCCCTGTGTGTGTGCATGGTTTACTTTGTAGAGGGAGCTTGCGTTTTAGAACCTTTTCTACTTCCTCTTGTTAGGATGAACTCTATCTTCAATTTCATTCACATTGTGTTGGGTCTACCTACTTTACTCCCTAACAGCCACATTCTGTTTACACTGGCCTTAATTTTTTTAAATTAACCATTTCCAGCTCATTAGGTCATTATTTTTCCCATTCTGTGCCCAAAAGGTTGATCTTTAGGAGCAAATCACCCACAACTCCATGGGCACTGGCATTGGTTGTGTTTGCCCAATGGTGAGCACCAACAAGAGGCTGAAAAGGATATATCACATTCTATATTCTATTCCCCTTCCTTCTCCCTCCATCCTGCTCTAAGAATTTGGTGGGAAGCTCATTTCTTTATGGTTCTATCATCTACTAGAATGTTCTTCTGTGGCTCTAGTTCCACTGGGTTCCAACCACCTCACTCTATCTCCTTATCCTTCAGGCCAGCTGCTAGTCCTTGTACTTCTCTCTGCCCTTACTCATTCCTCAACATTGTCCTCCATTGAAAGAAACACCTTCATTGAAATGTCCCACTGAATTCTTTTCAACATACCGTTTCCTTTTCTCTTAGGACAATTATTTGATTAAATATCCCATGTGGTAATATTTTGTTTGTGCTCCAACAAATTAAACTTGCCTGGAGCTCAGAATGTGGAGCTAGCCACTAGAGGCTAGGCAATGGTGGCACACACCTTTAATCCCAGCACTTGGGAGGAGGAAACAGAAGTGATATGGCTGGGCAGAGAGAGGAAGTAATAAGGTGGGGTGGAGACAGGAGCTTGGCCCTTTCAGGCTGAGGATTTGGTAGAGGTAAGAAGTCTTTCCAGTGACTGGCTGCTCTGCTTCTCTGATCTTTCTGCTTTCACCCTGACTCTAGGTTTTTATTAAGACCAATTAGAATTCATGCTACAATCCCAGGATCATCATCCACTAAAATTTACCAATATAGTTTTCAGGTGTCATGTGGTGGCTAATTTTCCATGTCAATGTGGCTGGCCCATAGTGCTCAAAAGTTTTTGTGAGAATGTTTTTGGATTAGATTGAAATGGACGGATTTTAGGTTGAGAAGACCAATTCCACCATGTCGGTGGTCCTTATCCAATAAGTTCAAGGCTTGAGTAGAACAAAGGACTAGCCACCCTAGAAGAAAGAGGGGCATCGGCCAGCAGACTCATTTTAATTCAAACTGCTCTTCCCTGGTCTCTGGCCTGATGCCCACTCTGAATATTTCAGAGTTGCCAGCTCCCATAGCTATGTGAACCAATAACCTACACACACACACACACACACACACACACACACACACACACACACCCATGCACAAACACAACTACATACACACATCCTATTGGTTTCTGTGTAATCCTGACTGATACACATGGTTGTCCAGATCTTTTGATTCCCACCTACCACCCACAATGCTAAAGGAACTAATGCAAATGTACTCCATGTACTTTTTTTTCTGGTTCACATAACAACAAGAAAAATATCTAGATCATATAATAAAAACCAACTTTTAATGATGAAGTCCAATGTTCCATCAACATTGTAACATTTTGTAGTTATCTACAGAGTACCTACTATTTACCAGCCATTGGGTTTGGAAACTACAGACACAATAATCTGTGAAGTTAATGTTATCCTTGTCATATTGAACTTTCAGCAGAAAAGTATAGAAATGACCTGGTACACAGTTGGTGCCCAATAAAAGCACAACTATTCTTGAAACCAAAACTACCCATCCAACACAGTCACTGTCTACATTAATATCATCACCTTATTCTGTCACTACCTCCATCAACATGACTTATTACAGGAAATACTTGGCCAATAAGAGAAACTCTTCACAAACAGTTTTCTGAAACCTCATTCAATAAATATCTAATAAAATTTTCTATAAATGATGGATTGACTGTTTGTTTTCCGTATCCTCTCTCTATATGCAAAATCAAAAGATTAAGTCAAGATTCTAGGTGTCTAATTTTAGCGAGCTACTAACCAGAAGAGCTCTAGTGTGCACCCACCACAGATGGACAAGGAGCACCTCCATATCTGTATGCACCCACCACAGATGGATAAAGAGCACCTCCATATCTATATTCACCTACCACAGATGAACAAGGAACATGTTCATATCTGTATGCACCCACCACAGATGGACAAAGAACACCTCCATACCTGTATGTACCCACCACAGATGGAGAAGGAGCATCTCCATATCTGTATGCACCCACCACAGATGGACAAAGAGCACCTCCACATCTGTATTCACCCACCATAAATGGACAAGGAGCACCTCCAGATTTCAGTGCTCTCATCTGTAACATGAAAATGCAGCAATTGACAATTCCTAAGGTGCTGAATGTATGAAAGTTGTACAGAGCAATCATCAATGACAATGGCAGTATCTTGCAAGTCTGAACATTAGCACTCTTAAGATCTGAGGGCAAAAAATCAGATCTAAACAGTAGAGTAGCATCAGAAGCAGGGAAAGGTGCAACAGAACCACACAGTGATTAATTTTGATAATGGAGATCACTTTGGGGCATACTTTTGAGTGTACTCTAAAAATCCAAATAATGGTGTGATCCCAAGGGTGATGGAAGGGGAAGGTGCTGTGGAATTTTAAGAGGCAAAGTCTAGTGGAATGTCCTTAGGTCAGTGGGGTACGCCCTAAAAGGTGACCATGAGACTTCTGCTTCCCAGTCTCCTCTGGTTCCTGCTCAAGATGTGAACACTTGCTTCTATGTACAATACTGCAATTATCACCCAGGGCCCACACCTTGTGACGCAAGCAAATGGTAGTCATGGTACTGGACTTGGACCATGAAAACTGAGAGCTTATTTCACTTCTCTGTATGACACTAGTTGCCTCAGAATTTGTGATAGTGACACAAAGCTGACTGATAGAGCAAGATGAAGCACCCCAGGAGACAGCTGAGGATGCCATTACAGTGCTTCATGTAACGAAAAATTCATATGGTCAGTTTAATGATGAGGAAAGACAGAAAAGAGAGCTTCTTCAAAGCTGCTGAGTGGCAGCTTACTCCCTTTGTGCCTTGTACCCCGCTCCCTTTAGTAATAATGGGCAATAAACCAAATGGTTGAAAAAAGATGACAAAAGATGACACTGATGATACAGGATCTATATTCTCCATATCCTAGAAATTTCTCTCAAATAGTGGAAGCGAATGACCATTTTACAGTACCATAGCTTAATAACAGTCATTTTATGACATTATGACCAAAATATCCAACAAAATCAGTTTAAGTGAGAAATACTTTATTTTAGCTCATCATTTCAGAGGAACATCAACCAGTACAGTAGGACAGTATGGTGGAGTGGCCCAGTTCATGGCAGTGGTGGTATGTTAAGTGCCTGCTCACATGGCTCAGACTAGGAAGCCAAGTAAGCAGGTAGGAACCAGGACAAGTTATCATCACTCATCACTTCTTCAAACTAGTTCCATGTGCAGGGGGCAGAGTGCTCAAAACAGGAGGCCATGAAGAATAGTCCATATCCAAACCTAACAGCGTATACATCCATTTAATCTCAGAATATGGCCATTCAGTGGCAAGATACATGCATTTCATTTACTAAGCCAAGTTGTTGCATCTCAGGGGTTCTATCCTGAAGTAATACTGGCATTTCCTTTCCTTTCTTCCTTTCTCTTCCTTCTTTTCGTTTTCTTTCTTTCTTTTTTCCTTCCTTCCTTCCTTTTTCTCTCTCCCCCCTCTTCCTTCCTTCCTTCCTTCCTTCCTTCCTTCCTTCCTTTATTTCTAAGGGCTCACCTCTCCTCCTCTAACATCTATAATTTCCTCAAAGCCCAAATGTCACAACTAAGCATTACAGAGACAGTTTACAAAGGGCCTCAGATCCAAGCCTCCCATCTTCCCACTCCTGGCTGGTCTCCTCCTCCTGTCTGCCTTTCAGTTTCTCCATCAGGAAGGGGGAAAGATTAGGCACTGTCACTTACCATGTGTCACCCTCCGTGGCATTATCTCCTGACACTCCTACTACTGCTGCATTGTCTGATTCTTCAACTTGCAAACATGTCCCTTCCCCGCCCTGATGCACCAAAGAGCTGTAAATTCCTCAAGAGCAAAAGCCCTACCATATATTTTTTAAACCATATAAAATACATTTTTAAAAAATTCCCCATAGTGCTGTTGGCCCAGGGAATGATCACAAATACTTTCCAAATGAACGAATGTGCCTTTGCAACTTTGTGACTTATTCTGCTGCCAATAAACACTATCTGTTTTAGCAATCCCCCCAGCATGAATTTGGGGAGATGACCGGACACTGGATATGAGCTGAAGTGATACAATTTGCTCTCATCAATCACAATCATGGGTCCCTAATGCCTACAAGATGTCACCCACCAAGGGAGGGCTAGGCAGGGTATGGCTAAGGCAGAGCCCACTGCATCGACCTCAGACAAGATCACGAGACCTCACAGCCAAGGAGAAATTACATAAGGCTCAGAAATTTGCTTTGGCACAGGGTGTGGACACTATGGCACCACTTCGTGTGTGTTCAGCAATTTCACTATCCCATTTTTCTGTTTTATACTTCCAGCATGAGAAAAACATTTCTGGACAGCTGCTGGACTGAAAGAGCGGACCTGAAAAAAGCTGGCTCCCTAGAGCTACCCACCAGGTAGCTATGCCATCTCACCTATTAATTCATTTTGCAGACAGTGAAGATCGGCTTGAAGAATCCAGAGTCACCACTACTTCTATTAGAGGAAGAAAAAGATGCAACTAGTCATGTCTCCATCTCCAGTCTAACGTTGGTGCGATTCCACTGTGAGCTGCTCGGCACTGCTAAAAAATAGAAGCAACCTTTATTCATGTGGGAGCTGTCTCTAGCTGAGGAGGCTCCAGATTTCCTGTTCTAATATCTTCCATTTTTCTTTTTCTTTTCTGCTAGTCCTTTAGTTTCAGCATCCATTTGCCTCACCACATGAAGGCTTGAAAGTGAACCAGTAAGTTGGGTGACCCTAGAGTAGTTGACCTACAGAGCTAAGTGACATTAAACATGTGCCCTGGGAGCTTCCATTTGTTACACGGAAGAGGAAATAGCCCTGGAGCAAAAAGAATGCTGGGAAACCCATGGAAAATCTATTAGTTCAAACTCACTTTCCAGCTTATAAAAACTGGAGCACACTGAGGCATGGTTTGTCTCTTTGGAGGTAGCACAGACTCAAACTAGAAGCCAACTATTCACACTCTCCATCCAGTGTGCTGTCCCTCTATTATCTGGTAAATGGAGAAAGAGGAAGGAGAAAATAGCAGCTCGTATTTCTAACCTATTCAAGGGGAAGATCATGTATTGTCCACATGAAACATGCATGTTCAATTAAAGTTTCAGGGAGACTCCAATAATGTTCACATTCAACAATATTTCCTGACCACTCAGAACTCACTTTTTCATTTATAGTTTCTCAAAAGACTTTTACCACAGCCCAACAAAACTGGTTTTTAATACTTTCACTTTTTTCTGAGAGTGAGACTCAGACTAAGAGAAAAAGATATGTGCCCAAGGGCAGATGGGCCTGGGAGAACTTAGTTCCATGTTAATTCATCTTCAGCCCCTGCTCAGAGAATCTTCAGCCATCTAAATGCTCCCCCAAATATCAGCTGCTGACACTTGACAATTTTTATTTCTGGAACTAAGATTTCTTTATTATTCTCTCCTAAGTTGATTCACTGTTTTTATTTAAATGAATCTGGCTATTAAGCAATGTAACTCATAAAATTATGAGTTAATGAAACACACAAGTGCTGTATAAAAGTTAAACAAACAAAAAAACTTTGAAATTTAAAAAATTTTCATCCATGTAGTGCCCAAAATATCCTTTGGAAAGATTGATGGTCACCCCACACTTTGAGAAATCAGCCAGAACCTCACAGGCACATTGCAAAAAGAGGATTATAGCAGCCAGAATATCAAGGACTTCGCTTTCCTCATCACATGACCAGAATCTGCTGAGATTCTACCAATAGACATGTTAACATGGAAGGGGGAAACTCTCACTGGGCCCCACCCCTAAGCAAAGAACTCCAGGCAACTAAGGCGTTCTGAGAGAGGAAGGGGTCTTCTCCCAAAGAAGATCTTCCTCATAATTATCTAACATCAAGTGGTCAATTCTGAAATCACATACATTCAAGCAACACTGAACAGACAGAGTGGCTTGTATTTATACATTTATGCACATGTGCACACACACACACACACACACACACACACACACACACACACACACAATTAAACAAGAGGAGACTTGGAACTTGAGAGGGAGTGTGGCAGTAGGAAGGTGGGAGTAGTCAGAGGAAAGAACAGGAATGGAGGGAAACGGTAAAACTGCACTGTAATTTTTTAAACAAAGAACATTCCAGATGCCATACACGTTTGACTCGCCACAGTGAAGATCCTCACAATTCTACTGTGTGTCCAGGGGATCATGACTAGGGATATATCTGATGATCCCATAGCCATTGGGAATAAGCCACTTCTTAGCAGCTAGGTCTTTAAACTCATCTGCACTAAATTTGGTGAAGTCCCAGGTTTTGAGATGTAGATCTTCTTCTGGTAATCAGGGAACTTTACCTTGGTCCTGCAGGGGCATTCACTACGTGATTCTTATTTTGAACTTGATGAAGATGGACATGGTGAGATGACTAATAGAAACATGGCCACTGGGCCCTGGAGCTTTCCAAAGGCAGCCGCAATGACTATTTGGAGCCTGTAAGTCCCTGCACAAAATAACTTTATTGACACAGATGACATGGAAAATGTGGAAGTGAACTGGAATATGAAAACAAACCTGCCATAATGTTTACTATGCACTTGGCACAAATACAGAGCTACTCCAGGGCTCAGAGAGAGAGTGGCTCATATTCATCTAACCACATAGGCCACAGAGTAACAATTTACCTACTTCTGTGCTAGGTCAAAGATATGGAATTGGACATCAGGAAGAACTTGATAGCCAGACTTTGGATATGGCTTGTTCATATATATCTAAATGAGTACCAAGATGGGGCAGTGATCCATAATGACATCAGAACCTTTGGTGGCATGCCCAAGAAAGGAGAGGCACTAACAGTCTTGAAAACATCCAACAAACCTGGTACTGATAGTTCTTAAATCACACCTCAAGCTACCAAGGGCCCAATACCAGAGATATGATACTCTGATACAAGCATATAGTGGTCACCTGTTGCCAGACTTTCTTTGGACCACCAGCTCCTAAATAATGACACAAAGACTTCCTATAACTATGAAAGTTTGGCCCTAGCTTAGGCTTGTACCCAACTAGCTCTTATCACTTAAATTAACCCATTTACATTAGTCTATGTTTTGCCACATGGCTCATTACCTCTCCTCCATACTGTATATCCAACTCCTTCAGTGTCTCCCTGGCAAATTCCCTTTTTCTCAGATTTCTCCTTGAGTTCCTATCTCTCTCCAGAAGTCCCACCTATCATCTTTTGTCTAACTATTGGCCATTCAACTCTTTATTAAACCAATCAGAAGGTGCCTAGGCAGGCAAGGTAAAACATCGACACCTTTCCACACAGTGGGATCAAATATCCCCCAACACTCACCAGCCATTATTGCTATTTATTTGTAGTAACTAAATCATGAAGCTAAGAAGAGAATTCCCAGGAGGTCATCATGGATTCTGCTTCTGAAGAATTCTGAGCCACTGAGGGGTGATGGAGCCTCTCTCTAATGGCTAAGCTCACGCTGTCCAGTGGGAGTGACCACCAGCTAACTACTTGTTGTTTGTTGCCATACTGGGATACAAGCTTGTATTATGACTTTTTTCTTTCTTCAAGGAAAACAGAAAATTTGATAAAGTCTTCCCTAACCTCTAACTTCCCCCAGGACCTGGCAAGAGGCCCCAAGGCAGAACTTCACTCTCACAGATACCACCTTGTCAGGACTAGAGCTTCCCAAGGCAGCAAAGACATAAATATACTGGACAGCCCCAAGGCTACATTGGCTTTCTGCCTTCTGTACATCCTAACTCACTGCGGTGAAGCTGGCCATCTGAATTAGAGAGCAGAGTCCAGAACAGGGAACTGTGGGAAGGACACAGGTTAGTCATCTCTGGCAGGATGGGCAAGCAAATGGGGCCAATGGGGCCAGCAGGTGTCCCAGGGATAGCTGCCATGTTAGGCCAGCCTCTTGGCCAGTGACACCTATATCCTGGCTAATGAGAAGCAGGAGGAGGAAAAGTGGCTTTACCTCTCCATAGTACTGGCTTTCCTACCTTGAAAGTATGGACCTTTGGGCTGCCTTTCAGTTTGGCAT
Organism: Peromyscus eremicus; assembly: GCF_949786415.1. Lineage (NCBI taxonomy): Eukaryota > Metazoa > Chordata > Mammalia > Rodentia > Cricetidae > Peromyscus > Peromyscus eremicus. The sequence goes on along the minus strand of NC_081417.1, from coordinate 114,634,916 downwards.
GCAGCTTTTCAAGGTGACACACGGTAACCACACAGACCACATGTTTTTTCACTTTGCAGTCTTTTTTTTTAAACCCCAATAGCTGCCAACCTTGATGATGAAGAAACAGTACAAGTACAAGTAAGCCCAAATTTTCTGTTTTCCTTGAAGAAAGAAAAAAACCATAATACAAGCTTGTATCCCAGCACGGCAACGAACAACAAGTAGTTAGCTGGTGGTCACTCCCACTGGACAGCATGAGCTTAGCCATTAGAGAGAGGCTCCATCACCCCTCAGTGGCTCAGGCTCAATCTTCTTCCTTGTTCTTCTGTTGCTGCCTGCCCTTGCTGGCATCTGGGTTTGTGAGCTCTATCACATCCTATCTTATTAAGGAAGGCACTCCTCCTTTAGACATCTCTGTTATTTTAATGCTGGTGTCTGAGACAGGCCATTTTGCTGGGTCATTAAAGAAGCTGAATATAAAAACATATAGAACCAAGTACCTAGACACTATATAGAGATACAAGACAGAGCAGCATATGACACTTGACTTCAGAGAGGAAGCCTGGGGTGAAGGACAGGAGGCTCCAGGACTGGAATTTGCCTTGGCTTTGATTTGTTTTTTTAATTTTCCTATGAGATTTCATTTATATGTGTGTATGTAAGTATTTATTTAAAATAGAATATATGTTCACACACACACACATACACACACGTGTTTTGCCTAAATGTCTATCTGTACACCTCTCATACAGTGCTTGAGTAGATCAGAAGAGGCGTTGGATCCCCTGGGACTGGAATTACAGAAGGTTGTGAGCCGCCATGTGGGGACTGGGAAATGAACCCAGTACTCTTACCTGCTAAGCCATCTCTCAGCCCCTCTGGTGTGGCTTTGTGCCTTGTGGCATACTTCACTTGAGCCTTGGTTACTTGTCAGGGAAGTGAATATGAGAACACTGGCCTCACAAAACTGTCTTAAGGGTCAAATGAAAGAATGGACTGAAAATATGTAGTGTTTGGGAGCCAGAGTCAGGGCAAACACCCTGTAAATACACTAACAAGGTCCAAGATAAACATGAGAGGTCAACGTAGCCCAAAGATGGAAGATGTAGGCACTTGAGGGACTCAGAATCAACTTCAAGAAGGAAATGCCTTGTAACCTGGGTCCTTGAGACACATGGTCAGGTTCTACTAACACATGGGCTAGAAAATTATAAGCAAAACAAACGGCAAAAGTGGAAGAGAAAACCATGGATGCTGGGGATGGAGAAGCCAGGGTGTGTTTCCTCCCAGCCTCTGGCTGAATCTGAGAACAAAGGCTTCATCATCTGCTGACTTGCTCTGAGCCTGAATCAGTTCCTCCTACTCACATGCTTCAGGTAGATAAAGTGCCTGATTCCAGTGACCACACACACTGCAAGACCGGCCCTTCCAGAGCCCCTCATTAGGAGCTTACAAGGAAGGCTTTAACCCAATCTGTGCAGCAATCTTTAAACTTGGCCTCACTTTTACGTGATTCATGAGCAGCTTTCAAGTGAGGTTTTGCGGGTGATTTATTTCTATCTTCCTGTGTTATATTTTATATAGGATACATATTTAAAGTCTGTATGAGTTGAAAATACTGGTAGGTTTCTACAGCACCTTTATTAGTTACCCTGGAACTTAAAACGCCGCAATATTGCATTGAGCAAATATTAATAGGATTATCTTGAATTGCAAAAATACAGGTGCCAACGGTGCTTGTTTCCAGCCAAGCGTTGTTTTGAGTGTGTCACACATGTTAGCCCCATGTAACAGCCTGTGGTTATGTAGCAGTATCGTTGTCTACACTGTGTAGATGGGAAGGTGTGGGAAATAACTTGCCTGGAGTCAAATACGAAGTAAGTGGCAGAGCTGTGGTTTAAGGGCAGGTTCTGAATTTGTAGGCCACTTTTTAAATCACTGGACTGCCTTTCATGAAGAATATAAATATCTACTCTAGAAATAAGGGCGAGATCAGACTAGAATGGATCCTAGAGCAACTGGAAGATAATGTCTAAGGAAGGGGGGAAGAGGAGGGGAAAGGAGGAGGTGGGAGGAAGAGGAGGAGGGGGAAGAGGAGGAGGGGGGAGATGAGGCTAGAGTTAAATGTTCTTTACAGCCCATCAAGTGAGGCAGTGGGTATGTGAAACTAGACTGACTCCCCAAGCTGGTTTTCCATTGTCTGTTGAGTCCAGAAGCTGGCCACATCTCTGAACCTCCGATTTCTCATGTGGATGATAAGAATGATTATATTCAACTTATAACATTGTTGGGACAAACTTATTCATGTAAAGATGTTAGAAGATGTTTCCATGCAAAAACTTCTCAGTGAAATTATTCTTATTTGGTCACTCCCCTTTTCTGACCACAATCTTGCATGGCAGGCCTGCTTGTTTTTATTAGGGTTTTAGGTTTTTAAATGTGACTGACCTTAGAATTTTGGCACATTCAGGCAGAGCCTAGAGATTAGAGGAGGGACCAGCTGGGATCAACCAGGAGGTGAGGTTGAAGAACTTTCCAAGAAAGAGTCACATCCAGTGTTTGGTCTCATGTTGTAGAATAATCTTTTTGTATACTGCGAAGATATGTTTCTCTGATTGGTTTAACAAAGAGCAGAATGGCCAATAGCTAGGCAAGATTTTCACACACAGAGGAGGCTGGGAAAAGAATGGTAGAGATGCCATGAGGTGTAGGGTGAGCAGGATGACCACTATGAAAATGAGGTAATAAAGCTACAAGACAGAATATAAATTAATAGAAATGGGTTAAGTTATAAGAGCTAGTTAGAAACAAGCCTAAGCTATCAGCTGAGCTTTCAGAATATTAAGTCTCCATGTCATTATTTGTGATCTGGCAGTTCTGATGAAAAAGTCCAACTACAGTCCCAGGAAGGACTAAAGCCACAATATAACTCATTATTATTATTCATCAATTACTACTTATTACAAACTTATCTTCCTGGCAAATTAATGTAATCTAAAGAAACAAAAATCCCTTTCCATCATTATTTACTAAGTACCTACAACTATCTCTTACTGTTCTAAATTCTAGAAACATAACTGTGAAGGGCTCTGTCCTACTTGAGTACAAGGTCTTCAGGTGCAGGAAAACAGCCCAGGCAATATGAGGTAGAATGGAGGTCGGGGAAGGATGGAGGTCAGGGAAGCAGAGAGGAGGGATGTTTGTTTCCATTTCATTTCTGTCACTGGGATTAAAACGCACTGACCAAAGGCAACAGGGGACAGAGGGTTTATTTGGTTTATAATTCCAGGTTCAGGCATCATTTCAGGGAGGTCACGGAGGCAGGGGTTTGAGACAGTTTGTCAGACCACATCCATAGTCAAGGGCAGAAAGAAACAACTGTACCCATGATACCTGCTTGAGTGCTGCTGTGCTCAGCTGGCTTCCTTTACTCTGATACCCTCAGGCTTAGCCTAGGAAAGGGACCACTCCATTCAAACTGAGTCTTCCAGTCTCAGCCACCAAGACAGTCCCCGGACTGCCCATGGGCCAGTCTGATCCAGGCAAGTACTCTGTTGATACTTAGTGATTCTATAGTATGTCAAGTTGATAGTTAAAAACTATTCAACCTAGACATGGGAGTTCAAGAAACATCCACTGAGGAAGTAACAGATGAATCACGATCTAAAGTATGAAAAAAGATGGTCCAGATAAATGATGAATGAGATGAGGAGGGAAGATGAAAAGAGGAACATTTTAGACGAAGATGTGTCACTATAGGGTCATAAAAGAAGCAGAATATCTCATGGAAATAAAGAGAGTACTTTAGCGTGATTTAAGGAATGGGGAGACACTGAGACTGCAGGAGTCAGTAGGAGGAGATGAAAGGGACTTTGGTGTCCTTGGAGGACAGTGGGCATCCAGATAGGAGCTGCGACACAGAGGACAGGCAGGCCCACCATTTCAATCAGGAACAGGTTTTTATTGGAATGAGAGAAATTAGTAGTAGCAATAGAGAGCCTAGGAGGGAAGATTAGGAAAAAAAGAAACAGAGGTTATGGAGAATAGACGGGGTTCAAACTAAACCATGTCCATGGAGGAGGGGAGTCAATACAGTTGCATGTTCCAGGAGAGGGAATGTAGGAGCAGTGATTCCTAGCTCAGACAATGGGCAATCATCAAGCTGTCTACAGAGGCAAGCGGCATAGGAATGACAGTTGGTTTGGGGGCAGGAGTGACACAAAACTCAATTTTGGACTAGGTGGGAGTTTTAGATGGCTGATAAGGATCCCCGGAAAAAACTATCTAGCTGACAACTGGTTGTATGAGTTTGTAGCTCAGGAAGACCCTGAGGATGAACAGATCAGAAATCACCTTGTTAGTAATACCCAGGCATTAAGGAGACATTAATGACATCCCGCACATCCCAGGTGACATTCTAGAATTCAAGAGAAGATTCGACCATGAGAGACAAGGGAATCTATGGGAAAGGAAAGGAAAAGAAAACATGAGTTGCAAAGAAATTATCTCTTTTTCCACAAAAACCACAGGGCCACAGATAAGAATCCTAGCACGTATCTCAATGGGTCCATAGTTAGGACTGTTCAGAACAGGTCTTCCTGCCAAGCACTGAACAAGCAGGTATGTCAACAAACTCTGGGAGAGAATACACTGATTCCTCTCACTTCTGGCATAACATTTTCTGTGCAACAAAGAAATTAGTGCTGATGTTTCTATAAGTCAGTAGAACAAATCTGCTTTAAGTAAAGTTTAAGATTTTAAATGTAGTTTCTCATATGAAAATACTTGTTGCCCACTCCCAAATCCCTTAACTGTCAACAAGAGAATAAAATATTTTATTATCTCACCATCTAGAAATACACAATCATTTGGGGTTATTTCCTCTACTTCTATATGCACTTTCAAATAGCTGATGTTGCATTTATTTCATTTTCTGGCACCATAAATAGCACATTACTAATAACTTTATCATTCACAAATTGTTATCTAAATTCTCAAACATTTCTCCAGAACAGATTCCACGAAGTGAATTACTGGGAGCCAGGTATGTATAGCCATGCATACCTACAATCTCAGTACTCAGGAAGCTGAGGCAGGAGGTTCACAAGTTCAAGAACAGTTTGGGTTAGATTGTGAATCTCTGTCTTAAATATCCCTATCTCAAAGCAAATCACAAGGTCAGATATAATAACTACTTTACTTCCCTTGATATGATAGAAAATATTCTTGCCATTTACCTGTAAATTATAAACAGATGTTAACCTATGCATGTACTCATGTGCACATGCACTCGGGTGTGTGTACACACACACACACACACAGAGCAATGGGGAGAGAAGAGGAGGGGAGAGGGAGTCTCCCCTGAGAACCCTACTGATTTCTGAAGCCTATAAAGTACAACACGAAACCATCAGGAACTTAGGTATCATTTCTAAGAGATGCTACTTAAACTTACTTCCATCTAATGTATTTTCCGGGATACCTTGTGGAGCTCTGTACTCTGTTTTCATGTGAATGCCTGCACAGGTGCTGGTTACTTTTCTAAAATCAAGTTGACAGAAGCCAGGGTCATTTGGGAAGACGGAATCCCAACTGGGAAAGTGCTTCCATCAGATTGATTTGTAGGCAAATCTGGGGTGGAGTAGTTTCATGGATGACGTGGAAGGGCCCATCCCACTGCTACCCCTTGGCAGGTGATCTTTGGCTATGGAGAGCAAGCCAGTAAACAGCGTTCCTCTGCGGTCTCTGCTTCAGCTCCTGCTTCCAGGTTTCTGCCCTCTCTCATTCCTGCTGTGGTTCCCTCAATGGACAATAGACAGAAAACAAGGACAGCACATAAAATGTTGTAGCACACTGCAGGTTTACGGGTACCCAAATGTCACAAGGGCTCAGGACATCCTACAGTCTCACTACCCTTTACAATCATGAATGAAGGAGCCACGATGAAGCTGACTTTATCACTGATTCTAGTGGTAACGTGTCATAAGTAATAAACTGCAGATTGAAGGTTGGGAAGATAACTTTAGGTCAGCTCAATGCTAACACAAAGTCTCCCACATGCCGGGTACTGAATGGAACACTGGAAATGGTGAGTGAGTACGATAAGGCAGATGGAGATCCAGGGATGGATGACTGACAGGAGGTACAAGGGACCCTATCCATTTTCCCCTGTAAGATAGTGTCTTCAATGTGTCACCTACCATCTCTTTTGTCAGCCTGGCTTCTGATAACAGCATTTCTCAAGAAGGAATGGGAACACCTAATACTCATTTCCACAGTTGGATAGAGCTGACCTACCAAGTTTCACAAAAGGCCAGGATAATCACCACCACTGGAATGGCTACGTTTGCTGGGTGCTTACTGTGCACCCAGCACCATTCCAAGCCCTTTAATTAGAGCAATTCATTTAGGCTGAGCGTCTCCTAAACAGCAAGTCCCTCTAAGATCTAATTTTAGAAAATCTAAAACCTGATGTAACTAAGTAACATCTCACAGAGATCTGGAGAACCCAATCAGATGAGGTGTAACCTAATCCAAGGAGAGAGCAACCATATAATTTGAGAATAAAGGTCATTAGAAAACAGATGTGAAGGGCTCTCTGGCAGGCAGCAGCATCTGGCCCGTGAAACTGACCTGTGGTTAGAATCTTCCAGCCTCACTGTTCAATGTTTGGTCACTTTCCAGTTAAGATTAGCCTGCCATAGGTAGTGCAAGAAATGAAAGAGAAAACTTGAGGAACTCAAAACAACATCATTGAATTTCTCTACTGAGATGTTTTCAGGGGCAACCGAACAACAGCAACAAGGACCAAAAGAAAACAGAAAACAAAAACCAAGTCATCCCGAAATGGCAAACAAGGTCAAAAAGAATCCGAAGGCTCTAGATTAGACCTGCTTGGCTGAGCCTGGAGACAAATGTCACCTTTTGCAGGAGACATAACACCCTAAGAAACTTATTCAGCTTTTATTTTCTTCGAGTCTAAAACTTCACCTCAGCCTAGCTGGCTTGGTGAAGACCTGACGTAGCCTGTACTCCCTCTCCTAGACTGCCCAGTAAGAATTATATAGACCTTGGCATCTTCTTATCCCTATGCAAATTTAAAGCTTCAGCATACAACAGGCTGTTATCATTAAAAGCCATGCTGATGGCTAAGGCAACATGCCGAGCTGGGTATGCCCTACCATTTCTGAGGGCAGCATACATAGACCTGGTGGTACAGACTCGACACGCACCGATTTACGTTTAACGAAGGGGATTCTAGCTGTTGCTCTGACAGTTCTGGGTAACTGCACCAGTCGGGCAGCATCTCTGATTGCTGTTTATTTCATGCCCGTCTGCCTGTCTGACAACTTAGGAAGGAGATCGCTAGTTTTAATCACACCTGAGACACTGCATGGTAGAGTACGAAGAACAGAAATACAAGGGATTGTGAGTGACAGTTGTCTAGCATTTGGTGGCGGGTACTGCATTCACACTCCAGCATAACAGTCAATGACACTCATATCCCGTATTAAAGAGGTTGTGAAAAGTTTGATGACTTGCCCAAGTCTCACAGTAGGAGATAACAAGTTCTACTCTAAATCTGACTCGAAACCCTCTGTAGCATGGTTGCCTCAATTGCCATCACTCAACTTGCTTCAAGATCTCAAGATCAGTTTGCTATTGGGTCAACTACTCTGGAACCCAATAGTCTCGCAAAAGGGACTGTCCCTCATATATACTGATCTCATCAAACCTGTGCCCCAAGACCCAGGAAGTAAAGTGGTAAGGACTAGACTGGATGAGCTAAAAACCGCAAAGGGGAGTAAAAGCCTCTCCGGGCATGTCTGGTTCTCAGAGGCTCTGAAAGCAACTTCCATTGTTTGATTTTGGAAATTGAAGATTGAGTTTTTTTCTTTTTACCAAGAAAATAATACAAATTGCAGTTGGTTTTCTCAAGTTAACAAAATAGGCCATTTCCTCAAGCAAATGTGATATCAAGAAAATACTAAATGTAAGAAATTACTTGTTGGATATTTGTACACTGTGTGAAGACGTATTACCATCATTGATTTAATAAAGAGCCTAACAGCCAATAGTTAGGCAGGAGAGGATAGGTAGGATTTCCAGGGGAGAGAGGAAGAGGAGGAAGAATCTAGGTGCATGAATTTTGCCAGCAGACTCAAAGCAAGTCATACTTGCCATATGAGGAGAGGTAACCGAGCCACCTGGCAGAACATAGATTTAAAACACGGGTTAATTAAGTTTTAAGAGCTGGTTGGAAAAAAGCTTAAGCTAAGGTCAGGCTTTCATAATGAATAGTAAGGCAAGAAATCTTGCTACAATCACTACTAACATTTGCCATGGATCCACCATTCATAATAATCCACCAGTGCTCACCATTCTTTCCATGAGTGAGTGCTAGAGAGCTAGGTGGTCTGATCCCACTGTAAGGCTCAGTAGGAACATGCTATGAGTATACAGATCAGAAACTACCCAAGGAAGCAGGAGAGCCCAATGGGGAGCTTTAGAGCCATATAGAGCTGGATGGATCTGAGCCCAAAACTCCTACACACAGTGCTAAATTCAAGTAAAGATTGTAACTTCAAACTTCAGGAGCTTCGTCTATAAAATACATAAACTCCTATTTTGTAGAGTTGAAAGAATAAAGTCATTGTTATATGTTATACATTTAAAAGTGTTTGAAAAGCAGAAGTGGTAAATGCTAGAATTGTCTATTGCTTGTACCTATTGCAAAAGGCACAGAGAAAGTTAATGTCTAAGTGAACCCTTTAACAAGCCCCTTTCAGTTTTCAACGGATGAGCTCCTTAAGGTTCCAACAGTTGCCGAAGCTTTAGGTCATGCCACAAGGCCATAGCGAGGTGCTTAGACACAACAGGTCAGATGTGCCAGTTAACAGATAGAACAAAAACCTAAATCATATCACATCTGTTAATGACACCACACAAACAGGCTTATGATCAGAAGGCACCATCGCTGAGGGCATATGGGCTTGCTCTGAATAGCCCAATGAATTTGTGCTTGCTTTAGCACACCATCATATTGTAATTAGAAGGTAATTCTTCTGAAACTCTGAAAAGTCAATACAAGCTCCTATGGGGCAGGGTGTGATGCCTTTACTTCTCCTAAATTTGGTTTAGCCAGAGAGTTCCATAAGATTATCACAAGTACCTGATGAAGCAAACCAGGTTAGGACTGCTGTGTTAGGTTGTTTATTTTGTCTAAGAAAGGGTTTCGCTGTGTTGCTTGAGTCTGCCTTGAACTCCTGGGTAGCCCAGACTGGCCTCAAATTTTTAATCCTCCTGCCTTATCCTTCAAATGCCAGGATTACCACAATGCCCAACTGTCTATTTATACACGTACAACTTGTCTTCAGCATCCTAGGGAGCCTTTGTGGATACTATAAGCCAAAGATGTGCAGAAAGTGTGACATCTTTGCAAATGGCCTATGACTATCCTTCCTCTTTAAATCATCTTTATGTTACCTATACTTACTAAGACAACACAAATGCCATGTAAATAATTATTAAATTGCAGAATGGTGTCACAGTATAATTTATGTATTTAAGTACAAGCACAGCAATCATAGGACTACTCCATTTTTTAGACACAGGTAGTTAATGGACATAGAGGGTCGGCTGTGTGTGTGTGTGTGTGTGTGTGTGTGTGTGTGTGTGTGTGTGTGTATGTATAGAGACAACAGATGAAACTGGTTTACTTATACCAAGGAAGCCATAAGATGTTAAACAGGTACCATGAAACTCAACTCAAAGCGAGTATGTGAACACAGCCTGGTTCAGGTGACTCAGTGTAGCAGGCATTTGCTGTCACCTGGCAGAAAAGAGGGCTGAACTGTCAGGAAACTCAAGTAGCACTTAGAGTAAGGAAATTAAATAATTCTTCTGAGTCTCAGCTTCTTTCCCTGTCTGATATGGATGATTTAACAGTACACAGGAGTGTTACTAATGTCAAAGGAGATTGTGTACATAAAGGCAATTTCTAGGTACTTCTTTTTGGATTAGCCTTAGCTGCACTTCTCCAGAATATTAAACTTTAAAGAAGTAGCTTCAATGAAGTGTGTTTCTTGCTCAAATCAATCTAGGACTGATAGGCAGCTTCACAGTCAGAAGGGAAAGACTTTCTCTGGATCTGCTCCCCCACCCCCACCACAGAAATGCCAGCATTTGCAATCCAGACAGCAGAAAGAGGGCCTGGGACAGCAGAAGACTTTCTTGACCTTCCAGATAACAACTAAGTCACATAGTGACACCACATCTCTATGAGGACACTGGGAAATGCATTTTTTAAAATCTGGAAAGCAATGTAATCAGTTTCAAGTCAGAGTTCTTTTTCTAAAAGAGAAACAGATATTGGATGACAACTAGTGCTCCCACAAACTATGATGTGTAGGCTACTACAATTATATAACTCATTAAATAAACACTCGTTAAGCAATCGGTACTGAAAAATTAAAGCATGGTAGGTACTAGATACTGATGTAAGATAAGAAGACAGCACATTGTATCAGTTACTAAAAAAATCCACAGTCCAATGGACATGGCAGCATCTTCTATCTAGTCAACTAAGTCCACATCCCAGCTCTCTTCAAACCCAGTCTCTACCGTAAATACCCAAGTTTCAGCTTCGGTCTGATCCTCTCAGCCACTTCATCTAATCTACTGAAAAGTGTTTTCTCTTCCCCTTCAAAGCCACTGTCCACATACCTCCCAAAGTCACCCTCCTGTTTAAAACCCATCCAGTGTCCTAACCCTCCAGGTAAAACCTATTGTTGTGCATTCTACCTCCAAGGTCCCCTAGTATCATCTCCCATCCCTCCTGCTCCAAGCTTTCCCACAGGCAGGACAGAGAGAGTTTGGGGTCACAGCCTGTACCTCGACACCAGCTTCCAGGCTTTTCTGCGTAGTTGGTCCCACTCAAGGCACTTTCCCCACTCCCTCATCTGACTGATGCCTGATTACTACTTGAGATGCAGCTAAATCATCACTAACTCCTAGAATACTTTTCTGACGGCCACCACCTCCCAGCAGCAGATATCGACTTTCTCAAGCTCCTGTACAACCTGCTGTAATTGAATCTCCTCCACAAGCGGATGGACAGACTCCTGACTCGTCTCCTCTAGACTCGGCTTCTCAGCCTCCACACTCCCACCACTTGGCACAACACCTTGTGATAACATCCACGCCTTCGTTCAGTCATTCAAGAGGATGTCTCTTAGTGAGTGAGGTTCATCTTTGACATACATCGACCTTATGCTCTTAACAGCGCTGAGCAGAAAAGTTAAAAAAAGAGGAATGAAGGAAAGGAGGCCACAGGAAATGGAAGATGAGTAACAACAGGAGAGGAAGAAAAAGGAGAGAGAAGAGAAGGAAAATGTCTCTTCAGTCTTTGGTAAGTTGATTTGTTTACCCTCATGCCAGTTGCCGAAATATTTGAAGACTATTGTCATATTTACCCACATTCTTCCCTTCTCTGAACTTAAAAAGTATTTTTAGACATTTCCTTGCCCAATTATTCTTACATATCATTCTGTACTTACTCTTTTTATTTTTAAATCACCTTACTTTCTAAGGTTAGTTCTCTTAATAATAAATATTTCTCCCAGAAAAACAAATTCTTTTTTTTTGTATTTTTTTTTTTTTAAAGAAACTTAAGCATATTGCAATTGGCAGTAAGAGACGGGCTGAGAGTTCAAAGGTTTAACCCGGCCTTTGGAGGGACCCTGTAACATAGGACCCTTTACCGAGCCTTGACAGGAATGTTAATTACTTAAGCAAAGTCATGCATGACACACACTTACACCAAATGTCTGGTCAAACTTCAACAACAAATGAAACCTGAGGTCTCCGGCTCATCTTTCTGCTCCACAGAGCGCAGGACTCAAATAGGATTAGCGCCAAGGACCTATTCCTATGTGAAAATAAACCATTAGACAAAGCCCAGCGTTTTATTCAAGTGACTGGCAGTGTCTCAAGAGACCCTTCAGCTGCATAAACTAGGTCCTTCTCCCTTGATGGCTGTGACCACGGAGCGGCTGCTATTGAGAAGTTTAATATAACAGTGACTGCAGGCAGGCTTTGCACTCTGAGGAAGGCGGGGGATATCTTCATTACAGTGCGCCTAGCCTCCATCCCCTAAAACTATCCCCACCAGAGAAATGTTTTCTGGGACCTCTGTCCTCATGCGTCCAACAAGGAGTGGCAAGGTTTCTTTTGGGTGGAAGAGGCCAGTGGGAAACTCACTTTCCTGCCCTCCAACAGCCCACCCAGGTCTAGTGGGTGAAGACAGGCTAGCATCAATACCATCAAGCAGAGCATCATGGGACTTTGCAGCCTCAGAAGAAGCCTTGCTGGGCAAGCTCTTGTTGACTGTGTCATCTCAAATGCGATTTTCTGTGCCAGGGGCAGGTCTGTGAACGAGGCAGAGAGATGAGGACGTCTGACCTGAGGGCATGATGGATTCAAGGAAGGGGGTTAATCCCAGCTAGGGGACAGACTGGACAGGGAAAGACAATGACGATGACGACGACGACGACAGAAACTGGGGCAGGAGGTCAGCTAGGAATTCCCACTTCCTGCCTAGGGAATCACGACCAGCAAAGATGACACTTGAAACAGGGAAGCTTTGAAGGAATGGCTGGGCATGAGAGACTGTGAGCACTTAGTGTGTTTCTAAATTCTGGCCCAATGCTGGGGTTCCTGTTCCCTCAGAATCAAGAATTAATTACAAGAATCTTAGGAGGGAGGAGGCTGGAACTCAGATGATGGGAGGTACAGAGATACACTCAAGCTATTTTACATTCTGTCCTGAGCAGCATGTTCTGTTCCAGATGTGTGAGCTCTCAGGGAAACGAGGAATCCAAACCACAGGTCAAACCACATGAGACAGAGAAGCTGGCTACTCTGTATTGGCTTGTATTTTATTATTTATTAGCCACACCTCAGTCGTATTCCGGGTGACACTGTGCCCAGGTGTAGCCAATGTGGCCATGTGCCCACGCTCTGGCCATTAATCTATAAAGGAAATTCTATCTGGGGTTCCATAGATCTCAGTACAAAGGCAGGTGGGGAGGTACCACATGCCTCATGTGTCCTTTACCACTCTACTCTTCCGTGCCTGAAATGCTCACATGATAGATGCAACTTTTGTAATCCTGAGAGTGGAAAGTGCACGGGATGCGGATAAAACAGAAAGCCAAGAGCGGCCCAAAGATTTCACAGATGCCCTGGAGAGTCCCACACTGCTACCTGTATCCCAACCTTTTCTGTGTAAGAGAGTAAAACATTAAATTGTGGGAGCTACTAGATTTGGGTTTAGAAGAAATACCAATTCTTTCCGAAAATGTGTGTCTTTCCCTTGGGACTCAGAGTATGCACTTAAAGAAAAAGAATATGTCCTGGGCAATGTGAACATTTTCCTACTCTTATTGCTGTTCCTTCTCCTAAAACTATAACTCCAGGTCTCTGCCGGAAAAACCATCAAGGAAGACTTACAGGTATAAGAGGGGACTAAATAGCGAAGGGGAGACCCACTAGAAGGGCCAAGTTCTTAACTTGCTTGCACGCTCGCTGATGAGCAAAGGAATTTGCATGGAAGAGGAAAGAAAATACACGCAGGGAATATGGGGTGGTTTCCAGCCATGACCATAACCATAAGCTATCTATGTCCATCAGTGAGAAAACAAGCGAAGAAAACTGGAAATAGTGCTGCAACAGAATTCATTACAGCCCTGAGAACGTCTAAGGTGTTCTGCAAAGCCCTATGATGGAAGGCCAGTAAGGACTGACCACCCGTGAAAGTAAGTCACAAAACACTGCACTCAAATGAGAAGGAATGACCAGGTGAATGGTCGGACTCACAGACAAACTTGTATAGTGAAGACCTGCAATCCGTGTGCTGTCCAATTCTTGCCCAGCAGCCATTTGACCCTCAGGGGGCCTAGAGCAGAATGGGATGTAAGGATGGGTAGAGATTCTCATCTTCTGTGCCTTTGGGAAAATGTGAGTTGCGGGGGGGGGGGGGGGGGGGGCGGGGCGGGGGGGAGAGTGGGGCAGGGGAAACTCACTGGCATCGTGGATCTACATCCCTACACTGGGCTGATATTCTAGAAACTGAAGTAAGAACTGTTAGGGAGGAAGCCACACCTGCTTGCAACATGAAGAATTTGTGAGGGACAGGGGAATTCCATGTACAAAGTCCGGCATTGACAAAACTACAAGACAGTCCCATGAGCAGGTCAACCAAGCCTTTTCAGGAAACAATAAGGAACTGAGAGGGGCAGTGGACATTAGCCACATTTTTCACTGCAGATAACCAGGGTGAGGCTTCCAACGCTAGGCTTCCTACAGACCTGCTAGTCACAGCCTCCTTTAATAGACACCAGACCCTGTCAGGGGTTCAGAGGCCAGGGCCTAGGTCCAGGACTCCTTCCTGCCTCCACTGGCTTACCCCAACAAGAGCGAGGCTTAATAAAAACCACATTCCATGTTCTTAGAACACCCATGAGACAATGTTTGCAAGTCCGTTACATCTGTGTAGGCATCATGTTTAAGTTTTGAGAGGGTATCCAAGCATGACTTCGCCATTTTAAAAAATGGAACTGAGAATTGGGTGAAGAGAAAGAAGATCTATTTCTTACCTGATGCTCATCTATCAGCATCGAGTTCTTTCACCACGGCCATCTATCGCTTTACGACATTTGAAAATAAGTCTTAACAATGTGATTTTCAAAAGAGGTGGTTCCACAAGCCTTTTACACACACACACACACACACACACACACACACACACACACACACACACCTCGCATCAGGGTCATTATGAACAATTCACAAGATAAATAAAAGAAAACTAGGCAGGCCCCTCAGGTCCACTATGTGAGCAAGACTGAAGACGATAGGGTTGAAGCCAGGCTGCCACCTTAGGCTCATCAAATAGTAAATAACAAATCCCTCTTACTGAAGCTTACCACATTGAGAATCCTAACAAACCCTTCACTTAAGTTAACTCATTCAGTCTTATTGCTGTATAAATTCAATTCTGGAGCTCCAAGGGGAATCGGGGCCTACTGTGTTTTGGCCGCCCCTGGTGATGCTCACTTTTCAGTTTCCTGAGGGCGGAGCTCTGAGTCTCTATCAGTGAGTCCCTGAGTGCCTCAGGAATAAGATGTGTGTTTTTGGATGCTGGTTGTAAATCCGTTGAGAAGATCCAAATACCCTGCAAGGACTCCATGCCCATACAGGAACTCATCCTGGGCAGTCTGCAGGCAGATACAGAATGGTGATGCCCTTTCCTCAGATCAGATGTGAGAAGAGGCTTAAAGAGGCCCACCTTTCCCTTCAAACTCCAAGCTGCAGTGCCCTGGCCAGGTACCAGTGCAGGACACTGTGGCCAGTGCAAGCCATGGGGTCAGGCTGTAGAGTAGAAGGAAATCATGGGTTAAGGAATCTGAAGAACACTGGACAAATGAGACAACTGAAGAAAAGGGACAAATCATCTACCCCAGGAAATAGAGTGAAACAGTGTATTGGGTATATATTATCTAAAAAAATTTATGTCTTCCTAAATGTTTGTTTCTGCCTTCTCATTGGTTGTAAACCCAACACATGACTGCTTCGTCACTGCCTGTATGTACAGCCCTCCAGGTCCTCTATGGTATTGAGATTAAAGGCATGTGTCTCCAATGTTGGCTGTATCCTTGAACACACAGAGATCTATCTGGCTCTGTCTACCAACTGCTGGGATTAAAGGCGTGTGCCACCACCACCATGCTCTTGCTATGGCTCTAATAGCTCTGACCCCCGGGCAACTTTATTTATTAACATACAATTAAAATCACATTTCAGTACAAATAAAATACCACCATAGTACCCTGGTACAGCACTTACTCTTTCTCTCCAAACAGTGCTCCGTGGCCAGAGCTTTGCAGGGATAATCATTGGCTAAGCACACAGACACGGGCTACAGAGTCAGATGCCCTTCAAAGCCAGGCTTAGTCATTGACTAGCTTAGCGTCCCAGTGCCCATTCATCTTGGATGAGCTAAGGCAACTGCAAGATCTAAGGCTGCCCTGAGGAAGTTGGCAAAGTCCAGCACGAGGCTACGTGTATTACAACATCTGTGCCACGGTTCCTGCAGTGACCCCTGTAACCAAGTGTGCTGGCAGGCTTCCCCAAGCCTTGAGTGCCAAGCCCTCACCTAGGTCAGCACCAGGGGTAGAGGCGGGGTGCAAGCGGATAAGTTCCCATCTCATCCTCATGGGAAGACGAAGTTGGAGTTTCCAGAGTCCTTCCACAAGACAAAGGGGAAAAAGCCCATAAAACAGGAGGCAGCTGAATGGATCCCGCCTGCTTTGATTTATGTCCCCTTTCAGCATACAATCATTGTTTTTAAATTAATATTTCAACTGTCTTTCCTAAGAAAAAAGGAGGGATAACTTATCTGCTTTTAAAAAGAAAGTAAGTCCAAAGGGCAAAGAATCTGCCCCCTTGAAATAATTCTCTCCAGAAAAGCTATAAATAAGATTTCTGATTCTAAATTGAGATAAGATTATCTAAGAGAGAATTTAAAAAAAAAAAACTGCCAAAGAAAAAATTTATGCACACATTAGCTAACTCCCAAGAAGGATCCACTCCTTTTACTTAAGAGGGTTTTGTTTTGTTTTGTTTTAAAAGCCTCTTTCCAATTAAAAAAAAAAAAAGTAAATTAGTGTCATTAAATCCTTTCAGACATGTGAACTAAATTTCACTTATTCCGGCAGCCCCGGGGTTCTGCCTTCTTCCGAGGTCCTTCTGTCTGCTAACCCTTTCCATTGTGACCCAGGCTCACCACCTCTGCTTGTCCCACACCCGTGGCTTCTGCAAGCTAGTCTGTGCCTGCTCCCTCACATGTCTCTAGTCACCAGAGTTGAGTCTTTTGGACTCTGGAGGTTCTGCTCCATCTGTCCATATCTCTGGTGCACAGCCATCATCAGCCTGCTTTAACTGTGTCTTCTGTGTATGACTTCACTCCCTGGGCCCCTACTCCGCCTTAACAGTCTTACCTAACTCCACTCATTTCCGTTCCATTCTGTGTGTATTCATAATCACATGCATGTTCATGTTCTGTATGAAAAGGCCAGATGTCAACCTTGGTTTTATTCTATATTGTGTTGTTGTTGTTTTGAGATAAGGTCTCCCTCTGGACAGCAAGCCCCAGGGATCCACCTATCTCCACTTCCCCCAGAACTGGGATTACAAGGACCTGCAACCCTGCATGGCTTTTTATGTTCTCAAATTTGCTTTACCAACTGAGCCATCCCAGCACTGTGACAGTATTTTTGCCCATGCTTCACCCAGCCTCAGACCTTTACTCAACTCTGTGGTGGCTAAGACCACTGGAAGGCCTGAATACCAGCTCTCTTCTTCTTCCAAAATAACAGAATCATAACGTAGAATGGAGACCCCTGGCCAGCCTCTCTTGCAGCTAAGTGTGATCATATGCCCATGTCTGATCTTGAAAGAGACAAGTGTGATCTCTCTTTACTCCATTTCCTTTTTTTCTGGGTGAGATATAGACATAGTGACAAACCATCCTGTCTTCACTTACATTTAGTAAGGTGGAGTAACACAATAGGAGTCTAAAAAGCCCTTTCTATAGCCTATGTTCTCACCTCATATAAGTCACTTCTGTCTGGAATCTTTATGGCAACAAAATTTATATTCTACTATACCATAGCGGTCATGATTATATTAAGCTGTGTGCTTAGCCCAGACCTCACTCTTGAAGTCCATTACATCCACAAACCTGAGGGCTATTTCCACTTGGCAACTACCACGGTTTCAACTTAAACCGAGACTTATTCCCCAGTACTCTTCCTTCTATATCCCTCTATTTTAGGGAGAGAATCTAGTCTCCCACTCTGTGTTTAAAACTTTCTTATTACTTTTGAGTCAACCTTCTTCAGGTTGCAAGTCCTACCCATAATATCAAGATCCCAAACTATCCCTTCCCCTCTAGACTGTGGTAGATAGGAGACCATGAGAGGAGAAGAAGAGGTGTTGAGAAGGGAGAAGAGACCAAAGGTTACATGTGACATGGAGGTACACAGAAAGCTAGTTGGAGTGGAGGGATGCGAAGAAGGGAAGGGTATGGGGAAAGGGGAGATAAGAAAAACAACAAAGATGAATTTTATTTAAAAAATAACAAAATTTAATTCTTTGCATGCTAATAAAAAATTTGAAAGAATATTAGTAAACACTCTTTAAAAAAACCCTATTCTTTCTCATATAGACCCTACCTTCACCCTGAAGAAGGACTCATTGAGGCACGTCTGTAGTGCATGGTAACAGATTTCTGCTTATAGTGCCCCTATTTACCAAAACTCAATAGGAGTTCCCATTTACTAAGCATCTAAGTCCCAAACACTGGCTTGAGCATGAGCATATATTATCACAACCACAAATAAGGCATGTGTTGTCATTATTAACAGATTCTAAGTAACCAAATAAATGTTGCTAAGGTCATATAGCATGTAAGCAGCACCTTGGAGCTTCAATAAACAGTTGGATGAAATGATAGATGGACAAATGGATGGATGGATAGATGGGTGAATGTCTCCCCAACACTCACTCTATCAACATTTCTAAATCACAGTTTCCTTATGTCATTTTCATTCTCCCAATTCAGAGTTAAAGATTAAACCCCCAAAATTTCACTGTTCTCATCCTTTATCTAAATAGAACATCATTCAAGCAAATGCTGTGTAGTTTTTCACTATTCAATGTAGCTTTGGACAGGAGCTCAGATCTTTACAATCACCCCTCCATGAAGCACTTCAGAGGAAATACACAGTCTGGTTCCATGACAAATCCTCTGCCACTCTTTATCACTGTTCTCTCCAACCAGAGAGACATTTTGGACCATCTCGAGAAATTTTGGATTACTACTGGATTTATGGATCCTGAGAGTTCATATTTATCAATATCAACTTTCTCTGGCCTGCCTTCTAGGCTCTCCATGACTTAGGCAAATTGGGCTTTGGAACCTCATCCCTAGTCCTGTGTTCCAAGGAGGACTCCAGCCCAAGCAAAGCTCATCATTTCTATGACTCACAGAGAGGTGGCCTTTCCCTATTCCATCTATTGCTCCTACGGTGGCTCTTTCTCTTCTGCAT
Source organism: Peromyscus eremicus (assembly GCF_949786415.1). Lineage (NCBI taxonomy): Eukaryota > Metazoa > Chordata > Mammalia > Rodentia > Cricetidae > Peromyscus > Peromyscus eremicus. Next base: position 114,615,762 of record NC_081417.1, on the reverse strand, counting down.
TGTTCTGGTTCTAGTGGATCATTCCATGGCCAAACCAAAGTCAGCTCTGAGGTCTTAGATACCCAGTGCATTTTGTTCACCTAGACTTTTAAAGCACTGGCTCTCAAGAGTATGCTTATTACTCTTAGAATGAAACCTGAGCCCTCCAGTAGTAGTTCTGATTTCTACTGTCTGGAATATTCTTCTTATGCATCAGCCTCCAGATCTCAGTTCTCACAAGAACTAGAGGAACTTCTCTGTCTATTCTTTATACAAGAGCAACTATACAGGTTCCCCCCTCAGACTCTGTATCTCTCCACACCGCTCCCCCTCACTTGTCTCATGTCCCCCATGGCCACCTGGCACTTTACATGCATTTGTTCTCTTTGTCCCCTCCAGACTAAAAGTTCCATTAGGACAGAGAATTATCCACTTCACAAGAGCACATCATACTCAAGAAATGAATGCAAATGAGTGACTACACAGCATGTTGACCACCGGTCCACTTTTATTTCTTTAGCGTCTTCAAACACAACATGCTTGTTTCTCCTCAGAGCCTTTGGACATCATTCCCAGGGCAGATGGAGGTTTTATAGGGCCTGCCCACATAGAACCAGGAGCCAGTAGGTGGGTGAAGTATGATTTTGAGAAAGAGAATTTCTCAACAGAAAATAGCTTAGACTGCTCCCAGGACCCTGGGGTGGCTGTGCCAAAACATAGTGAACATCATCATTCTCTTGGTTCTCTGGCCAACACTTGTGCTCATGTTCTCTTCCTTTCAATCCTCTGAGAACCACTCCGCCCTCTCCTCTTCAGGTGGCACTTGTCTTGCCAGCTAAGAGCCTGTCCAAATTGTTCTCACCTCTGAGGTGAATTCTCTACAAGTCCCCTCCATGACTCGGTACGTTCCTCACATCACTTATCACGAACTGACATGTTCTTTATTAGTATTTCATTTACTTGTTTATTGTCTGTCTTTACCACAAGAATGTCGGCTCATAAGGACTTGGTCTGGTTTAATGGTGCAGCCTGCCTGGAGCAATGTTTGTCACATAGCCATGCTAAAAAAAGATTTGCAGTGAAATACAAAGGGCTCAGCAGCCACCTCCTACACTCTGTGAAAGCCCCGATGATAAATAGGATCGGGGCAAAGGAACTTGGTAAATTAACTGGCCCCCTCTTGCTTGCTTCTCTACAACCTCTGGGAAAGTAAGCCATGATGGTTCTATGGCTAATGACCAGAGACAATGAATCATACTGGCCTTCGTTAAGTTCCTCTGGTTTCTGAAGAGAAAGTTCAGCCACATGCCTAGAAGAAAGCTCTTCTCACAAAGGATGCGAGGTTTAGGGATTTATTTGACATGTTATTTTGGAGACACTAGAACTTTCTAGTAAATTTAGGGAGACCATCCCATGAAAGCTTTTCAATACATTTCATCATGCTTTGCTATAATGACTGGTGATGCCCTGTAGACCCAAGAGTGTGATGAACTTTTAAGGCCAATTTTTGCTTCCTTCACTATTTTGAAATAGTTTGACCCTTGCAGGTTTGACTTACACATATCCCTCTCTCCTTCAAAGGCGTCTAGTCTAGCCCACTGATTCCAGAAACTTGACTGCTCTCATATTCATATGCAGAGATTGCTGAAGGTGGAAGTTGGGGTTAGGCTCATCTGCGTATCAGAGGCTGTCAAGGGCATTCAGTGTCTCAACCAACACGGGATTCGGATATACAGTCAAGTTTGGAAATGGCTGGGACTCCAAGAAACTCAACTACTAAGGAAGAGAGAGATCTTCAGGGCATTTATAGAACAAGGGAGAAAACAACTGGACCAACTTGGGAAATAGGTACAAATTTACATACACTGTCTAATGAAAAGTGAAATGCTTCTTCCTAGTTCTGCCCAGCCACGAAACTAATTTTCTTTTCCTTACTCTACACACATTAGGCATTGGCTGAACTAACTAGGTGTGTTAAAAAAGAAAACAGCAACAACAAAATAAACAACAAAACCCAATGGGCCATAAATCCCCAGCTTAGCCATTTTGAGAAACTCAAGCACTTCTGGAATTGGTACAAATTCAGGAGAACCAGGCTGGTCACTGAGAGAGTGAATCTCCATGCCCTTAGCACCTGGAAGAATTCCACCATCAGCTAAGATTACAGACATCTTGAGAGTGATGTCCAGCTCAGGGCAGGGATGTGGCTAAGGAGGAACAGCAGCCTTGTCCAAACACCCATTGTGTGAGTTCAGGCAAGCCGTACAGACACCCAAAGCCTCGGCTTCTGTATTTTTAAATGAGCAGAAGAATAAAACAAGTCTGGGTTTGGGTAACAAACATTTCTGCTCTGGTAACGTTTCTCCTCCTAATTTACCCACAGCCAGGCTCAAAACCTGCCTTTTTGATAGAACCACACAGAGGTGGAGTACGTAAATGGAAGAGCGTCCTTCCATGAGCAGATAATCAGGAAAAACTCCTTTGTGATACCACATTTAGACCTGATTTTATTTATTTTTACAGTTCTCTATCCCTTCCAGGCTCCTGAGTCCCAGTTTTTCCTTGAAGAAAGCACTGGGTCCTACTGTCAGTTAGAGACACTTCCTCGGGTAAGAGGAAGACAGTGTGCATTCGTGCCCATTCCTTCCAGCATACTGAATACTGTACTGTTTATGAAGGATGACCATTAAACATACCATGCTGTGTCATTGGATACATCACAAGTAACAAAATGGCTATTCACTGTCTACTGTGACAGATTCTGTGGCTTATGGACAACAGGAACTCATTTCTCACAATCTAGAGGCTAGGAAGTACACTATTCAGGTGTGGTCAGGGTCAGGGTCTGGTGAAACTACACTTTTAGTCACAGAAAGGTGAGAAAAGGATCAAGGGGGCTTCCTGAGACATCTTTATGGGCTAATCTGACATGTACGGGTTCCACAGTCCCCTGTCACCTCCAAACTCCTCCATGACCTAATACTGTCATATTAGGATTGGGTTGTTAGGGTTTCCACTTGTGAACTTGGGGAAAACACATTCTACTTATAGGACTCTGTGTCCAACTAGGTTCCAAACCTTAACCATCTTCTATATTGAAGCCTGGTTCAGGTAGCTGGTGGTGAACAAGCAGACAAAATTATCTACCTTCAAGGGTCTTACACATATTAAAGTAATCAAATTTCCTATGGTATTATTAATATTAGCTACTCATTAGGAAAAGGGATTTTCCTTTAAACTGAACTTCAAAGTACTCCCCAAATTTGTATTATCAATAAGAAATATTTGACCACAAGCTTCTTTTATGTTGTGTATTTACTTATTCAGAAACCACAGACTATAGTCTGTAGCATTATAGCACATATTATATAAATTTTACATAAGTAAAATATGTAAAGGGTGAGATTAAAGTAAGTATAATTATAAAATCATGCTTTCCTGTTTTGTTTTTGTGGTTATCTCAATGGGTCATCTTGTTCAGGCTGAGAGACTTAATTGTAGCTTGTGTGAGCTTTCACAAATTATCTAACATTCTGTGTTCCCACTTTCCCTGTCCAGTGGAGATAACAGAACCCATCTTGCAGTATTCCTGGGAGGGGCAGACAGAGATAATTTAGGGAAAGTACTTACTCCTGGCACATTATAAACACACATAATGACTGCAATTGTTACCAGCATGGTATTATTATCTCTAAGCAGAATCTGTTCACAAGCATTTAGAAGACAGATTGTGTATCTCCTAATGCAAACCTCTGAAGGGTGGATGGCATGCTGCTTAGCCACTGGTATCACCTAACAGAAGGGCCAAGAGTTCAAGACCCAACTGGGGCTCACATTCTCCAGTGTGACAGATGGTAGTGGGACATTATAGTATATGGTATCTGCTCCCAACTGTAAATCTTCCTGCCCAGGCCCCTGGATGCTTCTCTAGCTGAGACCAGTTCACACAGGTCTCAGCTGTCACCGCCCATCTGCCATCCTACCTCTGCCACAGTCTGTGGGGGGTCTGCACAGAGCTGGCTGGTGCATGCGGTATAGGTCACTAAAGGACATGGAAAAGCGCTCAGACTCCAAGGCAGATCCAGGAGTAGTTTTCAAATGTCCCTGTTTGTGTGGGAATGCTTTAAAGCTAAAGCGTGTTTTCCTTGGCAGAGGTACCCCCCATTAGATGCAATTTCTTTCTGCCATTTCAAGAATTGCTTTCTGTCTGCATTCTCTGTAACAACAGGGCATGGAGGTCAGCATAGAAATCATATTTCTCAGAATGTTCACATTAGCATAGAGGGCAGTGCATGAGCCCCAAGCGAAATACCTCTGTCCAGGCCAGCCTGCTGGGACAGCGATGACTAACAAGCTAGGCTGCTGCACCAGGGACGACATTGGGCCCATTCCCTGGCTGCTGCTCCCCAGCCAACATGGGCAGCGTGTGTTTAGTCTATCAGAGTATTTACTCAGGATGCCTATCGTCATGGAACCGAGACAGCCGTCTGGGAGAGGATGCTCTCAATCCCCAAGGAGCATAAGTCAGGAGAGGTAGATCTATTTTTTCCACAGGACTCTTTTTCCCAGCCTGACTCCGTCTCCACCACTAGGGGAGATTTAGTATGTTGGTCAGTCACGCTAGTCTTAGGCAAGCCTAAGTGCCAAGGGTACAGCTTTAGGATTTGACTGGTCTGGCAAAGCCCAGATAATTTCTTGGGTGGGAGGGTATGTGATGGTAGCCCCATGTTAATCCTTGAAAGGCTCATGCCTGGCATAGGGCATCCTCTTTGCCAAGCTATCCAAGCAAGGATCATCAAGACTGTCATAGATATACACAGTCAGTGCCCAAGAGAGGAGCCTAACTCAGAATCAGAAGACCCAGGTTCAAATCCCAGATGTTCAGTAGCCATGGGAAAACCCTTGCTAATCCAAACCTCTGCTCTATCATCTAAATAGTGGAAATGATAATCATTTTTCTTACAAGATTGCTTAGAAATTAAATAAAAATAACAAAATCCCAAGGGTATGATCAAATATTATATGGAAGATTTGATTTAGCTATTCTGCAATGTGTATACCTATAAAAACATTATGCTATACATCACAAATACATTTAATTTTCATTGGTCAATGAAGGAAAACCTTTTCAAGAAAGCTGAATACATATTTGGTTTTGTGACAGTGTCAAAGTTGAAGAGAACATACCACAGATGAAGCAGGACCCCCTAAAAAGGATAAACAGAAATTGAAGGAAACACAGAAGGAACTCTCCATAGTGACACCAGGAACACACTCTCTTCCTGGCCGAGTTTCCCCAAACCTTCTCAGCCTCATAGCAATGATTCGGGCAGAAGGAATCAGCACAGAAGGATCAGTTTGACTGTTACACATTGTGTCCGAAGAGCAAACCAGGAGCCTTGAGCACGTGCCTAAAGCCACATCCCAGTGAACGGAAGCAACTGCCAGCCAATGCTGGACAAACAGAGAAGCTGGGACTAGCTTACAGCTCAATAAAAACCTTCTTCTCACAGCGCAATATCCCAGGGATGTCCAGACATCCTAGAAGAGGAGGAGCTGGTCAGAACATAGGAGAGATCTCTTTCCCATCTCTGCAAAGCCAAGGATGTAGAGTAAACACTGGTAGGGTGTTACTGCTATAGTGCTGTAGGAACTACAACTTCCTGTACTTTTGCTAAGGAATGTCTTTAATCCACTGTATATAATTCAATTATAGTGTGCATTAAGTGTGTTGCAGAAATCCTATGCTGAAAAGAAGAGACCGTGTATAAGATCTATGATTGGGGGCAGTTAGAACATATTGGGAGGAAAGATGGGTTAGAACCTAGGAAGCCTTGCTGCTTGTGTTTGTCACAGCAAGTAAAGACATAGGAGAGTGACAAAGTGAAGATGTTCTGGAGATGGCAGTGTCTACCATATGTGTCAGCAGACTCCTGGAGATGTGAGGGATAAGTAATTGATTACGTTCTGGTGAGGGTACTTCTCAAAAAGACACCACCTCTAGTTCAATCCTTTCAAACTACAGGTCAGAACTCATTAGCAAAGTAGGAGGTCAATCCTAAGGCTCTCTAGCAGCATAGAAAGGAGAACAGTGATGTAAACTAATCTAAAACACAACTGCACCAAGAAAGAAAATAGGGAATTAAAGTGAGTGGATCACAGAGAGGGAAAGCATTAGCCCACGGACACATGCAGGGTGGGGCATTCTCAGATACTCAGTGTACTTGGAAATATGAGGGTGTTTCTAGGTTTCCACCTAAAAATGTGAAGTTCATTGCCTTGCTGCTCCTCGGTGACACTGTATAATAATGGAAATGGAAATAATGGAAAGGACCACGCAAAATGGGCAGTTTTAATCTTTTCTCATGACTGAATTCTCAAGCCTCCCATCAAAATATCCTGTGACGTTCAACAATTTCTAGCCCTCCTCATACAACATAATCTCATAGGGTGTGTGTGCATAAGTGTGTGCATGTGTGCGTGCTTGTGTGTATTCATGTCCAGGTTCTGTGCCCATGGACTGTGGTGTTGGTCAGACTGGGGACTAGTCATAGGTATTGTCACCACCTCCCCAGATGATATCAATGTGCAGCTGACATTAGAAGCCGCCGATTAGGTCATTCCTTATCCAGCATCTCCAGGAGCGAGGTGGAGGAGAAATGATCACCCCTGTTTTTCAAGTGAGGAAAGGAAGGGCCCAGGCAGTTAGGAAACTTGGCCACAGCTGTACCCATTATGTCAGTGTCAGAAGTAGGTGTGGAGCCAGGTCTCCTGTGTGGCTTCTACTACGGGCTCAGCGCTCACTGCTTCATCCAACATCTGCCAGCTTCAGAAAGGCTACCAAGGAGAGAAATGGTCAGAATCCCAGCATTCCTTTCCATGAAAATTCTCAGAAATGCATCAGCAAATATACATCCCTCCTTACAGGAATAGCAAAGTAGACCACTTAAGTAAATCAAGCCATTTGATGAGGGCCAAGAGAGCTATTGATACTAGTTTGCTTGACTCCAAGGAACAAAATCCTGAAAGGCATGGGCTTAAAATGAATGAAAATGTATCCAGTGCACAATCAAATGAAAATGCTGTGGGCCCGGGGCCAGGGACTATCTGCCAACTGGACGTCTTTCAGCGCCCTAAATTTAACCAGCTGGATTCTGCCTCCCACCCACCCCCTCCTTTTTGTAAGTATCATCTTTTGCAACCTTCTGAAAGGAAGAGATTTTCCTTTTAATAGGAAATCTGTATTTCATCATAAAGATAGAACATAATGCGCTGGGTTCAGCCAATGTCTTGGGATGTGGGTCCTTTGTGGATTGCACATTTGGCATCAGAGGAAGACTCGTACTACAGCAAGCTTATTTCAGGAGTGACAAGCACATACCTATGGAACTCAGAGCATAATATCACCTCTATCCCTAGCAGTTGAATAATGCTTTCTGTTTGCAGATCTCTTGATCATTTCCACAAATTGACATAATCTTGAACCTTCCAAGCTGTTCCAAAATACAATGAGCAAAGGGAAGTGAGGCTTCCGTGTGTGTGTGTGTGTGTGTGTGTGTGTGTGTGTGTGTGTGTGTACAGAAAGACTGAAAGATTAGACTTAAGTATCTCTAATAATTATGACTGAGAAAGGTTATTATATTCTTTAATACCTCTTCTGTAACAAATACTTAGCACTTAGCAATCTTCAGGGAAAATTATTTTAACTGGAAAAGGATTATTATAAATGACAAGTAAAAGAAAAGTAGCAATGAGGTTACCTATGATCGGATGACACGGCCATGGTTCTCTCTCTGTGGCCAGCTCATCTGAGGGCCACTTAGACACGTGGCTCTAAACCCAGTCTGTAGAAGTAGTGCTGTCACCCAGTGTCTGTGCTGTTGCTAAAGCCAGCATGTAACGGGTAAGCTTCCTGGGCCAGAGAGTGTGGCCTCTGGGGATGCTTAGGGACCACAGGGGGAGGTCAAAGAGGTGTCCATATCAATGGCTATTTTCAGAGTGAAGGCTACAGAGCCCAGGGGTCCACACTTAGGTTTGAGCCTGCTAAACCCACCTACTCTGTCCTAGGTTTGAGCACCTGCTCCCTGGCTCATCCATCAAGCTGCTCAGAGACTATTCCACAGCCCCCAAACAGCCTAAGGAAAGTTCCCTGGCTCAGTGGTGGCACCACAGGGGTCCAAGATGGGAATACAGGAAGTATTACCTGTCACTTTGCTACTCTACAAACATGTCCCAAATGGCTGATGGGTAGAGTTGCTTCAGTGAACTACACAAAGTACACAGTGGCAAGGAATAGTTGGGGCAGTGTGGCCTTGTGTCCCAAGCTGTGCCTCTAGCAGAAGACTGTGCCCTCCAAAGAAAAGGGCTTTTTCTTTACCCAAAGATATCTACTTACCAGCCATCATTCCTGCAATTCTACATCTGGCCAGAGAGGGTGTCTTTTTCTAAATCTCACGAAAGTGTGATATGAGTTAGCAATGGTCCTTCTCTAAGGGCCATTGATCGCATCAGTCAATAAAAACACAAACTCTTAAACAGGTTGCCAATTGACTTCAAGGAACCAATCTAAATGGAATCAGAGAGCAAATAACTGCAATAAGCTCATAAGCTCTATCATGATGCACATGAGGCTGAGAAGATCCTCAGTAGTGACACCCTAGCAGAGGACCTGGGATTTCCCACATGGTAGCCAATGATCATCTGTAACTCCAATTCCCAGGACTGATGCCTCTTCCTCCTTCTATAAGGACCAGGCACAGACATGGTCCATATACATATATGCAAACACTCATACACAAAAAAATTAAAGTAGATCAATCTTTAAAAATATACTGGCACATAACACTCATAATAAAAGCAAAATGAACACTGCCTACAGAAAAATGCTCAGAAGCATAGACAAAAATGAACGACAACGGAGGAGAATCAGGACCCCTCTCTCATCTCTACTAAGATTAATTGTATCAAACATAGACCTGGGGCTCAGAAAAGCAGAGTGTAGCTACAAAAGGTGGGCTGAAGTGAGTGCTCAGCCAGCTCCATCCAGTTCCAAAGCGCTATCACATCCTGAAACACTCCCTTGTGTTATTCACTGTATAGACACTTAGCAGGTCTGTTCCAGGCTGGGCCAGGAGGATGCTGCGTGCAGGGGCTGTAGATTTCAGATGCACCCAAGGTTCTTGTTTCAGAGCACAAACTAGGAGTAGACAGCCTGTATCTGAATCCCCTCTTGAGTCATCTCACTCAGTTTCCATCTCTGTAAACATATTCATATAGTCCGCCCTCCATTTACATGGGATCTGTAGCCACAGAATCAAACAATTCAGGATTAGAAATGCTGATGGAAAAAAATAAGTCTGCACTAAATATGCATAGACTTATTTCTTGTCATTGTTCCCTGCATAATAATTGTTCTCATATCACTTACATTGTGTTAGAGATTATAAGTCACCTAGATATGATTTCAAGTTCATGGGAATAGGAATATAGGTTATTTGCAAACACTATAATATTTTATATCAATGATAGTCCACCATTGTAGCATCCATGGAATTCTGGAAGCAGCCATCCCTGTTGCCCCCACCCTTACCAAGACTGAGGACAGATATACTTACCTAACAGGGTTTGGGTAAGGATTAAATGTACATATAGATGTAAAGTTTTTGTCACAATGCATGTCACAGAAAATACTATGAAGGGGCTGGAGAGATGGCTCAGCAGTTGAGAGCACTCACTGCCTGGCCCCATAATGGCTCCCTCTGTCAAGAAGTCTCTTTCATTGCTCTCCCTCTCTGTCCCTCCCCCAACTCGGCCATTTGGATCCTTCATGTTCCCACCACTCATCTGGCCCTGCCCCAACTTATTATGCCAGCCTGTGTTGACTCTCCAAAGGAGGCCTTACCCCTATGAGGAATGGATGGGGGGTGGGTGGGGGGAGGTGGAGGGGGGAGAGGGAGAAGGGGAGGTAGGGGGAACTGTGGTTGGTATGTAAAATGAAAAAACAATTTTAAATTAAAAAGAAAAGAGCACTCACTGCTCTTCAGAGTATAGCTAGCTGTTTAGTTTCTACCACCATGTTGAAGTGGGTGGCTCACAATTACCCATAACTCTAGCTCCGGGGGCTCTGATGCCCCTTTCTGGTCTCCATAGGCACCTGTACAAGGGTGGCACAGACAGACAGGTGCACACATAAATAAAAATACATCTTTAGAAAACGCTAGAAAGGCTACAGCGTGGTGTGTACCAGACAGTTACTACTAAAGCTGTGAGCAGAGGCCGAAGCAGAATCTTACCCTTTGTAAGCTTGATCAGCTGCTTAGGGAAGGGGCTGGAGCCTGGAGACCCATACAAAGTCTGCGAGGTGTGGACACGGTTAGAGGGAAGTGTCACTAACTGTGTCTACAGTTCTCTGCAGGAAGCCTGTCACACATGCATCCCTGTAAAAAGCTCCGGGGCTATCTGTGGTGCTATTGTGTTCCCCAAAATATTGCGTACCCTAATGAACCTATCTGGGGTCAGAGAACAGAAAAGCCATTAGATACTTAGGGTAGGCAGTGGTAGCACACGCCTTTAATCCTAGCATTCCAGAGGCAGAAACCCATCTGTTCAAGGATACAGCCAGGCATGGTGACTCACGCTTTTAATCCCAGAAAACGAGCCTTTAATCCCAGGGAGTGGTGGCAGAGAGCAGAAAGGTATGTAAGGCGTGAAGACTAGGAACTAGAAGCTTTTGGCTGGTTAAGCTTCAGGCTTTCAAGCAGCAGTTCAGCTGAGAGCCATTGGGATGAGGACACAGAAGCTTCCAGTCTGAGGAAACAGGATCAGCTGAGAAGTTGACCAGATGAGGTTTGTTCTGTTTCTCTGACCTTCCAGTGTTCACCGCAATAACTGGCCACAGGTTTGATTTTATTAATAAGACTCTGTAAGATTCCTGCTACAGCTATCACCACTAGAAAGACAAGAAAACCAATGACCAGACCCTCTCAGGATTTGCCCAATGTTAGGAGAGCTAAGTGAAGGCAGATTGCTAAGCTGTGCTTACCCCGGTACCTGAACCAAACAAAAAACCCACTTACACTGAAATTCTTTCAAATGCATGGGACAGTTGCAAGAACAGTCCAGAGAAGTCCTTGTTAACCAAATTTGTCAGTGTCGATTTTCACCACAGCTGCTGCCTCATGTGTGCAGACATTTACTTCTTAAACTAGTGAAGAGTTAAGTTGTATACATCACACCCCTCAATGCTTCAGCACTAATATATGCCATATTTTATAGTATATACGTATAATTAATATTGGTATAAATCTATTGTCATGGCCATATTCCAATTTTTTCAGTAATGTCTTTCATTACATTTTTCGCCCTCCAGCATAAAACCCAGCCCGGAATCACTGACTGCATATATTGGTCATGTAGCTCTAGTCTATTTTAACTTGGAACAGTTCCCTGGCCTTTGATTTTCACGGCGTTGCCTGTGATGAATGTAGGTCAGTAATTACACAGAATGTTCCTTGCTTGCACTGACCTGGTATTTCCTGTGATTACATGCAGGTTATTCATTTCCAGCCAGAATGCTACACAAGTGACGCTGCACTCTCTTCGGCTTGCCACATTCCTGCATCTGGACATCTGGATGCCTCATGACATCCATCTACCTTTTGGTGATACTGACCTGGTCACTTGGCCATGGTCTTATACATTTTCTCCACTATCTTAGTTACCATTTTCTTCATCACAACCCATGAGCAATGAGGGGAGATAATATAAATCCATTTATCCTGCTCATTGTTAAACCCACTTACTCTAGATTTAATAGCCATTGATAATTCTTGCAAAAAAATCTCTTTCCAAGCCCACTACTTCATAAATATGTTTCCATGACATTATGATGAAGATGCAGTCCCCCTCAATTATCTTTCTAACTATCCATCTAACTATCTATCTTCCTATCTAGTATCTATTGCCACTCAATCATCTATCTTCTATCAAAACATCTTGGTAACTGTCATCTATCCACCATCTAACTACCTATTTGTAATGATCATCTATCTATCTATCTATCTATCTATCTAACCATATTTAATCTATCTATTCATCTTTGTATCTATCATCTATCTACCATCTATCTACTATATATCCATGATTTAATCTAAACTAATCTTATCTATCTATCTAACCATCCATCCATCCATCCATCTATCCATCCATCTATTCATCTATCACCACAAAATAGACTTATGGATCCCTATTTTATTCAGTGTGTTCTTATATACTTTATCACACAAATTGCTCAAGATTTGCTATTTTTAAGCTGGCTCCTATATCTTCTAGACATTACTGATTATGTTTGCATACTTTCTGGCACAGTAAAATGTTCTGGGCTTAATTTGTACCATCCCTGCCCAAGCCACAGAATCATTCTTTTTTTCTTCTTCTCTTTTTTTAATGGAAGAAAATGTTATAACCTGATACTTCTATTCTTAGCCTGGCACACAGTCACTTAAATAACTGAATGAATGAATTCCTGCTTTCCTATGGGGCTTGTGAATCACTGCAGAACCAGAAAACCATCATTTTGCCTCTTAGAAAATGTGTGTATCAGAAGTGTCCTTCAGCCACTTCAGTAGGCTGGGTGTTTGGGTCCATCTCTGAGCTGGCTTGCTTGCCCTTCCTTCCTTCCTCCCTTCCTCCCTCCCTCCCTCCCTGTCTGTCTGCCTTCCTTTTTTCTTTTCCTTTCTTTCTTTCTTTCTTTCTTTCTTTCTTTCTTTCTTTCTTTCTTTCTTTCACTCTATAAGTTTGTCGGTTACAGAAATCTACTACACCACCCAAGGGAATCCAGAAAGCGCATGGGGAATCCACATTCTTTAAACCTCAGGGATTCAATAGGCCTGTGGAGTGACGGACCTAGAAAAGGAGCTGGATCCTCAAAACGCTCAGGCAGGGGCCAGAAGCCAGCACTGGTACAAGGTCCTCCAGTGCACAACTTCTCATCTCTGGACCACCCTCCACCTCTGTTTCAAATATGCGGGTCAGAAGGCTATAACGTCCCCAGCTGTAGGTCACACCAGAGGAGCCGTAGAATCATTGATCAAGTCCATGTGCACCTGACTGCCAATGCACTCTAGAAGCTGACTGGCAGTTTCTATCTCTTTCATTTTCTCTAAATATATGTGTTTCGTATAAATGTTCTAGTCCATTTTCTGCGACTATGACAATACCATGGACTAGGTCATTTGTAAAGGATAAAGTTTTATCTTCATTTCTGAAGCCTGGGAAATCGAGGGGTAGCTTTGGGTGACAGTCTTGCTTGTCAATACACTGCAAGGTCCCTAGGCATCTCAGGGTATCACATATGGCAAGAAGGATGGAGCTAAATTGGAATTTGTAATAGACCCATTCTTAGGCTAAACCACCAGAATGGCTCTGCTTTTGTGACTTAGTCACCTCTTACCGGTACCACCTGGTACCAATTTTAATATCTCACAGTGGGGATTAAATATCAATATGGATATTCAAGCCAAAATGCTGTCTCTGAAATGTTTGGACATTTAATTACATGTTATATTTCATATAATTTAATTAAAATATAACTCATTTATTTGAGTTTTCTTTCTCTGAGTTGGGGGGAAGGATTTCAGTTCAACCTCCTCAGTGACTAGCTATCTGAGGCCTCATCTTCATAGAGAAGGGGTCTAAACTATAATCCCAGTCATTCTGCAACAGCTAAGATCCCAAAACAGTGCTAACCCTGATACTAACACACTCCCCTCCCCTAATACCTGCCTTAATTGGGTTGAAGGTGACCTGGACAACAGGAATTGAAAAGTTCTTCAGATGGTGCTGATCTGAAGGAAACCATTGACAGGCACAAGGCAAGGAAAGTGGGGCCAGCAATAACTTGACAGCTCCTTATGGTTTGCTCAGACATCATCGAAGTCAACCTGACTCTCTTTCCTTCAGTGGCCCAGGGCTATTTAGGACATAACTTCTTAAACTGTGGGTCAAAACTCCATGGGGTCACTGAGCGTGCCATGACAAAACACTAATTGAGAATCTAAGGTGCTTCTGGAAGCCTTTGCCCATGTTGTGCAGTGAACCCAGCGCAGCTTGCTTCGAAGCACAACATGTGTGCACTTTGCACTCGGAGGCGATCGAGCTACCCAGCACCATCTGACCATCCCGAAAACACCTGCCTCAGATTCAAGACCATAGGAGCGTATGGCCTGTGGTGTATTCACTGTATAGACAAAATCGTCTGCTCACAGAAACAGAGTAACTTCACTACAGAAATCAAACTTAATCTTCCCACTGCCATCCCCTGGTGTGCAAGTATCAAACTGGTCTATCTTTGGACTGCATTGCTAGTGGGTTTGATTTTTAAAATTGCTGTCTGATGTGCTTACCTGAGCTTCATCAAAAAATATTTAATGAATTTTTGCATGAGACTGGGGCAGAATTTCTACCAGTTGCTGAAATAGCCCTAAATGTGCTTCTACAATTTCATTCTGTATATTTCTAGGAAGTGGCATTCTCAACATTGACAATTATAAATCACACTGTTGGGTAGTTCTGTAACACACTGAAAATGCTCCATGTCCTGTTTAGCCAAGATTTTAATTCTTTATGTAAATGTAAACAAGTACATCCATTCATTAGTTGCAAATTTGATGTCTTCTTTTAAAATGGTAAAATGGTAGGTATTCCCTAAAGTATGGTTTTATACTTACGATTTATTTAAATTATTTTACCATCAGTTTGATTTGCATTCATAGTTTATATATCTATATATCCAAGGACATATAAAATTTCCCAGGTAAGAAGAGACTGTGAGTGGAAAAACATTCAGAAGCCCTGATCTAGCAATGGAAAACAAAACCAAAAACAACAAACAAATAAAAAAAAACAGAATTATTTTCTTAATAAAATTCTAGATTTTAAAAACTAAACTGAACTAAAAATACAGCAGAAACAAAACAGCTGGAGCTCGCTTAGAGAAAGAATGGTTAACATTGTGGGCTAACCAGAGATTTCACAATCTAGTCAGTATGTGCAGAGCCAACACCCCATGCGAAGCCCTGGGCATGAATCTGAGGCCGTCCAACAGCACCCAGGGCTCCAGAGGTAGTGGGCACCAGGGAAAATCAGAGCACTGCAGTGGACTAGCCTGAGGCTTCTGCCTGTTTGCTACCATCTCCCTTGCAGAATCAAACAGGCTACAGGATGACAGGCACTACCAACAAGGTAGAGTGAGCAACTAACAGACTTCCACACTTACTAGTTCCCTCATTTATAATTCAAGTCATAAGAACATTAAGGACCATCTGCTAGAGGAGACTAGGAGAACACTTTAGTCAGGAAAGGACTTAGAAGGTTGAAAGTTTGATCCCCAAAATCCAAGCCCCCCCCTCAAAAAAAAGCAGGAATAATGGCATGTGCTTGAAATCCCAGAACCAGAGAGTCACAGCCAGAGTAGCCACATGGTGAGTTGTAGGTCAGTGAAAGACTCAGTCTCCAAAATAAGATCTCAGTCTCCAAAATAAAATCTCAGTCTCCAAAATAAGGTGAATGATACCACAGGAAATGACAACTCATCTCTCCATGCACATACAGCTCTCCCTCTCCCTCTCCCTCTCCCTCTCCCTCTCCCCCCCCCCTCTCTCTCTCTCACGCACACACACACAGACACACACACACACAGACACACACACATACACACACACACACAAAGAATACTTTCTCCTGACATATTCCTTGCTAGTAACTCAGATAGCCCCCATTTTGGAGAATACCCTAAGGCAGCTGTTCAACAGTCCTACCAAGGTGTCTGCTATCGTGCCGTAGGTGTGGCCACAGTCACTTGGAGCCAGGAAACCCAATGTGGTTATCTCCAGTAGCTTTCACTGAAGGATGAGGCACGGTTATCACACCTATGTAAGGAACATTGGCCATTTAGTTCTTAGGGTTTTCTTGTTATCTCCAGTGACATCTGGAGACCCAAGAAGAGTGGCCGGGCTAGCCAGAGGACAATTAGAGAGGTAGGAAGAACATGGTTGGATGAGTGCACCTAGCACAGTGCTGGAGGAAGGCTGAAGACAAGCCTGTCACAGTTGAAAGTCCAGTTCAGAAGAGCAAGTAGGAAACAGTTCTGGGATGGCACAAGAGGAAAGGCCTAGCGTCACTGAAAAGTCTATCTGGAAATGGTCCCTACTCATTGCCAAGTTCACATCACAGAAAGTCTCAGCGACTAAAAAACAGAAATCCAAGTTCACATCACAGGAAGTCTCAGTGACTAAAAAACAGAAATGAGTGTGGCCTGGCCCTGGTCCTTGAGAAGCAGAAAATTCATACGATCTTGACCCATTTTTTTTTTCTTTAGTTGATGATCAGACAGCTTCTAATTGAGAGACCACATCACTGCTCCCAGCTCTGAAAACTATCAACCCAAAAGTTCAAGCAAAAAATATCCTGGGCATGTACCAAAAACTAGGCCATGGATGAGATAAAGAGGTATGCTGGCTGACTGCCCAGTCATTCAACAAACAGCGGCACTACGCTTGCTAGAGGGGATAGGGAGAGGTTTAAGTCAGAGTCTACGTTCACCACTTAGCACCTGGTTGGTTCTTCACAAGTATTCAGAGAACTATTAAGACATCGAATTTCTTTTGCTTCTCATAATAGCCTTGTAGGGAGCTAAAGCAAATGCTTATCATCGTAGGGGCTCAAAAGGGTTATATCATCCACTTCAGCTTTTTTGGCTAGAAATGATGCTGTTAGGACCAGTTCCTGTGTGGTGTATGGTTTGAATGTACAGTGGCAGACAAGGCAGAATCAAGGAAAGGCGTCTAACTAGTGCCCAGGGCAATTCCCTTTCTCCTACTTCAGTTCTGCATTTCCATTGTCAATGGGTTGAAAAAGAACTCCCTTTTTAAAAAGGCAGCTTCTATTTTTTTTAATTATGCGTGTATGTTTCCCTGTAAGGAATAAGGGAGGAGTGTACAAATGATTTCAGGTGCCCTTGGAGATTTGAAGCAATGGATACTCTGGAACAAGAATTACAGGTGTTTGTGAACCGCCTGATGTAGATGCTGAGAACTGAATTCAGTTCCTCTGGTAAACTAGCACACGCCATGGAGCCATCTCTCCAGCCCCCCAAAAAATAGTTCTTAAATTAGTCATGTGTCTGAGAGAATACTAGCCTTCCAGAGTTTTAAAGAAAAGACGTATTTTTTTTTTTAAGCTACTGTTGCCCCAAAGTGTGTATTTTTTTATGACT
The DNA here is from genome assembly GCF_949786415.1 of Peromyscus eremicus. NCBI lineage: Eukaryota > Metazoa > Chordata > Mammalia > Rodentia > Cricetidae > Peromyscus > Peromyscus eremicus. The sequence continues at coordinate 114,598,511 of NC_081417.1, read as the reverse complement.
ACTTGGGTGGGAAGAATTTGGAATGTCAGGAGTCAACAATGCTTGCTTCTTTTTGGAACGCTTTTTTTTTTTTTTTATCTTCGCTATGATAAGTCAACTCAGTAAATGAATAGTTTAGTGATTTTTGTGACAAGAGTTTTGACATTTTGGTTGTGAGCCTAGCCTTTAATAACTAAACCATCTTTCTACTCGGTGCAGGGAGTTTGGAGAGTGACCAATGTGTTATGTTGTCTATAGTAACTCATGACAGCAAAGACAAACCAATTAGAAGGCTGAAGGCAGAAACCTTTCTCAGAGAGGGTCTTTGAATCAGTGGTCACTTACTGGGAGTCACATCTTTGCCTTATTGGTTTTCCTGGTTCATTCCTGGCTAGTCTCCCTTGCACCATTTCAGAAAAGCCAGTGATATTCAACTAAGGTTTGTTACCAGAGCAGACTTACAGAGCTTTTTTTTTCTTTTACATTTGAGATCACGACTACCTCATAAATAACTCTTTTTATCACAAGTGTGGATGTTCCCATAAGGCTACCTGCAACATATCAACCATTTCCAACATTATCTAATGTGCTAGACAGAAACTGCTTTGACCTCTGGGTTAACCGGAGTTAACCAGCAAATCTGACTGCTTTCAAGGCTCCTGACTGCCCCAGCTGCTGTTCAAGCTATAAATTACTGCCACCGGGCAGAGACAAGACAGAGTGTCAGGACCCTTTCTGACACTGTACAGTCGATGATTAAATACAGTCTTGGTTTCTTTTCTCAGCAATCAAGCATGGAGACACCGTATATAACCCTGAGAAAAGGCCTTCTCTCGGTAACCTAACCACAGAATGTTGGAAAAGAAAATAACCCACAGTGAGTGAACACAAGGAAGCTGCTCTTGACCATGCCTGTGCTTCCACTGGAGACACTTGATTTTCTCTACCTCGTCTGTGCCTAACCTGACCACTTCAGTGGGTCTCCCAAGAGCCATAACTTCCCACCAGCAATGCCCTCAGAGGCCAAGCCTTGATTTCTTTTCCTTCCAAGGAGAAACCTTGTGCCACTGGCCTCCCAGGTGCAGCTTAAGTGGACCTTCCCCGAGGAGAATGAGCCCAGCATCCTAGGCAGAAGTGAGCCTCTTCCATACTTCTTCCCCAAGTACCCAGGATACCTCAGCTCCAACAGACATTATACAGTAGTCTAGCAATTCCCTTCCATATTCACTTTCCTCCTTGGAAACTACAGTATCATGCTTTAGAGATCAGAATCTAAGTGCAGGATGTGTGGCTTACACCTCTGTGGAGCTGGGCAAATGCTTAGATATCTAGTAGATGAGGCTGAAAAAATACCTACTTCAAGCTTGTATTCACTGTTATGATAAATGGAAAAGGTACCAAAAGTGGCTGACTAAGATGCAATAAGTCTCCTCTTTCCGGCTCCCCCTTCGTCAGCATCAGCATCATCATTGATTTCTGAGCAGGGGCAGTAGTATTGAGTTTGTCATCCCTTCCTGGTTATTCATTCAGTCTCCAGAGTTTCAAGGTTAGGGGGTCCAACTATTTAACTGTTTTGTTGGGCTTGATTAATAGCAAAAATTCTCACTGGTTTTACTAGTTCGTTAGTTTTATTAGTATTTGCCCCCACTGAAAGAGGAAAGTGACCTCCTGGGCATGTAGTACTAAGTTTTTTGTTTGTTTATTTTTTACATAAATTTTTCTCCCATAGACTGATGATGGGATTTTAATCCTGCTACTACTCAAGGACAAGGCACTAATTTTCGTTCCTCAGGGGGAATCCCATTTTATATTTCAACAAACATCAAGCAGATTGCTTTTTTAAAAGTGTTCATAAAAGTTCTCCACACTCTACCCCAACTTCTCCCCAACCAAAGAGCTGGAGATAAGTGCAGATTGGTAAATTCTTGCCCAGTCAAAATGTAAAAGAATCATGACAAACTGTTCCCTGGCTCCCTCATCTTCCCTTTGAAAAGATAATTTACAATGTGAGATGGGTTAACTCCCCTTTATGTCGTCTAAATCCTCAGAAAATCTATGGCAGGCTCTGTCTGAAAGTTCAATTTCAGCGGGTAGGCCTCCCTCTTAAAGATCTTCTCAGGCCCAGACATTAGACATGGGCTGGCTGTCCCTCAAGACCCTGATATCTTAAAAGCAGGGGAAAAAATTAAAACAAACTTTTATAAGAAGGAAGGAAACCTTGCCAAAGCCAACCCAAATATTTTCTTTCTGTGAAATATAAATGTGTTGATTTTGATTCTTCCCAGCAGTCCTTATAAATCAAAGCCAGGGTAAGAACTCAGTAAACAGCTTTATCTGTCAAAATCATCCTATAAAATCCATTTGGGAAATGAGTAAAGTTCAAGGTAGAATGTGCTCTTTGGGCCAGTGGTGACACCAAACGTTTGTCACGTGCTTGCTGCAGGGGTCAGATGCTGTCATGAGGACTGCACAGGCCTGGGACCATTTTGACTCCATATAGAAAGCATATGAGGTTAGTTTCACCAGCACTGCATTTAACAGAACGAAGTGGACACCAACAAGTTGAAGGCTCACAGCAGGTGCAGAGCAGGGCTGCAGGGTCTACCTCAGAGTGGGGCCTCCCTAGAAGTTCTAAGTCTCATGCTCCCAGAGCCACCGCCTGGGGCCTCTCGTATCTCACCCATGGATCCTTCTTGTTGAACCCCATCAAGGCTGCCTGCTCCCTCCAACAGAACTCCTAGCCACCACCTTGCTCCCCAGGAATCTAGAAGCCACAAAGCAGTAATTAAATGAGGGTAAGGCCGAGCCAAGACCTGATTCCCAAGTCCTGGGGCCCCGGGCTTCCCTGCTCTACCTCTTCCCACTTTCTCACACTGTGGTTCATTGTCTACAGGTCATACTGACCCCACATCGAACACTCAAGTACTAAGCTTGTTTGAGGTCTGATGTGCTCAGTTCAAGAAGGTATCAGGAGTCACTTGGAATATGTACCTGCAACACTCTCATCGACATGGCATTTGTGAGTGGTGACCTGGGCTCTGGCCTTCGCCCTAGATCAGATACCAACTCTACCATGACCTTGGCTTTCTCACTGAACTTCTCAGAGACCTAATAGTATCATTCAACATACAGGCACAATAGTGTTTTCCACAACTGTAATTAAATCAAACATGTAGAACATTTTATAGTAGCCGGGACTCCATAATGTTATATAATCTTTGCCCATGAAAATTCAGGATTTGTCTTTAGCAGGACTGTGAACTGAAGCCAGGGTCTTATGCACACTAGTCCTGTGCTGTATCTTTGAGCTACCTCCCCCAGCCTGAAAGGCAAGATGTTTATAGCCTCTTAACTTGTATTAAAAGTAAAACTTTGGTTTCAAAGAGAATAGAGCAATGATATTCACAACTTATTGAATACTTATGTCAAATATCGGAATAAGCATGAAACCCACCTTTCGTATTAAGGCTCATTTCTGGGGAACATTAAGTCCTGCCTATCCCTAAGCAATTAACTTAGAGAATCTCACTGACTGCCATGAGCATTGAGGCCAGTCCAATTAGGCCTGCTTTATATATAAGAAAATAGGAATTACTCTCAAAGTCAGTATCATGGGCTGAGGTCCCACAGGCTATGAAAAGAAGCAGGCATTGCCCACACATTCTACCCTGCCCCTACAATTCCATTAGATACCTTACCAGACGGTTGAGTTTTTCTCAGGATCAATGGCTACTCTTCACCATCTTATCCATCCGCAGTGTTTAATTTAGGGAAAATTAAGTGAGGGTGAGTTCTTGTAACTTTCAGCAAAAGTTAATGAGGGCCGGCCTGGTCCCTGCTCTCAAACTCAGGTCTTACAATAAGATGGGGAAAGGGGATCTTCTTGGACTCCTGACAGTTACAGCAGGGACAAAGGACTAATGAACAGAAGAACAAAGAAGGGGCAGTGTTCTCACCAGCCCATGCACTAGCTCTCTAGGGTCCCTCATCCACTCACCTATAGGGCTCCGGTCTTTAAGCTGTTGCTTAAACTGAGGAACAGATATCCAGAGGTAGAATGAGTATCCAGAAAGGAACTGGGGAAACAGCATATACAGGCCCTCCATCACAACTACAGTCAGCTGGATATATGTTCAAAGCCAGCTAAGGGAGTCATGGGCCCTCCCTGGGACTGTTCTTCTTTATAAAACAGACAGAAATGACAGGAGATGATGCTAACTTGAGGACTCTGCTGAGACTCACAGGAGGCCATTCATGTTTGCTACAGTCCCTCCCTTATAGGAAATGCCACTTGAAAGTTCATTCCGTCCTGGCTTTAACAATACAGCTTCTGGGACACTAGGGGACCTGCCTTGGGGTGACTTGCTTACATGTGGGCCTCACATTTCACAGCACCAAACCATTCTGAGGAGCTTGACAGACAGGCCGAAGGGAAGGAGACAGGGACATTAATACAGAGGCCTGTCCTCTCTTCTGTCCTCTTCCTCTGCCAAGCAGAGCACCACTTTGGATTGTGGATATTGGAGAAGTCAAATCCATCAACCCTCTACCACCTTTCTTGCCTAGCATGGCCCCCAGAGGCCTGCTAAGAACCTTCCTTGGCACACTTCCACCTCTGTCCTGTGCCGGGTAACGTCTCCTTCACCCATCCTGCAGACACCTGCAGAGTATCTCAGAACATGACCAGAGCTGAAGTTGATTACGTGAACTCTACATATCTGTGGCTTGGCGCCAGGTCCTGAGCTAAGTGCTTATAAATACCTAATTGCTCCTCACTGCAAGCCTGAGATTTTGAGAAGTGGTCACTTGCTCACGGCCACAGATGAAGGTGGAACCTGAACTCATTCTATCTCAAAGTATGTAGCATGATCCTTGTTAAACAAATGTGGGGCTGTGGGAAATTTGCCAGTAGATGACCAAAAAAAAAAAAAAAAAAAAAAAATTTAAAATCAACCATGGAACAAATCCGAAGTTTTTCTGGCCGTGTTTGCCATGTTGCCTCCTAAATTCCATTGCAACCTTGGTTCTGAACACACAGTGTATGTGCTTAGGATGTGCATGCCACCATATCACACAGCACCAGCACACACTGCCCCCTAAACACCTCAGTTCAAAGACCACTGCGTATTATGAATTGCAATGCTTTCACGGAACACATAAAGTTTTCTTCTCTTACAGAAACATAATGATTTCATTATGGAAAACAGACTTCCAGTGTTTTCCGACCGTCATTCTTCAGCATGTAAGCACCTGATTAGTATGTCTTTGGGTTATATTGTATTTGAATGTTTGATTTTTTAAAAAAGTGAGGTTTAAGTTGCTGACTTAAGCTTCCATTAAAAATAATCAGTAAATGAATTTTGGCATGGGATTAGGGCAGAATTTCCAACAATTATACAAATGGCCATAAATACACTTCTGCCATTTCATACTATATAGTTATGCAGAGTGGCATTCTCCACAGTGACAATTATAAAAGCAAAACGCTAATCAACTGAAAAAAATGTTGAGAATGCTCTACAAACTGCAGTGTCAAATAGCTAAAATGGAATCCTCCATGTAGAAATTAACGAGCATATTCATGTCATTTGTATGCAAATTTGCTTTTGACTTAAAAACTGGTAAAATTAAATATACAGAAGATCTGTTTCAGAAAACATATCTTCATAGTTTATTATTAGTAATCACTTAATTTGTATATGTAGCTTATGTGTCTACATACCTAAGTGCCCACAAAAATTTCTCAGGCAAAAATGGATAGAAAAGGTCTCAGAGCCTTTCTCTATAAAACATCTGAACATATGTTGCCTGTGATTTATTTCAGAATTTTCTGCTGCTGATAGCTAAATGCCATATATATTTCTAAGTTATATTTGGTTAGACAGTGCATAAGCTATGTAACATTTGGTTACCATTTGCATAGCTTAAACAGGGAATCAACATTCCAGGGGTCCTTACTAACATCTCAAGTAACCTAATTAAGAATTCACATGTGAGGGATGGTTACTTAAAATAAAAAGGATGAGACTTCATGTAATGGGTCCAACTTTGACCTTGAAACACTGCCCCTAGTGTGGGCAGCAGGTAACTGCCACACCTGCCTATGACCTGCCCTTGGGGCATGGCTGACAGGGAGCCCTTTAGACTCGAGGCAGGTTTGTGCTGGCCCCTTCTCAATACCTCGTGGTCCTGGAAGCTGAACGGTAGACCAAGCCATATCTGCTGGATGGTACCTCATCTCTCCTGGATCCTGTAACCAACCCCTATTGGCTGTAAGTTACCTTGGAAATAAATCTCTCATGATTATCATATAAATTACGTGGAATTGCCTTGTTAATTACAGTTGTAACTTCAAGTACAACAAATGCTGTTGTCTGAGTCTGCATTGAGAGGGGTCATAAATGAGCATAAGTGGATAAGGGATATTAGAAAGAAGTTTTGGGGGGATCTGGAGATTGCTTAGTTGATAAAGCACTTGCCACAAGAACATGAGGATGTAAAAGCTGGTTTCCAGCCCTCAAATAAAAGAGCAGATGCAGCAGCTTGAGTGTCTAACCCCACAACTAGGGGAAAACAGGAAAGAGGACCCCTAGGACTTGCTCCACTGCCAGTCTAGTGAAACTGATGAATTCCAGTTTCAGTGAGAGACCCTGACCCAAAAACAAAGGTCACAAGCAATTGAGGAAGAGGCTGATGCTAGTCTCTGGCCTCCATGCACATCCACATCCACATAAACACACACAAAATACATGCACATATACACATCGTAAGACAACATTTCATAAGTTAAATCAGCAATACCCAAGAAGTGATTGGCTTACAACACTCTATGGCATCTCCATATTGGCATGAATGGGGCTTAGCATCATACCTGTGTTCAAAATGCTGTAAGGCTCTATGTTCCCTAAACAGGGTGTCCATCACCTGATGCAGCTAGCAGACTGGCCAACTGTGACAGGAAACTATTGCATGGCCTCAGCCTAAATGTTGTATACCTGTCAGTGGACTCAAAGACAGCAAGAAGGGGCTTCCAAGAGAGTGCATTTACAAAGAGCTTTACGAAGGCTTGTGGACCTTCAGGCTAAGAAGTACTTATACTTGGAAAGAATCCCTCTATTCCTTGCTTTCATTGGCCCATGTCACTGGGAAGATGTATATCTTGAGACCAGAAGAAAAAAGGACCTGATAACAGGTAAATGGATAAAGATTTTGGTTAGCTTACCACAAAGCCAAAAACAAAACAAAACAAAATGCTGGAATCTCTGCCTCTAAAGGACCAAAGACAACGACCTAGCAAAACCCCATAGCTCTGTCCAAAGACTCACTGTAGTGACAGCATAGTTGCCATGGTCCTGGGTCCTGAGCTAGACCTCTAGGTTAGAACTCCAGTGTCAGTTCCAAGATTCTAGACAGGAGGACCAAATGAGCTGCTGAAAGAGAGAAAGCACACCGAACAACAAAGCCCTGGAAAGTGAGCTACCACTCCAGCATGTGGGGATCACAACTGCTCCGCAAGGGGCACTCGGTGTTTGATGTTCCTTTCACAATTTCTTTCATCTGCCAGTTCAATCAACAAACATGTACTAAGTACCCAAGTACTGGGAGATACAGACATAGAAGAGAATTCTATAGTACACCCTTGGTTGAGTCCGTGGTCTATGCCCCCCAGAAGCTCACAGCTTCCTGTGTAATCAGACTCACTTCACAAACCCAGCAGGCAGGAAGTCCAGACAGGCTGACTGGAGGAGCTGGGAGTTGAAGTGGGTTTTGAAGACGGATGGGAGCTGGCCTGGGACAACTTGCTCACACATGCACATCTATTGCTTAGTTTGCTTTATTTCCCACCTGTGACTTTGTCTCACCAATCTCAGTTATCCAAGAATATAAATGTCCAAGGCTTGGTGCTTACAGACAGACAAAGGAAGTAAGTATCCCCCTGAACAAAGAGAAAGAGCCAAGATACCAGGGCAGGGGAAGTCTAGAAAAAGAAAAAGTCCCACCCCCATCTCTGAGACAGGAAGTATCGTCTACCTATTCGTGCCTCTGCTGGTATAAACTGTAACAGTCTTTAAAATCAACCCTTTTATCTGGGCTGCTCCAGCTGTGCCAAATTTCCAAACCCCTCCCTCTGACTTTTATGAGCCTGACCTCTGACAGGGGTCAATCTGAGGGCGCACCATGACCTTTCCTTGTTGGAATTTAGTAAGGGACAGTCCACAGAAGGATGCAGATTTGGGGCTAAATTAGGTTTACCCCAAGGAATTCTTTCAAGGTCTCCGAGTCTGAGGTGAGATGTAGAAGCTGAGGTCCAGCTGCAGACCAGTGACAATAGAAGGAGCTGGTCACAAGTGAACACTAAGTATCCAGCACCATCCTAAGGACTTACCCATATTAACCGGGTGCTCCTTAAAAGAGCCCAGTGAGATAGATGCTGGAGGAGTTGAGGAGACAGCACCCCAAAATACGCTGAGGGCACTTAGGGACTAAGAGATGCAGGCAGCGACTTCCCTGTGCTCCCCTTATTTGCCTGACTTCCTACGGAGACTGGGGATTGTCACCAGGCCCAGACAGACTTTGTCACAAGCTGTCATCTCTTCTTCCGAGGGCCCATTCATCTTTTCCCCAAACCATTTACTTTCCCCTCTCCCTGTGAAGAGAGCATATCAGCTTCTAAATCTCACTGGGTCAGAGGCACTCACTTTTCTTTCATGTATTGCTCTGTACCTATAATAAATCTATGTATCTTCCCTTCAACTAATGTGCTGTTAGTTGGTTCCACAAACCTTCAAGAGGGTAAAAGGACAGTCTTCTTCCCTCTCCCCCAACACCATTAAGATTTCTATTTTGAAGATGAGAACAAGGATATAGCCACAAAATCACAAGGTTATCGTAGAATTCAAACACTACACCATGAGACCACAGGACTGCCAGCAGGTCTCTCTAGAAGAAGTATATAAGCCTAGCACCACATTCGTGAAAGGTGTGCTGTGTCTACACCGTGGGACCGCTGTTGATGCAGGTACAGCCACCCCACACACCCAAAGAACCACATTCACATCTTGTGTCTGCTTAGACGGCACTTCTGCTACGCCTGCTGCAAAATGACTCAGTTGCTAATAAAAGCAATGTCTCTCACCATGACTGGTGCCAACCCCAGAAGCTAAGTGCCAATGGCCTCTTGGCTTTTCCCACCAACTTTTCTGGATGGCTCTAAGCAGACAAACCACCCAGACTGCTGCAAATGTTACTTGAAGAGACCACGCCAGGAGCAACAGGAAAAGGGCCCACCCTCATCGCAGCTGGAGTTTTCCGAAGTAAATCCATCCTCCAAAATCAGTGATTATTTCTACCTAGGAGTTTCACAATGCTTGCGATCGCCAAGCACTCTCAGATCCATTTCATGAGCACTTCCCCAACCCCCTCTGTAAAGCTGCATTGGCCATTTTACAAAGAGTTTCGATGGTATTAGGGCAGGGATGTAGGTACTTAGAGGTGGCCTCAAGGTTCAAAACCACTCTCTCAACTTCAGAGTGGCACATCATCAGGCCAGCTGGCAGAAGGGTGCCAACTGCATTTCAGTTTCTCATTTGCCAGATTTCAAAGAACTACAGATATTGCAACATTTTGTTAGGGCTGGAAAAGGCATCAGCCAACTTTTTAACACTTCAAAACTAACATAGGATACATGACTGAGGCAATAAAAGCCACAGGACAGAATGTCCTAACTATAAATTCCTCAAGATTACAGATTAGGGACACCTAAATTGTCTATGGGAGTATGGGCTGGGAAGTCACAGAGAAGTGGGCCTCACCCCCCTCCCCCAGGACCAGTGGTGTAAATGGGAAAAATGGCCTTTTCTGCACTGAGCAATGGCTTTATAATCCATTGGTACACACGAACTTAAGGAAAGAGGAAAGGGTGTCTTCTGGTAGCAGAATACCCAAATAATCTACATCCTTTCCTTGTCCAAGCTATACAGATGTGTACCCTTCTCGAGTCAATTTTAAGAAACCCATGAGGAAATGTGGGTAGTCAGGGATCCATCAGATTTTGTTTAAATGTCACCCATCACATTGTTACTCCAGTTTCTGTTACAATAAGATGATATTTGAGGTGAGGTATTCTATAAAGAAAAGAGGTCACCTGAATCTAGAGTTTGGGAACTGAAGGTTAATTGAGTTCAAGTTTAGGTATCTCTATCAATTCAGCCTCTGATGGAGGACTCCATGGCAGAAACCATTATAAAGTAGGAGTTTATGAAGTAGAGGTTGTGTGGTGAAATAGGAAGCCAAAAACACTCAGGGGCTAAGTGTATGATTTTGTGTTGTTGCTTTAAATAACAAACAACTATTGTGGGCCCTAACAAGGATCCTGAAATAACTACATTAATCCCTTCCAAGGATAAATATGCACACATGTCTACCCACACCATAATTTTACCTTCTCATAAGCTCTGCCTCTTAAAAGTTCCCATCAGTTGTCAGCACCACCATACAGAGGATCAGCTTCCAGCATACAAGCCTTTGGGGACATACTCTAACTACATCTAAACCATTAGACTAGGGAGTAAACATCAAATGCTCCAAACGACCCTGCAGCTAAACATCTGCATTGTTCTCCTCGTTAAAGGTATTAGCTTGTTCTACTTCAAATTTCTTGTGCTCTATGCCAGTCTCCCTTGTCCAACTACAGCTCCAAGTAGAACCTGCACCTCCCGTGGTTAGTTGTGGGCTCTGAGTTCAGCACACAGAACAGCACAGAGCAGGCTCCTATTCAATAACTGAATAAAGCCTTTGGGAGCAGTGAGCTAAAGGAGACAGCCCTTCATCACACCCTATTGCTCCAAACAAAGGCTCATTCGTCCTCCCACCTCTTCTTATTAGGCCTACCCATGAACAGAGATTCTCAAGGCTTAGGGGAAAGATAATGTTAAAAGTCATTTCTTGTTGTACTGTATGAACGAGAATGGCCCCGAAGGCTCATGAATTTGAAGGTTTGGTTCCTTGTTGGTAGACCAATCAGGAAGGATTAGGAAATGTGGCCTTGTTGAAAAGGAGTGTCACTGGGGGTGGGCCTTAAAGTCTCAAAAGCCCACATCAGGCCCAGTCTCACTCTCTCTGGGTCTCCTGCTCCATCACCATGCCTCTCTGCCACCCAGCTTCCCACCATGATGATCTGGACTAACCCTCTAAAATTCTAAACAAGTCCTTGATTAAATGCTTCCTTTTATAAGCTACCTTGGCCATGGTGGCTCTAAGACACTTGTACTTTCTTTTTACTTTAAAATAACTTATGGTCACGGGAGCATTCATTCTGTTACTCAATCCACATCCACTGAGTGCTTCACGTATGCACTTTGCTAGACAACAGAGGTACCATGACCAGAGTCATCAACTTGATTTTCTAGTGCAAAGAATATGAGCTATAAACAAACAAACATGAAAACCAGGCATTGATGAATGCAGAAAGAAAATTTAAAAACACAAAAATGAAAATCTGAGCAAGAGAAAGAACATAGTCAGGTGGGTAGGAATGGGGAGGATCTGGGAAGAGTTGATAGAGGGGAAAACATGATCCAAATACATTGTATGAAAGAATTTTAAGTGAAAAAAAATTAAAGTGGGATAATGTGTTAGAGGTTATGTGGTGACTTCCCACAGAGAAGATGGGGACCTCTATAAATGACAAGATATTTCCAGCCGTGTGATGATCTGACTGTCAGAGGCAAAGGAAGTCCTTGGGCCAGTGGCTTCGGAGAATCAAAGAATAGAAAGAAGGTCACTATGGTTGGTGCTCCATGACCCAGAGCACAAGAGGCATCTGTGGAGGCAGGGAAGTGGACAGAGACCAGATCAGGCAATGACTTATAAGGGAAGAGCTATAGATAGATCTGAAGTGCAGTGGAAAACCCCAGGAGAATGTGAGGGGAGGGAATGAAGGATCTCACTACAGAGGCTGCCAAGCAGGAGGATGACAACAAGCCACTTCAATCATGTAGGCGTGAGAGAAGCCTGGCTTAGACAGCGAGCAGTGGGTCGAAGTGAAATTTCAAGGCAAAGTGACGGAACTTGTTGATAAACTGTAAGTGACAGAAGGAAAGGGACGCATGAGGAAGGCTTAGACTGAACACTCCAGAACTCTGTGCCTGTGGGTCTGGCAGCATTGGTTTGATTACCCCAAAGCCCTGAGACGGGGCACTGCCATACCAGCATTTAACTCATCCAAGCTAGCAGGGTTGTGATATTTTTTTAGATGTCACAGTCAGACTTTGGGGGATCTCAGCACTCTGCCTATAAATTAAACGTGCTCTGAGCAAAGTGGGGCTGTTGTGGCATGCTGGGATTCCGAAGGGCAGGTGTCATATGCAATCTGTGTTATCCCATCAGTTGCCCAGGGTTTTGTGAGCCCCGTGATCTCACATACCCTGTGACATGATGAGATGTGACAGGTCTTGGCCAAGGAAGCCTTCCACACAGCACAGGAAGTTGGCAATCACTTTCATTATTATTGTTATTAGTTTGAGTAGTTCTTTTCCTCTGCAGGCCGCTGCTAATTTCTAAGACCAGATGGTCATCAAAGTGGCCAGTCTACTGTCTGTGGGACTCCATAGGAGCAAATGTAAATGGCAGGGCTAGGAGAACAAAACCAAAGTCCATCTGGCCCATTTGGAGGTTCCAGACCTATGCTCTCTAAGAATCCAGCTTCCTCTAATCTGAAATTCAGGCAATAAAACCAGAGACTCAAGCAAGGGCTGTGAGGATTGCCTGTGAGGATGTTCTGTGCAAAGGGCTTCCCATACTGCTGAGCCCATGAAAGTACTTAACAAAAGCCCCTCCTTACCATTCCCATCAACACTAAGAATGAAAAAACCTAGGTCTCCGGCCTGCGGGTCTTCTCTTATCCTAGGGGAGGCGAGCTGTAGAGCTCTTTATGAAAGTCTACACGTGTAAAATTCAAAAACTTCAGAAGCAATTCCTTCTCTTGCAAAGAGAAAGGTGTAATCAAGAAACTCTGAGCTTTATCCTAAACTGGTATCTGGCCCTGGAATAACATGTACACCATGAGCTGCTAACCAGGTACCTGAGGCTGCTCACCTCATAGCCCTACGAGAGCGAATGAAGCAAGCACAATTCAGGAGCTGTGAAGTTGAAAGGGCTTTCCTTCCGTTAAGAGAAACAGAATGAAAACCTGGGCAGGTGAGCCTGCCTGAGCTTTAGATGCCTCATTTATAAAATAGGAACAATGTCTTTCTCCTGAAAGTGTTATGAAGATTGCATAAAATACCTTGCATAAAATGCTCAATAAGTATTATCCCCTCTTTACTTTCCCTTTTCAACAGACTTCTATAACAACAATAAATTATTATCATTATTGAAGTGTTGGTGTTTAAACCCAGAGCGTTGCCACTGAGCCGCAGCCCCAGCTGGGTCACCCCCTCATTCGGAACAGGTTCAGCGGAGAGGGAAAAGCCATCATTGTTTTCTAGCTATCAAAGAGCGGCTGGGGGAATCTGGAGCTGAGCTGACTTGTTCTAGAAGGGTCTACAGCTAGCTTCCCTAGAAAGTCTTCCCATCGCGGGAATGCAGAATAGGCTGTGATCACACTTTCCCCTTTGGGAAGGCATACAACAGTAACTCAACTCACGAGAGCTCAGCGCCCTCTCTCCTCACAGCAGCTCCCTTTGTAGTTCGCCTTTGGTTTTCCCCAGAGCCTCTGCATGCCACCCTCAGTTGCCACCACCGCAACAGACAGAGTTCCACCAGTCCTGTCTTACTGGTGGGGGAAACCCAGACACAGAAAGCCCCCATTACTTCCCTAAGCTCACAGACAACAAATGAGGCCCGGCCTCTGGTCCACCACTTGTCTCTGCCATACCATCTAAATCACGTTCTAAAGAGGACAGCTGGCACTGCTCCGTTAAGGCATGCTGGGAGTGCCACTGGGAGCCAGTTGCCAAATGCACGTGATGGTGAGGGTGAGGGTGAGGGTGAGGACCGTGCTAAGAGGAGGCTGCCTCTGTGGTGTGTAAGTAACCATCTCTTCCTGCCATTATCTCCAGGTTGCCTTTGCCGCGGCCAGTTCTCTTGCACCTGGATACTCCAAACGCTCACGTGGGTAGACAGCATCACCATCCCCAGCAGACATGTTAAAAACCCAGACTCCCCAGCTCTACCACAGAACTGCCAACTCAGAATATGCATTTTTCCATGATTCCCAAGAGATCCTCATGCATGTTAAAGTTGAATACAGTACGGCTCTCATGGACACAAAGTATGTTGAATAGTCAATTCAGAATGTTGGACGCTGATAAAATATCCATCCTGGCAGCTTGGTTATGATTACTGAATTACTTCAATCTTTGATTGTCTACTCAGGAATTCTGCCAGGACTGAGTCCTGGTGCCTGGCATAAAATAGTCCTCAATAAATATTTGTAAGAGGAACTGAAGATGAATTATCTAATAAGTTGGTACACTCATAAGGTCTGCCCTTGTTCCTACTGTTTCTTTCCTCTGGAGAAGTAACTGAATTTATACGTGGAAAAAACATAGAATAGTGCCAGACATACAGCAAACACCTGGCCTTATGCTAACTGCATTGACAGGGAGGGCATGGAGGAGCTGCATTCACGCCAGAGGACTTGGGCTTTGAGAGAGAATGTGTAGCCTGGGCCACCTTGGAACTCTGTGAGAATGTCAGTTGGTTGAAGGAAGGAACAGACACTCTGAAGCATATAGTAATGCATAGGGAAATTATTGCAGTGGATTCCAGGGAAATGATTAAGTGTCCAGGAGAGGTGGGCTGACAGGTCATCAGTGGTGGTATGTAAACTATGTTTGGCATAGTAGCAAGAAGCAAAGTACTTCCTCCTATCTGTGCCTGTCTCTTGTCTTACTTGTGATATGATGATAAGAGAGACAGGGTAATGAATCATGGTGGTGGACAAGGGCATGATGGACAAGCTTGATCAGTCCAGACAGACAGACAGACACTTTAGGTTCAAAGGGAGCCTCGGATGTTAATGAGTTGCTCTTGCCAACCACTTCTTCCCTTTGCCTTGTTCTTTCCCATCAAAGCCGGCTTCCTTCTTGCCTTGTCCCAGACCAGCAGGAGGCTTTCCAGTGCTCTGTCATGGGGCCCATATCCCCTCCCAACTGCCCATGCTACAACCTGGGATCTGCCAGTTCTTCCTCCTGCTCCCCTTATTTAGCGGCTAACTATTATTTTAATACTTAATTCTTGTCTATTTCGTTTTGCAAACACACTAAAAATTCCATCAGGTCAGGGCCTATATCGTGAATTTCTTTGAGAGCTCCCAGAGTGCTTGACAATGTGTAGCATGTACTGATTTTTACAAAAAGATAAAGGTAAGAGGCCACAGTTTTCCTATCACATTTAATAAAATAGGAACGCCTCCCTAACAACCTCAGCTTGCAGCATCTTAAGCCATATCTTATTTTGCCTCTGCTAAATTCCCATTTAGTAATTGTTCTAGATGATTGAATCATCTCATTTTCTACGCATTCCTATGATCACCAGATCATAAAGAAAGCATTCTCTGGGGCAAGTTTCAAGTTATTATATCATTTACGTATCACAAATACTTAGTAACTGCTCCATAATTGTCCAGGGCTATGTTAAATGTTTAGATACATTAACCATTGTGACAACATGGTCACGCTGGCACGGAAGATCTCTGTCGGATCAAGAAACAGACTCAGACTGGTCACTCAAGGTCACAGAGTCAGG
The DNA here is from genome assembly GCF_949786415.1 of Peromyscus eremicus. Lineage (NCBI taxonomy): Eukaryota > Metazoa > Chordata > Mammalia > Rodentia > Cricetidae > Peromyscus > Peromyscus eremicus. The sequence continues at coordinate 114,582,782 of NC_081417.1, read as the reverse complement.
AAGCACAGACATGCTTACCTGCGACGCTCCTCCATCTCTAGGCATCTTCATCTTTGGGAAAATACTGAAAAGAGTACCTAATAGATTGCTTATCTAATGTAATGAATCTATTCAGCGAATACTGTACATAGGAAAATACTACCTTTAGGGCAATCCAGCACTGGCTATAAAACATACTCTTTTGGCTGGTTTTTGGCATAAATGTCAAGGACAAAATAAATTTCTTTCTTTCTTTCTTTCTTTCTTTTTTTTTTTGTTGATTAAAAGAAAATGCTCTCAGTGGCAGCTATTAAATTCTGTAGCTAAAGAAAGAGGGCATTCACCCACACCGGCTCTCTTTGCTCCTTAGTCACAATGCTAAGCTCCTATTAGCTGCAGAAAAACAAAACAGAATTTTTCTTCTCAATATGTCAATATAATGCAGCCTTTCCCAAAAACAATGTTAAATACAAAAATAGGTATTTTTTTTTATTGTGTGAAGAAAACCAGCTCTACACTTTGACCCCAGGCACTGAACCATCATTTCAAAGATGGTTCAAAGCATTCTTGTCCCGTTATTTACTCTCTAGATATTCCTGTTTTTTGTAAGAAATGTCAGTTAAAAAAAAAAAAGAAATCCAGATATACATTAACAATCATTAATATTGACCTATCAAGACTAAATGGTTGTAACTCCTTATCAAACTTCTCTTTTTTCCAAAAGAACAGTTAGAGACATTTTTGGACCTTTCTCCTTTGACCTGAACAGCCCTGTCCACAGATCTGGGGAAGCAGGTGAGGTCCCAGGACACTCCCTGAGCCCTGGCTGCCTGTGAGACTCTTTCACACACTCAGCCTCATGCCTCGCGACTTGTGTGGGCAGCATTTGGCCGTCGCTCTATTTACACAAACTCCCTAACGGTCTGGCACCACTGACGTCTCAGAGGGAGGCACAGTACATAGAGTGTTTCACAAGAAAATCTTTAAACAAAAGGAATTCAAGAAAATCCCTGTTTAATAGTGAGTTTTTACCAAGCTCCTAAATTCTCGAGAGCAGTGAAATATTAACTTTCCCCAAGTGGGAACACAGAGCTCCCCTTGTTTCTGCTCATACTGTTGGGTCACAAACGCTCTGGAGAGGAGAGCATTCGTTCTTAAGAACCTACTGAGGTACCTCATCAATAGCAGTTAAGAAAGCACAGGATTTGGGCTCGCACAGACCTGCGTTCAAATTCTGTTTCCCACCTTTGTCGTGTCTCAAGGACTTAGTGTATAAATCAGGGATAAAAGTGGTAACGGTCTCCTTGCTCCAAGATTCTACAGCATAAGGCGTCCCAAGTACAGTAAGCACACAGTGAGTGGTGGCGAAATACAAGCAGCCTGCCATCATCTGGACTCTCGAAGGGACCTTTCTTCAGCAGACAGTGCGAAAAGGTGACAAAGAATCACCCCTACTCGGTATCCCTAGCTCTGGTTTAGTGCCCCCTTGTGGCTACCCCTCTTAGACCTTCCTCCCTGCCTTTGTGGTAAACCAAGTCATACATACCCAAGTCACTCCGTGCCAGTCCAACAGAAGGTACTGTGGGGATCTGCATTACAGGGTCCCTGTGTTGTGCTGTCTGCTAAAGGCTGTAACTATGGATTTGTGTACTTGCTTGACTGATCACCCCCTCTTCCGCAGCACTGTGGGTTCCAGGTTGGCTCTTCCTTACTGCCTCAGCACCAAGTAAGGAGAGAAACACTCTCCAACAGTATCCTGTTACAAGCCCAAGAGGGTTCTAGATAATCCCAGGGCAACCATTTTTTCTTGCCCATTTCATTGTGCCACGATGGCAATCCACACAAGATGCCTGCTTCTACCAGGAGCAGGTGGCAACTTTAACAGGCCTACCACATTCCCCACTGCCAGCCACAGCCATTTCCTGTGGCCAGAGCTCTCCCCAGTGGTCTACAGATCCTTTGCCACATGGTTCCATTGGCCTGCACAGTCAACCTTGATTTTGTAGCATTTTGGGAAAGGTAAGATGTTGATTGGCTAAGTTGACATGGTGTTATTTCTGCATCAGTTTCCATGAAATAACATATCACATGATCATGCTGAAGCAGTCTCATAAAAAAAAAAAGGGGGGGGGTTAGTTTAAAAAGATGATAGGAAGTTAAATACAATTGGTGGAAATTTAATCCTGTTTACAATATCATTAAATGAAAAGCCATGTTATTTTTATAGAATGAACAAAAATTAAAAAGTATACACTAAAAAAAACATCAAAAGTGGAGTTTCTCTAGGTGTAGAATTCTTTTTTTTTTTAAAGATTTATTTATTTATTATGTATACAGCATGTATGACTGCAGTCCAGGAGAGGGCACCAGATCTCATTACAGATGGTTGTGAGCCATCATGTGGTTGCTGGGAATTGAACTCAGGACCTCTGGAAGAGCAGCCAGTGCTCTTAACCTCTGAGCCATCTCTCCAGCCCCCTAGCTGTAGAATTCTAAGGTAGGGTTGTTTTCCTTCCTATTTGCTTAGGCATTTTACTTGAAATACATCCTTCAGCTCTTCTGAGCAAACACTGGTGGTACCTTCCAAGTGTCGGGCTCGTGCCAGTACCAGAGCGCCACAAAGCCAGCTTAGCCCCAATGAACCTACAGCCTAGTAGAAGATGGAGAAATCAATCAAGTAAGTATACAAATTCATAGCTATAGTCAGAGTCAAGAGCCACAAAGGGGGGACACCGGGCACTAAGAACAGTATAGGAGGGGCTCAATATCTCAGGCTGATGGGCTAGATTCAGGGAACACACCCTAAAGAAATAATGTAGAACATTAATTATGTGCTGAAGGGACAGGAGAAGACCTGCAGGCGTGGGACCAGCACAGGCTGTGAGGCGGCCGGCACACTGACAGACAGTCCAGGGCTGAAATCAGACCCAGCGGCTGGAGCTGAGCATTGGCTAGACTGATGAGCTTGAGGCAAAAATCAGCAGGGGCTTTTGTAAGAGAAATGTCTCCCATGCAGTGGTGAGCACGGGAGCAGCAGAATGAAATGATCAGGACGGGTCACAAGGGTGCCTGTGTGCTGAGGGTGCCATGCTGAGACCAGGTGGGTGCAGAGCTGGCTGGGGTGGGACCTCTGAAGCCAGTCAAGGCGCTGGCTGCTCCTTTCTCTAGGTTCTGCTGGGAACAAATGAACAGCAGTTCCTGGGCAGAGAAAGGCAAATTCCACTGGCACAATGTTCAAAACGCTATTTTATCTCAAAGTCTGGACCTGGCGCTTTGGAGAACAAATGGCAGGTGTATTTACATTAAACATGAAACCCCTTCCATCCTGTGTTTGTGAAGCACTGAGTCTTTTCTTCCTGGCTTCACTGGGGGTTTGCCGTCTACTCTCTCCAATTACTACATGACTTTACTTTCTCTCAATCCTTACAAGTCCCCTCCTCCTACTCCTTTCAAACCTTTTTGCAAGTATATACCAGCTGGTTCTGCACCCACCAAAGTATCGGGGCCCCACAAAGCTCTTCTTCTCTCCTTCTCACCACAACAGTGGCCGGATCACAGGGATCAGGTTGAAGCTATTGTTCCTTCCTAAAGCAAGGTTCTGAGGGCCTTTCCCTTGAACATCTCTGCAATCAGGGGAAGAAAAACTAGGTGTGGGGGTGCTTCTCAGCTGTAAGCCTTGGGAGCAGAATAAAGGGCAGGTTCTGAAGGTTAAGAATGAACTGGAGATAAAAACAACTCAACTGTCCTGGAGAGATGGCTCAGTGGTTAAGAGCACTGGCTGCTCTTCCAAATGATCTGGGTTCAGTTCCCAGCACCCACATGGCAGCTCACAACTGTCTATAACTCCTATTCCAAAGGATCTGACACTCTCACACAGACACACATGCAGGCAAAACACTGATGTACATAAAATACAAATAAATTATTAAAAAACAAACAAACAAACAACTCAATCATTCTCGAATGTCCCCTGGAGGACAGGTGCCCAGAACAAAATTAGCTTCCCAGAAAGACACATATCCTCATAGAAAAAGGTCCCATACTGTTTTCTAACAGGCAATACTGTTAAGGCAAAATCCTTCCCTGGGCATGACCGACCCAGTGACTAGCACATTACAATGTATTGAGCATCTTCAGTTCTGTGAGTACCACGTGCCAGTAGTAAAACACTCTTCACACATATTCCACTCCTTTACCCTGTGCCATCTGTTAAACACTGTACATCAACTAGCAGTGATGCCCTTGATTCTGCCCCCGAGTGGATGTTGTGTAGCAGGAACTACATCTCCACTCCCAGCCATATTGTCTGTGGCTCAGAAATGTGGTGTCAGAACCAGAACGGAATTTAAATTCTGACTTTGCCACTTGTCAGTTTAATGTGGACTTGGGCATACCACTCAACCCTCAGACACTCTATTTCCTCCACGTTGTTTTAAAAGAAAGATGTCCACATGGGGACCAGATGAAAGAGCCATACCCATTGTATCTAGTAAAGAAGGGGAAACTATTTTGGTCCAGTACCCTACTGGGAACAACTTACTCTGAACACACTGTCCCCCTGTGATGCTTAGCACCCTCCACCCAGCTGGGTTCCCCGATCCCCACAAGTCTTCATCGAATGTGCTGCACAGAAGCCACCCTGGAAAGAGATCAATTCCACCTAGAGCAGATGAGGAGCAAGAGTGCAGGAACGGGGCAGATTTCAGCCAAGTTTTCTCCTAAAGATTGACTTTATCGATCATTTCTAAACTGACCCTGTTGGGAGGAATTGCCCTTTGCCAAGCAGAGAAGAAGGCTTTGAAGGTCATGTGTGAATAACACATTTGGTACTTGGCTAGGGTGATGGAACAATCTAGAAAAAAATAAGTTGACTGTACTTTAAAAAGCCTTAAGAGTCATGCAAAGGGATTTGAACTATCTACAACGAGATTTCAGAGTTCTCAGCTTCTCTCCCTCTCTCTCTTCTCTCCTCTCTCCACCTCCCTGTCTCTCCTCCCCCTCCCTCACTCTGACTTTAGAGTGCTAAGTTTGAACTCAGCACCCAGTCATGGACATGCTTTCTCTCCCCTCTTGACAATATCTCATCCCAGGAGCTCAAGCCACACAACACACCAGCAAAATCACCTCAACACTCTTGGAGTTGGAGTCCTCACACTCTGTGTGGCTAGCCCTGAAACCTCGCTCATGTTTGTCTCAACTGAAAATCTGTGTTAATAAAACCGTTTCCGGCCGGGCGGTGGTGGCGCACGCCTTTAATCCCAGCACTCGGGAGGCAGAGCCAGGCGGATCTCTGTGAGTTCGAGGCCAGCCTGGGCTACCAAGTGAGTCCCAGGAAAGGCGCAAAACTACACAGAGAAACCCTGTCTCGAAAAACAATAAATAAATAAATAAATAAATAAATAAATAAATAAATAAATAAATAATAAATAAATAAATAAAACCGTTTCCCCCCTGGGTCTCACCATCCTCAAGTTTATTTCAGGGTTCTGGTTACTTACCTGTACTGAAAAGGAAAGCAAGAGCTACTAAAGTCGGATCATTTTAACCATATATCAAAATACTTTTTATATAATTTTAAAAGTTTAATTAGAATATAATGAGTTAGATATCAATATGATATTTCCAAATAAAGACTGTTTTAGCTAGTCTTCTTCCTACCCATGACCTCATCCTCTGCCACCCTGATCTATCCTGGTAACCCTCTCTCAAGTCTCTTTTTCTCTTTCATGCCCCACGTGCTGACACCACCCTTCCTCATCACCTATTATTATCCCCCTTTCTGTAATTTTTTTAGGTTTTACTTATTTGCGTCTGCTGATGTGTGTGCATGTATACATTATAGGCTACCAAACACTTCTAATTATTTTACATAGAGTCTGGCTATCTGGCCTAGGCGGGCCTTGAACTCCTGGTATTCCTCCACATCCCACATGCTGGGATTACAGATTTCATGGTGTACCACCATGCCCAGTCTCAGAACACCTGTTTGAAAACACTAACAGCACTTCAGAACATGGCCAGGGCTTTTGCCACCGAATCTACAGTTCCCAACACTGGCACAGTGTTTATTCCCAGAAGTTTGACAAACCTTCACCCTGTATCTGTGTCTGCATGGCTAGCAGAGACTCCAGGCAAAGCTGGCACTCATGGGCAATGGAGTGCTAGGACAATGCCCTGGATGGCAGACAACAGAGTACTCGCATACCATGAAGAGCCATTCAAAACCAGAACCAGCAAAGCCTTCCATCCACCTTGGCTTCTATGGGCATCTTCCCTTGCTCCTCTCCAAACAGCTGGGACAGATAGTTTACGGAGGGCTCCAGATCAGCCTCACAGGAAGAGAGGTGATGACAGAATGGCCAAGTGCTGCGACCAGCGTGAGCCCAGCTAAGAAGATCGGAGGCAGCAGGCCAAACACAGAGTCACAGTCCAAGATAAGCCACCACCGGGGAGCCCGTAGCTGGTGGCTGAGTAGTTGCTCAATGAACATATTGAGTAAACAAGACTTGTCACCACCATGGGGAAAGGCAGTGACAAGAGACAGGCCATTCACTCCCAGATGCACATCTACCCCCCAAGTCATCCCCCTCCTTTCACGACTGTCTTTGTCGCTGAGGTTGAGGACGGGGCTTACACTTGGAACCCTTAAAATGCTGGCTGTGTACCGCCTCCTTGGAAAAGCATGCGAAGACCAGAGAAAGAGTTGGCAAGGCAGCAGGCAAGTTGCATCATCTATGCACAGGCAGCTTTTCCTTTAAGATCCGTTTAGAGAGAGAAAGACTTTCGCAACTGCGCTTATACACTCTGTCCTTTATCAAGCAATAGAAAACCTGAGCAGCTCAGTTTGCTTCACTCCTTCCCAGAAATAAAACCACACCGCATTCCCGAAGATGCAGGGAGGTTTTTTTCTTTTTTCTTTTTTCTTTTCTTTTTTTTTTTTTTTTAAAGAAATGCAACAGTTTTTGGAGTGGGGTGGAAAAATGAAATGACCCAGCCAAGTAGAGACATCAAAGCTGACTGTCACTATGGGACACAGAAGAATCTGCCTATTTCTTATCCAAAGGGCTTCCCCCTTACACCAAGGTTAATTTGTTTGGTTAATCCCAATCATGATGAAGGATATCCTGCTTCCCAGGACTGACAGCAAAGCAGCTGAAGGACAGATCGAAGGGCCCCAAGTATGAGATGAGAGTATATTAACCCTTAAGTTAATGAATGCCTCATTAACCCTTAAGGAGCTCCCAGCCTCCCTGTGACTGAAAAGAGCCTGTCCAACCACAAAGTTCAGCTGTCCAAGGTCCAGCTGCTGCCTCCTCAGTCCTGCTTCATTCCTACCTGGCCAGCACCAGGCCATTGCCTTCACATCTCTTTACATTGTGAGTGTCATCCATCCTTTCCAAACTGCTAACTCCTCTCGATAAACTGCTTCTCATCCAAGTCTAGGTCAGAGCAGGGCTGCCTTTCTCCCATATGTCCAGTAGATCTCTGGGCCCCAAGGCACTCTGCAAACCCTGCCTTTTAGCTCCATCTTCTCTTTGAATTAAGATGAACTTTGTCCATCCCCAGAAGACTAAGAACTCCTGGGGTGGATGTCAAGACTGTGTCTTGGTCCTCATCACCCCCACAGCACATCGCATACACTAGGTTCTCAAGAAATGTTGGCTGAGGGTGTAAAGAGATGGCTCAGCAGTTGTCATGCTTACAGAGGACCTGGATTCAGTTCCCAGCACCTATATGGCAGATTACAACCTTGTGTAACTCCAATTCCAGGGATCTGATACTTCTGACCTCTGTGGGTTCTTACACCCATGTAAGAGACATACATACACTCAGACACATACACATAAAATAAAAAGTTGGGGTTTGTTTGTCTGTTTGTTTTAAAGAAATGTTTGTTGAATGAATACAAGAAAACCTAATCTCATTCTCGTGGCCTGGGTGTCTTCCCCATTTCTCTCAGTATAACCCTTATATACTTAAACTTCCAATTCATTCAGTATTAGTGATTTTATAATAGGTATGGTATCACTGTATACCCAGAGCCCACAAAAACTAGCCTTAGAGGCAGCGGCTGTTATCTCTGTTCTACAGATAGAAATATGAGGCCTGTGAATGCAAGAAGGGTAGGTTCAAACCCAGGCCTCATCAATCTAGAGTTTATGCTACAAGCTTCCTGGGTCCAAAATGGAGTCCACAAACTTGGAAGCATCATGATAAAGTGGGGATCAACATGCTCTCCTGTGACTTCCTTCCCTGAAGATCTCCTGAAGTCACCAGTACACATAAGGAACAAGCCACCCCTTGGGTCCCTGGGAGTCTTCCTTCCCTCTTACACAAAAATCTAGAAACATCTAGTCTAGAGTTAAGTAAGGTAGATGTGGCAGAGCACAGACCACCCTGGATGAAGGTCCCCATCTTCTGAATGACAAGCCAGCAAGTCTGCTTCCACACCTGTTCTTGACGGTCCTCCATAGATTATACTGTGCCAGGTACCCTGAGAGTCACAGTCCTCTCTTAGCCACCCAGAGGGAGGAGGAAATCAAAGACACAAGCAGCCAATGGGAAGCAGGGCCAGGAGATTGTCCCAGTGTGGGGCTAGAGTTCACACAGCTGAGCTGAAGGGATAGGATTCCAAGGCCACATTTCAAGAAGGAGCTCAGAATTCTCAGTCCAAAAACCCTAAGCATGGCCTTCCTGCATCATTTCTGCCTTCACAGGACTTGCCCATCTCTAAGTTAGCCGAGGAGCCCTTCCTGTGAAGATAACCGTGAGCTCTCCCTGACAACAGCATCATATCAGTATCTACATCATCTTCTCGCTCCTTTAGCTGGCATTTCTAGTATTTACTCATTGGGTTTATTTTGTTTGGCTCTAGCACCGTAAGATCTCACTCATGGTGGGCAAACACCCATCACTGAGTCCCAGTTCTTCCTGTGTGGGTATCTGGGGCAGTTCTCTACTGGTCCTCTACCAGCTGATGAGATTCTCTGCCCACCTGTCATCAGAGCTCAGAGGGATTCAGCAGGAACAGCAGGGCAGAGAACACAGGCACCTAGGACAGTGTTTCTGCCTCCAGGAACCAAAGGAGACCAGGGCACTGCAGACTAGATTCAGTGCACTGTGTTAGGCAATAGCTCAATAGTCTTATGAGGCGAGCTCCCAGGTGAGGAGATACATCCCTCTAGTACCACCAACTTGGGAAGCTGCCGCAGGGGGATCACTTGAGCCCAGAAGTTTGACACCAGTCCGGTCCATATAGCAGTAGACTGACCACCTCAAAGAAAAAGAAAAAGGGAAAGATAATCTTTGGAAGACTGCTCAGCTCTGGGGACCCTACACCCCAACACCAGCCCATCCTCCCTTTCCTACACTCTCAGACCAGAAAGCACGAAGATCAAAGTTCTTCCACATTAGAGAAAAGACTATTTTTTCAGCATGCCAAAGAACTCTTAAGGGTTGTTCAAACCCTTTGAATGTTTTAAAATAAGGCCAGGAAGTGAGACAGAGGACGATCAACAAGTGCCGATCAATTTCAAGCACTTCCAACATATTTATTCCATTTTCTCCTCGGTTTCATGTAGCAGTTACTCACGCTGATTAACTTGAAAAAAGAAAACGGGAACAAAGCCGACCCAGATGTGTACAGCGCCTCGCCCTGGGAAAATGTGTGTAGACTTCAAACCTCCCACACTTGAAAGGCAGCAGGGGGATGAGGCTGGATGGACTGAGCTCTGTCTGAGTCCACCCCCAACCCCCCACTTGCAGCCTGGAGGTCACATAGAGGGTAAGACAGCTACCATGACTTGTCTGTGTCTTCTAGATCTTCTTGGGGGCAGGGGCTAAGAAGAGGCATGGGTTTTGAGAGGTCCTTTACCAAAGGACTGCTGAAGACAACATCCACACACTACTTCCAATGTATTAGCAGGTATAATTAATGAAAGCCACACTAACTAAAAGTGACTGAGTTGGCCTTCATATTGCCTATCACTCAGCTCAGTTTGGGGAAGAAGGGAGGGATAAGATGAAAGGGGGGAGGAAGAGGGTGGGAGGGAGGGAGAGAGCTTTAAGGGCAGGCAAGGGAGGATGAGCTCAGGTAGAAAGTAGGAGGGAAAAGGGACAGGAGGCAGGATAGAACAATTGATACAAGGCCTACCATGACTCAGAGCGCTTCCCTCTCTCCTACCTCACCTTGACCCTTCATGGCCTGAATTCCTGCACATCTGGCTTGTGTTAGCTAGCCCCTCAGGAGAACTCAGTTCCTAGCAGTGCACTCTTCATCTGAGACCTGACCCTGCTGGAAGAAACCCAGGCTTTGAGGACAGAATGTGAGTCCCCCTGAGAGCAGAACTGCAGGGCTCCACCACACCTGGAGCTGTGCAGGCCGATGTGCAGCCTTTCCTGAAAACGGAACACATAAGGTGGTAGGAGCAAGTGCCCCAGAAGCCAGGCCACTATCGTGCCTTACAGAACATTACCAATAAAGAACTTGGGGACAGTGGGGGGATCAGCTACTCAGCAGAACAAATGCTGGTTTGGGGGTCTTCAATTCAGAAATAACCCTGGGGTTATTTCTGAATTGAAGAAATAACCCCAAATAACAGTTTCACTCAACTGTTTTCCTTCTCTGGCCTTGGTAGGAGAATGAGAATTACTTGTCTGCCGCTCGCACTGACTGTAACCTGCCCAGGTCCTTGTTAAAATCAGTGAATGAGAAGCGTTTCAAGTCTCGAAACATCTTGACAAGAACCTTAGCAATACTACACACTGCTAAACACAGAGTATTTTCTCCTAGAGCAGTGGTTCTCAACCTTCCCAATGCTGTGACCCTTTAATACAGTTCTTCGCACCGTGGTGACCCCAACCATAACATTCTTTTGTTGCTACTTCATAACTATAATTTTGCTACTGTTATGAATTGTAATGTAAATATATGATATACAGGATATCTGAAGCACAACCCTGTCGGGGTCACAATCCATAAGTTAAGAACAAAGGGTCGCTGGGCAGTGGTGGTGCACACCTTTAATCCCAGCACTCGGTAGGCAGAGCCAGGTGGATCTCTGTGAGTTCGAGGCCAGCCTGGGCTACAGAGTGAGTTTCAGGAAAGGCTCAAAGCTACACAGAGAAACCCTGTCTCAAAAAAAAAAAAAAAAAAAAAAAAAAAAAAAAAAAAAACAACAAAAAAAGGAAAGAAAGAAAGGAAAATAAATAAATAGATAGATATGGATAGATAGATATAGATAGAAAGATAGAAAGAAAGAAGCAAGGGTCACAAAGGGACTCGTCGCAAAGTTTCACATTTTCCCATGAGAACCAAAGGCCAGTCACCTACACAGCATGGTGCGTCTCTAGTCAAATACTTGGGTTGTGGCAAGGCTTGTCATAAAAGAGCAGTTACCATTGAATATCTTATACTTAAGGATGTGCCAAAGACTTAACATAGTTGGCTTCATCTGTCCAAGGTGAGTATCAATGGCCCTGTTACAGAGAGGGAAACTGAGGCCCAGAATACATTGGCAACCTGCCTGAGGCTGTAGAGGAGTCAAGAGTCTGTGGCTGGGGTGCATGCACCTCCTCCTCCAAGGACACTGCCAGGTCCCCATGCAGGGTGCTGCTACTCTACTGAGCTGCTAGTGATGGCAACAAGTACTCAGGACCCACAGGATCTTACCTGAAACTCACACAATGAGACCCAGGAGTATCGGAGAGAAGAATTATGGAGAGAGCTGTCATGAGCTAAGCAAGTGTGCTCTCTTTTAGCCAACTCTGCTCCCAAATGCTAGCCCACAAGCATCCACAGAGCTCTCCTTTCCAGGCCTTCTGCCTTCCTCCTCGTCTTCCTTGAACAGAGTGTGCACAGCTTTTCTCACTTGTCCATTGTTCTCGATAAAGGAACGAGCCACATCGCTTTCATTTTGATTTGAGGACAATGTGTGGCTTTTCTTTTGACCAAAACTAAAAAAGTTTCATGTGCAACCAAAAGAAGGTTTCCTGTTTTGTGCACATGCATCAGAGGTGAACAAAATGGAATCTGTTGTTCCAGGCCCTAAAATAAAACTAAAGCACATATGTTCTGTAAAAGCATGTTTGACAAGATCAAATGACCTCTAGGGATGGGGTGTGATTTTCACTAACTGTGCCTCTCTTACACATGATTCTCCCCCATGACTCTGGTGGACAGGGTGGGGTGCAATGGGTTAAACCCCACCCAGGTGCATCTGGGTAATTACCCTCTGGACACTTAAAGAGCTGACTGCAGGTTTAACCTTGAGCAGGCACAGGGGCTTAAGGGAATGAACACAGCTGGATATGCATTTAAGAGAAATTCAGGGGAACGCCTGAACAGTCATGAGCTGCATGAGATTCTTGGAAAGGTCACTCTGAGGTTTACATAACATGTCTTCTACAAACACACACACACACACACACACACACACACACACACACACACACACACACACACACAGATAAAGACAGAGACAGAGAGACAGCGAGAGAATGACAGCCTGTATGCTTTGGAGGTGAAACCAGATGTTTCCAAAGGGATCTTTACCATCAACAAAAGAGGACATGGGAGGAGTGTTGGCCCATCATCAATCCCAAGCTAAAGCTTATCAGAATCCTATCTGTGCATGTGGGCATGTAAGAGCAAGCAGCTCTCGCTGCAGGGCTAACAGGGGTGGATAGCTTTTCACCAAGTCCTAGAAAGGGGCCCTAGAGCAAGGCCATTGCCAAGTTCAGTTCTTCTCTATGTTATATGAGAGTTGTGTTTCACCTGTCCTTGCAAACCATTCTACAGGAAATGGACACAGGAATCTAGACAAAGGAAAGGCACCATAAATGGCCAAGTTTGGGCATGCTTAGCTTAAAGCTGACAGTGATTGTGATACCCACTAAACTATTCTGCCCCAGTAACCTCAAATACACTATCTTGTTTTAATTATTAGAGAGTTAAATAACTTGCTATGCTTGTCACTGGGAGAACTAAGCTATACTTGACCTTGAACTTGCTCCTTTTCTTATGAGATTATTTGGCTACATCTGCCATTTCTGAGTCTGCCTCCTTTCTCTGGCTCTAGCAGACTCCTATATCTCCATCTCTTTCTTTGCGAGCACAGACAAGACAGAGGCAAGGTGGCTGTTTCTATGATGGTGTGAGTCTTGTCATTGCATAAAGCTGGGACCCAGACGACACTTCGGAAGTAGACACTCAGGATGGCTTTTGCCATCGTCAGCCTCTCTGCATGTTGCATTATTTGAAGCCTACATCCACTTGTGCACACTGTGTCTGTTAACATGAGTGCATGTTTTCTGTTGCTCTGCCTTTTGCATTGGCTAAATGATTAGCTCCCTTCACATATAATACAAGCACAAGGAGGAAAAATAACTCAGTCTGGTTGCCTTACTTATAAATCTTGTTAATAACATGCAAGGCAAAACATTTTAGAAAATTTAAAAGGATAAGAAGATCTGAGTTTTAAAAAAAATACCTATAACCCCTCGGGTGTGCATTTAAAACCAAAAGGCGATCTCTTCCCACAGTGTAGAGAGCTGAGGAGAAGGAAGACGGCCACAGAGACTGCTAGCTCAACCACTGCATTGCACCCAGAGGTGCAAAACTTACCTAGCAGGGAATGGGCACCTTATAGCCTTGAGCTGCCCTTGGTGTTTCCTCAGCTCTGGGATGGGCTCACGCCACTGCCTTTGAGTCACATGGCTGTGGTGGGAACGTGCAGTGGGGTCCAGCAAGGACTCTTAGGAATAGGAGCACTGAAAAGCCACACCACGCTATTAGGACAGGGTAAAGGCACCAAAATCCCGAGAGAGGGAGTGAAGTCATGGGTTGGCTGGTTGGTTTGCTAGGACTGTGTTGACAAGGCACCACCAAACTGTGCCTTAAATGACAGGAATTCACTTTCTTACAGTCTGGAGGCTCTAAGTGTGAAAGAAAAATGGCTCACACGGATGGTTTCTCCTGAAGTGTCCCTCCTTTTCTTATGGAATCTCTGTAGCAACTTCACAGGGCCCTTGCTCCATAAGCACACACCCTAGTCTTCTCTTTTCCTATGGATGTCAGTCACACTGGACGGGAGCCCTATCTAATGACCTCATCTTAACGAATTTCTTCTTCAAAGGCTCTACTTCCAAAAACAGTCATATCCTTAGGTGTGGCAGAGAGAGGGACAGGATTCAATCCATAACAGGCCATTTGAAATTTTCTATCAGTCTTGATAAATTTGAGTATTTGAGATTCAGTGAATTGAGCAGTCCAGACAAGCTGGTAAGAGTTGACAAGGATCACGTCTGAGAAGCACAGGACTACCTCCCCCTCGTTAGCTCTCAGGGTCAAAGTCCTGAAGGAGAGGTCAAGAGAGTGTGAGTCAAGGGTACTGCCATACCGGACTCTGCCACTCCCTAACTGTGAGAAAGTTCTCGCATCTGTCGGGGCCTGATTTCTTCTAACATGGGCACGTGGTAGTAATGTAAAACAAATCATTAGGAAGTCCTCAGATTCTCTATGAACCACACACACTAGGAAACGCTCACAACACTACAACTCTAAGGCTCAGCCTTCTATTCAATAACCACCTTCTTGTCATACTATCCCCAAAGGGTCACATTCTTCAAGTGGGTAATCATGGCCTCCACTGTGGAGCTCCTCTGGCCTGATACTCCTGGACTGGCCCCTCCTGGCTGACATTTAATTGCCCACTTGTTCTTCTCTTTTCTATGTCTCGAAAAACCTCCCTATGCCTGGCATGTCAGCCATTTGTACACCCTTCTCACAGTTACGTCATGAAGTCATTTGTAGAAGTAACCTTCTTCACATCTTCTCTTTGTTCTCAATAGTATTCCATTCCTCATGATGATCTACACCAAACCTGCAAGCCATGAAATTTTCTATAACTGTTATATAAGAAAAAACATGTAAGTGTGTGTGTGTGTGTGTGTGTGTGTGTAAATAACCTCTACATGTATGTGTATTTCCATATGTGTGTGTGTGTGTATTCCTATGTTCCAAATATATATGGAAAGTACGGCATGTATGTGTATATATATATATATATATATATATATATATATATATATATATATATACACACACACACATATATTATATCTTATATAGACTTGATCATTTGAATACTTGGTCCACAGCTGATGGAACTTTGGCAGAAGGCTTCAAAGGTATGGCTTTGTTAGAGGAAGTGTGTCACTGTGGAGCAGGCCACTAGCCATTCCCAGCTTGCTTTCTCTGCTAGCAGTTTGTGGTTCAGTATGTCATCTCTCAGCTGTCCCTGTCATCATGCCTGCCTACTGCCATTCTCCCCTGCCATGATGGTAATTGACTCTCCTCATTCCTCTGGAAATGTATGCCCAAAATGAACCCTCCTTTTTCTAAGCTACCTCGGTCATGGTGTCTTACAAGAGCGATAGGAAAGTATCTTAGACAGGAGTCTAAGCCTTAATGAAGGAGACTGACCTAAAATGAACAGAGCTGATCAAGGTGAGTAGAGCTGAGGTATAATGATGGGAGAGTGTAAGTGAGGTAAGGAATGATAAGGAGGGGCATCCAGTTCCGACTCTCAGAACCATATCACAATTTTACACTTAACAGACCCAAAAGTATCCATAAATAAAACCAGTGAGGATGGGATGAAATATAAATAATAGATAGTACTACCAAATCCAACTACATTTCACATGGATGACTCAGGGAGTGAGTAGGAAAGAAAAAATAACGTGGAGCCCACCCCAACTTCAACTTACAAAACAGAAACACATATGGTTCCACAAAACCATTATCAAGAAAAGGCAGGGAGTTGTCTAGGCACGTCTTACTTTGTCTCATTTATTACACAATGCGGTATGACTATTCAGTGGCAAGGGAATCTGGGAAAAGTTTTTCAGCAAAGCGCACTGTTGACCCCAACAATCAGGGTTCTTTTAAGGAAGAAAAAAAGGGAGACCAGATATTGAACAGGAACCTAATAACTAACAGTGAACTTAATTGGGATAATTTGGAAGAAGAGACGCCCTCAGTATCCTCATCTATAAAGTGGGGGCAAGGATGATAGTGCTATTTCATAAAGCTTTGTTAGAATAAATGAGTTAATAGCCTAGCAAAGTGCCATGTTAAGTATTAGCTGTCGCTATTCCTTAATTGGGAGAAGAATAACTGGAGAGGTGGAGGCTGATGGATGGTGAGTGTGTGGCCAGCTCCTATATAGCAAGTCTCTACCTCAGAAAAACAGCAACAGGTAGATAGAGAGGGGTGTGTGTGTGTGTGTGTGTGTGTGTGTGTGTGTGTGTGTGTGTATGCATGCGCACATGCGTGCATACACACCCACACCAGATAGAGAGATAGAGATAGAGATAGAGATAGAGATAGAGAGAGAGAGAGAGAGAGAGAGAGAGAGAGAGAGAGAGAGAACATGAATTGAAATTTTTTCATATAGGTGGAAAATACAAACACTAATAGTGGTTTCCACTTCAATGTGGAATTATATATAATTTCTACCATTGTTTGCTATAGTTTCATCAAAAATTAAGAAAAATCAGCAAATGGGTACAGAGTAGAAGCAACATGAGCCTCGGTTTTTTTCATCTATGGTATGGAGACAGAACTGATTCATCTCTGAGATTCCCATGTGCATGCCACACTCTGACACGTGGCTACCAGATACCCAGTCAAAGAAAATTAAGGCACCCACTGAAGTCAACTTTTCTTTTCCATATAGTAAAAATGGCCTCCTGGAAATACCTTTCTTGAAATCAAATCAGACTCGGTGCTAAGCATGGCCACGGAACAATGAACAAGCAAACTTGCCTGGCAAAGGGCACTTGAGCCACAGTGGGCTCACTGAGCCTGTCCCTCCACACTTCCCCAGACCCAGATGAGCGGCTGACAAGCCATCACTGCTCTATCTCCAGGGGAAATGAGCACAGTCCCCTTAAGGAAAACGAAAAGCCCCACCATATGGACTCTGTTCTGGTACTTGAGTGCTTCTCCTTTCTTTCACCGTGAGATGGTCCTCCCGCTCCTCCTCCTAGATTGACACTTGAACCAAGAGTAAGAGCTTCTGGTACCAGCAGTCTCACGGCACACTAAAGCGGCTTTGTCCAGCCACATGACCAAATATACATTTGGTAATGGAGCTGCAGCATCGCTGAGAAGAACCTTGGCTTTCAGCTTCAAACAACTAGGATGGATGCCAGGTCCCATGAACAGCCTTTCACAACCCTACCTAATCTGTAGAATGGGCATTTTAACATTACCTTTGAGACATAAAGAGAGGAAATAAGGATAAAAAAGGAAACTTATGCTGGAAGGTTCTACTGGGTTTGCATTTGGGGTATACTCTGTGCCTCAGAGTTAGTATATCCCTGGATATGCATACAAGTTGCAGCCAATCAAAACACCCCATAACTTCTGAATGTGGATTTTTGTGGAGCAAATAGGTGAGTCCGAGATAAGAGACTGAGTTAGGAGGCAAAATAAACATACCAGTTGGGGGTGTGATGGGGCCATTGAGTCCACCTCCCCAAATCTGAGAAACTGTCAAGCTGTGTAAAGCAGCCTTTATACAGTGGGCATGTGGGCATGAGTCACGTGTGACTGCTTGTCAGTGTGTGGTGAAAGTACTTCATGTACTGCTCCCATACAGCAGCACACACTTTCTGGAGATAAATTAACTTCATTTTCCTGTTCTAGGGCTGCAAGACACGTGTGTCCTCTTGGGGTGGCCGATCATAAAGTCTTAAGATGGGTAAAGGGTCCTGGAAGGGAGAATCAAACAGCAAGCTCTAGGATGTGTTCCTGGTGTAGCTAGAGTTTTCCTGCCTGGCCCACAGTCAGGACAAATTTCTGTCACCTGCCAGTCCCAAAGCTGCTCAGACCCGACCAAGTAAACACAGAGACTTATATTGGTTACAAACTGTATGGCCGTGGCAGGCTTCTTGCTAACTGTTCTTACAGCTTAAATTAATCCATTTCCATTAATCTATACCTTGCCACATGGCTCATGGCTTACCGGCATCTTCACATGCTGTTTCTCATCATGGCAGCTGGCAGTGTCTCTCTCAGCCTTCCACTTCCCAGCTTTATTCTCCTCCTTGTCCCGCCTACACTTCCTGCCTAGCCAATGGCCAATCAGTGTTTTATTTATTGACTCATCAGCAACACATTTGCCATACAGACCATCCCACAGCATCCTGGCCCTATCTGTCACCTCGGGCTCACTTCCTGTCTTCCTCCTGCCTCCTCCCTTCTCCTTCCGGCTGTCTATCTCTGACTCATTCTCTGACCAGTCACTCCATCCTGGTTGCTCCTTTTATCCAGGTGCCCCAACTTTCTCCTCTTCCTTTTCTGTCTCCCTTCCTACTTCCTCTCTGCCTTTCTGTGTGGAGCAGAGTCTCCCAACCCACCACAAACAAGGTTTTCCCTGAACAATAAAAAATGCTTTCCTTGTGTCTGTCCATGGGGTTTCCACGGATTCTGAGTTAGGATAACGTGTCATTTTTTTATCTAACACAATGCGACAGTTCATTTGACAAGTATTAGGACCCCATATGTATCAGATATTGTTCTGTGGATACCTTGGTGAGCAAGAGACACTAAAACCTCTGGCTTCCTGGAGCTGATGTTCCATTGGAAACCTGGCATCAGAGTAGGAATTGAAATAGACACTTATTCAAGGTATAGCTTGAAGGGTCATAGAGCTTACATTTGAGATGGGAAGAGAGAAAGGAAAAGCAAACAAATCCAAGGAAATTCAGTAAACGTACAAATACGGACTTATTCTAGAACCAGAACACTCTCAGAATATAGCCCCAATGAGAAAAAAAGTACTTCTTGTGGTGGTTTGAAAGAAAATAATCCCCAAAGGGAGTGGCACTATTAGGAAGTGTGGCTTTGTTGGGATGGTATGTTTGTAAGCATGCTCTTGTTAGAGGAAGTCTGCCACTGTGGAGGTAGGCTTTGAGGTTTCCTTTGCTTCACCCAATGAAACAGTCAGTCTACCTGCTGTTGCCTTCTGATCAAGATGTAGCCAGCACCACATCTGCCTGCACGCTGCCATGCTCCCTACAATGATGATAGTGGACTGAACCTCTGAAACCATAAGCGATCCACTCCAATGAAATGTTTTCCTTATAAGAGTTGCTATGGTCATGGTGTCTCTTCACAGCAATAGAAACCCTAACTAAGACACCTCCTCCACTGTTTATTCACTTCTGCCCTCTGCCAGTAAACCAGAACAGGATTCGTCCCAGGAGCTGACATTTGTCTGGGTATCTTCAGGACCCTTATGGTGTCAATAATTTCACAGACACCCAGTTAAGTGTTGAATAAAATACAATCTCATGATTTAAAATTTGCAGGTACCATGCATATCCTTTATACCAAAGAGCACTTTTTTAGATAATGAAAAATCAATTTCAAAATTCTTAAATTACAATATTATTATAGTGAATACATCTATCTAGGGGAAGATTTAACATCACAGGTGAGTATGTGAAAGACCAGAAGATAGAGCCAATTGTTAGTGCTGAGTGACAAAAAAGTTACAACAACTGAAGTAGCTGTAGGAAAAGTCTACAGTAAAATACTGTTAATAATAACAACTCGTGTTTTATGAACTTAGAGAGTTTACAAAGCATTCCCACAACTTTTATGTCATTCCACTCATTTAGTAGCTCTCGGGGCTCATTATTATTAAACTCAAAGAGATTAAGGGATTTACCTAAACTTAGTGAATAATTAACAGAGTCGGAACTCAAACTCTGGTCTTTTTATTGTGCATCTGGATTGAGACATGAGACATTTGAGGAGCCTTGCTGGGAGCAGCCATCCTGGAGGAGAGGGTAAACGAAACGCATGGGTATACCTCTCACATTTCCAGTGGCCAGCTCTCCTTCTGTTTATGAGAAATTTCAGGCTGGCTCATTGGGAGCCCATAGACTAGTTAGTTTTTCCTAACTCAGCGTCCTGTCAGCCAATTCTGATGCTTCCCCAGCATCACCATCCTATCCTGATCACATGATTGGGAAACAGAACCCAGCTCCTGGTTTAAATGACAAAGGGACACTTTAAGTTTAACAAGGCAATTTAAAGTAGAAGGGACTACTGCTGGAAGCGATCTTTAGTGCCTAAGCATTAAGGAAGTCATTCAGAGGAAAGGAGTACTCAGCACATTCCCCGGAGAAAGCCTCCCATCGCATGGAGTCCAAGCAGTGGAAGAGAAACCACATCACTTAAAGGTTCATGGATCACCTTTCCAGAGAACTCACTGCAATCTGTGCGAAGCACAAGGGAAGTAGACACCCAAACACTTAAATGTTACCTGCTATCAAAAGAAACTTCAGAAGTAATGTGTTAGTCATTTATTTGTAGTCGTCTGTTAACAATATAGTAGATGATACTGAGTGAACACAAAGCAATAAGGAACCTACTCCAGGATACTGGGATTGGCTGTTTGGAGTAAGATAACACATATTGGGAATGGAAGAATCCAAGTAGTTGCCACCTAGCTAGGACACTGTGCATTCATTTTGGAAGAGGGAGTGAACATTATGAATTCTAAGACTGCCAGTGGTCTATGAGGAGTTTAGTGAATAATAGAAAGCATCCAGAACTGGGAGGCCAAAAGTAAAGGCACAAATATGTCATTTCCACATCCCCAGGTATTGTTTCCTGACCAGAAAGAACACCTAGCACCATACAAAATTAAGATGGTAACCTTGACCCCCACCCCTGGAGCTCGGGCCAATGCTTGGCTGTGGATCTCTGTGTTTGTTTCCATCAGTTACTGGATGAAGGCTCTCTGATGACAATTAGGGTAGTCACCAATCTGATTACAGGAGAAGGCCAGTTCAGGCACCCTCTCCACTATTGCTAGGATTCTTAGCTGGGGCCATCCTTGTGGATTCCTGGGAGTTTCTCTGGCACCAATTTTCTTCTTAATCCAGAAATGCACCCCCCCTCCATCAAGACATCTCTATGATTATTCTCCCCCTCTTTCCCACCCCCAACCCGTCCAACTTGATCCCTCATGTTCCCATTCTCCCCCTTCCCCTGCCCACAGTGTACCCAGGAGATCTCTTCTATTTCCCCTTCCCAGGGAGATCCATGCATTCCTCTTTGGGCCCTCCTTGTTACCTAGCCTCACTGAGGCTCTGATTGTAGCCTGGTTATCCTTTACCTTACAGCTAATACCCACTTATGAGTGAGTACATACCATGTTTGTCTTTCTCTGTCTATGTTACCTCACTCGGGATGATTTTTTTCTAGTTCCATCATTTGCCTGTAAATTTCATGATGTCATTGTTTTTTCCCCCCTCTGAGTAATACTCCATTGTGTGAATGTACCACATTTTCATTATCCATTCTTTGGTTGAGGGGCATCTAGGTTGTTTCCAGGTTCTAGCTATTATGAATAACACTGGAGTCAAAGTCATCACAAGGGAACCCACAGCAATAACTAACCTGAGCTCACAGGAGCTCACAGACTCCGGACTGACAGCTAGGGAGCCTCCACGGGACCAACCTAGGCCCTCTACATATGTGTCACAGTTGTGTAGCTTGTTCTATTTGTAGGACTCCTAGCAGTGGGATCAGGGCCTGTCCCTAACATTTGAGCTGGCTTTGGGGAACCCATTCCCCATACTGGGTTGCCTTGCTGAGCCTTAATACAAAGCAAGGCTCAATTCAAGTCCTACCTCAACTTGATATGCCATGCTTTGTTCAGGCCCATGTTCATGCCTGGCCTGCCTCTTTCTGAATGGAGACAGAAAAGAATGGATGTGGGGGGGCAAAAGGAAAATAATAAAGGTGGGGTAGGGGGGATGGAACAGGAGGAGAGAAGGGAGGGGAAACTGTGGACAGGATGTAAAATAAATGAAAAAAAATTAATAAAAAAAAACTTTAAAAAAATTAAGAAGGGCCTGGTGGCGGTGGCGAAGCACTCAGGAGGCAGAGGCAGGTGGATCTCTGTGAGTTTGAGGCCAGCCTGGTCTACAGAGTGAGTTCCAGGACAGGCACCAAAACTACATGGAGAAACTCTGTCTCGAAAAACCAAAAAATAAATAAATAAATAAATAAATAAATAAATAAATAAATAAATAAATAAAAATAAGATGGTAAAACAAAATTGAAGGGAACTTACTATGTGTCTAGAAATAAGATGAAAAGGGTACGAATCTAAACCTCAATCATTTCCCAAGCAGAAAGACTCTTTAATGACTGTTAAATGTTCAGCACTCATTGTTTCTGGCCTCTGAGCCTTAGACCCTTCACGGGAAAAAGGAAAGGAAAAGAAACCCATGAGCATCTCAGAATTATAACAGCTCTAATAGTCCCTGGCCCTGTAATTTCAAGGAAGATGCTGGGTACATGCAGAGACTCATGGCTAGCCATCCTGGACTTTGTCCTTTTCTTCCCCCTCACTCAACATGTCTGAATCTCACCTAAGCTCCATCCTCCCCTCAACTCTGAATTCCAACTTGGTCAACAGGTATGCCCCTCTCTTAAGGTTTAACCATTTTCTTAATGAGGTACACAGTATATTTCTTAAGCTGTTGTCAGCCTGGACCTAAAGTTTCACATCTGAACGTAATTCTAAATGCAAAGTTCTATTAGCTTGCTTGACAGAGACAGAGGGGGAAATGCAGGTGATTTGTTTGTAGTTTGTTATTATCTGAGTGATAACACTGTGTCCAAGGAGAACATGAACACATTACAAGAACTTAATGATCTAGTAACACTGCCCAAGCATCTGTTTTGGCCAGCTAGCACGCTGTTGTGCTCACGTGTTGTTGAGCTACCATGTTGTTATATGCCATCTCTATCTTGAGCAATTAGGAGAATTTATCTAGGAAGCTTCACAATTTGCCCTTCTCTTACATGAAATACAACCATGCCATAAAGCTTTGTCGGTGTTGTGTATGCTCCAAATACATTTCACCAAGGCATACTGCATTGCACAAAAGTTCTTATGGTTCATGGCCAAGAGCTTTTGGGAGCTGAGGAAAAACAAGTACTGCCGGACCCCTGTCAAAGATCTGAAGGGCTACAATCTTGGCCAAATGAAGAGAGTACAAGTAAGGTGTGCTACACTTGGCAGAGAACAGGTTTGGACCGTATGGATATGTCAGTTCTAATCTATTGGCTAATCTGAATGAACTACAGTGTGTGGATTACATTTGTAACTACTGTTTCCATTTCCACTGCTTGGCTAACTCTAACAATCTAGTATCCTGAAGTGTGATGCACAGGGCAATTGTTTCTGTGAGTAAATAGTTGAGGAGGAGATCATTTCTGCTTCTTTCTTATGTTTCTGCTTCCTCTCAAACCCCTACATTTCCGCATTAGATCCGTCATTCTGAACCTGATGTCAATAAACATCAGGCTTCTGAAACCCACTGCACAAATATGTGATCCACAAAGGAGATAGGAGAGGGTGTGAATGAATGAATGTGCTGGTCACTGTCACCATTAGACTGCTTTCCCTTGCAAACCTACAGAAGCATTCCTATCCCTTAATCCTCTTTGGAGAGTCCCACCCAGAGATTGTCACTATTTTGATGTCATTCATTGATAAAAAAGAAAGCTTGCTGCTTCCTTTTCCCCAGAAATACTGACACCTAGAACTCAACCAAAGACCAAAAGAGAACTGTATAGTTTAAAAAAAAAAAAAGAAAAAAAGTTAAAAATCTATACACACATTTTAAAAGGTCATTTTATGTGATATTATAGAAAATATAGTTGAGATAAAATTTAAGAATTGGCCTGTTTCCTATACACCTGTCATACAAGCAATCATGGGCCGATTTAATGCATTCTTTCCAAGCTGCAATAGCCCAGTCTCTGTAGACTCTTTTAGGAGATGGACCACTGATGCTCATTTCATGCTTACTGTTCCTCACCCTTTTGTAAGCAGACCTGGAGATGCAGGCATCAAAGTCAGGAGCTCTGAGCGGCCAACTCTGATGTCACTTTAGTAGCACAAAGTACAGCACAAGTCCAAGGTTTCACACCTCGCTGCCCTCTGAATACAAAGTCCTTGCAGCCACACTGCACCTCGAGATGTTTATTGCTTAAGCACACGGTCCATTGGTCCTTCCAGAAACATTCTCCTCACTGTAGACTGTCCACCGCGACAGTCATGAAAACCACACCCATTGTGGCTGGCGCCAGGGAAACAAATGGGCCCATCTACAAAGATGATGCTCTCTACATTCTTCTGCTACCTGATCCTTAGCACAGGTATCAGATGAACACAACACAACTACTTCTATGAGGCCTCAGGAAACAGACTGGCCACAGAGCCAGTCTTTGTGACTGTATTCACCCAGACTCTCTAGTCATGCCTTTTCTCCTCTCTCCCTCTCTCCCTCTCTCCCTCTCTCCCTCCCCCGCCCTCTCTCTCTCTCTCTCTCACACACACACACACACACACACACAGGCTGTGTAGCTACAGGACCAGGAACCCTTTTCTATCCATGTTTCAGAGGAGAAATGGATGTATGAAAAATGTGGCAGCTTGTCCAGATTTATAGGACTCAGTGGTGGCAGGGTTGAGCCAACCGAGGACTACTGGCTTACTCCAATACGGGCTTGTATAAGCATGAGACCTCCTGTAAGGGAGAAAATGGAGGAGTCAAAACCTAGACTTTCCACTCCCTAGTTGAGGACTGTGAGGAAATAGCATGTAACTAACTGTGCCTTCCCAGGCTCTCTCATCTGTTAAGTACTAAATATAGCCTCAGCACTCTGCTGTTGAATTTGCCACAGGTTAACATGTAACAGCACATAGACAAATAATAGCCTGCTCTTCATACAAACCCTGCTTCAGAAAGCACACTCCATTTCTTTCATTTGCTTAAAGACCCATTCAACCTGCAGGTCGGATGGAAACCATTACATAATCAATTTCACAGGGAGATTTTCTTAGCGACCTGGAACTTTTGACAGCCGTAAACCTCAAGAACACTGTAGGGATTAGCATTTGGTGGGTTTGCCTTGAAAACTTAGTTTGATAGGAGCCACTCCCACACCTGTCTCTTGGAGAGCCATGTGACACCCCATAGACCTGTTCCCAGGGGTCATGATGATCATCAAGCAGAAAATGTGCTTTTAAAGTGTTATTAGCCATAGCAAAGGGAATAAATAATAATATATTATTATCCTTGCTATGGAGTGTCTTCTGGAATCAATGATGCAGTCTTTGGAAATGTGACAGCCCTAGAAAAGCACAACATTCCAGTTGCTGAAATTATAGAAGGTAGAAAGAAAATAGCCAGTGAGGGGCCTGGCAAGTTGGTGTTCCCAAACAAGCTAGACTGTCTCTCAGCTGTGTGACTCATAAATGAATCCTCTGCCTCCTACCACCACTCCACCACACCCCCATCCCCCCCCAAGGCTGCTTCTTTCACCCTGAACCCACTCCCAACACTTCTAGTCTCAGTTCTGCCTTCTTCACACCCCAATCTTCACACCTGTGAAGTCTTCCTGCACCCCAACCCCAATCAAAGCACTCCTTCCTCTATGACTTCTTACAGAGCCAAATGTGTCATGGCTGTAGCCACAGTTACGTTGAGTCTCCCATGAACTCTGAGCAACTTGAATCAAGGAGTTTGTCTGTTTCACCTCTCCACTCCTATCCATTGTGGGAATTTTATACCTATTACTTCTAGCACAGAAACAGCACAAAGTAAGTGTTGAAGGAAAGAATGTTTGGAATGAATAATGAATCTCCTTAAACTAGCCAGGACAAACCTGAGAATTAAGAAAGAATTTGAGAATAGTAAGATGAGGACATCTTGAAGTTTCTATAATATGTTCCAAGGTTGCCAAAGAGGAAGAACTTCGCAGGGCGGTGGTGGTGCACACCTTTAATCCCAGCACTTGGGAGGCAGAGCCAGGCGGATCTCTGTGAGTTCGAGGCCAGCCTGGTCTACAGAGTGAGATCCAAGACAGGCACCAAAACTACACACAGAAACCCTGTCTCAAAAAAACAAAACAAAACAAAACAAAAAAAGAGGAGGAACTTCAGCAATATGTGTAACTTTTACTTGCTTGGTATGGACATTAAAAAGTAGATAACTGTTTACATTTTAATGACCCAGCTAGAGACCATATAACACCCCCATCTCCCCAAATCCTTTCCCTAAAATGAAGTTCCCTTATGTAGGTCATGACAGGAAGATTTATCTCAGTGGTCAGGTCCTCTTGCAGCACAAGCAGCTATATAAATGTCCTCTCCTGGATGTGGTAAGCCAGGGTGGCTTATATGGTCAGGGAAAACACCATCTACTCACCAACCACTTCAAGACTAAAACACTCTGTCTACACTCTCATAGTTTACTAATGGCCTCAAAACATTTGTGAATGAGATTTCATTTTGCTCTTATCCCAGAAGAGAAGAGCAGAGTTTTCCCTACATGGTAGTTTCATTCTTATACAATCCGAATATGGATTAGTGCAGAAGTTCTCAACCTTCCCAATGTGCCACCCTTTAAGACAGTTCCTCATGTTAGGGTGACCCCAATCATAAAATTACTTCATTGCTACTTCACAACTACAATTTTGCTAGTGTTATGAATTGTAATGTAAATATATCTGAAATGCAGGATATCTGATAGGTGACCCCTGGGAAAAGGTTATTTGACCGCTAGCATTTGAACTCCAAAGGGGCCTCAACCCATAGATTGAGAACCACTGTATTAGTGTATACAACATAATAAGACCTAGGCAAAACTAACTTTGAATCACCAACAGAATAACACAGAAAAAGATAAATAAGTAAATTCGAATATTGAATTCATGTGTGTTTTAAGTAGGTTGAATGTTTTTTTTTTTTTAATTTATACTCACATCTTGATAATACATGAACTAGAAAAGACTGAGTACGTATGAGCAAACAGTAGTTTAGGGTACTCTTAGGAACATGCATTGTTCTTCCTCGAGGCTTCCCAGTCTTGGGTCTTCATTTAGAAAGCATTGACAATGTAGGCCATCAGATAAGTGTTCAAATCCCAGCCTGCTCACTTTTGGGATGTATGATTTGGGGAATCTTTAATCTCTCTGAACATCCATTTCTCATCAGTAAAGTATGGTTGATAATGCCCTGGGGAACTGTCTGTCAAGGTGGTCCTGATGTCTATGCATCATCTCCTTTTGTGGTCCCTTCCTGCTTTTACCATTCTGCCAAGGGCAAGCTCTACAACGATCAGCATTTGACAGAACCAACAGTGCAACTCTTCTGAAACTAAGATACAGAGGATATTGGCTTCAATTTTAGCCTCTCTCATCACTCACTGTGGTCCTAGTTCTGGAGAAGGCAAGTGCTTGGAGATGCTCATGAGTTGAAGAACTCACACCCGACGGCAGTCACCAAGTGAGCCCAGAAGCAGAACTTCCAGCCCTAGGTCAACCTCAAACATGGTAGAACCAGCAGATCAACTTGACTTCAATCTCATGAGTCACGGGGTTACACAGCTTACCTATTCCTGTCCTTTAAAAACTGTGGAAGATACAACTATTCCAACCTGCTGGGTTTGGAGATTATTTGTTACAAAGCAACAATTAACTAACCCAATGCATATTGTGCAGGATGTTAAGTATCGGAAATACAGTTATATTTACCAAATGCCGAATATATGTGTGACTCCTGTTAGGCACTCAAATAGAAGATGTGAAAGTGAAAGACACAGTATTAGTAATTACTAGGGTCTCAATAATTACTGTATTGCATTTTAAATAGCAAATATTTTATCTTAGGTTAATCTCAATGTTTTTCTTTGAGAGGAAAAACTACCGGAAAAATCATCAGTTTTAATCACACATATTCTTCAGGCTTCCTGCCACTGGTACCAGGTTTGATATCAGCACCACGAGGTCTAATTTATAGATGCCCACTGATGCTAAGCATTCAGAGGAACTACAGCTTTTAAAAATGTTAATATTTAAAAGATAATGAGAAAAATGAAGATACTCTTTGATAGATGGTACCTTTAA
Organism: Peromyscus eremicus; assembly: GCF_949786415.1. Taxonomy (NCBI): domain Eukaryota; kingdom Metazoa; phylum Chordata; class Mammalia; order Rodentia; family Cricetidae; genus Peromyscus; species Peromyscus eremicus. Next base: position 114,554,785 of record NC_081417.1, on the reverse strand, counting down.
CAAGAAGTTGCATCTAGCTGCTCATCACTTAAGGGTCCATCACTCACAGACCTACCTGGGTGACACTCTGGACACAGAGTCTCCTGATGATAAACCAGAATTGATGGCTCTATGGCTGTGGGAGCCCGTTTTCAGGTTCCTTGTGTCTTTACCCAGCAGGTCCGCATAGAGAGAATGATTAGGACCACGGGCCTGAGTGCAGGTGTCTGAGATGGTCTGCACTTGGCTGGGCTGGGGGGAGGTCTTTTGCTCCACCCCTTGGCGTCTGTATAAATACCCTGGGGCAGAGACAGTCAGGGCTCGTTGGAATAGGTTCCAGGCCCTCTCGGGGCTATCCTTTATTTTCTATCTGTTTATCTCCACAATCTAAATCCTTCTATCTAATATTTCCTGCCGCTTGCACTCAAGAAAACTCTGGGGAGCTGTGGGGTTGGTGGGTAAATGCCCTGCATATGGCCCCAGCCAATGTCCTTTATCCTACTGAACTTCAGCTCCACTCCATGTATGATAGAAAAAATAGTACTGATCATGGAGTGTCACAAGGGAACATTTAGAACTGTTAAAAAAAAAAGTGGCCAATGAACATGGGAAATGGTTATTGTCATTTCTTGCTCTGTGGTAGAAAGTATCATTAGACTCCTTTCAGAGATAAGATTCACCATGTTGAAGACTTGACTGTTCCCAACTGGGCACTTATTTGTGCAGTTAAAGCACATTCCTAAATGAACCACATCCTTCTAGCTGTAGCTAAAGTTTTCCTGCCTGGCCCACAGTCAGGACAAGTTTCTCTCACCTGCCAGTCCCACAGCTGCTTAGACCCAACCAAGTAAACACAGAGACTTATATTGGTTACAAACTGTACGGCCGTGGCAGGCTTCTTGCTAACTGTTCTTACAGCTTAAATTAATCCATTTCCATTAATCTATACCTTGCCACATGGCTCATGGCTTACCGGCATCTTCACATGCTGTTTGTCATCGTGGCGGCTGGCAGTGTCTCTCTGACTCAGCCTTCCACTTCTCAGCTTTATTCTCTTCCTTGTCCCGCCTATACTTCCTGCCTGGCCACTGGCCAATCAGTGATTTATTTATTGACCAATCAGCAACACACTTGACATACAGACCATCCCACAGCATCTAGCATTTACATAAGTAACAATGAACAGTTGTTTTCTTTAAAACAAAGAAAAACAAATAAAAATCCTTGTGTGTAATAGGTATGGTAGAAGTCAGACAGTGAATGGGTGGAGGTGTGTGGTAAGGGAACCAACTGGGTGGAAAGTACTGGATGGGAACTTTCTGGAATGACAGGAATGTCTCTGACCTGCGTTAGGAAGTGATTTCACATTTCACAAATGGAAATTTATAGTTCATCCGTGTTAATTAAAAAAATAAAAGTTACAGTCCAAACCTTACCTTGTGAATCCCAACCCCAAAATAGCTTTGCTTTGGCCGGAATGTCAAGTGCACAACCTCCTCTTCCCTTTACATATTCCCATGGACAAGCAACTGCAGTCTGCTGTACACCCCAAATCCCCCCAAGCTTTCAAATTAAATAGGAAAGGATAGGGCACAGTAAGATGAGCTCCTACATGGTCCCTCTTCTCTCCCTCAGAGATAGCCTGAACCCACTCACAAGACTCATGCTCCCAGCCACTCTCAGCCATATTTAAATGGAGCAAGAAAACATCACCTATCCAGATTGACTGTAATCATTCAGTTTCCTTCTCTCTTCAGGACCATCTCCTAACAATGGCTCAGAGACCATCAGGTCTGGACCTGGTTGGGGAGGAGTTAGTTCTTTACTTTTAAAATAAGAGTCTCTTTTAGATAGGAAGACATGTCAGCAGCCCTAGAAGAAAAGCATTTTCCCTTTCTAGATCTAGATATAAGGGACATGGTGTAGTAGCTAATCTTCAACATTGTCAAGGGAAAGACCCAGAAACCTGCAGTACCCTCGTCTGAGAACATCTGCTGACCAGCAAGGCTTGCTGCACAAGGATTATCAATGACTGCATCCCGGTTCCCACACGACTAGTGAGGGGGGAAATGGACAAAAGGCACACAGCAATGCCCTGAGAACAAGAACGGTAGTGCAGAAAGGGCCCTGCTAAACGACCCAAGACAAACACCACATTTCCAAAAGAAAAAGCGTCCCCATAAGAAAAGAGTTTTTAACACACGTAAGTGTCACACCCAGAAGAATCAATCTGCCCAGCCACAGCAGCCGTGTATCCAAGACCAATGCTGGACTTCAATTCCCAGACACCAGACAAGCAGGCAAGGGGCATTAAGAAACCAAGACAGAGGCCTGGAACCAGATGACAGAGCTCGGGTAAGCGGCTCTCTCCTGATTTCCCTCTCCAGGACACAAGCATAGGTGGGGCCCCTTGTCCCCTATTACTCCCTCTAGAGGCACAAAGAAAGTAAGCCACCCACCCAAAGCAGCTCAGCAAGCCAGCAAAGGAGACTTGAATTCAGTCAGTCACCCTGACCACTCAACTGCTCCATCCCCACAGATTACGGGGCACCTTCTACATCTCTCCTCAACAAACCAGTAGACAGGTACTCCTGCATTCTCAGGTTATTTTAGTCTTACCTCTATTAGCTGGAATTTTCCACACATGAGTCAAAATGCTCAACATAAATGCTGTCTCCTCCCTTGGACTATGGCTGTCTACAGAGACATTTTATTCTTCTTTGTCCTGCAATGTTTCAATGGAAGAGACAACAAAGCCCCCTCACTGTGACTGAAGAGGCAAGGGCTTAGGGCTTGTCACCAACTACCTGCACAATCTTGAACAAGCAACCTTGTATCTCTGGGTTTCAGACTCTTTACTGCCAAAATGAAGGAGCTGGCCCTGATGACTGTCGGCTGGGGCATCCTAGGCCAGTGGCACTGGGACAGGCCTGTGTGAGAAGACACTGGAAGCCAAACCTGACACCCAGCGGTGTGGACTGCAGCAGTCTGACCTTACAGAGTTCCCAGGGACAGCAGGCTGGAAGGCTAAGCGGAGTGAGTAAGGCAGAAAGCTGTGGGAAGCCCTGGAGAGAGGCCATTGAAGTGGTACGGAGTCCAGCTTCTTACGGAGGGCTGCTAGCCAGCCATCAGTGAGAGAAGAAAAAGACCAGCCACTCTGTCTGCACCCAAACCACCAAATGGCCTGCATGGCAGGAAGGGATTACTGTTGGGGGCAGAACCCAGGATGCTCCTCCTTCCCCGCTTTTGTCTTGTTGTGATTAGTCAGTCAAGCATTCCTGGCAATGGAAACAGGTGATTAGTAGGCAAGTTTTGAAAGAAATTGTGAGCAAGCCCCGGATCCCTGGTTGGCATGTGTGTGTTCTCCTGCCTGTCCTCTCTTTGAGAGCTGGCCAGATAACAGAGTAGGACCGCCCCGAGCCACTAAGCAACCCCACCTCTGCAGATGACCATGGTGTTTATCAGCTACTCTCCCATCCCCAAAGCCTTCGGGATGGATTCCTCCTGGACTGGAGTGGGGGTGGGGTGGGGTCATGAGGATGGGAACCCCATTCACACAGCAACAAAACAACCTGGCGTGAGAAGTCAGAGTCAGCACTGAAGCTGCCAGAACATCCGACAGGGGCTGATGGCCAGAGACAACACAGGCTGCAGAGCCGAGAACGGCCGAGGATGCCAACCAGCGCAGGGCGGCTTGGATTCTCAGGGCGCCGAGGGCAGCTCATTTCACTCAGTCATAACAGGGTAGCAAAAGCTGGGAGATGGGAAAGGAAGCTTTGGTGCCGCCTCCTGCAGGTTACTGCTGTTTTTACTGGAAAGTGTGTTCATTCCGGCAGCAACGGTTCACAGTATCTTAGGGTGACTGGCCCAGGAAGCAAGGGAAGGAGGAGGTCTTTGTTTTAGAGAGGGTGGAGACTCTGAGAACAGAACAAGGAAGGTCCAGATGAGAGACAGAAAGGCCCCATTGTCACTACAGTGAGGCAAGAAGCCTGCCTTACCAGGAAGGCTTTCCAGCCAAGAGACACCTTGAAGACTAGATTCAAATGTATAAATGTCCGTGCTCTGGCTTTAACAAACTGTACAGTGTTGGGATGTTATTTTTGTCAGAATGGAGGAAAAATTCTCAGGATTGGAAGATCCTTTGGGGCCCAACCTTTATGTAATCCTTTTTGTAACATTGAAAACTTGCTTTCTACAATTATCTAACCACCCCGCTGTGTGTGTGTGTGTGTGTGTGTGTGTGTGTGTGTGTGTGTGTGTGAGAGAGAGAGAGAGAGAGAGAGACAGACAGACAGACAGACAGACAGACAAGACAGAGAGAGGGGGAGACAGAGACAGAGAGAGTCTATCCAACATATATCTGACTTTTAGACTACCTCAGGAATGAATATTTGAGAACAGGATTTGCGGTTTCTTTCTTTCCAGCTTCAGCAACCCCTAAACATCTCAGCACCCTAATTCTCCTCTGAACACGTGCCATTTACTTTTTATCTTCATAGCTCTTCACAGAGAGTGTTTCTTCCATGAGGCAACCATGATGGAACAGAGAGGACAATTGTACCTCTGTCTATTACACTCTTTGTTCAACCTTGCTATTTTCTGAATGTGACCACATCACACTTTTGATTAATAGGTTTGCAACAAAAATATGTTCCTTTTCATGTACATCACTGCCAGGCCAAGCATCCCTCTATACTACTGACCACTTGAACCAAAGCAAAATTTCATTCTTCCCTGCTCAGGCTGTTTGGAATCATTCAAGCTGTTGGAACAACTGCCTTCAGACGCAGCCATCTGGGGCTTCACACACCTTCCAGACTTGTGTGTTCAGCTAATGTGATCACCGTGTATGCCACCTTGGTCTAATCAACTCTTTGGACACAAGGGACCAGAGATCAGAATTGAAAGGGTACCACTGGGGACATCCTTCTAGAAAAATATTTTCAAGATGGTGTTGTGTCAAAGTCTTTCTCGGATTCAACACTCAAGCCCAACCTGCAGGCTGGCCTTAGTGAAGCTGTACGTTCTCCTAGTCCACAGAACCACTGTCACCTTTTCTACTGTCCTTGACCTCTTTCTGTCTGTGTCTCCTTTGCCTGCCTCTTTGGCCAATACATCAGACACATGCCTATAACTGTGCCACATCCCAATTCTAAAGCTCCCCATTCTGTGCTCTATGCACAGAATTAGCTGTTTCCACAGCATTTTGCATGATCTTCCCCTACACCACCTAGTATGTTGTATTGATATTGAACCACAATACCCCACCTGTCTCCCAGAAGATCAGTAACAGAAAAGAAAATATCTGCCATTCTTGCCTTTTCTACCCTTGTGGAAGATAGTGCTGGTCACACTCTCTGTTGCAGAATCAGTCCCCACCAAGCCTCCAGGCAGCTGCTACTCATCAATTCACTGGATCTGACCCTCACATTGAAACCTTGTGATGTGCCATCTTTCCTTAAGGGCACAAACCACAGTCACCTTCATACTGCTAGGCCTAGAAAATGGTTGCATATAAAATTTACTCAGTAAATGGCTGTTGAATATATGGCTTTGTTTAATGGGGTCTAGCTTATTGAAATGAATTTCTTCATGTACACATAAGATCACCACACAACAATCATTCTGTTTATAACAAGAGGTGGCCATTTTCTCTAAGTTTAATTCACATTAGAGGATGCCAACTGACCACCCATACTTACGACCTTTCTCCACCCGATTCTGAGCAAAGATGCCTGGGGAGACTAGCCAGGTTGCTTCACTGTCTATGGCTCACATTTCATTCACATATATGCCATAAGGCCTGTCCACAGCTCTCAGCTCATTCCTCATACATGCCAAAGGGCCTAGAGCCAATCAGAGTGCCTTCTGAACTGTATGTACCCTAACACCTACTAGCCAATTGTAATTTTAGGATGTCTAAATGACAGGGTTAGAAAACTTGGGGTTTTCTTTGGGTCTGCCAAAGTTTATACCCAAGAAACCTGTTTCATGAAGATTGCTTCCCCGTGGAATACTCCACAGACAGCTGCTTAAACCAAAAAGCAAAACTCATATGGAGAGTCATTTATTAATCACACCGCAGTGCTGTTGAGAGACAGCCCTGTGATTAAAAACAAGAATGGCTATGCACAAGGAAAGGCAGAAAGGGCGGCATCACAGAGAATTATTAATCGTTTTCTAATTAGTCCTTCTCTGTGCATCTCTATCTGAGGACAGGGTATTTTCAGTCTTCCGCTCCCTCTCCAACATGACTACTATTCACAATATGCACAGTATGGAATTTCCGATGAAGAGGATAAGAGGGTTGAGGCAGAAAGATCTCCTTCATTTCCATAAGTAACTTTCAAAGACCCAAGGAACTTCTAGCACTGTACTCAAAGCACATTCTGGGACCTTGTGCAGATGATTTGTAAGCAGGAGGTGATTGCAGAACCGCAGGAAGGAGGGAGAGAGGAAGCACGCCCTGGTTTAATAGGAAATGTCTCCAACAGGTGGTGGGTCTTGCAGATTGTGATGCAGGAAAGGCTTTAAAGAAGGAGGCCTGCCTGGTGGAAGCATGGCACAAGGAATGGGCCTTTGAAGGCTCTATCAGCCTCTGGCTTCAGCCTGTTTTCTCTGCTTCCTGTTTGGAACCATGTGAATAATCCACTGCCTCATAATCCCGTCACCACAGGCAGAACCTTCCTGCCATAATGACCTGAAATTTCTGAATGATAGGCCAAAATAAGCTTTTTCTCACTCAAGTTTGTCGCGGTCAGGTATGTTGTCACAGCGAGGAGAAAAGTATTAACAGATGCACATGCAACTCTGATTACAAAATGACAATAACCAGGCATGCTATTTCTTTACCCAATTGCCTGGAAATCAAGAACTTAGGATGATCAACAAAAGGGCCAGTATCGCAAATAAAGCTCAGATTAATTTATTAGTAAACTTACTTGACTTGGAATCCTTCATAGGCAGAGTATCTGCTTGGCTTTTTGATTTTTGAGATAGTCACACATAGCCTGGGCTAGCCTCAAATGGACTATGTAGCTAAGTATGATCTTGAACTGTCTTAGTATCTCCCAAGTGCTGAAATGGTAGGCTTGTACCACCAGGCTTAGGCAAATACCTTTAAAAGCAACAACTTAAAGGAAGATGTTAGGTTCATTCATCAAGGCTGATTACAATCATTGATTAGAGGGTACTTGCACAGCGTAACTTCCCTGGCAGTACTGAGGGAGTACCCAGTGTGGTCCTCTCTACTAATAGGAAACCCACAGGTTCTCCCCAGCTTGGAACCTATTACCCCTTCAGCTTCTAAACATATCCCAGCCTCAGGCTGGAAGGGCTCCATGAGAAGAATACTTTGGCCATTAGACATTTCTGGATTTTGTTCTAAGTAAAAGGCTCTGATCTTTCCACGCTTATTAATTCTTTGGCATCGTTTAATCAGCAATACTAATAATCGTAGTCAACATATATTAAGCTGTTTCTTTGAAGCAGGACTGGTTCTCAGTGCTGCATGGAATCATCACATTTT